>NW_027468598.1:1290000-1935000 GCF_046254945.1 Alosa pseudoharengus | reverse complement strand
ATTGTGCTGGGCTGGCGACCCAAATAAATTCTCCTGCGACCCACCCGTGGGTCGCGACCCAGACTTTGGGAAACACTGACCTAGAGAACTGGTGCGAAGCTGCCAGTACATGCACCCAGATAGAGGCTATACCGAAGCAAAGAAGCTTTTGAGAAAACACTTTGGTGATGATCACAAAATTGCTACCTCATACTTAGACAAAGCTGTGAGTTGGCCAGTTATTAAAACAGAAGATGCAGAGGCCTTACAAGCCTACTCCGTTTTTCTCAACGGATGCCTTAACACCTATGAACTCTGTGGAGTATTTGGAGGAGTTAAATCATCCGACCAACATGAAAGCCATTCTAAGCAAGCTACCGTATAAGATACAAGAAAGGTGGCGAGTTAAGGCATGTGACATACAAGATCGCAATGGTGCTAGGGCAACATTCTCAAATTTGGTGGAATTTGTGAGCAACCAATCTAAAATCCTGTCACATCCCTTGTTTGGAAACCTAAATCCCACACATGTGAGAAAGTCTGGCTTTTTACCACCAAGCAGGCCCATTCTCCTTAAAGACAGAAGACCTAAAGGCGGATTCAGTGGATTCGCTACCAGTGTGGCGCCAATGAAAAATAACATCCCTGTCATTGAATATACCAATAAAATGAAACCAAACAAAGAGTGTTTGCTTTGCAAGGGAGACCACAGTCTTAATTGTTGTACACAAATCAGAAAGAAAACCCACGAACAAAAACTGGATTTTTTGAGACGAAAAGGAGTGTGCTTTGGGTGTTTAGAAGTAGGTCACATGAGCAAAGGTTGCCAAAAAAGACTTACCTGTCAAGTGTGTTCTCTCAGACATCCCACAATCCTGCATATTAACAAAAAAGAGATCACTGCATGGAAAGGTGAAGACACAAAAGATACGGCTGTTACAAGTGCTCTAGTAGACATGAATCAAACAGATGTATGGAGTGATACTGGGGCCGGTGTATCAGAATGCAAACTTGCCATAATTCCCGTAAAAGTCAAAATGAAAAAGAGTTCAAAGGTGATCCATACATATGCCTTTATGGACCCAGGAAGTTCTGCAACTTTTTGTACAGAGTCCCTGCTTAGACAATTGCAGACAACAGGAAGCAGAACAAATATTCTATTAAGAACCATGAACCAAGAAAAGGTGGTTAAAACATTTATGGTGTCTGGAATGGAAATAAGTGGCCTTGAAAGCAGTGATTATCTGGACCTCTCTGAAGTTTACTCCCAGTCTTTAATTCCTGTGAAAACCGAAAATATCCCCAATCAAGGAGACGTGGATCAATGGCCATATCTTCGTCCAGTGAAAATACCTGAAATAAAGGCGGATATTGGACTACTAATTGGAAACAATGTTCCAAAGGCTTTGGAACCGTGGATCATTATAAACAGCCAGGGAAACGGCCCTTATGCCGTAAAAACTACTCTTGGATGGACTGTAAATGGACCTCTTAGGAAAGGCACCGAAAAGGTCATTATGGCAAACAGGATCTCTCTTGTGAAGCTTGAAGGGTTGCTGCAGCAGCAGATGAAATATGACTTCCCAGAGCGCCAGCAGGAAGAGCGGTTGGAGATGTCACAAGAAGATCTTGCATTCCTGGAAAAAGTCTCCAAATCAGTTACGCTGCATGAGGGGCACTATACCATTGGACTGCCTTTGAGGGATGACAAAGTTGAATTCCCTAATAATCGTTGTCTTGCCGAACAAAGAGCCATAGGCTTAAGAAGAAAGCTGTCAAAAAACACAAAATTCCATGAGGAATATAAAGTATTTATGGCAGACATTCTAGGAAAGGGTTTTGCAGTCCCAATAACACCTGAGGAAAAGCAGGGAAAGGAAGACAAAGCTGGAAAGGTGTGGTACATTCCCCACCATGGGGTGTACCACCCAAAAAAGCACAAGCTTAGGGTAGTCTTTGACTGTGGAGCTACCTATCAAGGCATGTCACTCAATTCCCAACTGCTACCAGGCCCAGACCTCACCAACAGCCTCACTGGTGTCCTAACAAGATTTCGTCAGGAAGCTGTAGCCTTCATTGCAGATGTGGAGGCCATGTTTCATCAGGTCAAAGTGCCAGAAGAGAACTCTGATCTTCTGAGATTTTTGTGGTGGCCTGATGGAAAACTGGACCAATGCCTTGAAGAATACAAAATGGTGGTACATATCTTTGGAGCAACTTCTTCCCCAAGCTGTGCCACGTTTGCTCTACAGCAGTGTGCCAAGGACAACATAGGCAACTTTGACACAGAAGTCACACAAACTGTGCTTAAGAACTTTTATGTTGACGATTGTCTGAAGTCCATAAGGTTTGAGAAAGATGCAATAAAGCTTGCTAAAGACCTCATCAGTTTGTGTGCCACAGGGGGTTTCAAGTTAAACAAGTGGATCAGCAACAGCAGGTCACTGCTTCACTCTATCCCAGAGCAAATCCGAGCACGAGAGATGAAAGACCTAGATTTGGATCAGGACATAATACCCATTGAAAGAGCTCTTGGAGTACAGTGGTGTATAGAGACAGATTCCTTTGTCTTCAAGATCCAGCTTCAGGACAAACCACGTACTAGAAGAGGGATCTTATCTATGGTGAGCTCTATCTACGATCCTTTGGGTATGTTGGCACCTCTTATCCTCTCTGCGAAGCAGGTATTACAAGAGCTGTGTGGTCTAAAGCTTGCTTGGGATGAACGAATTCCTGAACACTTGGAAAAGAAGTGGGCAACCTGGTTGGCCGAATTGTCTCAACTGAACAACTTCCGAGTTAGAAGATGCTTTGTGCCTGAGGGTTTTGGAAGCCTCATCTCCGCTGAACTCCACCACTTCTCCGACGCGAGTGAGAGCGGATATGGCACGGTCACTTACCTAAGACTGCTGAACAATGAGCAGAAAGTTCACTGTGCATTTGTTATGGGCAAAGCCAGGGTTGTACCATTGAAACCCATTACTATCCCAAGGCATCTATGGTGGCTGTGCGAATGGATAGAATTCTGCAGGCAGAGCTTGATCTTACATTAAAACCATCAGTCTCTTGGACATCTGTGCTTAAATATCTCCGAAATGAAATCTCTAGATTTCACACCTTTGTGGCCAATAGAGTGACCAGCATCCGTGCAGCATCAGATGTTTCACAGTGGAAATATGTTAGCAGCTCTTTGAACCCTGCAGACTGTGCGTCAAGAGGTGTATCTGTGGCACGTTTTCTCAGTTCTGAATGGATCCAAGGTCCTGAATTCTTACAACAGCCAGAATCAGAGTGGCCCAAGTCTCCAGAATTCACTTTGACACAGAACAACCCTGAAGTGAAGGTTTTCACTACAAGCTTTACCTGTGTGGATGAAGCTATAAATACAGTAACCAAGTTCATCGCTCATTATTCAGATTGGCATTGTCTCAGAAAGGCTGTCGCATGGATTCTAAGGATTAAAGCAGTACTGAAGGAAGAGAAAGATACTTTTGGGAAAATAAACTTCAAAACTCTGCTATCCATGGATGACCTGCAGAAAGCTGAAATGGCCATAATTCAGTTCTGCCAGTCAACGGAATACAAGGATGAACTAGCATCTCTGAGAAAAGGAATGGTTGTAAGAAAGAACAGTCACATCCATAAACTTAATCCAATTCTCCAGGATGGAATAATCACAAAATTGCTACCTCATACTTAGACAAAGCTGTGAGTTGGCCAGTTATTAAAACAGAAGATGCAGAGGCCTTACAAGCCTACTCCGTTTTTCTGGAACGTGGCACGTTTTCTCAGTTCTGAATGGATCCAAGGTCCTGAATTCAGCCAGAAACAGCCAGAATCAGAGTGGCCCAAGTCTCCAGAATTCACTTTGACACAGAACGACCCTGAAGTGAAGGTTTTCACTACAAGCGTTACCTGTGTGGATGAAGCTAATAATATATAAATAATAAGAGTTGGCGGAAGGTTGGTCAAGTCGGCTATGCCATCTCAAGCTGAGCACCCATCCATTTTCACATGCTTGAACATTAGAGCAGTGCACTTGGAAGTCGCACATACACTTAATACAGACTCATGTATTAACGCAATCACGAGGTTTGTAGCAAGACGAGGCACAGTCAAGGTCATGAGGTCGGATAATGGAACCAATCTCATTAGAGCAGAACGGGAGCTGCGAGAGTCTATTCAAGATCTGGACAATCTCCAGATTCATTCCACCTTGCTAGAGAAAGGCATAACGTGGAAATTCAACCCACCTGCTGGATCCCATCACGGCGGAATATGGGAGAGGCAAATCCGAACAGTCAGACACATTCTTGGAGCTTTAGTGCTGGAACAGACTTTGGACGAGGAAGGATTGACCACATTGTTATGTGAGGTCGAAGCCATTATCAACGACAGGCCCATCACTAAAGCCTCCAATGACCCTCTGGACTTAGAGCCTCTCACACCAAATCATCTCCTCCTCCTTAAAGGAAAGCCCTTCTTGCCACCTGGGGTATTCACCCTTGACGATTGTTACGCCAAAAGAAGATGGCGTCAAGTACAGTACATGGCAGACCTCTTTTGGAAAAGGTGGACGAGAGAGTACTTGCCAGAGCTGCAAGAAAGACAGAAGTGGACCAAGAAGAGGAGAAACTTCATCACAGGTGATATTGTCCTAATAGTAGACGACTCAGCTCCTAGGAACTCATGAGTCATGGGACGAATCACAGAAACCCTGTCGGATAAAAGAGGATTCGTGAGACAAGTAAAAGTGCAGACCAAGACCAGCACCCTGATAAGGCCCATCACAAAGCTTGCCTTGCTCCTTGAGGCCTCAAGATGAAGTTCTCTCTATCTCTATCTCTCTCTCTTACACTCACACTCACACAAGAACCGCGTCATACGCACACAGGAACTGCATCATACATTTTCACACACACACACAGACTCACATAAACACAGACTCACACTCAGACACATACACTGAATTACATTTGCACACATTATAGACTGTATGAATGAACTTTTTTCTTCACTTTTTGGATCAAGATTTTTTGATGGACTGAAATATCCTTTTGAACTGTAATACTTGAAAATGTAAAGCTTGAAAATTTGGATGGCTCCTATGATTTTGTTTGTAATTGTATTGCTTTGCCCACAAACAATTAGGGGCCGGAATGTTGGAGCCATTATATGTTATAATTTATGGTAAAAAATATGAAATAGTAATTTGTTGTATATATTTATGATTGCATGGAAATCCTGAAAAGTTATTATTTATTTATGTTTTTCCAATCTGAGCAGTATGGAAATGCGTGAGTCACACCCACTTGAAGCAGGTGACTGCAGCACCTGGCCTTCATTAAGCAGGCGGTTTGTGTGCATTCGAAAAAGTACGCAGGTATACAGTATACGCAGGTATACAGTATAAACTCACCTCCGCTGTTTGATTAAGAAAAAGACGCGAGAGCGCGTCAACCAAGGCTGGACTTAAGAAAGTACTTTACAGGCTATATGCTACTAATATACATATTAGTAAGCAGCTAATTACTGGTGAATATGTGTGTCTTGATATAAGGTGTTGCCGGCTGTATTATACCAGACTTGGGGACCAATATATATATATATATATATGTGTGTGTGTGTATTAGGGCTGTCAATCGATTTAAAAATGTAATCAAATGAATTACATACTCTGTGATTAATTAACCTAAATTAATCGCATATAAAATTTTTGCTGTGAAAGTATTTTAAATATTTAAATTCAAATGAATCATTGAATAATCAGCATTAGTGACATTAAAGTTCAAAAACTCTCACTCAAACTTTCACTGTTCAAATAATGGCCATAATAATCTATGAAATGACCTAATATGCTGAGGAAATAAATTCAAAAGTGATTCGGGAAGGCATTTCAGGCCACAGATATAACCTAGGGGACACAATGAAAATTAATTAACACTCCCCTCAATGTCAACACTTATTTCTTTGCATTGATGTGCGACTATAGAGTTGATGAACTCCGGTGATATGCAAATTCCTTGCTGCAGACATTGCAGAGGACTTTATTTTCAACACTTTATTTTTTATCAACACCATCAGGCCATTTTTTAAAAGTAAATGTTCCAATCAATGATCCAGGCAGCACATTTTCTTCTCTCCTTCATTTTACAGTCTAATTTTTACTGACTAGAACGGCTCGGGGTCAAAGGTCATACAGAATCGATTAATCTGCACAAATTTTTTTAATCAGTTATTTTTTCTCAAATTAATTAATCGAAATTAATCAGTTATTTTGACAGCCCTAATATATATATATGTATATGTATTAATCATATCTTGTATACATTTGTTTTTATTAGTAGGGTATTTTTATTTTTTGTTTCTTCCTAACATGCACAAGACATCTTATATGTGGACTACATCTATGTGCAACCAAGGCGAATTTGTTTGTGGTGATGGGTTTTTGTTAGGGTGGGGGGTGGGAGGGGTGTTGTATTTGGGTTTGTCTGTATTCAAAAAATATAAAAAACTGTTATTCACAAAAAAAAAACTTGCTTACATGCATTTTGTTACTGTTCAGCACTGATTACAGCACATTTGCACTGTGAATTGAATGAATGAATTGTTTACAATTAAACATTGCCTTGTGTGAATGGTAGTGGGTTCCATACCTCATTCAGTCTAGTAAAGATTGATAAGGAAACAGTCAAAAGAATAGATTTAAGAATCGCCATTTCACATACTTTATTCTACATACAAGACCAAGTCAAATAAATTATTTTTAAACAGTATAAACAGTAAATGACAATTAAAATATGTACAGTAGAAACAAAGTTACTCAAAATGAATATATACAATACATCTAGCCCCTTGCACTGAGTGCTACAAGTTACTTAAAAGTTGAACAGGATCCTAAACACACTCACAGGAGATGATCCTGGGAGAAACACCAAGAAAGTCCATTCTAAACTATGGCTGGACATTGGTTAGTCAGTGCACAACACACAGTGACGATCTTGTCCATAAATGTGACATCCTCACCTTCACATGGAAGTATCATGTTGATGGGTATAGTTCCTGTTAGGATTTTGTACTTTTGACAAATATTCCCAATGACCCTTTTGACATGAATTCTCAAGTGTGCTATCTTTCTAGTCTCCTCTACATCCCTTGCAGCCAGTTGACAGCGACCTTTTGTAAATGCTGGAAGTTTTACCTCTGCACACAACATACCAACACTTCCCTGAATGTCAAAGCCTCTGTCAGCCATAACAATATCACCAGGCAGCAAGTTGTTAAGAAACCCGTTGTTCTGCGTAATATGTTTATCACTTGTGCGGCCACCCCAGCCTTTTGTTGGAAAACAAATTGATCCCTTGGGTACAATGTTCCCTCTAATTTTTTTCAGCACTGAGCAAATATTTTGTTTTCTGAGCACACATTTCAGCACTGTGAGCAATTCGCAACCACGCGACCTGCCGAAAATGACCACGAACCTGCGTTAGCCATAGGGAATTCAAAGAGATAACAGCAAATGCATCAATATGTCTAAAAAGGTTGATATTTATTCAATATCCTTTATAATGGTTGGACTTGTGGAACATTTTAATGGTGTTTTACCAGTCAGTTTAGTTGAACTTAAAGGATCTTTGGTTTACCTTCAGTAAGGTTTAGAGAGGTTATGACTGGTTCACTGGTTTTAACTGATATATATATACATAAATGCTAACTGGCTAATGCCAGTGCTTAACAATAACTATAGGCCTATTAAAGGGGAACTAGGCAACTATTTCAACGTAATAAACCCGTTTAGAATCATTTGGATGGTTAAATGACCTGTTCCGGTGAAAATGGTGACTTTTCACGCTGCCCCTAGCGTCCCCAGGCGGAAAACCAACCTTGCAACATTGAGACTACCGTCCCTGAAAGAGAAGTGAGAAACAAGAAACTCGTTTTAAATCGTGTTTCATACCTTGTAACATCCACATTGTCTGACGAACTTATGCTAACCGTTTTGCTAGCTTGTAAACAAATCCATGTGCTTTATCGTTACCTTTTTCCACAGTTTGAAATAGCATAATGCACAATTTCTCCAGCAGAGGGGGAAATCCTGCCAAGTTTTCCCTTTAAATTGAGATGGTG
This sequence comes from Alosa pseudoharengus, assembly GCF_046254945.1. Classification (NCBI taxonomy): domain Eukaryota; kingdom Metazoa; phylum Chordata; class Actinopteri; order Clupeiformes; family Clupeidae; genus Alosa; species Alosa pseudoharengus. Next base: position 1,926,894 of record NW_027468598.1, on the reverse strand, counting down.
TAATTTTTCCTAAAGGTAGCCTATATAAACAATTTTATAACTGGAGTGGTTTGCAACAAACTAGGCTACAAAACATGTCATTTGAATTTCACTGAGGGAGATAGGCCTATCTGGCTATGTGGCTCATCTTGTCAGGTGCGGTACCTGACGCTTAAGTAAAGCAGCCACTCCTTTAAGTCTGCTTAACATTAAAAGGTTGTATAAGCGATTTCAAGCACAAAAAAAGGCCCAAATAAAACATAAATTATCAAATTCATCTAATCTTTCTTAACAATCCGCTAGCTGCCTACGGGAGCGTACCTATGTTCCCCGGGTCCTATGTTCCCCGCTTTGTATGGGACCGGGGAACATAGGACCCTTTTTTTAAAACCCTAACCCTAATCCTAACCCTAACCCCGAGCGGGGAACATAAGACCCGGGGAACATAGGGATGACCCCGCTGCCTACCATAAACAGGCCGTCAAAAAAAAACACATCTCTGTAGGCAGCCTAGGCTAGATCTGTAGGCCTACACAAAAACAATTGCTACCAGCAACCACTCAAAGGCAAAATAAACTGTTCCAACCAATAACCGACAAGATGTGTGTTTAGGAGAGTTTTGCTGATACAACCTTTAAGCACCATTACCATTTTGTTAAAGGGACACCAGGCAAGCCTGATGCTTTTTCTTTACGAAACTCCCCCTCGCTCGGTCTGAAGCTCTTTTCCTTTTCTTTGCATCTTCCGTCAAGGGTTTTCGCTGCTTCTTCGCCGGCTCTGCCATTATACACACGTTTGCAACAATCGCTAGCGTTTCGTTAGCCTGCCTCTGTGCTGTGGATGCAGGATGTAAACTGAACTTGCAAGCGGGATATTCTTCCTACAGGCAGTAGGGGCGGGCGAGAGAGTCATCATTCGCCCTGTAATGAGTCATTTAACCATATACCAACTTACGAAGATGAGTAATTAACACGAAAACGTTGCCTGGTGTCCCTTCATACCTGAATACCACAGTAGGCTAATAATTAAAGACAATCAAAGAATTAAATAGCGCGGTGCCTCCACTGTAAAAATACTACACTTACCGTATAGCTCGTGTACAGTGTATTCCTACAGAATTTAAATAATCAATATGAAAATAATAATCAGACTAGTGGTGAATGCAGTTAAAGGAATTACCAATACACCCTGTATATAATAAAATATAATAATCAAACATTTATTTATTAATAGTAAAAGTGATTATATTCAACAAGCTTCAAAAAGAAGCTAAGAGGGTGAAAACAATTTTCACCATGACAGGCAAACGTTAAAAGAGGAGAGAATGGTACCAGTATGAATTAACTAAAACAATAGGAGAAATACCATACGGAATTATTCACCATAAACAGGTAGATAAACACATTAGGACAATAAGTTACAATAGTACCGTTACCAAAGAAAACAATAACCCCCAAGCGCTTTCCGTTGGTGCACAAAGTCAGCTCTATGAGCTGAAGGCAGGGCAGCAACCGCTACAATGCCAGTCCGAATCGCCGGTCGCTCGTGGCGAAACTCGAGTGTGTGTGTGTGTCAGTGTAAGTGTACTCACGAACAGTTTCACTCCACTCAGCCAACAAGCCGATGACCGTTATCCCGATGTAGAAGGGAGGCAAGCAGCTGCCTTGAACTAGCCAACATAGCTAGCGACACCAGCAGTAGCAGGGCGGTTGGTCCTCCGGTGGGCTCAGCACCGGCGGAGAAGCAGTCGTCCTGGGGGAGGTGTAGCTCCGGTGGGCCCAGCACCGGAGATAACAGTCGTCCTGCAGAGGGTCGGGTAGCTCCGGTGGGTCCAGCACCGGAGGTATAAACGAGTTCGTCTCTGTAGGAAAACTGCAACAAGAGCTAGAGTAGCTAGTAGCTAACGACCTGTAGCACTAGCGAAACAGTAAGCTCAAGTTGAACCAGACCCGACGAGAGACACGAAGCCGGTCCACACCAAACCGATCACCATAAACGTGACTCACTCGCACAGTTCACCGTTCGTGGGCCGGGGTACACAAAAGCACCGCTAAGTCTCCACGAAACAGCACTGACAGGCGGAGCAGGAGAAACAGTGACCTCTCTACTCGGGCAGACTGGAACTCACAAGCCTTCTCCTCACTGAGGTGATGGAACCCTCACATTACCCGCGATTTCGCGGGCATAAACAAATAACAGATAATGATTGGCTGCTTAAACAATTCAAATAAAAGCAAAACAAAGACATTTGATTGGTTCACATGTATAGAATGTCGTAAATCACAGAAGCAAATAAATTACAAAGCATTCTGGTACATGGAGTAAATTCATACAGTAACAAAAAGGGTAGTACAAGGTTATTAAAGGCCGTGTTGCAGGGTTCATTTTCCAACGAATTTGCACAATTTGCTTGTTGATAATAAACATTTAAACTGTTATCCATTGTATTTGATGTTGTTGGGTATCACAAAACGGAATATAATACGAAAAAGCAGGTACTATTTCACAGCATTTGAAGTGATTCTCCTTTCCCCCACAATGCATTGCATTACGTCACCTTGGGGAGACTACAGACCAAAGCCCACCTTGAGACCCTTGAGAGTAACGAGAGAGGAGTAAAGAGAGACGAGTAAGGGATTGTTCAGCAGTAGATAGCGCAGATTATAGATAAATAGATAGGCTATAGATAGCCTAGATATGTATATAGACAGATAGATAGCTAGATAGATCATGTCATTATGCTGGTCACAGGGGAGCTCCTCGACCAGCGGCCAAAATGCACTCGCTTCCCTAGTTACTGCAGCTCTCCACCACAGTTTCCATCGGGACGGCACAGCCCCACTAACACAAAACGTTAAGGGAACGTTCGGGAACGTTAGTGTATGGTTCCCTAAAGGGTAGTTCGAACCAAACCAAAAACTAACGGTTAGGGAACGTTACCTAAGGGTTCCTTAACGTTCCTAAACGTTAAGGGAACCAACCAACCAAAACGTTCTCCTATGGTTGCACAGTACCTTCACACAACGTTCCCGTTTGGTTGTTATTGGTTGTTTTTGGTTGTTCTGAGTGCTGTTTTGACATGTTTATTTTAACCAGCTCCGTTTAAGTTTTTGAAGTAGGCCTAGCATATACAAGGTTTGCAGTCACTTGATATTCACTAAAAATGATTGGCCTTATGTAATGAAATTAAGATAAGGAGTAAGAGAATATATTTATTTTTAGGCTGATATCAATTTTGCTATAAACAATACTTTTGTGCTTGATTTCAGTTTTGTAACCGTATGAAGTGAAAATGCTTAAAACACGAATCTATCAATAAAACAATTTTCACTTCTACATTTCACATTTCACTTAGCTCAATATAAAAGTCCAACCGTTACACCCCCACGCCAGTAGGGGGAAGACAACGCCTGGTCTGCATTCAGAACCGATTGCAGTTTCACGTTGGATTAAACAAACAATAATACTTCAGTAAATAAAATATAAAATATTTTTATAATAGTTTTCTGCTATCACTAGAATACATTCAGAACATGTTTCATTTGTTCCTGTAGCCTACCATTACCATTTTACATTCACACATGTTACATTATTTGCATTCGAGGCTTCTGATTAGGTGGCAATGACGTCAATGGTAATGCGTCTCTATTCATTCCAATTCCATGCCGTGTTAAATGTGTTATATAGCATTGTGTGATTGATTGCGCCTCTATCAGCGTTAGAAACTGGAGACAATAACAACACAAGCTCCATTTCAGTTTTTGAAGTAACATACAAAATGTTTGCAGTCACTTGCTTTAGATCCACTCAAATGATTGGTCTTATAAAATCTAAGTAAGGTAAACATCATATCAAGATAATATTTATTTTAGGCTAATATCAATTTTACTAAATAAAAAATATATACTTTTGTGCTTTTTTTTACGTATTAGGTGAACTTTAAACAAAAATCTATCAATAGAACACTTTTCAGAACTAAGAAAATTCACTTATTTCATTTCACAATTCACTTCAGTTCAATCAGACAGGCTCTCCCTTACACGTAGGCCTACCCCCACGCCAGTAGGGGGAAGACAGCGCCTCTGCTTTCAGGTGATCGATTGAAGTCTTGTCCTGACTTCCGTAAACGGTCTCTGTTTGAATTCCGTGATTCTTGAACACCGCTGGAAGAAGTCTTGGAATGGATTACACTCGTCTTGAATTCGATCTCACGAAAGTAAGTGAAATATGTTACAGTTTCATGATGTAGGCCTAGTGGTTGTAATGCAAGGGTTTGAGGTTTAACCTTAAGTCCTTTCACTTGTAGGGCTTTGTTATATTCCGATTCTGCCAAGTTTGTAATTTACCAGAGCACATTGCTCGTTCGTCTTTGTTTGAGCTGTTCTCAACGTGTTATGTTTTGCAGCATTGTATGTTTTGTGTCATCGTGTTAACCTGCTCACGTTGATGTTACAAATAATAGCACTAGGCTACCGTTTCTTTTAATTAGTTTTAGTGTACAGTCAGTCCTTTTAGGCAAGTCACTCGGCAGCAGTGGTGTAGGCTAGTGGATATAGGCCTACTGTATGTAGCTGGATCTAGGCTACTGTGATGTAGGCTAGTTAGCTGTAGTGGGTAGGCTATACTGTGATCAACCCCAAATGTATCCTAGTCTATTTTAAGTGGGTATACTGAGATGGTGAGGCTTTTTAAGTTGGAATAACCTACTGAACAGTCCTGCATATGTAGGCTACACTAGAGCCATAGAGATGGCTATAGATAATGTATAGGCTACACTGTCGGCGGCCATTTTGCAACACGGATAGACGATTCAAGTGAATAGACCTCTGAATTTTGCCTTCAAAAAGCTGAGATCCGGTAGCCTATCTTGCAATTTTTGCTATGGGAAAATAACATGGGGAGATAATTATTGCACTCTCCCGTGGACGAAGAAGTCTGAAATGCAGACATTTTGCTCAACACACGTTTGTCCTCTGCCTTCGAGTGGTAGGCTAACTGTGATCTTCAACAGGCCTACGTTAAGACAGCAACTTAGATTTTTGCTACCCCAGACCTAACTTGCAATGTAACTTGTCATAGGTAGTTAGGTTAAATTAACACCCTGATCTCCTTATAGGCAAAGATGGCAGTTTTGGTCTGTTGGGAAGCATACAGGAAGGGGCGGAATGTGTGTAGTAGGCTATACACAGCTGCCATACTGGCTTTACAAACTAAGCCCATGCATTTCTATGGATGCTGTGTCTCCCCATTAGAAATTCTCTGGGCTACAATACAAAAATCAAGTCAAAAGCTGGACCAAATATCCAGTTAAGAAAATCTGGTTGTGTACAGATGACTGATTGCTGCAATACTATCAATAATAGTTTTCTCTATATGGAAATACTGCTTTGCTCTACTACTGGCTCACAAAAACGTTGTTCTCTTAACGTAGATTCATACACCAAAGCAATGGAAAAATGTCAGCGGCTGATGGACACTTCTAGCATTGAGGCGGAAGAAGATGCGAGCGTCCACAAAAGGCAGTGCATGGTCACGTGATGGTAAGACCTCTTAAATACAGACTACATTATTTGCACAATTCAAATATTCTTTTTGCAATCAGTGCAGATTGTATGGTCTTTTATTTCAGATGAATCCGTTCCGCAAGCAAGAAAGCATTCCAGGATGGTGCGTGTGCCTGGAAGCCCTGTCTGTAAGTTAACATTTATACATGTATTATTTAAGAAAACCAGTTGAGTCATATTTCCTACCATGGAACTACTGACATTCATGTTTATTAACAGCATAGGTTTATCTTTTGCAAATGTCATGTGCAAGAAACCTACCATAAATTAACTGACCAATATTCATATTTACTTTCTTTTTAGATGAGTCAACACCACACAGGCAACCAGCTCATTGCCCAGAGCTGGATGGGTCTATTATAACGCCTGCCACTTCATCTTGGGACCCAGTTGAAGGTACAGTGTCTTTGAATTTTCCATTTCCAAGTAAATACAATTTCATGACAAGGAACTTGAGAGTAAGTAACTTTTTTGTTGTTGTAAACAGCACAAGTGACTCATCACACAGAGGGAGGTGGCTTGGCCATGGAGACGGAAATAAGAGGTAAGAACACTCACTTAATTTGTTCACATATGCAGGTATATAATGTATTTAACAACTAAAACTAACACCATCCATTTTCCATAGCAATAAGGACAACCATTACCGCATGGCATAGCGAATGGACGCATTTGAGGAGAAGATGGATGAGCTGCTCATGCTCTTAAGGAGCTCCCAGTCACCTCCCTCTGCTCCAGTCGATGACATATTGCTGTCGTCCTGCTCGACAGTCACTGAGCTGCAGGAGAGGAGGAACAAAATGCCCTCCCTCCAGGACTTGTACTCTGGGGGAAGGTTTTTTAAAGTTTGCAACGGTTGGGGAACGTTAGGGGAAGGTTCTCTAAAGTTTGCAACCTTTAGATAATGTTAGGGGAACGTTCAGGGAACGTTTTATATAACCAAGAACTAACGTTTCCGGAACGTTCAGCAAACTTTCCATGGGAACCAAAACTTGCTCAAAAACTAACCTTAGGGTAACGTTTGGGAACCAAAAACTAACGTTTCCGAAACCAAAAACTATGGTTCCCAGAACGTTTTGGAAACCATAAATTGTTAGCTGGGAGCCCACACAAGCACCTGCAAAACTGCGACTTGCCCATATTATCTCCCTCTTTGGTAAGCCGTACCCTGACGATGTCAATGGCAATCAATCATAGATACATACACTAGATGTCGCCTTCTGCTTCTCAGCATGCGTCAACACCGCCGCCATCTTTGTACAGGGATCTGAATCGCTAAACTAGTTCTCCTGTATTGTCAGCGTTACCTATTTAGCGACGTTTGGCCATCCCCAGCGATAGAAAACCTTTTTAGCGATTAGCGACAAATTTGGGAACTTCTCACAATCATGGCAGATCGGCTTCTTTGTTGTTGAAACGTAAGAAAATCACCTTTCTCATGGCTTTGTCATTTATGAATTCAGCTAAATCTCGTTTGCCCATGGCACTGACCCATGATTATAAAAGTAACGACTGGCATACAAAAATCAAGTCAAAAGCTGGACCAAATATCCAGTTAAGAAAATCTGGTTGTGTACAGATGACTGATTGCTGCAATACTATCAATAATAGTTTTCTCTATATGGAAATACTGCTTTGCTCTACTACTGGCTCACAAAAACGTTGTTCTCTTAACGTAGATTCATACACCAAAGCAATGGAAAAATGTCAGCGGCTGATGGACACTTCTAGCATTGAGGCGGAAGAAGATGCGAGCGTCCACAAAAGGCAGTGCATGGTCACGTGATGGTAAGACCTCTTAAATACAGACTACATTATTTGCACAATTCAAATATTCTTTTTGCAATCAGTGCAGATTGTATGGTCTTTTATTTCAGATGAATCCGTTCCGCAAGCAAGATTGTAGTAGCAGAGGTAAATGTTCTACAGATCTACAGCAACTTCTGGTGAGATTACAACTTACATGAGTAAACGAGACGAGGGGTATGTGGCCTCAACCAGAGCCTGTCTACGAAGAGCCTGTTTACTTTCATTGTATCGAACCTGGTTGCAGTTTACTCATTGTTCCTCTAGGGGCCGCCGCTAGCTAGTGCAGAATGAATGGGAGTCTATGGGGCTAGACGGGTAAAATGTATCTTTATTATCGTCTTAAGCTTAGTTTTCTGTAGACTCAACCATAAATACATGCCTGTCAGTTGGAACAACCCAAAAAATTAGATAATTGCTTGATATTTTGACGATTTATGGTGATTTTATTTTCGCTAGATCTTTGCCCAGATTGACGCTAATGCATTATAGAGGAGTGGATCACTGAAGCAAGATGGCGTCTCGATTGACGCATTCGTTCCAATGAACAGCAGTAGTCAAGGCGACATCTAGTGTATATATCTATGGCAATCAATCACGAGCAGTAGTTCATGCTGAAGACACGACCAGCCTAATCGGCGGCGGCTAGAAGCTAAGTAACTGGGGTGGCTAAGTGGGACTAAAAAGTTAGCCCAGCTAGCTATCATGATGCTTCATATTCTGATCTTCTGACTAAGTTTGCCCGGTAGCCTATTTATCTGAACTAACGACATGATCACTATCACTAGATATAAAGAACATGTTGATTTTCATTCGGTGCTGTCAACTGACAGTAACAAAAAAAGTGTCGTAATGTTATAAGCATAATACATTGAACTGAATAGGTGCATTATGTAGCCTCATAACGAGGCCTCTCAAATTCAGAAAATTGCATTAAACTAAAATCGGAAGACATTGTTATCTTTGTTAGACCATAGGGTCGTTGTCATATAAATGCTGTAACGAAATTCGAAGTGTAAATATACAAACTTTATGTTGAAAGTGTAACCGCATCCGTTTCCCATAGGAATGAATGTAAAACATACCCTCCAAAACGAGACCTCCCGAAATTCAGAAACATTACTAAATTGATATCAGGCACCGTTATTACCATTGGTAGATCATAGGGTAGCTGTGATATAAATGCTGTGACGAAATTCGAAGTGTAAATATACAAACTTTATGTTGAAAGTGTAACCGCGACGTCCATTGAAATGCATTGAAATGAATGAAGTGCAGATCAAGTAGTCCCCAAAGTGACGTCATCACCGAATTGCGTACAAAAAACCCGCTAATGCTAAAAACAACAAAAACTGGCATTTAACACCATTTGGAGACATTTTTAAAATGATATACATATATTGAGTGCTTTATGTACCCATTAATCAACAGTGTTTAACCTGCAACACAGGCTTTAAAGAAGCCCTATGCAGGTCTGGTTATTCCTTCGCTGTTTCTGGGTTTTCGCCTGATTTGGGCTCGCATTATTCACGACATAGCTCCCCCTGCAGCTTCGGTAGCAAGTGACTGCTACGCTAAACCCCCAATAGCTAGCGAGCTAGCATCAATAAACCAAGCTAAACACATAGGGCTCACAATAAAACGGTCGAGCAAAAATCACATTACAAAAACGAAGTTCACCCAAAGGTAGGCTACTTACAATTTCAACAGCAACAAAGCCAAGTCGGAGTCCGTTTTGCAGTCTTCTTAGAAACTACAATCTGACTAAATCTGACTACATTTTCGAGTATTTCCGCCGAGTTACATCCGGATGTGTTCTGACCGTGACCAGAAAGTTGCATATTCGGTTTTTCCGCGGAGAAGCACTAGGGGGAGACGAAGCACCCACCAAACGACCCAAAAAGTGTTGTAGAACCATCAGAACGACTCTCAACCTGCATAATTAAGGTCATTTTTGCTAAAATTGTTGCATAGGGCCTCTTTAAGAGTGTGTCCATGAGAGGACCAGGCGGGGGTGACACATGCTACGTCACCGATTTTGATGAAACTTGGACAGTTTGAAGGGTCCACCTAAAAACTCAAAAAGCCAAAATAGTACAAAATTTGAAACATCCCAGGGGGAGTTAGGACCGCCTCCTTGTTTTTGGGCAAAACAACTCAAAAAAAGGCCCAAAATTGCATAAAATGTTGACATCCCTCCTGCTGTCAGATTTAAACACAGCAAAGTAACAATCTATGCCATCAAAGGTCCATCCAAGGTTAGTTTAAAACTGGAGTTACAAGGCGTAAGGTGTGACGGGTGTCAGTCCAGGACTGCACATGTCCACTATGTCACATGCTTTTTGGCGAATACCCAAAAAATAGCAATATTCAGACCTGAATATCTCCAATGAGCAACCTCCTTTTTTCAAAATTCTTTCTGCACATGAAAGGGCCATCTGTGGACTTCATAAATCAAAAGAAAAATGCTCGGCCTTTTTATTATTTTTTTCGTGACAACCGCCTAAATAGTGTGATCCAGCCAGTGATTTCAAATACATATCTACTTCAATGATTGGTTGAAAATAATGCTTAGGTCATTTATGGTGGATAAATGGAGATATATTATCATCAATCATATCTGCTGATCAAATCCAAGCTACATTTAATGTCCTGAGTGTAATATATTCCTTAAAGTAGCTCAAAATGACATCATCGGGTGACATACACCAGTATACCCGTAAGTCTAATTTTTGCAAATGTGATATCTCCAACATATCTCAGGGCTAGAAACAGTCACTTGGACTCAAATAATAACTTGTAAGATTTTGATAGTCAAAGGTCAAAGGTCAAGGTCACTGTGACCTTATGTACATCCCATTGTGGTGAATAAACCTCTAAAAATCCCTGACATAATTGCAAATGTGATACAAACATTCACACTGGCCCTTTCTGAAACCAAGCCCTACCCACTCCCCTAAGTTACGGTGTGCACTCAGGTGGGAATCACCCTTACAGCTAAATCGAGTTCTCCATGTAAATGGGAAAATGTTGGAGTTCTTTTATCACTTTTGGGTGCTATAGGCTAGTTGGAACTGTTCACCTCAATGAACTATGATAAGCTATGCTAACAGTGGGTGCTTCAGACTGAGGTACTGCACACACACAGATGAGAAGGGTATGTATCATCTTATCTAACTCTGGCAGAGACAATAAGATAATTTCCCAAAATGTTGGCGTGTTCCTTTAACACTTGGTTAGGAGTGCAAGTGGCTAGGGAGAGAGTGTAGCTAGTTTCGGAAAGGGCCTTTCACTCAAAGATAACAAATTAATTTGAATTTGATGGTCAAAGGTCATAGGTCAGCGTCATTGTGACCTCACATTCTTGTGAGGAATGCCTATAGGAAGTTTTTTTTTTTTCAAATTCGGCACACACAGTCACTTACACTCAAAGATGAACTGATTAGATGTGAGTGGTCAATGTTACTGTGACCTCTCAAAAAAAACAACATGGGCCTACTGTATTTTTACACCTTGAACACAATATCCTGGAAACACCTTGAGGGAGTTATTTCAAATTTAGCACAACTTAGGCCCTGTACACACATAACCAGATATTTTATGTTTGGGTCTTTCGTCCACACATAAACAGTGTTTTAGCCCACACAGATATTTTTTAAAACCTTCTAAAGAGAATGCTGGTTTACTTGGATCTGTGGACATCCAAAATGGAGATTTTTACGAACAAGTATATTCTTTTGATCCCGTGAGGGAAATTTGGTCTCTGCATTTATCCCAATCCGTGAATTAGTGAAACACACACACAGCACACAGTGAACACACATAACAGTGAGGTGAAGCACACACCAATCCCGACGCAGTGAGCTGCCTGCTACAGCGGCGCTCGGGGGGCAGTGAGGGGTTAGGTGTCTTGCTCAAGTGCACTTCGGCCATTCCTAATGGTCGGGGTTCGAACCGGCAACCCTTCGGTTACAAGGCCGAAGCACTAACCAGTAGGCAACGGCTGCCCCCGTGTACAAGGACGTGATGGTTACTTTGGGTATTGGTTGGGCTTTACTTGTTTCGTAGCCTACTGTACCTCAATGTCCATCCATCGTAAAAACATGTCTGTAGACCCTGCTTATTAGCACAAGTTGTTTTAAAGCAGATACTCTGATATGGTATAACCACCTAGCTTCATGTTAGGGTCCCACAAGGAAATCTGTCTGAAACATTGAAAACATGATAATGTACATTACTTGTAAATCTGTTTCCATTGCATGTCACATGACCAGTGGATAAAGTGGGATTTGGCAGGTGGGGGAACCCTAAAATCCAGTGTCGGTGCAACGGGAAGAATGACTCACTGTTGGACAACATATTGAGTATTGTGGTGTAGCAATACTTTTTGGACAAGAATTGATAGCTTCTTGGTCACCTCTGTACACACGAAAATTAACTCCCCAATTATTTTAACAATATAATCGTGCTGTATCGTTGGTATGAAAGAATATATTTATTATTAAATTATCCGAGGTGGCGGAACTGCGTTCCTCCCACTTTAATTCCTGCATATGATCGCTGTCTGCTGTGTTGGGCTAATGGGACAGTGCTAATTGAGTAATGCCAAGCTAGATTAACATTTTCCAATGTTAAAACCATTTATCACATGAAAAATAACAATGTTATTATCATGTGATAATAACAATAATAACAATACTCTGTGTTTCCAGGATATCATGTGAATAGTGAATAGTGAAATAGTTTTTTTTGTGAGGTCAGAGTAATATTGACCTTTCACCACCCAAATATAATCAGCCAAACTTCTGTTAGACTTTTTTTGAGGACGGTCACTGAAAGGAGCTGTAACAAATATCGGAGGCTGCTGAAAAGGCAAGCCAATGGCTATGGCACTCACATGCTATTTGGGGTCATGTTGTAACCTGAATTGACTCTGAGACGCTGCTGCTGTGTTTCTGGAGTGGTAGTTGTTGGTGCCTACATCAAGGGCTTGCATGTCGGCTGTGTATGTTGTTGATCAGATCATAAGTGTCCACAGTAATGAAGAGGAATGACTGGAGAATTTATGATATTGCTTGGTATGTTGGTATGTTGCTGATCGGATCATAAATGGCCATAGCAACAAACAGGAATGACTGAAGAATTTGTGACAATGGTTGGTAGTTGGTATCTAAATATTTGTTGGTATTTGTTGGTGTCTGCATCAAAGGCTTGCGGTTTGACTGGGTATGTTAATGATCAGATAATAAACCACCAAAGCAATGAAGAGGATTGACTGAAGAATGTGTAGGTATTTGTGGGTCTTACTTCAAGGGCTTACAGTTGGTCTGGTTATGTTGCTGATTGGATCAGAAACTGTGGGAGAAAAGAAGAGGAATGACCAAAGACTTTGGTGATACTTCTTGGTGCCCTCATTAAGGGTTGGTGTTTCGTTTGTTGTATAGTTGCTGATGGGATCATAAATGGCCACAGCAAAAAAGATGATTAACTGAAGAATTTGTTGGTATTTGTGGGGGCCCACATCAAGGGACTGCAGTTTGCTTGGCTGTGTTGCTGATCGGATCATAAACGGCCACAGCAAAGAAGACAAATTACCAAAAAATGTGTTGGTATTGGTTGGTAGACAACCTATCATGAGTGTGGAGGGAGCTGGGTCTGAGATGCCAGATACCACGATGAATGACGAAGACAAAAGTGCAAGTGAATATTTGTACCAAATTTGAAAAAACATCCCTACAGGCATTTATGATATATAATTTCCTCAAGAATGCAAGGTCCTTGACCTCGACCTTTGACCACCAGATTCAAATATTTGTTATCTGTGAGTCAAAGTGAATATTTGTATCACATATGAAATTATGTCAGGGATTTTTTGAGATTTATCCACCACAAAGGGATATACAGTGACCTTGACCTTTGACCACCAAAATGTTACAAGTTATTATTTGAATCCAAGTGACTGTTTCTAGCCCTGAGATATGTTGGAGATATCACATTTGCAAATATTGGACCTACGGGTATACTGCTGTATGTCACCCAATGATGTCATTTTGAGCTACCTTAAAGAATATATTGCACTTAGGACATTAAATCTAGCTTGGATTTGATCAGTAGACATGATTGATGATAATATATCTCCATTTGTCCACCATAAATGACCTAAACATTATGTTTCAACCAATCATTGAAATAGATATGTATTTGAAATCACTGGCTGGATCGATCACACTATTTAGGCAGTTACAGCGACAAAAATAATAAAAAGGCCGAGCATTTTTCTTTTGATTTATGAAGTCCACAGGTGGCCCTTCCATGTGCAGAAAGAATTTTGAAAAAAGGAGGTTGCTCATCGGAGATATTCAGGTCTGAATATTGCTATTTTTGGGGTATTCGCCAAAATGCATGTGACATAGTGGATATGTGCAGTCCTGGACTGACACCAGTCACACCTTACGCCTTGTAACTCCAGTTTTAAACTAACCTTGGATGGACCTTTGATGGCATGGATTGTTACTTTGCTGTATTTAAATCTGACAGCAGGAGGGATGTCAACATTTTATGCAATTTTGGGCCTTTTTTTGAATTTTTTTGGCCTAAAACAAGGACGGGGGCCTAACTCCCCCTGGGTTGTTTCAAATTTTGTACTATTTTGGCTTTTTGAGTTTTTAGGTGGACCCTTCAAACTGTCCAAGTTTCATCAAAATCGGTGACGTAGCATGTGTCACCCCCGCCTGGTCCTCTCATGGACACACTCTTAAGCATACTGAAAAACGTCAATTTGACAGGTGCTTACAAATGTAAAGCACAAGCATCGTGCCATATGATCGTGTATCTTGAACTGATAACATGGACATGTTGGTTTGCTAGCATCAAATTGTCGATAAGTAATTTTATTTGTTCAGGGTCGGATTGTGCTCTCTGAATTCGTCTCTCTCGGGATTCATTAGTTTCGGGGAGAATTTGATCGATAGAGTTCCCATGTCCCTTCCCTAAGTCTTAATGTTTTCAATACGTCTACATGGACTTTCTGTGACGCTTTAGGTAATCAAGCTTCCACTCAGACCAAGTTTTCCCACAAGCGAACTCTCCTTTCGCTTTTGCCTCCGAGCAGAATTTGCAGATCACGCCACTCCTTTCGTAAATATGTCTGAACGTTTTTCCTACCTGGACCATCTTTTGTGTCAGATTGGAGTATTTCATCTAGCCACTCATGTTTAAACATTAGGCAGACATTTTTCTGTAGCATCTTCTCGCCATGGTAGCCTACTACTAACTGGAGCAGGGCCTGCCTAGAGTAGCCTAAAGGATACTTTGTATGTAACTTAAATCCGGCTTAGTTGTCAGACATGTCAGTATTTTAAATGTTTATTACCTAGCCTTTGAGGCTCAGATTTTTAATCCCTGAAAAAAAAAAATTGTGCAGTCTGAAAAATGTGCGCGGCCACTTCGACTGGTTTGCGCGTCCGCGCGCAGTTTAGAGGGAACATTGCCCAGATAGCAAAATCATTTTGGCCCAAATTTGGGCCAAAACTGGCATGACATTTTGGCAAAGCTTTGGGATGATGTACGGCCCAAATTTGGGCCAAATTAGGCGTGCCAAAAGAAAAACAAAAGGCGGCCAAAACCCAGCCAAAACCAATTTTGGAATACCAAAATGTAGCCAGACATATCCCAAAGAGTTGCCAAAACCCCAAAACCTTGCCGAAAAGAGGCCTTAAATGACCCAAAGTGATGCCATAACTGACCCAAAGTGTTGCCATAACTGACCCAAAGTGTTTCTATTTATTTATTTATTTGTTTATTTATTTAAACCTACTATGTCCTAGTATTCTAGGCTCATATTAAGTTATATGGTTAAACTAGGTTCTGTGTGTTATGCAAAAAAAATTAAATGAAGCAAAAATATTTTTAAATTATATATGTTTTATTAAAGCTGTTCTGCTTGTTGCTCCTGGTTGGGAGGCAGCTGGTGGTTTTTCCTGCCACCCTCCCTATCCCCAGCCCAGTAAGACCACCTCTTCACAGCCTCCTCAATTTCTTTGTTTGTAGCAGATAAGCAGGATGGATTTCTCCTCACTGCATCTGTAAATGAGAACATACACAAAACAAGTTTTCAGTGTCAGTGATTTAACAGATTCTAAACAGCAATAATGTATGCTACAATCTTCTTCACTATGCGAACTGTAAGCATTGTCAAACAAACTAATCATCTGGAAGATAGGTGTGAAGGTTCTGTTGTCTTCCACATTGCAAAAATGCTTTGAGTTCAGTTGAATTCTACTAAGAATTGGCTGATAGTTGAATGATGGTTTCAGCCTGATATCCCTATAGCTACAGGAGCCTTTGGGGGAAAAAAAATGTCAGAGCCGAGAACAGGATATTTGTGAACAGTGATGAACAGTTTAAATGCTTACCCATAACAACTGATTTGAGATGTAATTTCTCAAACGGGATTTTCCCGTTCAATCCCCGCCATGACATTTTCTTGGCCAGATTGTTCCTAATGGCCTGCTTCAGTATACGCCAGACACTGTCCTTCACATCCACTCCCCCTGCCAATCCAAGAGTGATGACCTATAAAAGAACCAGTGGTATTATTTACTCAAAATAAAAGTACTATTGTTTGATAAATCACTCAGCATACCATTCTAAGAGAAATCAAAAGGAGCTCACCAATTCCTGGTGAAGGTCCCTGCTTGCCCTCATCCCCCAGGGGAAAATAAGCAGTATGCCTGGTGGTGGTGCACATCTGACCTCCCTGGATGGATTTGTGGAGGTCCTGAAGAATGCAGATCATGGTCTTCTGCTGGTCCAGCAGAATTTGTTGGTTTACCAACAGATCACGCAGAAGAGCTGAAAAACAAAAACAAAACATTAAGCATTAAAAGGCAGTTTTAAATAATCCTAAATGCATGTATGTGTGTATGTACATATCTATCTGTAGCCTGTAGGAAGTAGGACTGTGTTTAAGAATAATGACATCAGGTTACTAAATTATATGGGCAAGTGCAATAGTTCTACATATTTTTAAAATGGGCTTGTGTAATATTTGTGAATAAACTTAATGACATTAGGTTATATGGGCAAGTGCAATAGTTCTACTTATTTATAAAACATTGAGTGATTCACAACTAAGGGCGAGTGCAATAATTACACAAAATAGCAAAGGTTGAAAACACGCCTACAACGGAGCTGTCATCAAAATGTGAGTTCGTGAAGTAGTTCGCTGCAATGTATGGTGGCTTTACAGACACTGGTGGACTGCTTAGAAAGCAAGATCCTTCAATCAACCAGGAGTTAGCAGCAAGTTGGGCCAACGGTTTATCAGGTAGCCTATGATAGTCCTGCCCCTAAATATCTTATAGCCTACTGTTTATGTCTACTAGCTATGTCTATGTTCATTTACTACAACTTGCTAGCAGATCCCGTTTGCATTTCTCGATGTTTTCGAAGGTAACGTACATACATTTAGCCTGCCATACTTCACATCTAAAATGCCTTCATGCACGTTAAATGCAGTTTTATAGGCTACAAAGGTAGCCAATGATCGGCTCACTGAATTATATGGCATACAGGCTATTTACATGTAACAGTGTGGAGGGCATGACTGGCGTTTATAACATATAAACGAATATTCTGAGTAACTTAATGTTAGCAATGACAATGTCTTTTTAAAATGAGAATAAACGCGACTTACCTTACGTTGTCTGTCGGCAAACTGATGTGAGACTGGGGGCTCTTCTGGGCATTCAAAATTCCCGGCGTTTGCACAGCCTTTTGGCAAGCCAGAGAGATGCCAAAGTGCGCCCGTAAGTCATGCGATGCGGTCCCGCTCATCAACTTTTCAGCTGGTTAACCAGACATAGGCCATAACTAAGCCAAAATTGCATGGCGCCCTTTATGTATTATGGCAAATCATAATTAAGCCACAGGTCGCCCAAAAGACTTAGAGGGAGCTTTTCCTGTGCCAAAACAAGCCCAAAGAGGCCAAACCTATACCAAAACAAAGCCAAAATGATTTGCTATCTGCTTGGGTGTAATACCAATCAAATATTTCATGGTGTGTGTGTGTGTGCTTGTAACTGGAAAACATCTGGGCATGCCTTCAGGTTGGTCGGTCTTTCTGTGAAAATCTCAAAACAGTCAATTATCACTGCAACTCTGTGTCCAAATGCCTCCACAAACTGGTGTGGCATAACGCTACACAGAGTGTCCCTGTCAGGCCATACAATGGAACGCTTTAGGTTTGCATACAAGAATGCCACAGTGTCATTGAATGTCCTATATACAGTCTTTAAAGTGACACGTAAGAGATGGTCCAGGTGTAGTGCAGGCAGATCCAATCCAAGACGCATGAAAGTTAATGATGAACTTCCTGATGAACTTAATGCTTTTTATGCTCGCTTTGACATGGAAAACACAGACTATCTTGCACTAGCTGACTTTGCCCCCACCTACCCACACACACACACAGTCACTGCTCCACTCCCCTCCCGCCCACACACACTTCACTGTCATCACTCACATACATCATACATACTATTGCAAGCAGAGTACTGTAAGTCCCTTCACCATACTTGCAGTACACTGCCCCCCCCCCCTCTCCCCTACATACACAGCACATTATTTCATCAGGAAGCTTCTCCAACACACATCCCCAACATACTTACAGCACACTGCCCCCCCCCCCCCAATACACAGCACATCTCATGAGGAAGCTTCTCTAACACACATTTGCACACTGCCCTCTCCCCACATACACAGCACACTATCCCACTATCCTCATCCCCCCAACACACACACCAAGACCCCTGGCAGTTGGGTTAGCCCCTTGAGCCGTGGATCTGCCCAAGGTTTCTTCCTTGGTAGGGGAGTTTTTCCTTGCCCCTGTTGCTCTTGGGTGCTCCTTGTTGGTGCCCCCCCCCCCAATCCCAATCCCCCCCCACCTTTCTTATGCAGCCCTTGCCACTTAATCTACTAAACCCCTCTTCTACTGCACTTTTACCGCCCCCCCCCCATTAAGGGACTGTACGATATTTAGCGGGGGGGGAGGGCCGGTCACCAGACGATCGGGTTAAAAATGTTCTGCCTGGCCCTCCCCCCTGGTCAAATTTTTTGAGAGAGAGAGAGAGGAGAGAGAATCAGAATAAGAGCGCAAGCACGCACGCAACCACCAAGGATTAGAACACTAGGATAAGATTTGCCCATGGACATAGGCTACTTCTTTCGAAAATAGAAATGGGGAGGCAAGGTAGCCTAGGCAAGAGAGATACATTGTTGGTCAAAACGTTAGCGTAAGAACTGGTTTAAAATGCTGAATGAAGCACAAAGCTTTACTAAAGCACATCCACTGTTTAAAGTCACAAACACAACGAACTAAGGTAACTTTTATGCATGCGCGAACCTATACATACCGGTAGACATGGCTGTGTAGTCTGTGCCATAAGATTTATTCCTGCAGGCTGCCCGTTTCGGCTGTCATACTTTTAAATGGCTTCGCAAGAAGTAGACCTACATAGACCATAACTTGTACTACTGTCATCTTCTTTAAGAACTTTTCCCAATATTTCCCATAGCCTATATCGCTTTTCCTGAAGGGGTCTTTATAATAACTCGCGTCTTCAGCTTCTTTACTGTTGACTTACTGTATTGATGCTTTACTGTATTGATGCTAGCCTTCTCGTGATATTTTAAGTAGGCCTATTTGTAGAAAATATATATTTAATTAATTTTAACTGACCCGCCCGCAAATGACCCGAATATCATTAAAATATTTGGTTTATGACTCATAACCGCGGGTGACCTGCAAGCTTACGAGGAGAGTTGTGGGAGATTCAGGTAGGGTTGCAACTTTTTGGACTCGCCCACTCTGTCAAAGAGACGTGAATCATGTTTTGGCCTACAAACCTTTTAAAATATCGAAAACGGATCATTGATCAGGGGGAAAAAATATCATGGATCGGGAAAAAATAATTTTCCTCGGCCCTCCCCCCAGGCCAAAAAAATTCTCCTGAGCCTTCCCCTAAGGCTTAAAAAATTCTCTTAGGCCCTCCCCCCCCTGACGACCGGCCCTCGCCCCCCCGGTAAATATCGTACAGTCCCTAATGCACAAATAGGCTGACACCAGACATAATTTCACTGCATTTCTTACTTCCAGTAACTATATGCATGTGACAATAAACTTCCTTAGCGAAGCGGTCATATAGGGATTGTCAAAGTTTTTTTTTTCCCCGTCATCTACTTCCTGAATTTTTGGTCAACGATACCCGGGACACCGAGGCACATGAAATTTGGTGGGTATGTAGCCCCACTAGACTTTTACGGAAAAATTTCGTTTCGTCCCCGGGGGCCACTCCACCCCCGTGCTGGGCCCCCCGAACCGCAAATAACTACCTGAACCGTGGCACTGAGGATGAAGAATCTTTTATGGTATGTTGGTCTCAAGGGCCCACATCAACCTGGCTCATAATCACTCATTTGTGATTTGCACCCCCCCGGTAAAAAATGAAAATGCAATATTATTCTGCTTTAATCACCCCTATCTTCAGTTAAGATGTTCAGAACTGCACCAAATTTTATGTGTATGATTGACCTGGCATTCTCAACTTTCGTAGAATTTCATCCATGGGGGGTCTAAAAAAATTAGGTTATGTGTACATTTAGTGACTGTACACTCATTGGCCTGTAGATGGCGGTGCACACATATACACATGCACACACACACAGGCACCCACATACTATCGGTATTAGAACGGCCGATACATAATTACAAATTCAGTAGGATTAAAAGAAAGCCATAATAAATATTCATCACCATCATCATGGCTGCATTTCCAGTATTGGCGATAAGTAGTCGTTTGTCCACTAGATGGCGCATCGTTGCAGTGAGACGTAATTTTGTTGGAAGTAAAAGTGGGTTGAAAAAAACAATGGACAATGGACCTTTTGCTTTTCCCAAATACAATGTAGCCTACAGGTGTAAATGACCTTTCATCAATCAGTTGCAATGGATGAACTGTGATGAACTGCCCTACTTGTGATTGTTTAGAGATTTTAAAGGTTTTATAACAATGCTACATCTTCTTTGGCTATTCTACAATCTATTCAACTTTTCAGCACCAGTAGGCTACTTTCTGTGCAGCCGCACACACACACTCAGGCATGCCAAACAAGCATACACAAAAGTTTCAAGAGTGGGGGATGGAGTAAAATATGGAGACAAATTGAAGTGTGATTTATTTTCGCGGAACGGCTGTACAGGACTGAGCGGCGGTCATATTTTGTACCGCTATGCGGTACATCTAGTTTAGAAAGGAGTAAGTATTTTTCTCTAGTCTGCCATTAGATGCACCAATAAATTGAATAGAGCCATAAATGTTGGCAAGTTTGGCAGACCTGTACTTCACTTCATCATTACTATCTCCAAAGAAACCCTCAGACATTCTGTACTCCTCTAGATCACGGCGTAGCTCTCCGTTTTCGTCTAACAAGCGGTTTACTTCGGCAGACCGGAGAGCACACAGATGACATTCAGTCTCTGGCGCCCAGTGATGTATAAAGTACTAGAAAGCAATACTTGAGTAAAAGTACAAGTATCGTACTAAAAAAAGACTTTGGTAGAAGTGAAAGTTACCTTTTAGAAATTATAACTTAAGTAAAAGTCTTAAAGTATCTGATATATATGTACTTAAGTATCAAAAGTAATTTTCTGATATTTAATGTACTTAAAGGAACCGTATGTAAGAAAACTATTTCAATTAATCATAAAATGGTCCTGATATGTCACTAGACATTAAGAAATCATGTTCATTTCAAATACTTATATCACTGACAACAGTAGTCCAGCCAGGATATTGTCATTTAAAAAGTGAAGTTGCAGCCCTCAACTGTTGTTGATGTTGTGTTTTGGCCTGATGCGCCACCCTCCACCTATCTACTAATCACGAAGTCAGTAGTGTTTCGCCATCCGCGTGTGCAACCTCGAGTCAGGGGGGAGGGGAAGGGGATACACCGCTCTTCAGTATTTTGAAAGTGATTGCAGTACCAGTTTTGGCCACAATCTTACATATGGTTCCTTTAAGTATTTGAAGTAAAAGTAAAAAGTAAAAAGCAAGCGGTTTTATTTTGAACTTTTATTGTGAACTTTATTTTGGCTTTCTTATAGTGTCATAGAATTCAGTGCCCGGGAGTTTCAGGCCCAAGACCGGCCCACGTTTTCCATAGTGGTGGAAATTGGATAAATGAAGCAACATTTCAGCTCTTACTATCCTGTAGTTTTTATTAGTACCATGGTTCAACAAATGTGTAAAGGTTATATACAGGGGCGATTCTAGACCTAGAGCTTTGCTGGGGCACAGGCCCCCAACTCCCAATATATATAGAAAAAAAACATTTAAATGTGCGCGCAATATGAATTAATGGCTTTACGTCTAGCCCCCATCATGTCCTCATCCATTTCTTGTCTGTCTCTCTCCTCCTTCTCCTGCCTGGTACTGGACTGCCCAGCCTGTGCTCTTTCTCCCCTCTCTTCTCCTCCTCCTCCTCCAGCATTCTCTCCCTCAATTGTTGTAGCAGCCACTATCCAGCAACATCCAAACACATAGGCATAAGTTGGCCTACTGTATACTCACTGCATGAATTTATTAGGCTTTCATACACAAGAGAAGCTTATTTTTAGTCAAAATTGAGATATACTTCCCTCCCAGGCAAGGGTCCTGTAGTCATCCTGGCAATACTGCAGTTCGTTGTAGCTTAAATAGCCTACTAAAGCCTTCATACTGACTCAGATTCTGTGTAGATTATTATAGGCTACATTTACAAATGTAGCAAACTTATTTAAGTTTACCATTAAACCATTGATCAAATCACAGCACTGGCTATTACTAGCATAAATGTTACCTTTAATATGGACAATTATCATACCTCCCTCGTCCTCCTCATCTCTCCTTACTGTTCCTTTCCCTCTGCCTCTGTTCAGGAAGAATTGTCTGATGTCCATCTCTGAACAGTTTATCAGGCTATGTTTAGTTTTACAGTAGGACAGCTTCACAAACAGTATAGGCTACTTTTACAGGACTCTCTCTCCAGTATACGTATAAATCATTATTAATTGTCCGCATGTGTGCATGCAGCCTACGCATGGTGTGAGTCTGTGTGTGAGGGAGAGAGCACAAGCTGGTAAACTGTTGCTAAATGTAGGCTACGACGTTAATCATTGAAAAACAGATGCTAATTATGTGGGCAACATTCTCTAACAGCGATCAACTTGTCATTTTTTTCTGTCAAACAAGTTGTGCATTTGTTGTAACATTAAAACAGGGGACGACTTACTTTGTGCTCAAAGTGATATGACGAGCTCCAGCGGACGAAATACTCAGAAGAATCAGGTGAACAATTTTCATTGGTTGTTGCGTTCAATCTTACCCAGCTACAGAGGTGCTATTTCCTGATTGGCTATTATGGCCCCTTTCTTTTTCCCCTTGTTTTTTTTTATTGGCTGGTAAGTGACAGGCTCGAGTCATGACTAAAGCAGGCACGGAGATGCGCTCATGAATGCCGTTTCCAGCGAGGGCAGCGCTAGAGTTGTACTGGGGCACTGGAGACTTTTACTAAGGCACGTGCACCAGTGAATAAGGTCTAGTGACGCCCCTGGTTATGAAATAATTCACTTCAACTGGAGTTAACAAAAAAATATTCCACTATTCCACAAGTTAACAAAAACAGAAAGAAAGAAAGCCTTTGAAATGTAGCCTATCCCACGCTTCCACAAAGAGGCATATTGAACTAATGTTTAGGCTACATGTTTTTTGCATGGGTAGGCTATATTGTTGTTTGGTGATTTAGCCTACTCCTTTAGCCTACTACACCCTCTTCTGAGCAAACAAGGCATATAGGTTTATCATGTAGGGTAATTGCTCTTTCTTACATTAAATAACTTTAATTTATCCTCTCTACTTGTCCCTGTAGTCATGGCCTCCTCATCACTAATTTCTAATTTCACTAATTTCACCATTTTCAGTGGTCGACTGGTTGATCTGCTGTTCAGTCTCACCTGGCCTCTTTCTACCATCCATCCTTCCTGACGCTTGTGTCTACTGTAGGGCCGGCTCGGCTATCCGTATCTGAGAAAACTTTTTGGAAAAAACGGGCTATATGGACCCAACCAACTCTTTTTGGGAGGGGAGAACTCCCTCACGTAGGCTACACCCCATGCAGTCATTGCATTGGTGTCATGCACAGAATGCGGAAAGTGTCCTACTTTAGGAAAAGATAGACGTGACCAATGTCAATATTTTTTTCCTCGACCGGCCCAAAAGTGAAGCGGCCCACCGTGAACTCTCCCGATTACCCACCCCGGGCCTGATTCAGTCTTACTCTTCTTGGACTGAAGACAAGTCCTGCGATGCTAAAGGAAAGTGCAAATAGACTCCAAAGCAACAAGATTATGAGGACGGAACAGTCATTTTCAGTTGAAAGAGTGAAGAATACACCTACCAGAAAAGTTTTAGAACCCCTGCTTTAAGTTTACCACTGCACTTTAAGCTACTGCATGGCAATCAAATTCAGAAATTTTAAATTGATCAAAAAATATAACTAAAATGAATGAAAAGAAAACAAAATGAAAGTTGCCACAACTTATTTATTGAAGAATAACTGGATAGGCAACATTAACAGCACTATACAGTACACCACAAGCACTTCAGGCAACAGAGATGGACACTGACACTGGGTCTGATGAAGGTCTGAACTTCAACACAAACATCCCAGTATAAGTCAGCTACCCTTTTATTACAGTTGAGTTGAGTGTTGCCTTAAAATGTGTATACCCTCATTTATGGCCAGTCTTTGCAGACATGTTGTGTAACCTTTATGGAAATATGAGCAGACAGTTGTCAGAAAGGAGCCCACCCAAATATTGCCTGTGAGGGCAAGAGGACCAGTGCCGTCTGTCACCAATATCCATAAAGTCTCTTCACTAATGTTAAATGAAGGAGGTATCCTGCCCCCAATTCAGTAGAGGTGACAAGATGGGGCTTGCTTGTGTCCGCTTGTATTTCCAACCCCATTCAGTGACTGTTTCTTTGGGGTCCTCTTCCACTGGTGGGTTATATGTGTTTTCTGTATTGCTTCATTGCTGCTTTGATCTAAACCAGCGTCCAGCAATAGAGCCTAGAGAGAAGCCTTGCTTCTTCTGTTGAGCCAACTCTGATTGTCGCTGTTCTTCTTCCTGCTTTTATAAACATGAGAGGAAGAATTAATGTACAAATGTACAAAGGTAAGCATGTAGATTCAGGGTATTAGTATTAATTATTAAGTATTAGAATGCTTTGCTACGATTAAAAAAACAGTAATGCTGTTCAAAGGTGTGTTCTGGTTGTCTGGACCATCAAAATTGTTATATATTTTTGAATGGGTTGAAGTTATACACAAGACCACATATAATGCTTTTCATTGTTTGATCACTTTCACATAGCAATTATCACTCAGGTTAAGCTCCACTGAAGAAGTGTAGTTTAGTACCCAACTCAAACAGTAAGCACAAGACTAATACAAAACTAATGCAGAGTAAAACTGTTTCCAGATCAACCAACAATGTTCTTCAGCTGTTCAAGTGAAATTTTAGAACAGAATATACAAGTTTTTTCTAGGTACATCTGGGAAGGTACAGCTCCTAGAATCAGTCTAGTGGAAAACTGTGAGCATATCTATTCTACAACTGTAAGTCTTGTACTGTGAACAATGTGAAATGAGATCCCTGTTTACGCCGTTGTCAACTAGACACATACACATTTCAATGAACACATTAATAACGTAGATACATCCTAGAAATCCATTAAATGTCCTTGACCTGATTAAATGTATTTCATAGGCATAGTTTACCTGTGCCAACTGTGCTTGTCTTCGCTTGAAGGCTTCAATAGGGTCATCCTCATGGGCATAATTCTCCAGCACTGTGCGTACATCCTCAACTCCACTGATTGCAATGGCTATCAGAGACAGAATCCCATTGTTAGGATTTGTGCACTTTATGAATGGACTGAATAATTGGTACAATAGTAGTTATCAATATAAGACACTTTCACAAAATGCTTAGTGTGATTTGCTCAGTAGTGGTATAGTCCACTAAATGCACAGATCAAGCACAGCAACTGAACTTTGAGCAAACAGTTACCACTACTATATCTGCATTGATCAGGCACAAGAATTAAACTCTGATTATCACCCCCCCGCCCCCCGTCATCTTCTTCCTGAATTTTTGGTCAACGATACCCGGGACACCGAAACACCGGGGCACATGAAATTTGGTGGGTATGTAGCCCCACTAGACTTTTACGGACAAATTTTGTTTGGTCCCCGGGGGCCTGTAGATGGTGGTGCACACATATACACACGCACACACACACAGGCACGCACATACTATCGGTATCGGCAATTAGAACGGCCGATGCATACAGTGGGTCCCAGTTAAAAATTGACACTTCATTCACGATCATGGTGAATGGTGAAATGTAAGTACAACTGCAGCCGCTTGGGGGCAGCATAGTCCGCTGACGGCGCATTCGACAGCAAGGGCTGTGATTGGCCGAGTTTTCAGTGCGTTTCTCTGTGTTTTTAGCAGCCCCTGCAACATGCTAGTCCACTGTAGCCTAAGCCTTGTACATAATGTTAAACATAGTTTTGGATTCAGTGGCAAGATTTCTTGATTGTACAGTGTCTGTCTCTCAGTAATGTTTTAAAATGAGAGCTTTGTCAGCTGGCAGTAGGCTACTTTGTCGGTAGTCATGAGAAGTTCGCTTGCTAACAGAACATAAATATGCTGCCCAGAAACCTTGTGAATAGTTCTGTTTTTTTTACTACACTAACGAGGTTAAAATATAGACAGCATCTTCTTAACAGTAATGTTAACAAAATGACAGCATTCATATGACAAAGAAAAACGAAGACTGTGCCACAGCAACCAGTGTAGGCTACAGTCCTGCCTACTCGAAGCAGATAGCGTTGTCTGACGGTCGAGTGGGTTAATGCACGTATTTCCAGAACAGGTCTGCAACTTTCAGGCAGTTCTGAGTTCGAATCTAGGCAGGAGCAGAGCCATATAAAGGCCTAGGCCTATTGTTATCATTTTTTGCAAGGTGTTGCTCCTGGCAATACTTGTTTATAAGACGTTTGGTGATTAATTGATAGCTGTTTTTGGGACACGTTAAACGTTCTTTATAATGAGCGCATCCGGGGAGTAAAACGACTGTTACGCGCTGTTACAACTGTAGGCTACAATGATTGCAATACAAAAATATGCGCGTGATGTGATGTTTTGCACTTTTGCCTCATGTGTTTTCAGGTTTGAGGGCTTTTTTGGCAAGATTGACCTTGGTTAGACTCTGCATATGTTATTTCTCCGTATGGAAAATAAAGTCAATTTTCGACACACGTCTGTTATTAGTTCAATAACAAGTGTTGCTTGTTAAAACATGTGACTAGTGAAACTCAAATGATTTTAGAAATATTTAGCCAAAGCCAAAAAGTGTTAGAGAAGGAGAGACGCCGGTGCAGCTCAGATGTCTTCTTAATTTTCTTTATTCTTTAGTAAAAGGTGCAGAACATTATTAAACTTTGACTAACGTTTCGATGTTCGTTAGTCAAAAACATCGACACATCGAAATGTTAGTCAAAGTTTAATAATGTTCTGCACCTTTTACTAAAGAATAAAGAAAATTAAGAAGACATCTGAGCTGCACCGGTGTCTCTCCTCTCTAAAATATCTGTCCTGGCCTGGTTGCAACGGATTGTGGCCAAACGACAGAAGCGCGGAGAACCCTCCTTTGTCTACCAAAAAGTGTTACTTTGTGCCCCGCGCTCCCCCACTGCTTGTGAAAGAAGGGGATGGGGGAGGGGGGCTTAACGTGAAAAAGCTTAATGTCACAAAACGGCAACGAGTCGTTTTAGGCTACAGGCCTTTATAATGGTAGGCTACAGGAAGTGGGGGGACGGTATGGGATGACCAGAGCCATCATCTATCGTCTTTCCAGGCACACAGCTCGTTATATAGCCTATCGACTGCCTTAACAGATAGGCTTTGCTCTTGGGTTTGGCCTTACAGCGAACTCAATGCTCTTGTTGCTTGCAGTTTGTTAAATAAAGCGATGCAGATTACATTATTTCTGATTAATTGCGTCTTTTGATGTATTTTGCAACATTTGCTTGTTAGGCTGGGCTACTGTCAATGTCCTGTACAGGTCAATGTTCAACAATTGCTGGTGTAGGCCTAGGCTATTAATCAATTAGGGACTGTTTGATCACGAAACCAAATAGTGTAACAAAGGCGAACACTTTAACAGGGGGAATTAATTGGGCATGAATCATTGTGCTGAACGGTATTTGTCAATGAGCAGAAACACACACGACATTCAAACTATTGATAAGATGTACTGGTCTGTATCTATAGGCTAACATTGGACAAATAAATGACACTGACTCGCCATATCCTGACTCAGGAAAAACTCGCAATGAAATCATAGGCCAGTTTGCAGGTAGCCTAACGTCTTTTTCATAGAAGGGAGAGCCCAGTCTCTCCTGTGACATGGAGGTGCGCAAATAGTTTTTAATAGCCTGTTCAACTTCGAAAAGCTTCGTTCACCCGATGCCAGTCACTGATCGCAATTTCAAAGTTCGGAAAGCTTCATCTTTTTAAGTTTTAAATGCAGTGGCCCCTATCTGCCCCCTTTGGAATTATATCTCGAGCCTATTATAAGGTCCAGTGCGTTATGTCCTGGGATTCGGATGTGCTCAAAAAGAAAAGAAAAAACACTTTTTTATAGATGGTTATGAGGAGCAATATGAGAGAGAAATTTGATGATCATTGATCGTTGTTTTGGAACGTTAAGCCTTTTCCATAGGCGTCAGTGAAGGAGATTGAAGAATGACCATTTTTTTATACGAAAATATTTCTTAACTACAAAAACTCAGTGTCTAAAAACTCAGTGTCATTCAGACTCAACCCTCTTGTTGTTTTATTATCTTTTTCGTTGTCGTTTGAACGTTGGTAAGCAGGCATGTTGCGGTTGCAATTTAAGTGAAATTTCTACAGTAGGCCTACAACATGCTGTTAGGCTGGGCTACTGTCAATGTACTTGTACAGGTAAATGTTCAACAATTGCTGGTGTACAGGTTATATAATCAATTAGCTAAATCATTTGTCCAGCTGTTTAAGCAAGCAGGCATGCTTTGGTTGCAATGAATGAGGATA
Source organism: Alosa pseudoharengus (assembly GCF_046254945.1). Taxonomy (NCBI): domain Eukaryota; kingdom Metazoa; phylum Chordata; class Actinopteri; order Clupeiformes; family Clupeidae; genus Alosa; species Alosa pseudoharengus. The sequence continues at coordinate 1,898,301 of NW_027468598.1, read as the reverse complement.
ATTGCTTTTTTTTGCATTATTTTGAATATGACTCGCTCCAGTCTCAACAGCACGTACTTTTTCCACACGCTAAGTTCTAACACACATAGGCCTATCCCCTCTCGCTTTCTCTCTCTCCATCCCTGCACACGGTGCTTTCTTAAAGGAGCTGCACCATTTTACAACAATTGCATCTACATTTTCATATTAGAATGTTTTGTCAAGTGTAAGCTTAAACTACCGTGATCAATTTAAGTTCCCGTGCCCCCGCTGCGTCATGGAAGCAGTAAGTCAGTCGCATCAAAAATAGTAGTGGCACCCAAGTGACACCTTGTGGTTGTGTGTGTCAACTGCAGTTTGTGCCATTTCTGCTGAGAAAATGGGGTGCGTGATTCATGAAGGAACCCGTCCAAACTTAACGGGGACCCACTGTAATTACAAATTCAGTAGGATTAAAGGAAAACCAAATATTCATCATCTTTTGGCTGCATTTCCAGTATTGGTGTTACGTAGTCGTTTGTCCACCAGATGGCGCATTGTTGCAGTGAGACGTAATTTTGTTGGAAGTTAATCTAAAGTGGGTTGGAAAGACAATAGACGCTTCCTACAAGGACAACACTGTAGCTTACTGCAGAGAATGTCTAATAAGGGTAGGATGATTTCCACATGAAATGTAATTCCCATTTCTTCTTGAAGCCGAAATAAATCTGAGAACGTTTATCGGACATGCTTGGTTTTTACTGCAGGTAGGCTACGTTAATCTTATACACGTTATATCAATAGCCTAGGACGTAGGTAAAATAATGTTACCGTTAGCATTGGTTGTGATGGAGGCCAATTTATTGATGTATTGGTAGAAAACCATAAATGCGGTTATAGGCTACCAAGCAAATTGATAACAGCACTAATTGTATCTTTCGACTGTCATCTCATTCTCTTCTGACCATAACCTAGGCTACTAACAGAAGCTAAGTGAGTTAGCCACAACACGTTCGCTAACGTGATGGTTTTCTAATGGAAAATATATACCTGAAAGATAACGTGTCTATGATGATGATTTAGTACCAACATCTGATACTGATACGGTCTGATACAGTTTTGCCTAGTATAAGTATAAGTAAGCAGTGTTGTGCCTGAACGCGTTCATTGAACGAAAGTTCATGAACTCGTTCTTATTTTGAGCCAACGTGAACTGAACGTCCTGTATTACTGCCTGATGAACGTTACAGTGAACTCGTTCATTCTGGTGTCTGTGAACGGCACACTCTTTCAGTTTAACTTTGTTCAATAGGGTGCCAGATTTCTACAGAGCCTTCCATGCGAAAACCCGGCTAAAACACCGTAAAAAGGCCTTAATATGGCACCATGAAGGTCATCATTTCTCAAACTATGGTCCGCGGTCCGCAATGTGGACAATGCTGGTCTGCAGAGTGAAATTATTCCCGGGGCATCGTCGGATAATTTGCTGCGCAATTGATAAAGGAAAAGAAAACAAACGTTTCTGCAATTAGTAGGAAATACTTGTTAATTTGGTGTCATCAAACATAGAGGCATAGAATTAAGTCGTGGTATGAGCGTTTATTCAATGCATGTGTGTGCACGTTGGTAGCAAAGCTAAGCTTCAACCTATAGGAAGGCTATTTAATTATGAAAAGACATTTAATAGAACGACGTGGATTTATGCAACTTCCATAAAAAAAAGAGCACAGACTATATAAAACACTGTCTAGCATTAAGTATTAAAGTCAGCCAAAAGCTATTAATTAGTCTTAGTTAAAGATCTCCAGATCAGTGATTTATGCATGATCTGATCCGCCATTTACTATTCACAAAAGCTGGTATTGTGTTTCCTGAATCCTTACATTCAGGCATTCAAATGAAATGTAATTAAATAGCATATAGCCTAAATATTCTATCAGTGCATGATGCTTGCATGAGGGAAACATCCCAAAACAACGGCATCCATATAATTGGTGTTGTTTTAAGAAGTATTTCTCATGCAAGCATCATGCAACAATGCAAAAACAATTAAACTATTTGTTAATTATATTTTACATTAGTAAAGCAGTACTCTGATGTGCATGTTTTCACAAACTGTTGTGAACAATCTTAGCACTTTAAAAATGTACTGTTTTGAAGTGCATGTATAGCAATATAGTATAAAAATAATAATTGGGATATCATTATGATAATTTGATGGGGGGTGGGAGGAGAGGGTGGGTTCATGTAGGTGGGCCCTATGACCCCAAAGTATGGCTTGACTGGCCCTCAGGTCAAAGAAGTTTGAGAAAGGCTGATGTAGACGACAAAGCAGCAAGGAGGCGTCGTATGGTCATTTAAACGTTAGAAGTTTTATGACAAGGTCAATGAGGATGGGAAAAATCGTACATTTCTGTGCAAACTTTGCCCGCACTTCAGTCACCCACGGCAAACCTGAAACGGCACATTGAACTGAAGCACCTGGCTAGCCTGTCAAGGTATGTGCAAGCCAATAAAAAATCAAAAGACTGTCAAGACAGATCCTCAACTCAAATTAACTGCATTCTATATGGGCTGTGGCAATAATTTTGAAAAATAATAGCTCGCAGCAACATTTGAAAAAAAAAAGAATTATGGACTAGTTCATTTTTGCAAAGTGTGAACTTAGTTAAACATTTAGAATTATGAACTATGAATTGAACTAGTTCATTTTAAAATGTGTGAACTGAACTTTGAACTAGTTCACGTAGAAAGGGAACTTTCCCAACACTGTAAGTAAGTATATATACTCTTTTGATCCCGTGAGGGAAACTTGGTCTCTGCATTTCTCCCAATCCGTGAATTAGTGAAACACACTCAGCACACAGTGAACACACAGTGAGATGAAGCACACACTAATCCCGGCGCAGTGAGCTGCCTGCAACAACAGCGGTTCTCGGGGAGCAGTGAGTGGTTAGGTGCCTTGCTCAAGGGCACTTCAGCCGTTCCTACTGGTCGGGGTTCGAACCGGCAACCCTGAAACTGGGGGGTGAACACGTCGCAGAGGGGGCGCCAGTGTGTGGATATCTCAATCGCAAAATTAAACAATATTTCTAACGGACGCCTACCATGGACTAGGCTGGGTGAACCCAGCCTGATCTGCCGGCGATTTCTTTTTCGATTTCTTAAAAGATTGAGCTTGGTTTGGCGAAAGCCAGACTAACCATGGACCTCACAGTTGCAAAATGCAAGGTAAATCAGCCTTTTTTGGCTGCACGAACAGACAACAGCTCTTCAACTTGGCCCGTTAAAATATGTATGAACAGTCTAGTGACGCATTTCATGAAGGCCCTTTTGGACATGTCAGTTATTTGCTCCACTGGGTAAAACTGCATTTTGTTTTATACTACTGATATTTCATTTGTGCATTGACAATTAAAGTTGAATATCAATGAACTAGATGACTAAACTCTTGCATATGTAGAAGAAGAAACATTCACAAAAATCCATGACATGACCTCTCCTCTTGATAGCTGTTGAAAACTGCATGGAACTGACAGGGATTGTTTTGTTTAATAATAATAAATAATTAAATAAATAAATACATACATTATGCTGCTACCTTCTGCTTTTCCCAAATACAATGTAGCCTACAGATGTACCTTTCATCAGTCCAGTTGCAATGGATGGACTGTGATGAACTGCCCTACTTGTGATTGTTTAGAGATTTTAAAGGTTTTATAACAATGCTACAATTTTTTTGGCAAGTGCTACAAATCTATTCACCTTTGCAGCGCCAGTAGCCTACTTTCTGTGCGGCCTGCAAACACACATGCCAAACAAGCATACACAAAAGTTTCAAGAGTGGGGGATGGAGTAGATGGAGAGGAGGGGATGGAGTAGATGGAGACACATTGATTAATGTGATTTATTTTCGCGGAATGGATGTACAGGACTGAGCGGCGGTCATATTTTGTACCGATATGCGGTACATCTAGTTATTATTAATTTGAAATGTTTGAGTCTTTGCAGTGGTCATGCATAATGCAAAATGGCTATCGATGTGGGGAAAGAAGCCTGTGTTTGTATATGTTGCACAGTAATTATCACCAGTACACTAAAAAGAGGGAGAGCAGATAGCTAACAAACGTTCAGAAAAAGTCCTGTTGGCAAATTTGAGGAAAAGTCGGTAAAGGGGCTATTTCACACAATTTGAGGGTGCTGAATTCAAATATTTTGTTTACCAAGCTCAATTTTGAGTTTTAAGCTTGCTAATTAGCATAATTCACATATCTAATGGCAAAACCAAAAAGTATCATAGGAATTGCAAAAAATAAGGTATTAATATACTCTTTATGTATCAGATATGTTGTAGGACAGGACAGGAATTACCCCAATGACCCTCAAGTAGCAAATGAAAATAAGCTAAAATTAAAATATAAATTGAAATAATAGCTAAAATTCAGTATGACATTTAGAAACAAAATAGATTCCTTGATAATAAATTGATAGAATAGTAGGTGACTGATCATTTTTCTGTATAAGTACTTTGTCACTAACTATTATGAACAGTTGTCAGTCTTTACAGAGGATTTACACTGTATTTTTTTTTTTTTACTGTAAAGGCGACTGTGCTTGCCTAGTTGAAACATCTCACTGGTGCTCTTTCCTATCATTCAAATTCCAGCCATGCAAAAAAATGGAAGAGTGTGCATGTTTGAGGATTGCTGAAGAGTGCTATGGAGATTGCATTATTTGCAAAAAATTTAGACAAGATATCCTTTATAGTGCAACAAAAAGAAACATTCTCCAGTGCATCAGTACTGCATATGATGCTGAAAGGGAAGTGGACCTAGGACAAATCCTCAGCTTTGAACTGATTAAGGTCCCTGTACTGTAGCTATTGCAGATAGCGATGGTTATTTGTGAAGTGGAAATAAGTCTATCCTCACTCAAGTGCTGTCTAGCAATGTGGAATGTCCAGTAGATCACTGCAAAAACTGCTCATTCAACACTGGTAATAGATGCTCAAGATCTAGTTAAGTATTTAGGACACCCATCTGACTGTAGCACATTTAAGAGGTATGCAGGAAAGTTTGTAAGAAACTTTTGTATAGTTATTTGGTATTTGTTATGTGGTAGCAGATGATGTTAACTATCAAAGAAATAGACCTAATGTAGGAATGCACACAGATATTGCAACATATAATGGTGTAGGCCTACCTGATTAAGACCTGAGATATACTTATTAAATTACACTGGTTAAGACCTGAGACATACTTATTAAATTACACTGGGAGCAAAGAAGACTATCTTCACTTTTTTCCCTTTGCAACTGTCAAAGAAATCCCATAAACACGGGAAGGCCTAGGGTAGCCTACATCAGATGGCCTAAAGATCAGGTTCTTCTGCATAGCATTAAGTGATTTGCATGCAGTAATTTGAACACTGACCTTGATCTAGCCTACTTTGGCTATTTAAAGGTAATTTATTGCCAAAACACCACACAATATAAATAAGTAAGTAAGTATAAGTATATATACTTTTTTGATCCCGTGAGGGAAATTTGGTCTCTGCATTTAACCCAATCGGTGAATCAGTGAAACACAACAGCACACAGTGAACACACAGTTAGGTGAAGCACACACTAATCCCGGTGCAGTGAGGGGTTAGGTGCTCAAGGGCACTTCAGCCGCAGCCCACTGGTCGGGGCTCGAACCGGCAACCCTCCGGTTACAAGTCTAACCAGTGGACCACGGCTGCCCTCTGAATGAGCTATAACAAACAATAAAGGACTTAATCACACACAAACTACTATTTTACTGACTATAAAAATAATAATTATGTAGGAAGTTTAGAAGTTTAAAACCCAGAATTAGTACAGCGGCTAAGCACCGGAATCGTTCAGTTTTTGCAGAAAGCATGAAACTTGGCACAGTTATACTACTACCCCTAGTGATCAAAAATTGAAATGGACCCAACACATAACGCCCCCTAGTGGCCGCCATCTTGAATTCAAATATAGCTACCATTCTTAATAGAATTGTTGATACAACTTCAAAATTAAACAAGATAAAAAAGTATTTTAAGTTCTAACACTTAATTGTTAGGGTCAAGGAAGCTATTGACAGGATTTCCAAACAAACTTGATGTTGGCCATTTTGAAATCCAATATGGAGGATACCAAATGTGAAAATATAGACCATCTCTATTGTTATTCATGATAGAAATATCATTCAAAAACAATTTAAAAGTTTGAACAGTCATTTTATCACATGACAACCTCAATAATATACTGTACAAGGCATCAAGTATAATCTGGTAAGATTCCAATATGGCCACTATGTGTAAGAAAATAAGCCAATTATTCTATATCTTGGTTAATTGAAGTAACTACCTACATCATCAATACATTCTTATTCTATCTTCTTCTCTTTTTGAGGAAACCTTAACTCTTACTTTACACTGCTCAAAAAAAATATACACTTTAAACAATAAAACACATCAGATTTCAATGGGGAAAAAACATCATGCTGGATATCTACATTACATTAGGCTGACACATTTTTAGCAAAAGCGCCTTACAACCTGGTAAACAGTTTAACGCTTTTAAAACAATTCTCTCAACAATTCTAGAACAATTTAAAACAATTCAAAAAGGTAGAGTACAATAGGGAAGAGTGCATAAGTGAGTACTGTTTTTATACAGTCAAGTCAGGAGGTAAGTGCTAGAATTAGCTAATTGTAAGTAGTGCTACGAGAGAAGATATTCTCTGAAGAGCTGGGTCTTCAGGAGTTTTTTGAAGATGGAGAGGGATGTCCCTGCTCTAGTAAGAACTGGTAGCGCGTTCTACCAACAAGGAACAACAGATGAAAAAAGTTTGGATTGACCTGAGCGTATCGGTGGCAGAGCTAGACAATGTTTGTCTGAAGAGCGCAACGGTCGGGGGGGTAGCATATAATGCCTGTATGAGGGCATTCGAGTAGGTGGGAGCAGTAGGTTTAGCTGGGAGGACCAGCAGATTGTTTTTTGAGGTTTAGCTGGAGGTGGTGTGCCTTCATCCATGAAGATATGTCTGAGAGGCAATCCGTGGTCCGTGTCGAGACCAAGGGGTCATCAGGTGAAAAGAACAGATAAAGCTATGTGTCATCTGCATAGCAGTGGTATGAGAAGCTGTGCGAATGTGTAATCTGTGTTGTGGATAGCAAAGAGAAGGGGACCCAGTACTGAGCCCTGGGGGACCCCTGTGGTGGGATGGTGAGGTGCGGACAGATGTCCAAGCCATGATACGTTAAACGAGCATCCTGTGAGGTAGGATTCAAACTGATATGGACTGGATATGGATATGTTAGGAACAAAAGGATGCGACTTCGTTATTTGGGAATGAAAATGATCAATCCACAGAGGACTGAATTCAAAGACCCCCCAAAAATCTAAGTGGAAAAAATGACACGGCAAGCTAGTCCATTTTGCTTGAATTTTAGCGCAGCAACTCATGATGGTACTCAGTAGTTCGTATGGCCCCGACATGCTTGATGGCATCGGGGCATGCTCCTAATGAAATGGCGGATGGTGTCCTGGGGAATCTGCTCCCAGATGTGGACATGGCCATCACTGAGCTCCTTGACAGTCGGTGGTGCAACCTGGCGGTGTTGGATGGACCAAAATATAATGTCCCAGAGGTGTTCAATCGGATTTAAGTCAGGGGAGTGTGGGGGGGACAGTCAATCAATGCCTTCATCCTCCAGGAACTGCCTGCACATTCTCGCTACATGTGTCCAGCCGTTGTTGTGCACCAGGAGGAACCCAGGGCCCACTGCACCAATACAGGGTCAGACAATGGGTCTGAAGTTTTCATCCTGATGCCTAAGAGTAGTGAGGGTGCAGTTGTCTTGCCCGTAGAGGTGTGTGCGTCCTTCCAAGGATATCCCTCCCCAGACCATCACTGGCCCACCACCAAACCAGTCATGCTGAATGATGTTGCAGGCAGCATTACATTCTCCAAGACATCTTTAAACGTCACATGTGCTCAGGGTGAACCTGGTCTCATTTGTGAAAAGCACAGGGCGTCAATGGCGAACCTGCCAATTTTGTAATCTATGGCAAATGCCAATTGAGCTGCACAGTGCTGGGCAGTGAGTATAGGTCCTTCCAGAGGCCATCGGGCCCTCAGGCCACCTTCATGAAGTCTGACAGTGTGGTCAGAGACATTCACACCAGCGGCCTGGATGAGGTCATTTTGTAGGGCTCTGGCAGGGCTCCTACTGTTTGTTGTTGCACAAAGGAGCAGATACTGGTCCAGCTGCTGGGTTAAGGACCCTCTACCATCCTGCCCAGCTCTCCTTGAGCAACTGTCTACTGGAATCTCCTACATGCTCTTGAGACTGCGTTGGGAGACACAGCAATCCTTCTGGCAATGGAACGTATTGGTGTGCCATTCTGGAGGAGTTGGATGTGCAACGTTTGTAGGCTCCAGGTACTGGCTTATTCTACCAGTAGTGACACTGACCCTAACCAAATGTGAAACTAGTGAAAAATCAGTCAAGGAGATAAAGATGGAAAATTTATTATTTGCCACCACCTCTAACATTCCTGTTTTTACAGACCTATCTCCCTTCTTCCTTTCTTGTCAAAGTTTTTGGAGAAAATGTCTTGGACAGTCTGTTTTCAAGAGTCATTCTACTGAAACTGCTTTTCTGTCTGTGACCGTAGCATTGACAGTAGCTAAGTCCTCATCTAAGTTGCTAAGTCATTAGTATTCATTCTACTAGACTTATTGGCAGCCTTCGATACTGTTAACCATGATATTCTCCTTTCTACACTATCTGAACTGGAATGTCTAGGAAAGCCCTTGACTGGTTTAAATCCTACCTTAAAGGGCACATGACTTCACCACAGGTGTGCATCAGGGATCAGTATTAGGGCCCCTACTTTTCTCTATTTACACACTTCCTTGGGTGAGACCATTCGCTCCCATGAATTTGATTATCACTGCTATGCGGACGATACTCAACTTTACCTGTCTTAAGCTTTTGGTGTTTCCACCAGACTTGGCGCTGAACGCACTAGCAAGTGTCCTAAAAGTGCTGGTTCACTGACTAGCATGAGCCCTAATGTGTCAGGAGGGAGCTAAACTCATAAGTTTCATGGAGAAGCATAATAATTTTATGGGATGCAAAATATTAAATTACAATAAAACAAAATAGACCTTTTCAAACAATCACTATAAGCCTTAAAATAAACTTTAGCATATGCTAATTGGCCCCACCCACCTCAATTGAATTAGGCTAACAGTAGGATGTGTTGGACTGGGTTATGTACTAATTTATCTAACTATGACTGGGTGTATGTACTAATTTATCTAACTCTAGGATAGAAGACAAAATAGCTAATTTCCCAAAAGGCAGCATATGTTTTTTTAAGAGACTTGACAGATGCTAGCATCCAAGGCTTTTAGCATCCTTGCTAGCATGCCAGCCTCTAGGGGGCAAATTAGACGGATTGAGCCCAGGCAAGTGCAGGGTTTAGTCACACAGTCGAAACTTCACACATAGCCCAAACGCACCCCAGTTTTTTGACTCAGTGTCAGAATGTATGGCTACTTCCTTAAAATCTAAGATGTCTGCCATTTTAATTATGCATGATTGTCTCATAATGTATTTCATAATGATGAAAGATGGCTGTAGAGATGTCATATTATGTGTTAAAAGCAGCATAGCATTATAAATGTAGAAAAAAGGGCATATTTGGTGGCCATATTTGAAGTCAAGATAGGGGCCACTAGGGGGCGCTATGTGTTGGGGTCCATTTCAATTTTTGATCACTAGTAGTAGGGGTAGTACTATACCTGTACCAAGTTTCGTGCTTTCTGCAAAAACTGAACGATTCAGGTAAAAATCTGGCCTTAGCCGCTGTACGTTAGCAATACAAATATGGTTGTATTTTGATTAGAATTTCCGAGTTTATTACATGTTAACTGTAATCATGTTCCCATCCCTGAAGATGACATCAGGGACACACAAAGAAAATAAATAACTGTTGTTACACCTGATTTATTTATTTGATTAAAGACCATTTAGCCTAGTTTGTAAAATAGTTTTTAAACATTTTAAGGTTGTTGTTATATTATGGATAGGGCTGTCAAACAATGTGTTTTTTTTACATTACAATGAAGTGCATAACAAACAGAAATATATTTTTATTAACTATGTCAGTTTACATGTAACAGTGTAGAAGTGTAAATAATGTTTAGATTGTATATTAGAGCTTAAACTTGAAGTGCTTCTGTGATATTTTAATTCCATGTCAACTGAGCCGACAAGAAACGGTGCATCAAAAGATAAAAAAAAGTAGCAGCAAAAGAGGTGGTTGACAACAGAAGAAGTGACGGTGTAAAATAAAAAATCCTTGGTGGCACACGATCAAAAAAATTAAAGCGTCATTCTTACTCCTATCGCGATTAATATCTTAACGCTGACAGCCCTAATTATGGATATTGATTACTTTGCACTGGGGACATAGTAAAATCAAATCCAAAGCGGAAAGGTGTTTCATAAAATGTCTAGTATTTGCATAAGGATAACGATAGAGTTTTTTTTATTCTGTGCAGTCTGAGATAGCAAGAGGTCAGAGGACCATCGAGAGACGGTCCACAGAGATTTTGCAATGGACACGGTAGCTGTCTTCAGGGTTGGGATATATGCAATTTGCAGATAGTAATATGCAACATGCAATTTGTAATATGAATTTCTTCCACTCATAATAAAGTCTTCACATGCAGAAGTTGATCATGGAGCAACATGATTCATACCACAACTGTAACACAGCATACTGCTATCTCAACAGAAAGCATAGATGTCTAGGAGATACATTCTAAAGCAGTGAAACAAACATACTTTTCAGAAACGCAGCCAGGTCGTAGAGAGTGCGGTCTTCAGAGTTTCCATCCCACTTGTGAAGCGCCATACCGTTGAAAGGCTGCAGGCTGAAGGCCTCCCTTTTGCAGTCTACCACGATAACTTTAGAGGTGTCCCTGTTTAGACAAGATACGTCCTGCAAAAGACAAATCCTTTTCATAAAAGTAATACTGTAATTCATGTAAGGGGTAACGGCGAGATGCCCCGACATACAGAATTAATGGACTAGGTAGAGGCCAAGAACTCCTCCGCCTTGTCCATTAATTCAGTGTACCGGGACACCTCAAATGTTATCCCACTCATCTCCCTCATCTCAACTCATGTATGTAGGTATTTACAGCACACAAAGGATTCAAGATATTCTTAAAATAGTTTTAAATCCAGACTTTCAAATCTTATATGTTAGCAAACATTTTTAATGTGGCAATAGAGCTAGTTAATTGCAGCCATTTTTCAATGACCCAGAAACAAATTCCCATAAAATACACATTTGGATAATACTGATCAACTAACATGTAAACGGTACAGATATGTATTTTTATAACCATCTCTAATACAGGGCTTGTCAATGTTTCTTGTGTGTTTTGTTTTCTTCAATGGTTTTGGTCAATGAAACCAAGAGACTATTTCAAATGTCACACAAATAGTGAAATTTCATCCAAACTGAAAATCCATTATGAATGTATACATAAAACATACATTATGTGTGTATGTACATTAGGTTTGTAACAATACACTTACCTCACGATACGGTCCGATTCACAATTTTAAGTTCAAAAAACGATTTTGTCATGATTATATTTCTCAAGAGAATAAGCTGCAGACAAATTATGATTTATTTATATAAACTGAGAGGAACACAATGTCTGAACTAGTTGTTACCTAAGTGCCCCAGGTAATGCATATTCTGTCTTATTCGGCACCCTGATGAGGATAATAAATTAGAATAATCTTTTGCCCAATCTGACTCCAATTTAACTATCATTACTAATTATTTTTCTGACATCTGAAGTCGAACAAGAGAAATCAAAAGAGGATTACGCCCGATTTTGTTCAAAAAACGTATAGACTGAGGTGGAGCGTGTCACCAGCTTCAAGTTTCTGGGTGTCTACATCTCTGAGAACCTCGGATCCTCAACATCTCTACCATGATCAAAAGGCTCACCAGCATCTCTTGCTGCATCATGCTGCATCATGTGTCTAAAAACGAAGTGAAAATTTGCCGGCCAGGGTGTTTGTTCACATGATCCGTGATTTTGGGGAGGCAGGACCAGCTAGCAAATTAAAACATGACGTGCAACAGGGGGCATGCAGAGTGATAAGCGCAGGCCGTATTAAATTGAAGAGAAGCAGCTAGGGAGCAGTTCCGTTGAAAGATTTTTCAGATTTTTTAGCATTATTACTCAATCTAAGCTGAGCAAAATTATAACTCAGACTGGCTCCTCAACATGTGCTTTGGATCCAGTCCCTACTAGATTCCTCAAAAACGTATATGATAGCTTGACTCCCTTTATTCTCAAGATAATAAATACCTCATTAGAAACAGGTATTTTTCCGACTGCTTTTAAAACCGCTTTCATGAAACCTTTACTTAAAAAGTCAAATCTTGACCATACTATCCTGAGTAACTGCAGGCCTATATCAAACCTACCTTTCCTAAGGAAAGTGCTTGAAAAAGTTGTTTGTAATCAGCTTAATACTACACAGAAACAGTCCTAGTAAAAATAGTCAATGATCTCAGACTTGCTACTGACTTAAACAAAGTCACAATCCTTATTCTTCTAGATTTGAGGCATTGTGGCATTCGACACCATTGATCATAACATTCTAATCCACCGCCTTGCGAAGTGGGTGGGTCTCTGATAATGCTCTAAACTGGTTTCAAACCTACATTACTAGCAGAGATTTTTATGTTAGTCTAGGAGATCATGTGTCTGTAAAACATGACTTGCCTTTCGGTGTGGCCCAGGGGAGCTGTCTTGGTCCTCTGCTCTTTTCCCTATATGTGCTTCCGTTAGGAAACATCATAAGTCAGAATAATTTAAACTTCCACAGCTATGCATATGATAACCAATTATATATTTCTGCGGAGCCAATTAACCCAGATGGCCTTTGCTCCCTTATCACATGATTAACCTCCATTAATGAGTGGATGAGCTACAATTATTTAAAGCTAAATGATGACAAACCAGAGGTATTGTCATATCAGTAAAGTTACTCAGACAGCTTATTTCCACCTGAGAAACATTGCCAAGTGCAAACAAGTGTGGCCCTTTTTAACTCAACAAGACGCTGAAAAACTAATCCATGCCTTTATCACCAGCAGGTTAGACTACTGCAATGCGCATTTTACTGGTCTCACAAAAACATTGGTACTCATACAGAACTCTGCAGCTAGACTTTTAACTAAGACCAAGAAGAGCATATCACACCCTGTGTTAGCTGAACTGCACTGGCTCCCTGTTTCCTATAGAATTGATTTAAGGTTATGTTAATTATTTACAAAGCTCTAAATGGCATAGCACCTTCATATATCTCTGAGCTTTTAATATCTTATCAACCACAGATCTTCCAATGCTAATCTTTTAATTATACCCAAAGTGCTCCACAAGCAAAGTGGAAAAGCTGTTTTTATCCATTATGGCCCAAAGCTATGAAACACCCTGCCTCTGTACATTAAACAGACGAGTTCAGTGAATATCTTTAAAAAGACCTGGGGGCGTATTACAGAAACTTCCTAACTCGAAAATCCTATCTTATCTGTTTGGTAACTACGGTAACAAGGGTTAGGATCGGATTTAGGAAAAAAGTCATTACAGAACGGCCGATCCTAAAGTCAGTTTCTTATCTTAACTCCAGATAGGAAATGTGTACTACAGAAATATCCTAAGTTACCAAAATCCTAAATAAACTGTCCTAACTTTAGGATGACCCATCAGCTCTCCTAACTGTCAAATTACTGTTACAAATAAGCGAGATGGCAGCTCTTTTGTTACATGTAGCGCAGGTAGCACTACTGTCTGTATAAATCATCTTGTAAATAAACTACCAGTGCTTTTTCAAAGTTCACAATGTCTCGTTTTAAATGTCAAGGCCCTAGGAAGTCTAACAATGAAGTATGGAGCTACTTTGAGACTCGTAAATAGTGTAAAACAGTGATTTATTTGCATGGCTAACTAGCGCCCTATTTCTGAGTGCAGGGGACAAGCCGAGATGAGCTAGACATACGTTCACACTCGGTATCATGTTTCAACACACTTCAGGTCAATATCACACCGGAATTCTCCTTTAACAGAGGTGGCAAAAGCCATTGGTGGATTAGCGCGACGTTACATCAAGTTTCCAAAGGGTAATGAACTCCACATTGAATTATTATTATGATAGCTGCTAGCTGTCAGTTGTGAAGTGAGGTGATCCAACAACAAGTTTCATCTGTTGCTAAGTAACAGACATAAAAGCTGAACGTCGATGCTAGATCGCCTACTTAGGATATCTTAACCCGAGATAAGATAGGATTCCTAAATTAAGATAGGATATGTTTCTGTAATACCAAATTGAGAAAAATCCTATCTTACACTTCTCCTATCTTAACTTAGGACTTAAGATAGGAAGTTTCTGTAATACGGCCCCTGAACATATACCTGTATATGAGAGCTTTTAGTTAACTCATTTTTATCTTGTAGACTACTTTGTCAGATTATTCTACATTCAACTGCTGCCATTAGAGCTACAGCCAGACAAAAGCAGATGGGCTCCCCCTATTAAGTCGGGTTCTGCTCAAGGTTTCTTCCGGGAATATGGGAGGTTTTCCTTGGGACTGTTGCTATAGGACATGCTTGTAGGGGGTTAAGGGTTAAGGCTGCCAGCTTTCCGGTCGTTGTGTTCCTTAAACGTCTGTATATAAATTCATATAATCACACCAAATACTAAGAACATACTATGGACATGACCGCTGTATTTTTAAAGTATTTCTGATATGTTGCTGATTGGATCATAAACGGCCACAGCAATGAAGAGGAATGACTGAAGAACTTGTAGGAAATTGTTTTTTTGTTTTTTTTTGTCTATTATTGAGTTAAATGTTCCAAATGTAAATCACTTTGAGCTGCATTCTGTGCATGAAAGGTGCTATACAAATAAAGTCTATTATATTATGGTTATGGTTATTATGTGAAACTACCATCTTATAATAACAAATAATTCCTAATTGTGACAGTTATTGTCTTTTTTTATATGTCTTGCCCTGTAGCCTACACTGAACTTAATATATTTAGGGCTCTATTTTGGCGATCAGAAACGGATGGTCAGAGGCATAAAATGAATAAACATTAATATAAAGGCGTGGCCAGTCTACATTCACTAATTTAATGGCGTGATTATGTGATCAAAGACTGGGTGCAAAAGGGTTGTTCTTATGTGTCTTAATCAGTCATGGGCGTGTTTTGGGCGTAACATCCTTTAAACCAATGAGAATGACATCTGTCATTCAGCAAACAGGGCATCGGTATTTTGATAGTCAACGGCGCATTTGAAGGAATCTGTTTGCAGGCAAGACCGTATGGAACAGGGATTCCACTAAACCATTCATTACTTAAACCTGTTTGTAACTAGCAGAGTATAGGCTACATGCATCTGCACTCGTCTATTATTTGAAGTCATATTGCCTCATAGGCAAAGTGAAACTAACTTCACTGTGGTCAATTTCATAGTCAATGAAAAAACAGTTCTACACAGTTAATTACTTTCACTATAGAGTTCGGGTGACTACGTCACGTTTGTGTAGCAACGGCCATTTTAGTGGAACGTTATAGGAAGATTCAATGATTTCTAATGAGAAAGTAGTTAGCATCCAGAGGAGATAAGAAAAGAACCGTGATATAAGCAAATGTGAGCTTCTTCACAACGAGATGTACAAGAAGGCAGAGTGTTACTTAAATAAAATAAAGACCATTGAAAGCTGTAGTCTGGCTTCTGTTCTGTGGGCTGTGTAGGACTGAGTTAACATGTTTTGTGTATAGCACTGGATCTACTGAATTTCATTTCAATATACATGTACACAAAGGAATATTATTATTTTAACATTTACGTAACATTTACATTTTGAAATGACTTACAGTATGCACACTGTTGGTCCAGGGGAAATGTTATACCATTCTTGATTGTACAGAGGTGCATGATAAAATAACAATAAAAGCAATCTTGAATCTTGAAAGAAGGGAGACTCACCTTGACATGATGTCCCTCCATGTAGCGTGTGGCATCTCTGAAAAGGCGGTACATGACAAAGCCCTGGGGGTCTATGCTGTCAATGAGGGGATATGCTGTCTGGCAAGAGAGATGGGTAGCCACGGAAAATTAAACATAAGGAATCTGACATAGGACCATTTTCAGGATATGACAAATTGTATAGCAATGTTCAAATACGTTCACTTCTCCAATTACACTGGTATTCTATAAAAAACCACACCCGGCAGGTGACTGGTATTACCTAATCATCAATAACCACTACTTCCAAACACCCATGCTAAGAAACGCTCAAAATCACACATGGATGCTATTTACGTGTTACATTTATTCAAAACGAGTACTGACAACATATGTCAGTAATATTACAAGGGCAAAGAATTTGCGGTTAAGTGCCTTGCTGAAGGTCACAACGGCGAAACCCACAACTTTTCAGGCTATTGCATGCTAGCCCAGCTCTTTAACCACTATGCTACCACCAATTGATTAGTCACACTAGGAGGTACATTTACCCATATAACCTTTGTAAAACTAACCAACTATCCACCAATGTCATAAATTACCAATGTAATAATTATCTGCACATGATAATGCTGCAAACATAGTGTTGCTTGCCAATGTAATAAACTAATTTCCCACCAACATAATAATTATTATGATGATAGCAGGAAGTTATTACGTTTGTGTGACGATTAAAAAAAAAGTTATTACATTAACTTCCCTCAAATGTAATAAAGCACTGATTTAGTGAAATGTGTCTCTACTAGGGCTGTCAAACGATTTTTCCCCCCTTAATCGTGATTAGCTACAGAAATCCAGCGATTAATCACGATTAATCACATATTTTTAACACATGTTAAATTGTTATTATTTTGCATTTCAGAACTTTCCAGAAAGTCCATAGTAGCAATTATTAGCAGTGTATCTTGATTGGGAATCAAATGAATGCAAAGAAAGTTACTTTATCAATTAACACATATTTGATTATTTCAAATCAAATTTCAAAAGATGTGCAGCGGGCCTGAGGCAACACAATGTCTTAATAACAATATAATAAACTAATAAACCGAAAATACTCTGTATGTTCATTATCTTTGAGTTCAGTTGAAAATAAGGAAGTTTGAATATTGAGAAATATGCAAGTCCAAAAGAAACAGTTAAACAGTTCCAAAAGAATGAAAACTGTTTATACCAACTCAATATCATGCTTTTATTCCACTGCTTGGTTGAATTTCCCATTGTCCTACGTAATTTAGAACGACCATTAACCGTATGTTATTTGCACACCTATGAAGTAGATCCATTTTTTTGGCCGTATCACACTTGTATATTAATTTGCCGAACTCGTTGTGAAGTTTAAATGAACAGTCACGTTGCATCCGAGCTGTAAAATGCAGACGTTCAGAACATGGCAACATTGTAGCATATGACGGAGGTGGCTTTTAGCTAGATGGATGACAGCAGGCTAAGTAAAATAGCGATGTTTCAAAGCTAAAGTTCATCAGAATCTTGGGATATGCCCGCTTGACAACGGGAGAGATAGAACTAACGACTGGCCTTTGGCCGTAGCAACCATCCATGTCCTGCAAGTTGAGAAATTAGTTGATATGTGTCGGAAGAAATTAGTTCTACAAACAAGACAGTTTTAGCGATTAAAACGTTTAAATTGTAACAGGAAATGAACACAATGCAAGTGGCAACAGTGGAATAAGCGGGATAATGGACTCCACGGTGGTCTGTTCACAGAAATTAATGCACTTGCGAGGTTTGCACCGCTTCGCGTCAGGGCCGTTTTACAACCTCGACCGTGCATTAACTTCTGTGAACAGACCATCATGTCGTCCATTATCCCTTACATAATTGTTAATATTGTGCTATACAGGTGGCACAAACAATGTTAGAGGTTATGGACTAGTCATAGGCTATATTTGAATGGAGCTGGAAAAAAAAGATCATTATGAGAATGTTTGGACACAATGGGCTTAAAGGGATGGTTCAGGATTTTGGACATAGGACCTCATTTCCAAGTTAGCAATAAAAAGTGTGATATTTATCAGTGGAGACCGTTTTCAACACATTTCCTCCCGTCCTTCTAGTTGCAGAGTTCACAGGTGCTAAGATAGCGCAAGTTATCAGTATGTGTTAGCCTGCCACTAAAAGTCTTACCCACTCCACTTACGCAAAAGAATCAGTGTCTGCTTTGGCATCCATTGCATTTCTACCTTTAGTTATTGGATAGATAGATACTTTATTGATCCCCAAGGGGAAATTCATTTATTATGACTGCCGCTAGCCCATAGCCCATGTTTTTGAATTAAATTTTTTTTACTGGGGGGTGAAACATGTCGCTTTAATCGCCACTATCTTCAGCTGACATGTTCTGAACTGCACCAAATTTGATGTGTATGATTACTCTCACAGTCTCTGGGCACATGCCAAGATTTGTGGAATACAATAAATGCATTTGTATTAGGGCTGTAACGATACACCAACCTCACGATTCGGTTTGTATCACGATTTTTGACCCACGGTTCGATACAAATCTCGATTTGTCTTTTTTTTCCTTCTTTTTTTTTGGGGGGGGGGGGCTAGACATTTTATTAAATAACATTTTAATAGCCTCCCTTAGAACACCAGAGGATTACAATATAATCTATTATTTTATATCCTGATATAAAAATATTTTTCTGAATGACTGATTTATGACAGCACACTTTATGCAGATTAGCCTATAGCCTAGGCCTACTATTTTGTATTACAACTCTACCTCTTTAATTCAGCTGTCTGGTTGAAGCCTGGAAATATTGTAAACAAAGTAGCATATAGCTTAGCCCATCATAGTCTACTGATTGGACTGTTCAGTTTCCCCATGTGTGTTTAAGTTTCAAGGTAATACTTGTTCTCCTTGGGACAGGCCCTTTTGGGAAACGTTGGTATTGAGATGATCAGTCAACTTCAATGCAAGAGTTTTAAACAAATATGTGCAGCATGCTAATGATGCTAAGCGGATTTAATAGTAATTTAGCTAGTCGTCTATGCATCCTTGCTTTCACGATTGTGAATGTTTTATTTAAGTCGCGCGTGTTCATTGAGCAGGAGAAGGAGGGAGAGAGGGAGGGAGCGCGAGAGAGAGCGGGGCAAGGAGAGGGGGTTTACTTCTATACTGTTTGGTAAAGTTGCACACATAGTCTACAATGAAAGCAAGGAGAGGTATGAAATTATTATTTATTTATTTATTTGTTTTTGGACAACGTAGGCTACCGATAAGTAAAGCGGGAGTTGTGGGTTGCTTTTGCGGCCGCACTGCGTGAAACACTAGAAAGGGTGTGTCGCGATTCTGCCTTTTCACACCGCGACACAGTATCGTGGATATGAATGTCGCGATTTCGGTTTCGAATCGTAAATCGTTACAGCCCTAATTTGTATGTGTGTACATCTAGTGACTGTACACCCATCGGCCTGTAGATGGTGGTGTTGAGCGAAGGGTTGAGATTGAGATGTTGATGCTGAAATGTACTTTCTGTAATAAAAGGCAGGACTGTCACACACACAAGCAAATGCATGAACATGTGCAAAGCAAACACACACACAGTAGCACATGCATTCGCACAGTAGCACACACTCTCACACAGTAGCGCGCGCACACGCACCCAAATATTTACATCCTGCAAACGTGATCATTATTACGCTGGTGGGAAAACAGCAGCAGTTATTACATTGGTGGGAAATTATCATTTTTGCAGGATCATTACGTTTAATAAGTGCAGATTTTTATTCCGTTGGTGTTTTATTACATTGTTGGGAAGTTATTACGTTGGTGGGTGTTAAAAAAACTTTTTAAAGGTACTATTGGGTTCTAAGATTCCAAATTTTCTGATACATCATTTTTTCCAATGTATTGAACTCTATTATTAATATATATATTTATTTATTTATATAAGTATGTGTCTTCCAACCTAGCTTCAAAAACATTTGATCACATGGATTTTCATTCATTTTCACACTTTTTTGTGTGAAATTGAGAAGAGGTAGGCTCACCATGCCGGTCTCTGCTGTGAATATGACAATCTCATAGAGTGGAGCCAGTTGTTGGAAGAGGTAGTCTATGCCAGGTCTCTTTTTGAAACGCCAGCCTGTGGCAAGCTGTGGAGGGGGACACAGAGAGACACTAAGAGAAGCAGAGGGCATCACCTGAAGGCACCACTGCCATCCAAATATCCACATACAGTTCCTGTAGATCAAACTACAAAAATACACTAAAACACTTCCATGGGAGTCAAGAGCAAAAGCTCAATGAAGTGTAATGTTGTCTGCTCACATTACCTAGGATGACTCAAAACAAAATTACAAAAGAATCCACAAAGGAATTAACAGCATAACAACAACCATAAACGTATACAAGCCATGACTAAGAATGAAGGAATAAGATACAAATAGATGAGTCTTTAAATGCTTGTTGAAGATCCTAAAACTAATCACTGGAACCAAAAGCATTAGGTCAGGGGTGGCCAAACTTTTTGACTCAAGGGCCACATTGGGTCTTGAAAATATCACCAAGTTGCCACTATAGGCAATAGTCAAGCCTTTAAAGTACGCAAAAGAAGCAAGCGGTTCCATTTAAAAAGAAGCCAACTTGTTCAGTTTGTTGTGCAAGCACTGTCTTTTTGCCAACCTTTTGCGTTCTTGAAACAAAAAAGACATTTTCATAACCGAATGTCTTTTGCAGTCAATTTACATCTGTGTGGGTACTTGTTATTCACTATTGTCTTCAGTGTTTCCCATTCATTGACTAATCTGTGGCGGAACGAAGCACATTAATGTTCTATGTTTAATTTAAATTAAGGACAAGATCAAATCCTTGCATTGATCTGCGCTTTTTACGCACGTAGCCTTTTCTTGCCCCGCCCCGCCCTCTCTTGTAGCCCGCTGCCCTTCCTCTGCATGTGCATTTAACAAAATATTCACCATTGTTGAAGGATTGTTGTTGCCACATAGAAGCATTGCATAGAAGACGTGTGAATAAATTGCTATTAAATCCGCTTAGCATCGTGACCATGCTGCGCAAATTTGTTCAAAACTGCTGCATTGAAGTTAACTCTGCTAAGGTCTGATCACAACATAGTAGACTACATTAAGGAGACTAAACTAAGTTATGCAATCAAGCAGTATCTCAAAGCTAACGTTAGAATACTGTTTGGATGTCGAATTTAGCATGCTTAGCCTACTTACAGCTGCTTGTCGATTTCGTTGAAGGGCTCATTTTATTGACTCTGACACTGAATGTTTGCAAAATCCCGATGTAAATGGAAAAGTGTTTTCCAAAATTCAAAAGTGCTTGTCCCAAGGAGAAGTACGAACCTTTATTTTAACTAACTATGTAGAAAACGTTATGAATTGCATCCACACATCAGCAGCCTTTTAACTGTGATTGCAAGGGTTCCCTCACGAACGTCTTAAAGTTACAGGCACTCAATTAGCCCCCCCCCCCCCCCCACCCTTGTCCAAGTCAGCTACCGCCACAAATTGAATCCAATTCTGTGGGAAACACTGGTCTTAGCTGGCCATGGCCAAGATTCACTGGAACACCCCCGCTCATGTATACAGTGGCCATTTGGCCTCTGCTCTCGCCACCCTGTTGAGAGCTTAACTCAATCCTGGGCCTGCCTTGGACCACAGGAAAATGTTCTGAACTCTAAGATTTGTGCCAAAAGAGAAATTATAATCTGCTCATATTTGATCAAAGGACTTTCCTCCACTACACAGGAGGCCAAGATAAACTAATTAGCATACAACACAACTCAAATCCACCAGAGCAGCTACCCTGATGGTTACCTCTGAAATCACTGTAAATGTATGTTGTGAATAATACATTCATGTTTGGTCTTGAATTAATACGTGTAATGTGGGCAACAATCCCCCAAAAATTCACATAAAGGTTAAAATCTGAATATAAGGAACCTGACTATAAGATCTTTTTTGTCTTTGCTCTTGCCTGTCTCTGATCTCACTGGCTCTTCTCCTCTTCTTTTCCTGCTACGGAGGCAAGGGGAAAGCTTATGCGGACCTCTCAGTCTCTCTCTCTCTCTCTCTCTCTTTGTCTTCCTCTCTATCCCTCTTATTCCCGCTCTCTTTCTATCCTTTAGTATTTGGGTTTGTAATCTCATGATTTGGTATACGGTTTCATCTGGTGTATCTGTTATTCTTAACCAAAAACACAGAGATAAACTTAACAAATTAACAAGTTAAGCTTCCTTTGTTTGTTATATTGTTACAGTAGACTATGCAAGTTGACTTTTACATTTAACTGTTGATTACGTTGATTAACGTTGATTACGTTGATTACATTTACCTTTTAAGATTTATTGCCCAAATAAATTCATAATTTGCTTACCAATCGTATATCCCTAATTCTCGTACTATGCCATACCATGCTCTGCCATAGCTGATAAACTAGTTATTTGGTAATTGATTCAAGATACAAGTTATTAATTAAATGGAGTCAGATTGAACGAGTTTGTTCCTCGAAATAACTTTACCAAATGTCAACAGCCTGTCCATTGTTCATACACGCGATCAACAGGAGAACAGCCCAACATACTTCTCATCCACGCGAGATGCGCTGTGGGCCTGCTCTCTCCTTACAAGTGAGGATAGCCCAACGTGTCTCCATGTCACGTGGGTATATTTTCCCCTCCGTACAGTTGTACAACTTTCTTTGGCTATAACAGCGATAGCATAGACGAAGCTTGTTTACAGTTGATTCCATTGTTGCGAAGCCTGTTTCTAGGCTCAACCGTTGTCCTACTATGGTTTTTACAGTATAGTTACCATTCATAAGCATTGACATGGAATGGTGATTAAACTTTTTTACCAGATCTACTTCATAGGTGTCCCGTTTTTCAGAATTAATAGCCACTCCACCAGCCAATCAGAAAAGAGTATTTATTCTCTACGGGTGATAAAATATATTTAATTCTGAAAATAACAAAAGTTTGATAAGATATAAATGTCATGTCTATCAACCAGGACACATGGAAATGCCCATGCACTTGTGAAAAATGGTTAAAAATTGTGTGATAGATTTTACAAATAGTATTTTCTTGTACATCATGCCCTTTATTACCTTTAAAACCCCATTTGGGTTATATTTTGGCAATCTTAAAACGGATGGTCACTGGTGAATAGTTTAAACAAATTTCGGGGTTTGTCCGGTCCACATTGGATGTGGTTTAGTTATGAAATGTTATCAAACGTCTGGCGCAATAGCGCAAGAAGGTGGGCCTTAAGTTTCTTAATCAGTCATGGGTGTGTTTATCCTTTAAACTAATGAGTGACATCTGCAAGCAGCAAGCAGCACAACTTCAAACAGCGCATCAGTATTTTGATGGTCTCCACTTCCACTAAACCATGCTTTACAAAAACCTAGCAGAGTATATAGTCTAAAGGCATCTGCACTCGTCTATAATTTGAACTCATTGGGAAAGTGAAACTAACTGGGTAACATGGTCTCATAGTTAACGACAAAACAGTTACTTTCACTATTCACTGAAAATAGGTTATCATCGAAAACATAGCCTGAAAAAAGCAACACTTACCAATAATGTTCAAATGACTGAATAAAAAACATAAGGACATTAATCCTGCAGAGGAGTTGCTGTTTACAATGGGCATTACTTCAAATTGGCCGGCTTCATGCGTGATTCGCATGTGACCTCACGCGGGATCACGCGACTTTAATTTGTATTTCTCCAGTGACGCTGCAACAACCAAACAACCGCCAGATGGCTCTTGTGAGCAGGGTGTCTCGTAAAAAGAAATGGAGCCTGGAAAACCCTACACAGACTTCACTACAGACTTTAGAAGACTGGTTTAGAAATAATTTAATAGCCAGAAATATGCATGCCCTGCCCTAATAAAGAAATAATTGGTTAACTGCGAGTGAATCCTGTTTGCAGCCGTAGAAGAAATGTATACACCCTGGCTATCAGTAGACGAAGGAGAAGTGCACAGTCTACTAATGCGCGACGCTGCAGCTCAGCGATTTAAAATGGCTCAAAACCACTTTGTATTAAGTTTTAATGACTCAAAAATGACAATTTTGAAGAACACGTCAGGTTCATTAAAAAGTATTTTCTATGTGTCAGGAAAGGCTTCAGAGGCTGGGTTACAGTTAACATGATCGTAGCCTACCCAAATTTCAATAGCCACAGAATGGACTTCGTTATGTTTTAGGAATCATTAGCCTACAGTGCATGCATTAGGCTACTTCAGCAGATTTAGTTAAGTTTATTTGGAGCTCCTTAAAATAGGCCAATTGTCAGGCCCTGACAGTTAAAAATAAGAAAGAGTATCGGACATATCATGTAATGTGCAGTAGCCTATAAGGATAAATCACGCTGATTTGAAGTGACCTATAATAACTATCAGTGAGCCGCAGTCTCCCTGCAGCTGGCGCAGCGCTTCACTTTTTGACACTGCAATATGCATACATGAAGTGCGTCCAAATTCACCCATTTTTCTCTGTTGAACTCCTCGAGAAGTACTCATCACACATGCGTCACACGAAAGAGCCTTTTCTCATCTTTTAAACGGTGCTAGCCACTTGCTGTGATAAACGGTTCGCAAGGAAAAGAACTTTGAGAGATTTAATAATTATTCTCTGCGCCCATCATCACATCCATTCCTCTCGGTGGAATATGTCACACACTCGCAACACATGACAAACCATATATACAGCAGACCTACCGAACACAAAAGGTGCAATGCATTCCCGTGTATAGTTAGCCATTCCAGAGTAATCCGGTTTTGAAATAAATTGTAGCAAAATTCAACATGGTCTTTAGGCTTAAAAGCATTTCTTTAAAACGGAGCTGTGCTTACATCGCCTAGATACAGTATCTGTAAATATTAGATTCAGAGAATATACAGCTCATGGTTAAGAGTTTGTCAATGTAGCCTTAATGATTTATTTAACAAAATGCTAAGCATGCATGTATTTAAGTTTCTTAAAACTGAGCTGTGTGCTGTGAGCTGTGCTTAAATTAGTCAATGCATTATTTCATAACAGACCAAATAGAAAATAAATGTTAAATATAGCCTATATATCTGTACATATTAAAATCCGATTATGTAGGCTACACAGTATAGTTACTGTAGATCAAGTTAGACAGCTCCAGAACTCATGCCAATGATTGTCTTAAAGGAGCCACAGCACTTTTATGACACTATGGCATATGAATACTGTTCTGTTGACTAATCATGATACCACATTTTATACCGTATCTATAGTGGCTGGTGAAAGAGTTGAGTGGCTTTTTTTTTCGGGGCCGAAGAGCAGTGACAGTTCATTAGAGTAAATGCTTTGTTTGTGCAGTTATCTTGAGTCTGTGCGTTTGTGTGTGGTGCGCTTTGCAGACTTTGTGATAACACCGTTCCATTTTGGGTAGGCCTAGTAGTTGCGTGACCAACTTTTAAACATTTCTCGGGGGAGAAAACCCTGAATCCCCTCTTACATAGGACATTTCATGTCTGGGCTTAAGTCTTGAATGTGTTGAGCTTCTAGCAAAGTGCCTACCTAGTCCTACCGCAAAAGCTCAATTTAATTGTAAATGGCTAGTGCGTGGTGTACCATTTTTTATGAGATAGATAGCTTAACATAGCCTAATGTGAAGTCCCAGTCAGTCATTCTTAAGTTTGATTAGGCCTTAACAAGCCCGCAGTAAGCTACAATGCATGACTATGGTCGAGCTTATTATTTTAACCCTGTGTGAGTCTCTTAAAAAATGCATCTAGTATAATTACTAAATGTGGTTTTCTGTGCAACATATGCATACTTTGCTATTGTTTCAACCAGCCTGTTGTCCATAGCCTGTCAAGAGAGTGGCGCCGGAACGATTTTAAAGCTATTTCGCATTGGCTACTCAATGGTGCTATTTCACACGCATTATAGCGACCCCCACTCACCGGGGCTAGGTGGAAGGTGTTAATAGTCTCCACGACCGCGCCTCTGAAGTTGCCTAAAAAGCGCTTGAACACATTTACAAGCAAGAGGGATGTCGACCACACCGCTGAAACAACACGATTGAAAGCCCTTCTTAAATCGACCAGAAATATGCTTGTTCTTAATGTAGCCCATCCTTAAAAAGCATTGACTGAAGATAGTGGAGATAACGTGTTATCCCGAGGCCTTTGCAAGTCAGCATCTCCGACGTTAGTCTACCTTATTAAAAATATACATTTTCGATGTCCCAAACAGAGAGCCATATCTGCTTACTTTATTTTTTTTAACAATCTCTGTGCTACTCACCAAATCGTAGGCATGGGAACATAATGAAGTATCCAACTGTCGTGTGTTAAATTATTGTGATTACGAGCCAGTGGTTTTCAAACATTATGCGCGACTCGGACATCTGTCCAAATGCAACAGGCTCATATCGTCCTCGCATTCGCAAAATGAGGACATTAGACTGCTCAGATAATAACAGGTGTGCCTCCTCAGTTTTGCATGGTTTTAGTCAAGTTATAGGCCTGTTTACCTTTAAAGGTTCTGTTTCAATGAGCAGTGCTTTCCCTTTTGAATTGGAAATGCTCTGTGTCATGGTGTGTGTGTGTGTGTGTGTGTGTGTGTGTGTGTCTTGAGGTCTTGAGTTAATGCATTAAACATTGTTTGCTGGTAACCCGCCACAAATAGCCTACAGATTCTTGCGTGCGTACATTCTCATTCTCTCTCAAAAATGTGCCCTTTCTATAGGCTGGCCAAGTGTGTAATTCTGCGGCATAAAGCAGATGTATTTGTTTATTGTACAGAAAAATAAAAATAACCTGTCAAGCAAACAAATGACTACATTACAGTCAAGAAGTAGGGCAAATTAATTTACGAAACCAAAACGTGGGTCATTGTCTAAACCTTTATTGCGTAGCCTGTTAAAAACATCACTAGATAGTATCAAATCGCCATCAACATTGTTTTCTGCAGAAGCCTACCACCAGAAGCATACAGATTAGTTCTGAACAGTTATTTCTCTACTGGCTCAATTATCAAAAAGGTGCTTTCCCTTCGTCCTCTGCAAATTGAGCAGGTAGTTCCGTAGAGAGACGTTAGAATAGCGTTTGCGATTGACAACGTTGTGATAAGTAGGCAATAACACCAACTTCGCAAAGTTAACTTGAATGCATCAATTTTGAACAAAGTTGTGTAGGCTACACCGCGCCAGTTGTAGTCTGCATGAACAGTTCTTGAAGACACTGTTTTGATTTGCGTAGGGGAGGTGCGGGCTGAAGCCAACCTGTTTGAGGGAGAGCGATGCAAGGAGAGCATGCGTGCTCTATGCATATCTCTACAATGAAATAATGTGTCTAGGCTAATCTATATTTTCAATAAGCAATCACTGCATGCCTATGGAAACAATAAATCAATATATTAGAGATATCAAGAATAACGCAGGAATGGACGTTACAGTTATTCAGTAACACTAACGAATTACTGAAATTTGAATTGTACATTTTGTAACGCGTTACCCCCCAACACTGACAATAACGTAGACAGCAAATTCAGATATTTTTCTGTTTTGTGGAGTGGCACCGGTAGGCTATCAAAATCAGATTTCGATTTTCGTTAACCACTGTGTAGCCAAGCCTTATGCCATACCCAAGTAGCCTAAATCGAGGTCATTTTTAATTATGCATGATTTATTTTGTTATTGAATTCGTAGGCTGGGATTCCTCTCGGCAACGATTAGGCCTATGTTTAAAGGTAGCCTCCTGCATTTTCAGAAGGGGCGGCAGGCAGGCTACTGACAGAGCAACGTACAGTGGCAGAGTGATGCACAGTGGCTGAAAGTGGTACTAAAGTTTCACGCAGCTTCACGTCACGTAATGCGCGAATGAAGTGGCCATTTGAAAGCGATGCCCACTGTAAGTCACTTTGGTCAAGAAGTGTGTGCTAAATGTAATGTAATAATCACCAGCGATCATCTTTGTTATTGTCAATGCCTTTTGTTTACAGCGTGTCTTTGTCGGATGCATTTTGTGAGATGTTTAGTTGCGTGCCATCAGCATACCGACCTAAGGAGGGGTCTAGCGTATTATCTAAAAATTGCTATCGTACACTACAGAGTGCATTATCAACACTGATATGGACGGGTGCACAACTACACCCTGCTTCTCTCGTCCATTTCAAAGTAATGCCCACTGTACATCTCGTGACAGTGCGTCTTCAGCTGTGCTCCATATGTGTCTCTCGCCTTATCACTTTTAACAGTCATTCTCAATTTGCAAATGATGGTGAATAACTACTCATTGTCAGACAAATTACTAATAGTTTAAATATAATTATATTTCACATTGTAATGATGTAATTTGTAATGTTTTGCATGGATGTGCGCTGGTGCACATTCCTGTGGACGAGAGAAGCAGGGTGTAGTTGTGCACCCGTCCATATCAGTGTTGATAATGCACTCTGTAGTGTACGATAGCAATTTTTAGATAATACGCTAGACCCCTCCTTAGGTCGGTATGCTGATGGCACGCAACTAAACATCTCACAAAATGCATCCGACAAAGACACGCTGTAAACAAAAGGCATTGACAATAACAAAGATGATCGCTGGTGATTATTACATTACATTTAGCACACACTTCTTGACCAAAGTGACTTACAGTGGGCATCGCTTTCAAATGGCCACTTCAGTCGCGCATTACGAGGCGTGAAGCTGCGTGAAGCTTTAGTACCACTTTCAGCCACTGTGCGTCGCTCTGCCACTGTACATCGCTCTGTCAGTAGCCTGACTGCCGCCCCCTCTGAAAAAGCAGGAGGCTACCAAACATAATTGTTACCGAGAGGAATCCCAGCCTACGAATTCAATAACAAAATAAATCATGCATAATTACCTCGATTAAGGCTACTTGGGTATGGCTTAAGGCTTGACTACACGGTGGTAGCAAACATCGAAATCTGCTATGTTATTGTCAGTGTTGGGGGCAATGCAACTACGCAAATCAAAACAGTGTCTTAATTTGCCCTACTTCTTGACGGCAATGTAGTCAATTGACTGCTTGACATGTCATTTTTATTTTTCTGTACAATAAACAAATACATCTGCTTTATGCCGCAGAATTACATTCATATTTGGCTGACTGCAGACGCGCCACTTCCCTCCCGATATTCCAAGATTAAGATAGTAGCCTATACAAAAAGCATACTATCATAAAAATTCGTTAAAACGAATAGCTATTTGCAATTTGACAAAACACTGGTCCTCATTTTGCGAATGCGAGGACGATATGAGCCTGTTGCATTTAGTTAGATGTCCGAGTCACGCATGTTTGAAAACCACTGGCTCGTAATCACAATAATTTAACACACGACAGTTGGATAGCCTACTTCTTCATGTCCCCATGCCTACATTTTTGTAAGTAGCATAGATATCGTTAAAAACAATAAAGTAGCCTATGTCTCTCCGTTTGGGACATCGAAAACTTATATTTTTAATAGGGTAGACTACCGTCGGAGATGCTGACTGGCAAAGGCCTCGGGATAACACGTTATCTCCACTATCATCAGTCATGCCCCTTGATCAAAGTGGGGAATTAAATAAAAGTTTGAGAACCACTGGCTTAACAAGTTACCTGCAGTCCAGGGGCCGTATTCACAAAGCCTTTTATCTTACCACCAACTAAAGTTGGTTGGAGAAATCACTCTCAATGGAAGAGGTTCCAGATGGATGTGAGTGAAGCTAGGCGGAGCTAGGCGGAGCTAAGCGGAACGACATTCATCTGGCTAGGGCCAGGTTATCCCTTTTATGCCTACAATGCAAAATGTTTCCCTCGCGATTGGAAGCTCCTGTTGCGCATACCCATTTCAAAACATCGCAACGTGAAATGCCACAAAAAGCTGTTTGTGAATAGGTCTTAGTGAGTTAGGAGTCCTCCCGACTTCTTTTAAGCTGTCCCAGACTTAGGTGCTACTTTTAGGTCTAAAATGCTTCGTGAATTACTTTTAGTGAAAAAAATTAGGAGTCCTAAAGTTAGGAGTGACACGCCCATTATTTTTAGGAGTTGCTCCTAAATTCGCCACTTAGGAGCTACTTTTAGCCTTAAAATTCTTTGTGAATACGGCCCCAGAGCAATATTCTGATGATCGGCGATGATATCGGCAAATGTTTGTTTTCCAAAGTAAGAATTTCACTTGACCATGCACCTTCGACAATGAATAGCTCATTGGGGGCCAAGCAGCGAAGCTGCGAGGCAACCCTTAGTGATTCTATTTGTTCTTATTGGGGGCCAAGCAGCGAAGCTGCGAGGCAACCCTTAGTGATTCTACCTTTTCTTATTATTATTACACACTCTTTCCGCTGTCATTGGAGTCTATGGCAGCCCATAGAACCGTACAGTAAAAAGTTGTGAAATTTGGCACATTGATTCGGGACAGTATAAAGATTAATTTGAGCAAGTTTTATGCCTGAACCACAGACAGTCTAGCGCCACCAATGGGTCAAAGTTGACATTGCATCCATGCAATTAACTTTTGAACAGTATGCCCGATTTTGAATATAGTAACATCTTTGGAAGTCTTGGATGAGGCCGAACTCAACGCACCCCATGACGTTAATTTCTGCCCTGTTGGATCTTCCGCCATATTGTATTTCATCAAAAACACTTAAAAGGCATCAAAGTTTGCAAAGTGTGTGCGTTTTTCACGAAACTTGATGCAGATGATCTTCAGACCATGAAGTGATATCTCAGCAAGGCTTTTGCGTATCAACACCAATCTCAGTACATAGTCTCAAGACCCAATTAGGAGGAGGCTCAATAAATTTGACGACTTTTGACCTATAGGTGGCGCTATAATTACCAAAATTACGTTTTGGCCTGTAACAGGTCATGTGTTTGGAATTAGAACATATTAGTGATATCTGCTAATACCTTGAGAGGTCCTTAGGCCGACACATGCCAACATGTGACGTCAACATAATCGATTCGACCGCCATATTGGGTTTCACCAAAAACATTTAAAAGGCATCAAAGGTCACAAAGTTTCTCCGATTTTCATGAAACTTGATGCAGATGATCGTCAGACCATGACTCTCAAACGCATTGCTTTTTGGAGACATATTTAAAACCGGTTGCCTGTGAAGACCAATCACATTTGGCGGCGAAGCCGCCAAACAGGAAGTGAAGTGATCTCAGCAAGGCTTTTGCGTATCAACACCAAACTCAGTAGAGGGTCTCAGGACCCAATTAGGAGGAGGCTCAATACATTTGATGACTTTTGACCTATAGGTGGCGCTATAATCACAAGAAGTGGGCTCATATTTCAGCAATGCTTTCACATATTAAAACCAAACTTAGTATATGGACTTGGGACCTCATCCTGAGGACAGACAATAATTTTAGCAACCTTTGACCACTAGGGGTGCTATAATTTGCAACACTTTCTCGTATCAACACCAAACTTGGTATATGGACTCGTGACTACAACCTGAGGACGCACAATACATTTGGTGACTTTTGACCACTAGGGGTGCTATAATTATCAACACTTTCTCGTATCGACACCAAACTTGGTATGTGGACTCGTGACTACAACCTGACTATGCACAATACATTTGGTGATGTTTGAGGTATGCATATGTGTGGGGGGTTATTGGGGTGTGTGGGAGAGGAAGTTTATCTGTGTATATGTGTGTGTGTGGGAGAGGTGGTTAATTGGGTGTGTGTATAATGTAGCAACATTGGGTTGCCATGACAACTCCTGCTCAACTGCTTGGCCCCCACATTACTGCTTGCAGCTATATTTGGGGGCCAAGCAGCGAAGCTGCGCGGCAACCCATAGTGATTCTACCTTTTCTTATTATTGGGGGCCAAGCAGCGAAGCTGCGCGGCAACCCATAGTGATTCTACCTTTTCTTATTATTACACATCTTTCCGCTGCCATTGACATTGTCATTGCCATGGCAGCCCATAGAACCGTACAGTAAAAAGTTGTGAAATTTGGCACATTCATTCCATACATTCCCATATTCCATTTCACAAATTTTCAAGTCTGAACCCCAGGCAGTCTAGCGCCACCAATGGGTCAAAGTTGGCGTTGCATCCATGCACTTAACTTTTGAACCGTATGTCCAATTTTGAACATCGATATATAGTTGGAACCCCTTGACGCACCTGAGTTCAATGACTCCTATTACGTTACTTTCCGCCATATTGGACATCCGCCATATTGGATTTCATCAAAAACACTTAAAAGTTTTCATAGGTCACAAACTTCATCCAATTTTCACGAAACTTGGCACAGATGATCTTCAGACCATGCCTCATAATTGCATTGCCACCCATTTGACACCCATACTCACAACTGGTCGCCAGTCACGACCAATCAAAATTGGCGGCGAGGCCGCCAAACAGGAAGTGAACTCAGATCTCGGCAAGGCTTTCACATATCAAAACCAAACTCAGTACATGGACTCAGGACCCAATTAGGAGGAGGCTCAATAAATTTTATGACTTTTGCCCTACAGGTGGCGCTATAATTAACAAAACTACGTTTTGGCCTCTATGGGGTGATGTGTTTGAAATTAAAACATATTAGTGATCTCTGTTAATACTTTGGTAGGTCCTTAGGCTGACACATATCAACTTTTGACATTAACATAATTGATTGGACCGCCATATTGGATTTCATCAAAAACACTTAAAAGTTTTCACAGGTCACAAATTTCATCCAATTTTCACGAAACTTGGCACAGATGATCTTCAGACTATGCCTCACAAACGCATTGCTTTTTGGACCTTTATTCAAAATAAGTCAGCCGTGACGACCAATCGAAATTGGCGGCAAAGCCTCCAAACAGGAAGTGAACTGTTATCTCCGCCAAGCTGTCACGTATCAAAACCAAACTCGGTACATGGGCTCAGGACCCAATTAGGAGAAGGCTCAATAAATTTGGCGACTTTTGACCACTATGGGGGCGCTATAATCACAGGAAGTAGGCTCATATCTCAGCAACGCTTTCACATATCAAAACCAAACTTGGTTCATAGACTTGGGACCCCATCCTGAGGACACACAAAACATTTGGTGTACTTTGACCACCAGGGGCGCTATAATTATCAATACTTACTCGTATCAACCTCAAACTTGGTACGTGGACGTATGGTCACAACCTGAGGACGCACAATAAATTTGGTGACTTTTGACCACTAGGGGTGCTATAATTAGCAAGACTTTCTCGTATCAACACCAAACTTGGTACGTGGACTCATGAACACATCCTGAATAGCTACAATACATTTGGTGTCTTTTGACCACTAGGGAAAACTATTACATGAATTAGGCTCATATCTTACTAACGCTTTCATGGATTGAAACCAAACTTTGTACATGGACTCAAGACCGAATCCAAATCCAATTCAATCCAATCCAATCAACAATCACATGAAGTAGGCTCATATCTCAGCAATCCAAATCCAATCCAATCCAGTCCATTCCAATCTAATCCTGTCCAATTCAGTCCAGTCCAATCCCAATCCAATCCAGTCCAATTCAATCCAATCCAATCAACAATCACTTGAAGTGGGTTCATATCTCAGCAATCCCAATCCAATCCAATCAAGTCCATTCCAATCCAATCCAGTCCTGTCCAATCCAATCCCAATCCAATATAATCCAGTCCAATTCAATCCAATCTAATCAACAATCACATGAAGTAGGCTCATATCTCAGCAATCCCAATCCAGTCCAGTCCAATCCAGTCCAATCCAATCCAGTCCAGTCCAGTCCAATTCAATCCAATCCAATCCAATCCAAAATCACATGAAGTAGTCTCATATCTCAGCAATCCCAATCCAATCCAATCCAGTCCAATCCCAATCCAATCCAGTCCAATTCAATCCAATCCAATCAACAATCACATGAAGTAGGCTCATATCTGAGCAATCCCAATCCAGTCCAATCAAATCAAATCCAATCCAGTCCAATCCAATCCAATCATCCAGTCCAGTACAATCCAATCCAGTCCAATTCAATCCAATCAACAATCACATGATGTAGTCTCATATCTCAGCAATCCCAATCCAGTCCAATCAAATCCAATCCAATCCAATCCAGTCCAGTCCAGTCCAGTACAATCCAATCCAGTCCAGTCCAATTCAATCAAATCCAATCCAATCAAAAATCACATGAAGTAGTCTCATATCTCAGCAATCCCAATCCAATCCAATCCAGTCCAATCCCAATCCAATCCAGTCCAATTCAATCCAATCCAATCAACAATCACATGAAGTAGGCTCATATCTGAGCAATCCCAATCCAGTCCAATCCAATCCAATCCAGTCCAGTACAATCCAATCCAGTCCAGTCCAGTCCAGTCTAATTCAATCCAATCCAATCAACAATCACATGATGTAGTCTCATATCTCAGCAATCCCAATCCAGTCCAATCAAATCCAATCCAATCCAATCCAGTACAATCCAATCCAATCCAGTCCAGTCCAATTCAATCAAATCCAATCCAATCAACAATCACATGAAGTAGGCTCATATCTCAGCAATCCCAATCCAGTCCAATCAAATCCAATCCAGTCCAATTAAATCCAATCCAATCAACAATCACATGAAGTAGGCTCATATCTCTGCAATCCCAATCCAAACCCAGTCCAGTCCAATCCAATCCAGTCCAGTCCAGTCCAATCCAATCCAATCTAATCCAGTCCAATTCAATCCAATGCAATCCAGTCCAGCCTTGTCTAGTCTAGCTTAGTCTAGTCCAGTCCAATCCCAACTTCTGCTTATTTGCTTGGCCCCCACATTGCTGCTTGCAGCTATATTTATTGGGGGCCAAGCAGCGAAGCTGCGAGGCAACCCATAGTGATTCTACGTATTCTTCTTATTATTATTATAACGAAACGCTCATTTGCCATTGAACCATACAGTAAAAAGTTGAGAAATTTGGCACATTGATTCGTTACGGTCATATGTTTAATTTATCAAAGTTTCAAGTCTGCACCTGGAGTGCTCTAGCGCCACCAACGTTTCAAAGGTTGAATTGCATCTATGCATTTACCGTATATCACATTTTGAACATTAAGGTATATTTGGAATCCTTGGATGAGACCGAACTCAATGCAGATGTCAATTTATGGGATAAACGTAATTGATCAGGCTGCCATATTGGATTTAATCAAAAACACCTAAAAGGCATCAAAGTTGGCAAAGTTTGTCCGATTTTCACGAAACTTGACGCAGATGATCATCAAACTATGACTCACAAATGCATTGCTTTTTGGAGCCATATTTAAAACCCGTCGCCCGTCGTGACCAATCAAGTTTGGCTGCGAAGCCGCCAAACAGGAAATGAAGTGATCTCAGCAAGGCTTTCGCGTATCAACACCAAACTCAGTACAGGGTCTCAGTACCCAATTAGGAGGAGGCTCAATAAATTTGATGACTTTTGACCTATAGGTGGCGCTATAATTTGCAAAATTACATTTTAGCCTGTAACGGGTCATGTGTTTGGAATTAAAGCATATTAGTGATATCTGTTAATACCTTGAGAGGTCCTTAGGCCGACACATGCCAACATGTGACGTCAACATAATTGATTCGACCGCCATATTGGATTTCACCAAAAACATTTAAAAGGCATCAAAGGTCACAAAGTTTCTCCGATTTTCATGAAACTTGACGCAGATGATCATCAGACCATGACTCATAAACGCATTGCTTTTTGGAGCCATATTCAAAACCGGTTGCCTGTGACGACCAATAACGGGTAATGTGTTTGAAATTATAACTTGCTATTGGTGTCTGTTAATGTTAATGTTAATGTACTAGTGGTGTCTGTCGTAGGCCCTAAGGATGACAGATGTGATTTTGTGACATCAACATAATTGATCCGGCCGCCATATTGGATTTAATCAAAATAACTTAAAAGTTTTCAGAGGTCACAAAGTTCATCCGATTTTCATGAAACTTGGCACAGATGATCTTCCGACCATGACTCACAAACGCATTGCTTTTTGGACCAATATTCAAAACTTGTCGCCTGTCACGACCAATCAAACAGGAAGTGAAGTGATCTCAGCAAGGCTTTCGCGTATCAACACCAAATTCAGTACAGGGTCTCAGTACCCAATTAGGAGGAGGCTCAATAAATTTGATGACTTTTGACCTATAGGTGGCGCTATAATTTGCAAAATTACATTTTAGCCTGTAACGGGTCATGTGTTTGGAATTAAAGCATATTAGTGATATCTGTTAATACCTTGAGAGGTCCTTAGGCCGACACATGCCAACATGTGACGTCAACATAATTGATTCGACCGCCATATTGGATTTCACCAAAAACATTTAAAAGGCATCAAAGGTCACAAAGTTTCTCCGATTTTCATGAAACTTGACGCAGATGATCATCAGACCATGACTCATAAACGCATTGCTTTTTGGAGCCATATTCAAAACCGGTTGCCTGTGACGACCAATAACGGGTAATGTGTTTGAAATTATAACTTGCTATTGGTGTCTGTTAATGTTAATGTTAATGTACTAGTGGTGTCTGTCGTAGGCCCTAAGGATGACAGATGTGATTTTGTGACATCAACATAATTGATCCGGCCGCCATATTGGATTTAATCAAAATAACTTAAAAGTTTTCAGAGGTCACAAAGTTCATCCGATTTTCATGAAACTTGGCACAGATGATCTTCCGACCATGACTCACAAACGCATTGCTTTTTGGACCAATATTCAAAACTTGTCGCCTGTCACGACCAATCAAACAGGAAGTGAAGTGATCTCAGCAAGGCTTTCGCGTATCAACACCAAACTCAGTACAGGGTCTCAGGACCCAATTAGGAGGAGGCTCAATAAATTTGATGACTTTTGACCTATAGGTGGCGCTATAATTACCAAAATTATGTTTTGGCCTGTAACGGGTCATGTGTTTGGAATTAAAGCATATTAGTGATATCTGTTAATACCTTGAGAGGTCCTGAGGCCGACACATGCCAACATGTGACGTCAACATAATTGATTCGACCGCCATATTGGATTTCACCAAAAACATTTAAAAGGCATCAAAGGTCACAAAGTTTCTCCGATTTTCATGAAACTTGACGCAGGTGATCGTCAGACCATGACTTATAAACGCATTGCTTTTTGGAGACATATTCAAAACCGGTTGCCTGTGACGACCAATCACAGGAAGTGAAGTGATCTCAGCAAGGCTTTCGCGTATCAACACCAAACTCAGTACAGGGCCTCAGGACCCAATTAGGAGGAGGCTCAATAAATTTGAAGACTTTTGACCTATAGGTGGCGCTATAATCACAAGAAGTGGGCTCATATTTCAGCAATGCTTTCACATATTGAAACCAAACTTAGTATATGGACTTGGGACCTCATCCTGAGGACACACAATAATTTTAGCAACCTTTGACCAGTAGGGGTGCTATAATTTGCAAAACTTTCTCGTATCAACACCAAACTTGGTATGTGGACTCGTGACTACAACCTGAGGATGCACAATAACTTTGGTGACTTTTGACCACTAGGGGTGCTATAATTATCAACACTTTCTCGTATAGACACCAAACTTGGTATGTGGACTTGTGACCACATCCTGAGGGTGCACAATCAATTTTGCGACCTTTGACCACTAGGGGTGCTATAATTTGCGACACTTTCTCGTATCGACACCAAACTTGGTACAAGGACTCGGGACCACATCCTGAAGACGCTCAATATATTTAGTGACATTTGACCACTAGAGGCACTATAATTATCAACACTTTCTCGCATCGACACCAAACTTGGTATGTGGACTTGTGACTACAACCTGAGGACGCACAATACATTTGGTGATGTTTGAGGCATGCGTATGTGTGGGGGGCTATTGGGGTGTGTGGGAGAGGAGGTTTATCTGTGTATATGTGTGTGTGTGGGATGGGGGGTTAATTGGGTGTGTGTATAATGTAACAACATTGGGTTGCCATGACAACTTCTGCTCAACTGCTTGGCCCCCACATTGCTGCTTGCAGCTATATTTACACATCTTTCCGCTGCCATTGAAGTCTATGGCAGCCCATAGAACCGTAGAGTAAAAAGTTGTGAAATTTGGCACATTCATTCCATACATTCCCATATTCTATTTCACAAATTTTCAAGTCTGAACCCCAGGCAGTCTAGCGCCACCAATGGGTCAAAGTTGGCGTTGCATCCATGCACTTAACTTTTGAACCGTATGTCCAATTTTGAACATCGATATACAGTGGGCAGTGCTTCGACTTGGCCAGCTTCACTCGCGGTCCGCGCATGGGATCACGCGGTATCACGGGACTTTAATTTGTATTTTTCCAGTGAGACGCTGCAACAACCCAAACAACCGGTAGATGGCTCAAGTGAGCAGGGTGTCACGTAAAAAGAAATTGAGCCTGGAAAA
This sequence comes from Alosa pseudoharengus, assembly GCF_046254945.1. NCBI lineage: Eukaryota > Metazoa > Chordata > Actinopteri > Clupeiformes > Clupeidae > Alosa > Alosa pseudoharengus. The sequence goes on along the minus strand of NW_027468598.1, from coordinate 1,859,767 downwards.
CCCTACACAGACTTCACTACAGACTTTAGCAGACTGGTTTAGAAATAATGTAATAGCCAGAAATATGCCTGCCCTGCCCTAATAAAGAAATATTTGGTTAACTGCGAGTGAATCCCGTTTGCAGCCGTAGAGACGCAGGACAAATTAAACATTCTGGTTTTCTCCGAGTGCAACGATGATAGACAGACATCATTTGGACAAAATATAGAGTATTAACCTCCGTTGCTCAGCCAAATGCCTTCCTGTTACGTCCTGTTATCACGGAGTTACAGGCGATAAACGATTTTTGATGGTCACAAGTTTACTTCATTAGGGACTGTTCGTTATTTATTTAAGGGGCTACCGGAGGAGTTTTGGGAGCATTAGTCCAAAAAGACTTGACCCTCCCTAGCCAGCAATACATTTTTCTATGACCCTCCAAAGTGATTATGAAAAAATCACTGTCAACTTTTTCCGGGTTTATCACGTACTGTATTTTAACGTTTTCACATATTTGGCCATAAGCCGTTTATCATAGGCTATCACGAAACCAAACTACAAAGGCGAACACTTTCACAGGGGAAAATTAATTGGGCATGAATCATGCTGAACGGTTTGACTTCGTGCTTATTCAGTAGAGCATTTAGTGCTCTCCCCAATCCCAGACGTTCACATTGCATGTTTGTTTGTAATGGATGCAACCGCGAGATAGGCTATGCGTTTGACAATCAGTTGTTAACAGAACCAAGACATATAGCCCAGCAGCAATTTAGGGACTGTTCGTTATTTATTGAAGGGGCCACAGGAGGAATTTTGAGTGCTTCAGTTGGAAGTTGCATGACCCTCTCTTGCCTGCTAGAAATTGTTCAATGACCCTCAGACAGAATTGTTAAAAAAGACATGACCCTCCTCTGCCAATTGTCTTCCGCCCGCGCCACAGCCACACACTTTGTGATAACGTTCTTAAATCAATCTTTCCCGTGAGCTTGCATGCTACCAGTCCTTCCTTTTCAAATGTGTTGCGCCTGTTTGCACAATTTCACAAATAATCATATATGATTAATAGTATGACAAATAATCCCTGTGCACGGGGACCGAAACAATGCATGCCAACTTTTTCCGTGTTTATCACGTATTTTAACTTTCCCCGCTGTCTTGCCGTTTTAATGTTTTCCCGTAGAATATCCCATATTTTAACAGCCCTGCCATCGGGCCTGTCTCTGTGTTGCCCTGTTGCTACCCCTTGCACTTCCAACGAAACAGATGTCTTCAAATCATCGTTTTCCTTGCTTGAAGGCAAACTTAGAGTGATGTTAACCTATTTAAGTTTAACGGCGCAATGGCGCTTGCATGTTCGGCCTTATGTCTACGTACGCACCTGAGGCTACTCAGCTGCAAGAGAAATAATTTCCCCTGTTTGTATGTTCACTGCAAGTTGGCCTACCATAACTTACCGACTCTGCACTGTAGACTGACTATTTATATTTTTCTGTGAAATAAGCAAATGTATTTGTTCAACTTTATGAAGCAGAATTACACATAGGCTACTTGGAACATAATACATTTGACAAAGGACAGATGTATGTTGCTAGTGACAAAATATTAACTTTCAATGTTTTACGATGTCTTTGTCATGGGGAAGTGGTTTTCCCCATGCATTTATTCTAGGTTACTGTCAGTGACTGCCGTGAGAGAAGCGGGTTCTGTGTTTCGTTCATGTCAGTGACTGACGCGAGAGAAGCGGGGTCTGTGTTGTGTTGCGTTGCGTTAATTTATTTTCATTGGGCATACCTTGCCGTGCCATCCACAGCTCTTCAGTTCTGACAAAGCCAAAATTACTCCTTTTGAAAAAATGAGTGCAGGAAGCGCGTTTGTATGGTTACATTGCTTGACGGGGGGATCCCAAGCAGCTTTCAGCCATAAGGCTACTTTGAGAACATTTCAATTCACCCGACACTAATATTCAAAATGTTGAAAACTATTTCGGCATAGCCTATAAAGCAGTTTAATTAAATGGAATGTTAGTTGTAAACAAACGAGCTACTTGGTGAGGCTTGGCCTCACAGATGCGTTCGTGCCTTAGATGGCAGGAAAAATCTTCACGATAGGCCTATTAACTAACCACCCGATTCACGTTGGCTGGGGGGAAGGGGGGCCATCAGACAATTGTGCCCAGTTAATCCAGCCCTGCCCCCAAAAAATCACACCTTCCCACCTCTGACATCTTAAAAGAAGTCAAGAGGACTCCTTACTAACAGACCTGCGGTTTTGAAATCCTATGCAGCTACAGGAGCTTCCAATCGTGAGGAAGCAATTTTGCATTGTAGGCATAACTAACATGCAATAACGCCGCCAACAACAACCAAAACTAGGCTAATCATTGTCAACATGTAAATTAAATGTAACATTATTGTGAATCAAATTAAAATGACCCCTTTTGCAAACGTATAGGCATAGTAACAGAATAATCTAATGTTACAAAGATACTACATCAATCCGTATGTTTCATTAGGCTACTAGGCTATTTGTTTTGCCTCGATTCATTTAGGCTAGGCCTTTTTATTCAGGGGCCGTATTCACAGAGAATTTTAAGGCTAAAAGTAGCTCCTAACTGGCGAATTTAGGAGCAACTCCTAAAAATAATGGGCGTGTCACTCCTAACTTTAGGACTCCTAATTTTTTCACAAAAAGTAATTCACGAAGCATTTTAGACCTAAAAGTAGCACCTAAGTCTGGGACAGCTTAAGTCGAGAGGACTCCTAACTCACTAAGACCTAGCCTATTCATAAACAGCTTTTTTGTGGCATTTTCGATGTTTTGAAATGCGTAGCCTATGCGCAACAGGAGCTTCCAATCGCGAGGGAACAATTTTGCATTCATAAAAGGGATGCAATAACGCCACCAACAACAACCAAAACTACTCATTGTTAACATGTAAATGAAATGTAACGTTTCATTGTGAATCAAATTAAAATGTTCTCCTCTTTGCAAACGTAGCCTAGGGATATGTTGACAGATTAATTTAATAATGTTGCAAAGGTAGGCTACTGCATCAATCCATAGGCCTATGTTTCATTAGGCTACTAAGCTATTTGTTTTGCCTTACTCTTTATTAATTTAGGCTAGGCCTTTTTATTCAGTTATTAATCATCTTCTGTCCTTCGCACTACTTGTGTAGCGCACGCATTCTCCGACCTGTCACCTGTCAGTCATCATCGGAAGAGAGGTGTTTGGAATTCCCGCGTTACAATCGTCAGTCAATCAAGGTGGTCACTTCAGTCAAGCTCGTGCATGAGTAATGACGTCATCCATAGCCACGAAGACTCACTCCTAGTTTAGGAGTTGTCTGAAAGGCTTTGTGAATAACTTTTAAGAGAAAACTCCAATCTAAAATCTTTAACTAGTAGTAAGATAAAAGCCTTTGTGAATAGCCTACGGCCCCAGTTATTCATCATCTTCCGTCCTTGTGTAGCGCACGCATTCTGAGACCTGTCACCTGTCACTCATCATCGTAAGGGAGGTGTTTGGAATCATGCCCGCGTTACAATCATCAGCCAATCAAGGTGGTCACGCTTGCCCATTTACCCAAATTAATGGTCAAATATTACTGATGATCATTGTTATTTAAGAACAGGCAGTGTGCGTAGGGTACCAAAAACATCTTGCTCGTAAAAAAGCATCATAACGCACATTCTGGCGGGTCTGTTATTTACTGTAGGCTGCGCAAACCACATGCCTTTATTTTGGGCAAGCCTGCATTCATTCATTCAACCTTTATTTATTCTCGGAGGGTCATTGAGGGAAGCCCTCATTTTCAATGAAGCCGAAATTACAGAAGCGAAGCAAAGCGCTCCACAAACAAGACAACATTCGAGGCCTTCTGTTGAAGAATTTTATATGAAGCCTGCGCTGACAGTAATCCTCCTGCCCCTGATAGGCCCACCACACCACAGCTGTGGATTGTGTGGAATGTTCAAGTAATAACACAATCCAATGTGTGTCTCAATTGACCGATCCCAAGCCCCTCCTCCCATTGTCAGTCCCATAGTTACTGTTGCTAAGTCGGACAAGTTTGCAGGAAAGTGTGCGAGAACGCGTGTTCAACATGGGGACGCAGCACCCCCATTTAGCCGAGTGCAACAGTGTATGCTGGATTTCTGGGCGTCAAGTAATATTGATATATTCAAAAAACAGAGGCCAGAAAGGCCTTCAGTATGCGGAAGGACACATTCACAATGTCCACTGTTATCAACGAGGTGGAACACCACAAATTGAAACCAATCCGGTGTTACGGATCTTAATGGGATACATGTTAACTGGGGATAAGCACGTTATCACGAGCAGGTAGTTTACCTTATTTGCTACAGATGTGACTCTGATTCAATAAACAGGTCTGTGCAAAGATATGGTGTTGACGTGTCCATAACAAAATCTAACCATATTTCGAGGATTAATTGAAGACGGGACCAAGTGCTGCAGATCCAAAGTTCCCACGCAACTTGGGAGAGTGGCTAGCATAAGCAGCTCATGTTGGGGAGGTGGATATAGCTTCGCTTCTGTAGGCCGATTGCCTACTTATTTTGAATGGCTGCTTTAGAAGGTAGTTCAAATAAACATGATACAAGTGTATTGAAAAGAAACCACTAGATCTATCCGTTTAAACCCCACGCACGACATATCTGCATGGCAGGCAGACGCTATCAAGAGCAATTGCATACGTGATTTGTCTTGCACTAAACTTCATCAGTGCCCGCTTAGGCTGTACTTAATTTAAATGTGGGCAATGTAGTAGCCCTAATACTGGCGATTTCGAGACTGCATAGCCTATACAGCAAGGCATAGTTTTGAATCGGCACATGATTTGATCTTTAGAAGACATTAAGCTATCTCGTTCAGCCATCAAATGCATCGCAGTAGGCTATTAGCCTATTGCGTTTGTTGAAAAAAATATTCGTTAGCTTATTTCTGTGAACAGTCTTCTATCCCAAGTTAAACATGGCAAGTTAGCCTGTGCCTAAAAGCTATAGCCTATTCTTGTTGTGTGTAAGGCGATACGTGATTGAAGGTGTCTGTAGCCTATTTGCGTCTTCCAATCGTATGAGTACGTGCGAGTTCAGTTCCTGCAAGGTAGGTAGGCTATACTTTTTTGCGTAGGCTTTGCCGTTTCAACAGTGGAAACCAGGTTTAGTTATGTTTTTGTGTGTAGTTATGAACACAAATAAAGGGAACATTTTCGTACACACTCAGATTTCTTTACTGAAAAGTAGCAGCCTATCCAAAGTTGTGCAAAGTTACCTAGCGTTCATGGGCTTCGTAAAAACCTTTCTCCGAGTGAAAACATCATCATTCCGCGTCATTCACGTCACTTAATGTGTGAGTCTTTTACTGTCTATGGTCAGAGGTCGGAAACTGGGGCTAGATTTTGCTAACAGAGTTGCCCAGTTAGGGGCTCGTCATCACTTTTGTCGTCACGTTGTAGTTCGTTTGTAGTCCATGTGGCCTTTCATGTCCAATAGTTTTAATGTGAACTTGGGAATTTGCCGTTTTTGTCACTTGAAAGATGCATATCTTTCTTTCACGAGCATCTTACACTATATTTTAAGCAAATACAGTTGTTTGTTTAGGATTAGTGAGTGTATGTTTTAACCTTTGTTGTGGCATCCGTGTTTGTCACACATTCCGATGGCAAAGCACATGAACACGCTGTCGGAAAAACAAAGTAGCCACGGGGGCGGTACTTGTCATTCCGAGGTGCTCTGAATGCACCGTTCGGCCTATGTGTGTTAACGTTTCACACGGTCAGGATATCAGATGTCACTTCTACAAGTACCCCAGGCATATATTTGAACCTTTTTGAGCTCTTTAGTTATTTAGTTACTTAGGCTACTCGCAAAAGAAGCATTATAGCATTCGCATAACCGGCGTATTGTCATACAGAATGGACACTAGAAAATTCAAAATTGACCGAGGTTGACCGAGGTCCTCCGAAGTCCTCATTGTGACATAGTAAAAGGGGGCGGGGCTTGGGATCGGTCAATTGTCCCCCGCTGACCACCTCACACATTTCTCTAGATTTTGCAACGAACTTACATGACACAATGCCATAAAATATGCCAGTTTTAGGACACAGAATAATGTTTGTAATGATACCAGGTAGGCCAGGTATTGTCGAAGGTGCATGGTGAAGTGAAATTCTTACTTTGGAAAACAAACATTTGCCGATATCATCGCCGATCATCAGAATATTGCAACAGATTCTGTGTTCTGGACTGTAGGTAACTTGTTAAGCCAGTGGTTCTCAAACTTTTATTTCATTCCCCACTTTGATCAAGGGGCATGACTGATGATAGTGGAGATAACGTGTTATCCCGAGGCTTTTGCAAGTCAGCATCTTCGACGGTAGTCTATTAAAAATATAAGTTTTCGATGTCCCAAACGGAGAGCCATACTTTATTGTTTTTAACGATCTCTATGCTACTCACAAAAATGTAGGCATGGGGACATGATGAAGTAGGTTATCCAACTGTCATGTGTTAAATTATTGTGATTACGAGCCAGTGGTTTTCAAACATTATGCGTGACTCGGACATCTAACTAAATGCAACAGGCTCATATAGTCCTCGCATTCGCAAAATGAGGACCAGTGTTTTCTCAAATTGCAAATAGCTATTCGTTTTAACTATTTTTTTTATGATATAGCCTATACAAAAAGCACTTCATACTATCTTAATCTTGGAATATGGGGAGGGAAGTGGCGCGTCTGCAGTCAGCCGAATGTAATTCTGCGGCATAAAGCAGATGTATTTGTTTATTGTACAGAAAAATAAAAATGACATGTCAAGCAGTCAATTGACTACATTGCAGTCAAGAAGTAGGGCAAATTAATTTACGAAACCAAAACGTGGGTCATAGTTGTCTAAGCCTCTATTGCGTAGCCTGTTAAAAACGTCGCCAGATAGTATTAAATCGGCAACAACATTGTTTTCTGCAGAAGCCTACCCAAGGCTACAGATTAATTCTGAACAGTTATTTCTCTGTTTTGATTTCGATTTCAATTTGATTTCGATTTCGATTTTCGTTACCACCGTGTAGTCAAGCCTTAAGCCATACCCAAGTAGCCTAAATCGAGGTAATGTTTAATTATGCATGATTTATTTTGTTATTGAATTCGTAGGCTGGGATTACTCTCGGCAACAATTATGTAAGGGACGGCAGGCAGAGCGATGTACAGTGGCAGAGCGACGCACAGTGGCTGAAAGTGGTACTAAAGCTTCACGAAGCTTCACGCCGCATAATGCGCGAATGAAGTGGTCATTTGAAAGCGATGCCCACTGTATAGTTGGAACCCCTTGACGGACCTGAGTTCAATGACTCCTATTACGTTACTTTCCGCCATATTGGACCTCCGCCATATTGGATTTCATCAAAAACACTTAAAAGTTTTCATAGGTCACAAACTTCATCCAATTTTCACGAAACTTGACACAGATGATCTTCAGACCATGGCGAAGCCGCCAAAACAGGAAGTGAACTCAGATCTCGGCAAGGCTTTCACATATCAAAACCAAACTCAGTACATGGGCTCAGGACCCAATTAGGAGGAGGCTCAATAAATTCGATGACTTTTGACCTACAGGTGGCGCTATAATTAAGAAAAGTACGTTTTGGCCTCTATGGGGTGATGTGTTTGAAATTAAAACATATTAGTGATCTCTGTTAATACTTTGGGAGGTCCTTAGGCTGACACATATCAACTTTTGAGATTAACATAATTGATTGGACCGCCATATTGGATTTCATCAAAAACACTTAAAAGTTTACACAGGTCACAAATTTCATCCAATTTTCACGAAACTTTGGCACAGATGATTTTCAGACTGTCTCTCACAAACGCATTGCTTTTTGGACCTTTATTCAAAATAAGTCAGCCGTGACGACCAATCGAAATTGGCGGCGAAGCCTCCAAACAGGAAGTGAACTGTTATCTCCGCCAAGCTGTCACGTATCAAAACCAAACTCGGTACATGGGCTCAGGACCCAATTAAGAGAAGGCTCAATAAATTTGGGGACTTTTGACCACTATGGGGGCGCTATAATCACAGGAAGTAGGCTCATATCTCAGCAACGCTTTCACATATCAAAACCAAACATGGTATATGGACTTGGAACCCCTCCCTGAGGACACACAATCAATTTGGTGACCTTCGACCACTAGGCGGGCGCTAGAGTTACAGGAAGTTAGCTCCTATCTCAGCAACGCTTTCACATATCAAAACCAAACTTGGTGCATAGACTTGGGACCCCATCCTGAGGACACACAAAATATTTGTTGTACTTTGACCACTAGGGGCGCTATAATTAGCAATATTTTCTCGTATCAACCTCAAACTTGGTACGTGGACTTGTGGTCACAACCTGAGGACGCACAATAAATTTGGTGACTTTTGACCACTAGGGGTGCTATAATTAGCGTATCAACACCAAACTTGGTACATGGACTCATGAACACATCCTGAATAGCTACAATACATTTGGTGTCTTTTGACCACTAGGGAAAACTATGACATGAATTAGGCTCATATCTTACAAACGCTTTCATGGATTGAAACCAAACTTTGTACATGGACTCAAGACCCAATCCCAATCCAATTCAATCCAATCCAATCAACAATCACATGAAGTAGGCTCATATCTCAGCAATCCCAGCAATCCAAATCCAATCCAATCCAGTCCATTCCAATCCTGTCCAATTCAGTCCAGTCCAATCCAGACCAATTTAATCCAATCCAATCAACAATCACTTGAAATAGGCTCATATCTCAGCAATTCCCATCCAATCCAATCCAGTCCATTCCAATCCAATCCAGTCCTGTCCAATTTAGTCCAGTCCAATCCCAATCCAATCCAATCCAGTCCAATTCAATCCAATCCAAATCACATGAAGTAGGTTCATATCTCAGCAATCCCAATCCAGTCCAAACCAATCCAATCCAATCCAATCCAGTCCAGTCCAGTCCAATTCAATCCAATCCAATCAACAATCACATGAAGTAGTCTCATATCTCAGCAATCCCAATCCAGTCCAATCAAATCAAATCCAATCCAGTCCAGTCCAGTCCAATCCAATCCAGTGCAATTAAATACAATCCAATCAACAATCACATGAAGTAGGCTCATATCTCTGCAATCCCAATCCCAATACAGTCCAGTCCAAACCAATCCAATCCAATCCAGTCCAATCCTGTCCAGTCCAGTCCAGTCCAGTCCAGTCCAATCCAATCCAATCCAATCTAATCCAGTCCAATTCAATCCAATGCAATCCAGTCCAGTCCAGCCTAGCCTTGTCTAGTCTAGTCTAGTCTAGTCTAGTCTAGTCTAGTCTAGTCTAGTCTAGTCTAGTCTAGTCTAGCTTAGTCTAGTCCAGTCCAATCCCAACTTCTGCTTATTTGCTTGGCCCCCACATTGCTGCTTGCAGCTATATTTATTATTATTATAACGAAACGCTCATTTGCCATTGAACCATACAGTAAAAAGTTGGGATATTCGGCACATTGATTCGGTTCAGTCATATCTTTAATTTATCAAAGTTTCAAGTCTGCACTTTGAGTGCTCTAGCGCCACCAACGTTTCAAATGTTGAATTGCATCTATGCATTTACAGTACATCACATTTTGAACATTAAGGTATATTTGAAATCCTTGGATGAGACCGAACTCGACGCATCCCATGACGTCAATTTCCGCCATGTTGGATCTTCCGCCATATTGTATTTCATCACTTCAAACACTTAAAAGTCATCAAAGGTTACAAAGTTTGTCCGATTTTCACGAAACTTGACGCAGATGATCTTCAGACCATGACTCACAAATGCATTGCTTTTTGGAGCCATATTCAAAACCCATCGCCCGTCGTGACCAATCAAGTTTGGCGGCGAAGCCGCCAAACAGGACGTGAAGTAATCTCAGCAAGGCTTTCGCGTATCAACACCAAACTCAGTACAGGGTCTCAGTACCCAATTAGGAGGAGGCTCAATAAATCTGATGACTTTTGACCTATAGGTGGCGCTATAATTAGCAAAATTACGTTTTAGCCTGAAACGGGTCATGTGTTTGGAATTAAAGCATATTAGTGATATCTGTTAATACCTTGAGAGGTCCTTAGGCCGACACATGCCAACATGTGACGTCAACATAATTGATTCGACCGCCATATTGGATTTCACCGAAAGCATTTAAAAGGCATCAAAGGTCACAAAGTTTCTCCGATTTTCATGAAACTTGACGCAGATGATCGTCAGACCATGACTCATAAACGCATTGCTTTTTGGAGACATATTCAAAACCGGTTGCCTGTGACGACCAATCACGTTTGGCGGCAAAGCCGCCAAACAGGAAGTGAAGTGATCTCAGCAAGGCTTTTGCGTATCAACACCAAACTCAGTACAGGGTCTCAGGACCCAATTAGGAGGAGGCTCAATAAATTTGAAGACTTTTGACCTATAGGTGACGCTATAATCACAAGAAGTGGGCTCATATTTCAGCAATGCTTTCACATATTGAAACCAAACTTAGTATATGGACTTGGGACCTCATCCTGAGGACAGACAATAATTTTAGCAACCTTTGACCAGTAGGGGTGCTATAATTTGCAAAACTTTCTCGTATCAACACCAAACTTGGTATGTGGACTCGTGACTACAACCTGAGGATGCACAATAAATTTAGTGACTTTTGACCACTAGGGGTGCTATAATTATCAACACTTTCTCGTATAGACACCAAACTTGGTATGTGGACTTGTGACCACATCCTGAGGATGCACAATACATTTTGCGACCTTTGACCACTAGGGGTGCTATAATTTGCGACACTTTCTCGTATCGACACCAAACTTGGTACAAGGACTCGGGACCACATCCTGAAGACGCTCAATTTATTTAGTGACATTTGACCACTAGAGGCACTATAATTATCAACACTTTCTCGTATCGACACCAAACTTGGTATGTGGACTTGTGACTACAACCTGAGGACGCACAATACATTTGGTGATGTTTGAGGCATGCGTATGTTTGGGGGGCTATTGGGGTGTGTGGGAGAGGAGGTTTATCTGTGTATATGTGTGTGTGTGGGATGGGGGGTTAATTGGGTGTGTGTATAATGTAACAACATTGGGTTGCCATGACAACTCCTGCTCAACTGCTTGGCCCCCACATTGCTGCTTGCAGCTATATTTACACTTGTTACTGTTAAACGTAGGCCTAACTGGTATCATTACAAACATTATTCTGTGTCCTAAAACTGGCATATTTTATGGCATTGTGCAAATTCGTTGCAAAATCTAGAGAAATGTGTGAGGTGGTCAGCGGGGGACAATTGAGACACACATTGGATTGTGTTATTACTTGAACATTCCACACATATCCACAGCTGTGGTAGGCCTATCAGGGGCAGGAGGATTACTGTTAGCGCAGGCTTTATATAAAATTCTTCAACAGAAGGCCTCGAATGCAGGCTTGCCCTGTGGTTTGCGCAGCCTACAGTAAATAACAGACCCGCCACAATGTGCGGTATGATGCTTTTTTACGAGCAAGATGTTTTTGGTGCCCTACGCACACTGCATGTTCTTAAATAACAATGATCATCAGTAATATTCGACCATTAATTTGTGTAAATGGGCAAGCGTGACCACCTTGATTGGCTAATGATTGTAACGCGGGCATGATTCCAAACACCTCCCTTACGATAATGAGTGACAGGTGACAGGTCTCAGAATGCGTGCGCTACACAAGGACGGAAGATGATGAATAACTGGGGTCATCGGTCGAGTCAGTCAGTCAGAGATGGCAGCACTAAGCGAGTGGTGGCGACCCACCCAACAGTGGCGGATTTAGCAAATTGGGGGCCCAAAGCGAAGGTATGTATGGGGCCCCCCCATCCAATCTTTAAAAGAGAACGAAAAAAAGCCTACCGACTGAATGGTGGATAGGCAGGTAAAGCTAATCTACAGGAAAGTAAAGGTTGGAGAGGAGAAAAAAACCTTCCCCTTTAAACACTGCATACACTTCTTTACTCCAAAATGAAGATGGAAAGCAGAGAACACACAAGCACTGTAGCACTACACAAACTAATCACGATAGCCCAGAGAACCCTACCCCCGCCCCCCCCCACCACCACCACCTAAAAAACCCCGGTGATGGCCCTTTAATTCCCCTTTATGCCTGTTTGTTTTTCTCCTACTCATATTATAGGCAACTTCTTGAAATAGAATTGTTAATACTTATATACAGTATTAATTGGTACACTTTACATTTCTGTATACTATCTTGTCATAGCCTACACCAGAACGAGCACCAGAACGAGCATCAGGTGGCTGAAATCCAGTCATTTCTAACCTATTCCCAACTGCTGCATCTTTTTTGTACAACTTGACATCTGATTATAACTTCACCATAGGGTAGCCTTCACAATTTAACCGGCAATGGCTATATTTTGGATATAGGCTATAGGCTTAAATGTCACTCGGACAGACCGAGAGAATTGTTTTTTTACTCCAGCCGACAGTCTGTCCTGCATTGACAACATGCTGCATAGCCTAAACGAATGTTATAGGTTTTAGGTTTTCTACTTTTTTTTACTTGTATGCTCGATTTCAAACTATCTACTTTGTGAATGAAGTTGTAGCCTACTTTCCTTTTATGTGCTTGTTGAACGATACTGGCAAGCGCGTCACTGTTTTCACTGTCATCATATCATTGCTCTCGTCTCGTTGATGTTGCACCTTCCAGTGAAGTTTTCTGAGCTGTTAGATTTATAGAACATCTTCTTCCGTGTAATGACACGGGCTGATACCACATAAGCCAGTCGTAACTTTTCGTGGGGCAACGCTTTGGGCGAATTCGCGATGTAGGCCTAATTCACTAACGAAACTGGCATGAGAGGGGATATTTTCTGACGTTTCAACAACGAAACAGAGTTTGCCATCATTGCAAGAAGTAAGCAAATTTGTCGCTAGTCGCTAGATGGCATTTTCTCTTGCAGGGATGGCCAAAAGTCACTTAATCCAGCGACAAAGTAAATTGGCAACACTTTCCCAGACGTCCTTTGTGTTTATCTTTCGCGCAACGCACGTTACAGACTAGTCCATTTCATATACATAACATGAACTGGACATTTTAACTACTATGTCAATGTTTTAACTTATTTCTTAAGACTATTATTAGAATTTACCATACTTTTGAAGCGTTCATGATGACAAGGGGATTTTATTTATTTTTTTTAGGTTGGTTGGGGGCCCCCCTACTAAGACTACTGGTAGGGGGCCCCAAGCAGCCGCCTATCTATGCCTCTATGTTAAGACCGCCCCTGCATACAAATAGGGCCAAAACCTATGGCTTAAAATGATTTTGTAATGACAGAAAGCTTTGTAAATCGTGTGGTAATTACCTTTATGTTAGGGTAACTTGTAACTTCTCACATGAAGAGCTGGCAGTGTTAAGTGCATAGACAGTAAAAGAAAGTGTCAACGCTAAACAGGATAATAAACAAAACATGCTACGGTGAGTTAACGTCGAAGGGTAAAGTCACGTGACTTCTAGTTGTAGTCTGTTTATGAAATGAAAGGAGCAATTTCATTTTTTTAAAAGAAGGCAAAATAGTGTGATATTTTCACAGTTAGTAGATTATTACTGTACACACACTGAAAAATATTGAGGCAAATTGTAGACCCTTCCATATACAACTAAACACGGATGTTGAAGGTCTTGCTTAAATGGATTTTTAAAAATCATTATTCTATGTAATTTGCACTTTCAGAAATAAGAGATGCTGTAGGCCTATTTTCAGATTGTCTTATTTTGTTTACAAGTTACAGATGGAGTCTGGGTACTTATTGTACTGTTTACATCTTACACAGTTCAGGCTGTTGGTGCAGCCTGAGACATGCACAATAAAAAAATTGCTTTCTGCATTTTTGTTTTGCTTTTCCCTCCATTGTACCAAACTCGTACCGAACCGTGATGTCCGAACTGAGGTATGAACCGAACCGTGACTTCTGTGTACCGTTACACCCCTAGTCTCAAGTGAGTTAGATGTTTATTGAGAATACTCATGGCTTATTCATAGTGTGAATTCAGGACACACTTGTATAAATATTTTTATATAAATATTTTTTTTTTCTTCTGAAAATCTGATGACAGTCATATTTTGCACACAGGTAAAGGTGCCCAATATCAGTAATTTCTGAAACTAAATTACAAAAGTAAAAAAAAAAAGTTTCACATATCTGATTATCATAAACATGTGTTTTCTATACAGAGATATCGACATCGGTAAATATCGGTATCGGCAATAACAGCAATATTAATATCGGTTATCGTATCGGCCACAATTTCCACATTGATGCATCACTAAAAACAGAAAAAAAAATGGAGAACAGAAGGCGCCCAAGTACTGACCCCTCAGGTACACCTGTTGTATAAAAGGCCGGGACTTTTATTGTATATGTTAGCTATACTTCCGGTGAAATATCCTGATCTCGTCATTGTGTTTCCTAATTCACCTACCTGTTCTAGAAACGGAGCTGTCCACGCTTGGCAGGCTCCAAGTTAAAGTTTATAATTACCTTTTAAGTGAAGTTGCCTTTAGTTTCAAAGTCTTCATGGTACATTCCCTCACAGTCAATGATGAAACGTAAGTCATGCTGTTGAATTTGTGTTTATTTCCGTTTCTGTTTGCTTGTTGTAAATCCGTATGTATGCTAGTCAGGATATTCTCTAAATATATTGTGTAGCCTACATTTCCTAATATGCCTAAAATGTGTTGAGTATAATGCCTACACTAGGGCTGGGATAAACGATTATTTTTTTAACGATTAATCTAGCGATTATTTTTTCGATGCATCGATTAATCTAACGATTCATTTTTTCCGTCCGATTCGATTTCGATTATCTCCCCATTAATTCACTTATTTACATATCTGAATGAAAAAACATGAATTCTTTAACATTGCAATATATGTTTATTGCTCTTAAGATTCCAAAATAAAAGACTATACAAGTGCAAAGTAATGCATTCTTAGTCAGAGGTAGCATTTAATAAAGTTCAGTAGTGCATGTCTAATTGAGTGCCTGTCATTTTAAGACGTTCCTGTGGGAATCCTTGCAATTAACATTAACACAGTTAAAAGGCTGCTGATGTGTGGATGCAATTCGTAACATAGTTAGTTCAAATAACGGTTCGTACTTCTCCTTTGGACAAGCACTTTTGAGTCTTGGAAAACACTTTTCCATTTACATCGGGATTTTGCAAACATTCAGAGTCAATAAAATGAGCCCTGCATGAGTAACGAATACAAGCAGCTGCAAGTAAGCATGCTAAGCTTGACATCCAAACAGTATTCTAACGTTAGCTTTGAGATACTGCTTGATTGCATACTGTAACTTAACTTAGTTTAGTCTCCTCAATGTACTATGTTGTGATAAGACCTTAGCAGAGTTTACTTTTAACTTTACTGCAGCAGTTTTGAACAAATTTGCACAGCATGGTCACGATGCTAAGCGGATTTAATAGCAATTTAGCCCACTGTGTTCTATGCAGTGCTTCTATGTGGCAACAACAATCATTCAACAATCGTGAATATTTTGCATATGCAGAGGAGGAGCAGCGGGCTCGTTACGAGAGAGAGCGGGCGGGGCGAGGAAAGGCTGTGTGAGTAAAAAGTGCAGCTCAATGAAATTATTTTATAGTATCTTTAATTTAAATAGTAGACCTACAACATAGAACATCAATGTGTGGTGGCCGGTTTTGATTTCGTGGTGCCCAGCCACAGATTAGTCAATGTATGGAAAACACTGAAGGTGTAAAATGAAAAATATTTAGCAGCACACATTATGCTTGACGAATCGACGATCATATTTTGCGTCGACATATTTTTTGCATCGACCTCATCGATTACGTCGACGCGTTGTCCCAGCCCTAGCCTACACGTATCTAAGTTGCCTGTTATTAGCGTTTTAGCACTATTTGCCTCGATGTTGTTTGAGGATATTTCGGGTAAAAGTTTTCCTTCGTCCTCGTGAGATTTACGTGTACTCGTTCTAACTGCGCTACCTCTTTGGCCACTAGGAGGCTCCAGAGACTGTATAATGTCTGCTCCATGACTGAGCTGTCTTTCCTATGAGAAATCGCCAGTGTTTTATGTTGGATTGGTGGTGTGACTCAGGCACTTATCTGTTAAAGTAACTGCAGATCCTTATTTGTATTTTATAGTGCCTTATTTCTTATTTCTATTTTTTCTTGTTTCCCTTTCCTTTTCAGACTGTGTCTGGATTTATGTATTTGTGAATATATGTGAATTTGGACCTGAGCTATGAGAACCTTTAAGAACACAAGTCAATAATCACACCCCATCGTCTCCTCATCATTCCTCTACCTGGCATTCTAACCGATGCCCCATCTTGGATAACTCCTAACACCTAAACGAACCAGCCATCCAGGGTATATACAGAAATTCTTAAGTTGAATTTAATACCTTTTAATACCTTTTTTAATACCTTCACAATATTGTTTAATACCAACACGACTTCGAGCTGCAACTAGCGGCAACCTTTCGAAATTCAGTGTTGGGGGTGACTAATTATAAAGTAACAGATTACTGTCATTTTTGTTACTTAACTTTCTGAGTAAGAAAGTGTAGCAATGCTTACAATTCAAATCAAGTATCTTATTACAGTTACTGGATACTTTGTTCCTTTTTTGCTTCAATAAAAACACTGGCCTATACACAATTATTTGTTATTTAATCCTAACCCAAGATAAAAAAGTTATTTCATTGTTATGTGTAGGAAGATCACACACCACTTCTCCAGCACTACACTCTTTCTTTCACTATCATTCTCTCTCAATCAAGACAAAATTACAAATAAAAATAAGAAAAGGTATACTGGACTTTCTTCTAAAAAGGCCCACGACCATACGCAGTACACACACACACACCCTTGCTGTCTCATATAATTTGCCAGTCAAGGTATCACATTCAAAAATAGGCTGTCACATTTTACAAAAATACTAATTATTAATTGGGTGCTGCTGGAGAATGTGGGCCCCATGTGATAAAATACTTTTGGGCCTGAATGCTCCCTGTGACGAAAATTTAGAAAAATAACCCCTTAAATGGTGACTTCTGGGGAATTTTGTGGAAACTAATTGACAAATTGACTTAAAATATATTATATTATATTGATAGCATATTACTATACAGCCTATACAAACCTACACAGGTTCTTATATTCAACTAATTTTAAGCAAGTTGGGACTTTGATCTTATCACATACTACATCAAGGGAGTAACCCTATAGCTCCTGAGCAAGCTTTGAATAATGTAAAGGTAACACCTGTTAAACTAACCTTAACATGACATTTACTGAGGGTAGAAAATGTTAAATCTTATAGCCTAAACCTTATCTTATAGCCTAAACAAAGCAACACTGTCAGGCCTATATTTAACCTCTATTCTGTAGTCAAGGCAGGGGTAGCTCATTGCAAATAACCCCTTATAACATGTGCATATGTTTACATGTTATATTCTTGTTTTTTTCGCCTTTCATTTAATTTGTTAATATATTAATTTAATATATTTGTTTGAATGAAAAGGCCTTCTGCCTTTATGGGGACTTTTAATTTGAAAATGGGTTATTGTGATACTGTATGTAGGCTAGGCCTAGTTTAGGCTATGTCTGCTGCTCTTACAGCCTATGTGCTGTGTCATTGAAAACGCAATGGCGCAAATGATTACTTTTTTGGATGACAATGACAGCTGGTAGCGTAGACTTACTGATAGCTTCAATGACGCATATTTATGTGGAGACAGTAGCCCTACGTGGCCGATGAGCCAGGCAGTCGACTCTTCCACCTCTGATTACGTCCGCCCATTCTTGTTTGCTGGCTAGTAGACTCCAGAGCGGTAGAAAAACGGCTCTGGTAGACTCCATATGTGACCTGACGGCATTCACTCCCATCCAGGGGCATTTATTGTCTTTTTACAGACGTGGTAATAAGCCTCTTGGCTGTTGCTAACTAGCCTAAGCCAGTCTTTGAATCTCGAGTCCTCTAACCAAATGTCCGAAAAAAAAAAAATTCCCATGACATCGTCAATGGTAGCGAACTTTTGGCAACAAGTTTAGGCAGTAAGCCAGCCGTATATCCAGTTTGAGCAGAGTTTGAGGGGGCGCTAAAAGTTTTTACTGCAAATGCACACTGACATATCACTCAGGTCCTACTCGCACATATAAATAATATAATATAAATAAATTCACGCGAATTTTAGGAGATAGGTCTGCACTTAACACAAATGGAAAACATCATAGTTAGTGGTTCGAAAATTAATACCTCATCAGATGACGTTTATTACTTTTTAATACTGTTAAATGGCCTTAAATTTGGCTAATTTCATTTACTACCTTTTAATACTTTTTACAACCGCACGGACACCCTGCCATCCCTGTAGCCTCCCCAATATTGGTCCTTCGAGCCGGATGGAGCATTCAAGATGGAGTTTGGTGAAGAGACAATGTCTGACGCACGTCCCAAACGACAAGTGCGCCGAACTCCCTGGCTCGATGACTATGAAGTGGACTATATAGGCTCATCACCTCCCGCAGCAGGGATGATTCATGTCATTCAAGTCCCCTAACCTCACAGACTTGTCCCGGTAGCCGCCAGAGGGATGCTGCTCACACTGAGATTCCTCAGCTAGCCCTCAGCTGCCCCCAGGGGAGAGATCTGACCAGCAATGACATCCTACCTGAATACTCCCACCTGCAACGCTCATACCTAGCCCCCCACTTCAAATCAGAGTTGAGAGCCATCCGAGAGGAGAACGCTAAGCTGCTCCAAACAAGGCATCACTTCGAGTCAGGCATAGCAGAGCTCAACAAGGCACGAAGCGAGATCAAAGAGATTATAGGTGGCACGCTCAATGAGAACAGACATTGGGCAGTCTAATGCCCCTCATTGAACTACCCTATGCACCAACCTCCTCCACGCAGCACTGCAGACACAAGCCGTTTCCTTGCTGTACAGTCTAAGGAGGAGGAAGAGGAAGTGTGGCCCGACCCTCCAGTACAGTGCAAGCCTGAGGAGGAACTGCATGAAAGGATGTACAACCTAAAGTTTGAGGCACCAAAGCCAGGCTACGGCCAACCCTCCTATGTCTCATTAGAACCTGCGTACACGCCTGCACCTCCAATGCAGTCTCACCCCCCACCTCTCATGTCTGCACCTCGTAGAGGGGTACCAGCCTACTATACTCATGCACAGTACCCCCAACCTCAACCTCCTGTGTCATTCTCACAGCCACTCGCTCATCCTGCTCCAGCCTATGCCAGGCCATGGCTTGCAGTGCCCAGCTCAGCCTACCCTCCAGCATCAGCCCACAGAGTGGGACCTGCTGCGCCTACACCTTACCTACCTCTGCCTTCCTCAGTGCCTGAAGAACATTATAGGGGTCCAAAGCCCACTATCCCCAAGTTTGCTCACCCAGACCCTAGTGACTTTGCTGGGCTACGTATAGCCCTAGGGAACCTGCTCCCATCTAATGCTACAGAGCTCTTTAAGTATCAAATACTTGTAGACCACCTGAAGCTAGATGAAGCTAAGCTCATTGCTGATGCCTACCTAAATTCACCAACCCCTTACTCTGACACAATGGCTGCTTTACACGATAAATTTGGCCAACCTCATCAGCTTGCCCTGAGAAGAATAAGGAGTGTGCTGGGGTCCCCTGAAGTCAAGCGCGGTGACATAGCCGCCTTTCAAGGCGTTCTCACTCCAGATCCAGTCACTCGTGGGCCTATTGCAGAAAGTAGGACCCGATGGGGAGATTGAACTCCACTGCGGCTCACATGTAGCCAACCTTCTGAGCAAGCTACCTCCTGAACTACGAGCTAACTTTCGCCGATATCAGTTAAAGCACTCCAGAGCCGTACACACGTTGTACAACCTGTCAGAGTGGCTCCGCCACGAATCATGGTGTCAAGGCACCGACGAGCTGGCCCCTGAGAAATACAGTAAGGAGAAGCAGAACACAAAGAGTGACGGCCGTCAGGCAAAGAAAATAGTGTCAGTCCTGCATGGTGCTGGTAAGTTTCCACAGTCCGCCTCCCAGTCACCTCTGAAGAAGAAAGCAAAGAACAAAGCCTACTGTGAGAGCACTGAGCACTACCTCAGTCAGTGCACTGACGTTGCCAAGCTCTCCAAGGATCAGCTAAGAGAGTGGATCCAAGTCAACAAGCGCTGCTGGCGCTGCGCACGAGCACACCAGGCAGCACAGTGTACGCTCACGAAACCCTGCAACCTCTGTCAAGGGAAGCATCTCCTCGCCCTCCACGAGATAAATGTGAGGACGGACAAGGCTCAGAGAAACGTGTCAGCTAAAGAAGATTGCGCCGTAAACAGTCCTGCCTCTGACACGCTCTACCTCGACAGACCTGGAGCAAGCAACCGTGCCCTGCTGAAGGTTGTGCCTGTGCTCGTGCACTGCGGTGGAAGGACCTTCGACACCTTTGCGATCCTCGACGACGGGTCTGAGAGGACAATGCTGTTGCCCTCCGCAGCAAAGTCCCTCGCCATACGGGGAACTCCTGAAGTCCTACCACTACGCACAGTCCGTCAGGACATCCAGGTACTCCACGGGCATATGGTTTCGTTCCGAGTCTCTCCTGCTGCCACACCTCAGGTCAGCTACAAGATAGATGGTGACTTCACAGCAAGCCGTCTCACCTTAGCTCAATACTCCTCCTGATCGGCTCTGACCAGCCTTACCTAATAACCCCTGTCGAACCTGTACGACTTGGCCCGCCTGGTAGCCCGGCAGCCGTCCACACTCGCCTGGGATGGACTCTTCAAGGCCCTATCCAGCTCATGGGGCGGCCATCATACTCCACAGAGTGTCTCTTCATCTCTGCCACCCCACCGCCGGAAGAGCTCTTCAAGCATGTCCAACGGCTCTGGCAAGTGGACACGCTACCTCACCAGCGAGAGAGGGAAGTAACCAGGTCCAAGCAGGACAGGCAGGCAGTCGCTCTGCTCGAAGCTGAACGGTCCGCGTTGAAGTGGAAGGAGTTCATCGGTACGCTACTCCACTGCTGCGCTATGCAAGTATGCCTCCGCTGCTTGCACCTAAAGAGTCAGTGATGCCCTTGCTGCGTAGCACGGAGGCGCGCCTCCTCAGAGACCCCCAGCAAGCAGAGGCGTACAAGGTCGAAATGAACAAGCTCATGGAAGCCGGTGTGGTGAAGGAAGTCAGCGAGGAGAGTTCCTCGAAGGAAAGCTGGTATATCCCTCATCACCTCGTGAGTCACAATGGGAAGAACCGCTTGGTCTTCAACTGTTCACACCAATACCAAGGACAGACGCTGAACCAGTACCTCCTGCCTGGCCCTACCCTTGGTGCCTCCCTGCTCGGCGTCCTTGTGAGGTTCCGTGAACACCCTGTGGCAGTCAGTGGAGACATCAAGGGGATGTTTCATCAGGTCTGCCTCCTCCCTGATGATCGTCCCCTCCTAAGGTTCCTGTGGCGTGACCTGAAGGTCAGTGAGCCTCCCAAAACCTTCGAGTGGCAAGTCCTACCGTTCGGTACTACCTGCAGCCCCTGTTGCGCAACCTACGCACTCCATCGCCATGTAATTGACCACGCCAAGCCTGATGACAGCCTGAGGTTCTCTGTGGAGAACTGTTTTTACGTGGACAATTGCCTGCAGAGTGTGCGTTCAACAGGGGAAGCCAAGCTGCTGGTGGACCGACTCCGGGAGCTGCTGGCTTCTGCAGGCTTCCAGCTCCGCCAGTGGGTCTGCAATGACCCCAGTGTCCTGAGCCACCTACCTCAAGAAGCCAGATCGTAAAGCCTCGACCTGTGGCTAGCCGAGGATAAGTCCAACCCACTGGAGTCCACTCTCGGCCTCAGCTGGAACTGGCAGACAGACACCTTCGGCTACAAACACAGGCCAGTCGTATATGATGCTCCAACGCTGCGCAACATATACAAAGTCGTCGCCACATACAGTGGGCATCGCTTTCAAATGGCCACTTCAGTCGCGCATTACGAGGCGTGAAGCTGCGTGAAGCTTTAGTACCACTTTCAGCCACTGTGCGTCGCTCTGCCACTGTACATCGCTCTGTCAGTAGCCTGACTGCCGCCCCTTCTGAAAAAGCAGGAGGCTACCAAACATAATTGTTACCGAGAGGAATCCCAGCCTACGAATTCAATAACAAAATAAATCATGCATAATTAAACATTACCTCGATTAAGGCTACTTGGGTATGGCTTAAGGCTTGACTACACGGTGGTAGCGAAAATCGAAATCTGCTATGTTATTGTCAGTGTTGGGGGCAATGCAACTACGCAAATCAAAACAGTGTCTTAATTTGCCCTACTTCTTGACTGCAATGTAGTCAATTGACTGCTTGACATGTCATTTTTATTTTTCTGTTTCTGTACAATAAACAAATACATCTGCTTTATGCCGCAGAATTACATTCATATTTGGCTGACTGCAGACGCGCCACTTCCCTCCCGATATTCCAAGATTAAGATAGTAGCCTATACAAAAAGCATACTATCATAAAAATTCGTTAAAACGAATAGCTATTTGCAATTTGACAAAACACTGGTCCTCATTTTGCAAATGCGAGGACGATATGAGCCTGTTGCATTTAGTTAGATGTCCGAGTCACGCATGTTTGAAAACCACTGGCTCGTAAACACAATAATTTAACACACGACAGTTGGATAGCCTACTTCATCATGTCCCCATGCCTACATTTTTGTGAGTAGCATAGAGATCGTTAAAAACAATAAAGTAGCCTATGTCTCTCCGTTTGGGACATCGAAAACTTATTGCCTATTTTTAATAGGGTAGACTACCGTCGGAGATGCTGACTGGCAAAGGCCTCGGGATAACACGTTATCTCCACTATCATCAGTCATTCCCCTTGATCAAAGTGGGGAATTAAATAAAAGTTTGAGAACCACTGGGTTAACAAGTTACCTGCAGTCCAGAGCAATATTCTGATGATCGGCGATGATATCGGCAAATGTTTGTTTTCCAAAGTAAGAATTTCACTTGACCATGCACCTTCGACAATGAATAGCTCATTACACTTGTTACTGTTAAACGTAGGCCTAACTGGTATCATTACAAACATTATTCTGTGTCCTAAAACTGGCATATTGTATGACATTGTCATGTAAATTCGTTGCAAAATCTAGAGAAATGTGTGAGGTGGTCAGCGGGGGACAATTGAGACACACATTGGATTGTGTTATTACTTGAACATTTTACACATATCCACAGCTGTGGTAGGCCTATCAGGGGCAGGAGGATTACTGTTAGCGCAGGCTTTATATAAAATTCTTCAACAGAAGGCCTCGAATGCAGGCTTGCCCTGTGGTTTGCGCAGCCTACAGTAAATAACAGACAGCCACAATGTGCGGTATGATGCTTTTTTACGAGCAAGATGTTTTTGGTGCCCTATCACACTGCATGTTCTTAAATAACAATGATCATCAGTAATATTCGACCATTAATTTGTGTAAATGGGCAAGCGTGACCACCTTGATTGGCTGATGATTGTAACGCGGGCATGATTCCAAACACCTCCCTTACGATAATGAGTGACGGGTGACAGGTCTCAGAATGCGTGCGCTACACAAGGACGGAAGATGATGAATAACTGGGGCCGTAGGCTATTCACAAAGGCTTTTATCTTACCACTAGGAGTAGGCTACTCCTAAATCGCACTAAAAGATTTTAGCTTGGAGTTTTCTCTTAAAAGTTATTCACAAAGCCTTTCAGACAACTCCTAAACTAGGAGTGAGTCTTCCTTGCTATAGATGACGTCATTACTCATGCACGAGCTTGACTGAAGTGACCACCTTGATTGGCTGATGATTGTAACGCGGGAATGATTCCAAACACCTCCCTTCCGATGATGAGTGACAGGTGACAGGTCGGAGAATGCGTGCGCTACACAAGTAGTGAGAAGGACGGAAGATGATTAATAACTGAATAAAAATGCCTAGCCTAAATGAATAAAGAGTAAGGCAAAACAAATAGCCTAGTAGCCTAATGAAACATAGGCCTATGGATTGATGCAGTACCTTTGCAACATTATTAAATTAATCTGTCACCGTATGCCTAGGCTACATTTGCAAAGAGAACATTTTAATTTGATTCACAATGAAATGTTACATTTAATTTACATGTTAACAATGAGTAGTTTTGGTTTTGTTGGTGGCATTATTGCATTCCTTTTATGAATTCAAAATTGTTCCCTCGCGATTGGAAGCTCCTGTTGCCGCATAGCGCATTTCAAAACATCGCAGCGTAAAATGCCACAAAGCTGTTTATGAATAGGTCTTAGTGAGTTAGGAGTCCTCTCGACTTCTTTTAAGCTGTCCCAGACTTTTAGGTGCTACTTTTAGGTCTAAAATGCTTCGTGAATTACTTTTTGTGAAAAGAATTAGGAGTCCTAAAGTTAGGAGTGACACGCCCATTATTTTTAGGAGTTGCTCCTAAATTCGCCAGTTAGGAGCTACTTTTAGCCTTAAAATTCTGAATAAAAAGGCCTAGCCTAAATGAATCAAGAATAAGGCAAAACAAATAGCCTAGTAGCCTAATGAAACATACGGATTGATGAAGTATCTTTGTAACATTATTAAATTATTCTGTTACTATGCCTACGTTTGCAAAAGATAACATTTTAATTTGATGCACAATAATGTTACATTTAATTTACATTTTGACAATGATTAGCCTAGTTTTGGTTGTTGTTGGTGGCGTTATTGCATGTTAGTTATGCCTACAATGCAAAATTGCTTCCTCACTATTGAAAGCTGCATTAGGATTTCAAAACACGAAAAATGCCGCAGGTTTGTGAATAGGTCTGTGAGTTCTTTTAAGCTGTCAGAGGTGGGAAGGTGTGATTTGTTGGGGGCAGGGCCGAATTAACTGGTCACAAATGTCTGATGGCTCCCCTTCCCCCCCAGCCAACGTGAATCGGGTGGTCAGTTAATAGGCTGAAGATTTTTCCTGCCATATAAGGCAGCGGTCCCCAAACACCGGGCCGCGGCTGGTACATTCCTAACCGGGCCGTAGCCTACGACATGAGTTTAAAAAAATGCATGCAAACTAAACTCAATTTAATTCGCAATAATGTCACGTTTTTACATGGCATAGGCCTATATGCAGTTGTTTGATTGCACACATGTCTGTCCCGCCTTCAACACTTTACATATTGCCTTCAGCGCTGCGCAGCCTCAGGTCAGCTCACTTCACTTGATCAGTTCTTGGCGAACGGTAGTGTCACACGAAGTTAGCTAAACTGCTAGAATGAGCATCAAAAAACAAGCATCTTTAGCAGACACTGGCCAGGGTGTTTAAGTTGCGAGAGCCGCTGCAGAGATTTCTTACAGAAAAAAAGTCACCGTTAGCTGCACATTTTAGTGATGAGGACTGGGTGTCAAAACTCGCTTACCTATGTGGCATATTCGGGTTGCTTAATGACCTCAACCTGTCACTCCAGGGGAGAATGACGACTTTCTTTAAACTGTCAGATAAAGTCGCTGCATTTAAAGCCAAGCTTGATTTGTGGGGGCGAATAGGGACGGGGTGTATTTGATATGTTCCAAACAGTAGCCTAGTGGGGGTTTTGGGAGAGACTGAGGCAGGGCCCTTTCTCTTGCAGCTGGTGCGCGATTACCTTGTTGCGCTTTCAAATGAGTTTGAGCGTTAGGCTACTTCCCATCCTCCAAAGATCCACGGCAAACCAATGAGTGGGTCCGCAACCCATTTGTCAATATCCCGAATAGTCCTAAAATGTCAGCGCAGGAGGAAGAGCAGTTGATCGAAATTGCAAATGACGGTGGTCTTAAGAGTGTGTATGAGGAAACCTCTCTGGCGGGTTTTTGGATCAAAACCAAAGCAGAATATCCCGAGATAGCCGTAAAAGTGCTGGAAACGTTGCTACCATTTCCCACCACGTATCTATGCGAGGCCGGGTTTTCTGCAATGACTGCAACTAAAACCAAATTGCGCAATCGACTGGACATTTCAAACACACTGAGGGTGTCACTGTCTTGTTGCAGGGAAACAAGCACAGGGCTCCCACTGATTATATTCATAATGCACGTTTAGTTCCCATGTTTTGTTCCCATATTTTGTTAAGCATGTTCACACTTGATAGATGTAGCTTCAAGTTGTTCAATTTTCATAGTTCATATTGTTAAATTTTCACTTCTTCAAGTTCACGTTTTTCATGTTTTTAAGAGTTCGTTACCTTCACTGTTCATACATAACTGGAGCTAGTTCTTGCATGCACAACACATATGGAACATGGAACCCCCGACCCCCCCCCCCACGGTCCGTGAAAAAAAAATGGCAATCAAACCGGTCCATGGTACGTAAAAGGTTGGGGACCCCTGATCTAAGGCACGAGCGCATCTGTGAGGCCAAGCCTCACCAAGTAGCTCGTTTGTTTACAACTAACATTCCATTTAATTAAACTGCTTTATAGGCTATGCCGAAATAGTTTTCAACATTTTGAATATTAGTGTCGGGTGAATTGAAATGTTCTCAAAGTAGCCTTATGGCTGAAAGCTGCTTGGGATCCCCCCGTCAAGCAATATAACCATACAAACGCGCTTCCTGCACTCATTGTTTCAAAAAAAATGATGGCTTTGTCAGAACTGAAGAGCTGTGGACGGCACGGCACGGTATGCCCAATGAAAATAAATTAACGCAACGCAATGCAACACAACACACACCGCTTCTCTCGCGTCAGTCACTGACATGAACTAAACACAGAACCCGCTTCTCTCACGGCAGTCACTGACAGTAGCCTAGAATAAATGCATGGGGAAAAACACTTCCCCATGACAGACATCGTAAAACACTGAAAGTTAATATTTTGTCACTAGCAACATATCGGAACTCCCCCTATTACCGTCGGTCCCGTATTTCCACCGTCTTACGTGTATGTGTCACTTATATCCATTTCTATACAAACCAAGACAGCGGACTCCTAAAGAGACGCAACCACCCACACCATAGGTGTATCTAAATTAGCTATGTACCAAAAATGACATTTTACCGTGACTCAAAGAGCTGTAAACAGTGTTGTAAGGCTGCGTGTACACAACCGCTTGGAGCTCCAGTGGAATTTTAACCGTCCATGTGCCGTTAAGAACCAAACCAGATTTTGTTCAAATCTACACACCTATGGCTACTGAAAAATGTAAGGTTAATTTAGCAAATGTTATTTTGAAGTGTTAAAAAACATCGTTGTTTTAGAATTTCTGAACAAAAGGGGTGATAATTGGGGGTGTTACGATACATCTGTCCTTTGTCAAATGTGTTATGTTCCAAGTAGCCTATGCGTAATTCTGCTGCATAAAGTTGTATGTTTATGACATTCAAGCAAGGAAAACGATGATTTGAAGACATCTGTTTCGTTGGAAGGGCAAGGGGTAGCAACAGGGCAACACAGAGACAGGCCCGATGGCAGGGTTGTTATGAGAGTATTAAAATCTGGGATAGCCTATTCTACGGCAAGACAGCGGGGGAAAGTTAAAATACGTGATAAACATGGACAAAGTTGGCATGCATTGTTTCGGTCCCCATGCACAGGGATTATTTGTCATATTATTAATCACATTAATTGATTATTTGTGAAATTGCAAACAGGCGCAACACATTTGAAAAGGAAGGACTGGTAGCATGCAAGCTCACGAAAGATTGATTTAAGAACGTTATCACAGTGTGTGGCTGTGGCGCAAAGCAGCGCGGGCGGAAGACATGCGACAATTGGCAAGGGGAGGGTCATGTCTTTTTTAACAATTCTGTCGGAGGGTCATTGAACAATTTCTAGCAGGCAAGGGAGGGTCATGCAACTTTTGACTGAAGCACTCAAAATTCATCCGGTGGCCCCTTCAATAACTAACGAACAGTCCCTAGATTGCTGCTGGGCTATGTCTTGGTTCATGTCCGTTCACAACTCATTGCCGTCAAACGCGTAGCCTCTCTCGCGGTTGCATCCATTACAAACAAACATGCAATGTGAACGTCTGGGATTGGGAAGAGCACTAAAAAATGCTCTACTGAATAAGCACGAAGTCAAACCTTTAAATGAAAAACACTCTTTAATAATCAAAAAACTTGTGACCTTAAAAATCGCCTGTAACTCCGTGATAACAGGACGTAACAGGAAGGCATTTGGCTGAGCAACGGAGGTTAATATGCTCTATATTTTGTCCAAATGATGTCTGTCTATCATCGTTGCACTCGGAGAAAACCAGAATGTTTAATTTGTCCTGCGTTTCTTCTACGGCTGCAAACGGGCTGCAAACGGGATTCACTCGCAGTTAACCAAATATTTCTTTATTAGGGCAGGGCAGGCATATTTCTGGCTATTAAATTATTTCTAAACCAGTCTGCTAAAGTCTGTAGTGAAGTCTGTGTAGGGTTTTCAAGGCTCCATTTCTTTTTACGAGACACCCTACTCACTTGAGCCATCTACCGGTTGTTTGGGTTGTTGCAGCGTCTCACTGGGAAAATACAAATTAAAGTCGCGTGATACCACGTGATCCCACGCGCGGACCGCGAGTGAAGCTGGCCAAGTCGAAGCACTGCCCACTGTAGTATGATCCCCTGAGATACCTGCTGCCCTACTCTACTCGGGCGAAGCTCATCATCCGTAAGCTGTGGGATAAGCAACGTGGCTGGGACGACTCCAACCTGCCAGCTGAACTGCTGCATTTGTGATCCACCTGGGAAGGTGACCTGAAGTACCTACCCCACATCGCCTTTCCTCGTCCTTATGCGCCTGCTGAAGCCAGCCTAGAGGGTGCTGCACGAGAACTGCACATCTTCGCGGACGGCTCAGAGCAAGCCTATGGTGCAGTGGCCTACATGAGGACTGAGGATGCTGATGGCCATGTGAACCTGTCCTTCCTGAATCCCTCGCCTGGAGCTGTGTGCTGCTCTGGTTGCAGCACAGCTAGCCTGCGTCCTCAAGCGAGAGCTCACCCTGCAAGTGTCCCTGTATTATGGTCCGACTCCACTACTGTACTCACCTGGCTACACTCCGAGTCTTGTCGCTATAAAGTCTTTGTAGGGGCAAGAGTAGCCGAAATTCAAGAATTAACGGAGAACTGCACATGGCGCTACGTTGACTCGGCGAATAACCCTGCCGATGACCTGACTAGGGGCCAGCCCCTAGAAGCCCTCGTGGAACCCAACCGTTGGTCCCAAGGACCTCCGTTCTTGCTTCAGAGCCCAGACACCTGGCCAGAGCGGCCTAGTGTAGAGCCACCTGATGACAAGACAGAGCTGCGCAAGTCTGCGTTCTGTGGAGTGGCAGTCACCTCACCCCTGGCTCAAGAACCTGATAAAGCATACAGCACCTGGCAAGAGCTCATAGATGATACTGCACGAGAACTCCAACAGAACCCCAGCAGTTCCACTCCTACTGCTGAGGAGTATCGCCAGGCCGAGGTGATCATTCTTCAGCGAGCTCAGCAGCAGTCATTCCCTGATGACTACCGACTACTCTCAGCCGGGAAACCTGTCCTGTCCGGTAGTCGCCTCATTACCCTGGCTCCTTAGATGGACAAGTCCACAGCCCTCATAAGAGTCGGTGGACGACTCAGGAGACTGGAAGGGCAAAGCGACATGACCCTGCACCCTGTTGTCCTGGACGCCTCTCACCCAATCACACGCCTGCTCATCCAGAAGTACGATGGAGACCTGCATCATCCTGGTCCCGAGCGTGTCTTTGCGGAGCTGCGGCGGTCATACTGGGTGATGCATGGAAGAGAGGCGATCCGAAGACACCAGCGAACCTGTGTAGAGTGTCAGCGCTGGAGAGCTCAGCCAGCTGTCCCGAAAATAGCTGATCTCCCTGCTGCCCGCCTACGACTACACAAGCCGGCGTTTCATTCCACGGGCGTGGATTGCTTTGGCCCCATGACTGTGAAGGTGGGCAGACGCCACGAGAAACGCTGGGGGATAATCTTCAAGTGCTTAACAACCAGAGCGGTACACTTGGATCTCCTGAACACTATGGACGCTGACGCCTACCTCATGGCCTTGAGACGCTTTATTGCGCGGAGAGGCACACCAGTTGAGCTGTGGTCCGACCAAGGGACTAATTTCAAAGGAGGTGATAGGGAGCTGAAGGAAGCCTTTGCCAGCATGGCGCCCACCCTGCAGAGGCAGCTAGCTCGCCAAAAGATCAAGTTCCACTTTAACCCGCCTGCAGCCCCACACTTTGGGGGTGTGTGGGAAAGAGAAGTGCGTTCAGTCAAGTCTGCACTCTACACCTGCATAGGGTCTCAACCCGTCCCTGAAGAGGTGCTCCTCACTGTGCTCCTGGAGGTTGAGGCCATCCTCAACGCCAAGCCATTGGGCTATGTATCGGCCGACATTGCAGATGTCGATCCGGTGACCCCAAACAGCCTCCTCATAGGGCAGCCTGATGGATCACTTCCCCAAGTGGTCTACCCCGAGTCCGAGATCCTGAGTCGTCGGAGATGGCGGCACTCACAGATCCTGGCGGACCACTTCTGGTCCCGATTCATCAGAGACTACCTTCCCAGACTGCAGACCAGACAGAAATGGCACTTCTCTCCTCCCGAGCTTCAGGACAATGCTATGGTCATGATGGTCGACCCGCAGCTTCCCCGGGCCTTGTGGCCCATTGGCCGCGTGACCCAGGTTCATCGCAGCGATGACGGCTACATCAGGTCCGCTGATGTTCTCATCAATGGACACTCCTATACTCGACCAGTGGCCCGGTTGGTGATGCTGCCAGCCCTCCCGTCTGGGGAGGACGATGCGTCGCCGACCACTGACCCCCCTGCCTCCTGACTGAGTATCCCTTTATTGGTAGCAAATGTGCTCGGCACATTTGGGGGCGGCTGTATAAAAGGCCGGGACTTTTATTGTATATGTTAGCTATACTTCCGGTGAAATATCCTGATCTCGTCATTGTGTTTCCTAATTCACCTACCTGTTCTAGAAACGGAGCTGTCCACGCTTGGCAGGCTCCAAGTTAAAGTTTATAATTACCTTTTAAAGGCCGTGTTGCAGGGTTCATTTTCCAACGAATTTGCACAATTTGCTTGTTGATAATAAACATTTAAACTGTTATCCATTGTATTTGATGTTGTTGGGTATCACAAAACGGAATATAATACGAAAAAGCAGGTACTATTTCACAGCGTTTGAAGTGATTCTCCTTTCCCCCACAATGCATTGCATTACGTCACCTTGGGGAGACTACAGACCAAAGCCCACCTTGAGACCCTTGAGAGTAACGAGAGAGGAGTAAAGAGAGACGAGTAAGGGATTGTTCAGCAGTAGATAGCGCAGATTATAGATAAATAGATAGGCTATAGATAGCCTAGGTATGTATATAGACAGGTAGATAGATAGCTAGATAGATCATGTCATATGCTGGTCACAGGGGAGCTCCTCGATCAGCGGCCAAAATGCACTCGCTTCCCTAGTTACTGCAGCCTTCCACCACAGTTTCCATCGGGACGGCACAGCCCATCGGGACGGCACCTGGAAAACTGCGACTTGCCCATATCTCCCTCTTTGGTAAGCCGTACCCTGACGATGTCAATGGCAATCAATCACGAGCAGTAGTTATCGAAAATATTCATGCTGAAGACACGACCAGCCTAATCGGCGGCGGCTAGAAGCTAAGTAACTGGGGTGGCTCACAGGTGGGACTAAAAAGTTAGCCCAGCTAGCTATCATGATGCTTCATATTCTGATCTTCTCACTAAGTTTGCCCGGTAGCCTACTTATCTGAACTAACGACATGATCACTATCACTAGATATAAAGAAAATGTTGACTCTCATTCGGTGCTGTTCACTGACAGTAACAAAAAAAGTGTCGTAATGTTATAAGCATAATACATTGAACTGAATAGGTGCATTATGTAGCCTCATAACGAGGCCTCTAAAATTCAGAAAATTGCATTAAACTAAAATCGGAAGACATTGTTATCTTTGTTAGACCATAGGGTCGTTGTCATATAAATGCTGTAACGAAATTCGAAGTGTAAATATACAAACTTTATGTTGAAAGTGTAACCGCGACCATTTCCCATAGGAATTAATGTAAAACATACCCTCCAAAACGAGACCTCCCGAAATTCAGAAAAATTACTAAATTGATATCAGGCACCGTTATTACCATTGGTAGATCATAGGGTAGCTGTGATATAAATGCTGTGAAGAAATTCGAAGTGTAAATATACAAACTTTATGTTGAAAGTGTAACCGCGATGTCCATTGAAATGCATTGAAATGAATGAAGCGCAGATCAAGTAGTCCCCAAAGTGACGTCTAGTGCTGCCACTAACGACTAATTTTCTAACGACTAATCTTTCGACTAATTTTTCGATTAGTCGACTAATCTAAACGACAATTTTTTTTTAAAATCAAGTGTTTGTTATTTTGTTGTGTACGTTTTATTTTGAACTCAACTAAAGGGAAAACGTAAAATATATCACCCTACTTTTGTTAGAAGCTGTATTACTGTAAGTAAACTGTTCAAAAACACCCATTTAAAATGCTACCTTCAGATCTACAGTAATGTCAGACCTTTGATAGACTTTATTTGTATGCCAGTGTTGCCATCGACATAGACAACTTCTTTGACCTGAGGCCCGGTCATGGTATACTTTGGGGTCATAGGGCCCACCTACATGAACCCACCCCCCATCAAATTATCATTATATCACATCACAATTATTATTGTTATGCTATATTGTTATACATGCACTTCAAAGCAGCCAGTGTTTAAAGTGCTAACATTGTTCACAAAAAGTTTGAAAACATGCACATCAGAGGACTGCTTTACTAATGTAAAATATAATTAGAATAGTTCCATTGCTTTTGCATGGTTGCATGATAAATACTTCATCGTGTGTCATCGTTTTGGGATGTTTCCCTCATGCAAGCATCATATACTGGTAGGCAAATGGAAAGAATATTTACATATTTAATTATGCCACAAGCTTTTGGCCACGTTAGGGTCATTCCAAGTGAAAACAGCAAAAATCGGGGTATCATGTACATGGTACCTCAGATTTGGCTGAAAAGCGGTGAAATTATGCCTTATGTTACCAAACTGAGGAATCTGAAGTTTCAGGTCAATATCTCAAACGGTTTGCCCGTGCCGTCCATTTGAAATTCGGGTGCCACGGCCCTAATTGACACATTGGAATTTCACATTTCATCCTTTGCCATTTTTGGAAGCCCATAACGTCTGTTCTAATAGTGGTAGAAGGCTGGAACTACACAATTCTGGAGGCATAATCAACATTCCTTACTGTTTAGGTGAGAGGTGGGTCACCAAAGTCCTAAAAAATGTTGACGGCATGTGTGATTTTTCACTTTTTGGGTGGCCGTAGCACCACGATTAATGATCATATTTATTCTAAACAGGATTATTTGTTATGTTTGGGAACTTTGCTCTTTCCAAAATTAATTTGAGGGTTATGGTACCACTGGTGGGGGTTTTATGGGGGTCCAAAAACCCTCTCCGGCAAATGTGACTTTTTTGGAACCCCATATTTCGACCCCCAAATGACCATGTGGGCACTTGATGATCCTAATGGGATTTATACCAGATAAAGATACACATTCGTTCTTTCTTTTAATGAAATAAAAATGTTGACTATGAAGCTCCATAATATGAATTTTATTCTTCATAATGCACCATTTTGGACATTGTTTCCAGAAGTCTGGAATGTAGATCAGGGAGAATTTAGTGATGATAAAGCATGAAAATAGTGGAAATAACTTAGTATTATGCACAGTGACGGCAAACAATTAAATACTGAGACTGTCACAGATTAACCCCTTATCCCCCATGAAAGAGACCCGCCATCAAACTTTCAAACAAGAATGTTACATAGTGTAAGAACACTACAAATAAAAGTGAGTATTTCCTTGCCCCTGTCACTCCAAATAAAATTAAATTGAAAATTAAATGGAATAGTGTCTTTAAGTATTATCCAAGAAATTGTGGAAGCAGTGACATCATTTTGTCATGGTCATTTTGGTCAAGTTCGTATTGGCGAGCACTGCGTCCATAGATGTCTGGCACACTGACACAACAAATGATATGTTGGAAATGGCACCCAACAGGGGATCTGTCTTTGGTCCGATGGCCATGTGAGTATGTTGTTGACACACTTCATGAATTTCACAAAAACATCACCATGTTCATCTGAACGTCATCTGGAATACTATAGACACTATTTAATTTTCAATTTAATTTTATTTGGAGAGTGACAGGGGCAAGGGAAAACTCTTTTATTTGTAGTGGTCTTACACTATGTAACATTCTTGTTATCTAGTTTGAAAGTTTGATGGATGGTCTCTTTCATGGGGGATAAGGGGTTAATTTGTGACAGCATCTCAGTATTTAATTGTTTGCCATCACTGAGTATAATACTAAGTTATTTCCACTATTTTCATGCTTTATCATCACTAAATTCTCCCTGATTTACATTCCAGACTTCTGGAAACAATGTCCAAAATGGTGCATTATGAAGAATAAAATTCATATTATGGAGCTTCATAGTCAAAAATGTTATTTCATTAAAAGAAAGAACAAATATGTATCTTTATCTGGTATAAATCCCATTAGGATCATCATGTGCCCACATGGTCATTTGGGGGTCCAAATATGGGGTTCCAAAAAAGTCACATTTGCCGGAGAGGGTTTTTGGACCCCCATAAAACCCCCTTCAGTGGTACCATAACCCTCAAATTAATTTTGGCAAGAGCAAAGTTCCCAAATATAACAAATAATCCTGTTTAGAATAAATATGATCATTAATCGTGGTGCTACGGCCACCCAAAAAGTGAAAAATCACACATGCTGTCAACATTTTTTAGGACTTTGGTGACCCACCTCTCCTCCAAACAGTAAGGAATGTTGATTCTGCCCCCAGAATTGTGTAGTACAGGCTACAATGACCTACCATACCAGTTTCCACCCCTCTACCACTATTAGAACAGACATTATGGGCTTCCAAAAATGGCAAAGGATGAAATGTGAAATTCCAATGTGTCAATTAGGGCCGTGGCACCCGAATTTCAAATGGACGCCACGGGCAAACCGTTTAAGATATTGACCTGAAACTTCAGATTCCTCAGTTTGGTAACATAAGGCATATTTTCACCGCTTTTCAGCAAAATCTGAGAGGTGTCATGAACATGGGTGGCTGAGTTGACATGGAATGACCCGTTATTCAAATTTGACTATACAATACTCTAGATAGTGTATTATAGTCTGTGCTCTGTTTTTATGGAAGTTGCATAAATCCACATTGTTCTATTAAATGTAGTTTCATAATTAAATAGCTTTCCAATAGGTTGAATTGGAGATTTGCTACCAACGTTATCAAGTGGTTTCAGTTTCTCTCGCGCATTGAATGAACGCTCATACCACCATTTAATTGTATGCCTCTATGTTTGATGACACCAAATTAACAAGTAATTCATACTGATTGCAGAAAAGTTTGTTTTCTTTTTCTGTCGGTCTGCGGTTCCTTGATCAATTGCGCAGCAAATTATCAGACGAAGCCCCGGGAATAATTTCACTCCGCGGCTCCGGACCAGCAATGTCCACGTTACGGCCGGTGCTGGTCCGCGCGGCCCATAGTTTGAGAAACGCTGGACTTTGAAAGGCGACAGGAGTTGAGGACTTTGCAAATGAGCCTAACATCAGCATGTTCAAAACAAGTAGGCTACAGGCACTTTGCGCGTCTTACAACATAGTTTACTTCATTTTATCAGTTGGCTTGAACGCTAAAAAATATGCGTCGTGACTTATTGACCATGGGAAATGACGCGCACCTTGATTGTTGATATCACGGGCGGTGGCATGTTCGGTTTAACGTTTTTTTGTATGAATTACAGTAATGACACGCCGTTGCGTTGTCAACGTGAGACACTTCACTTAATTTATTTCAATTTCCACAATAGGCTACTATATTAGTCAGAGTCTGGACTAGCGTAACCTACTAGCTTAGCTCCCCCCACTTAGCTCTGCCTAATAATTAATTGCGCTGAAAGCAGGCAGGCAGGCACGCAGCTTTGCTGCTGGCGTTAACACTTGCGTGCATAGTGGGGTTTAAAACATGCCAAAGTCTTAGTAGCCTGTTTAACATCCAAAGAAAGTCATTGTACTTTTCAAGAGTTAATAACATAGAGTTAATATAACATTACAGCCATGTGAGACTAAAACTAAATAGGCGGTCAATAATAAAACGACTCTTCGACTAAAAAAATTGCCGTCGACTAATTTTCATGGTCGATTAGGTCGACTAAGTCGACTAATCGCGGCAGCACTAGTGACGTCATCACCAAATTGCGTACAAAAAACCCGCTAATGCTAAAAACAACAAAAACTGGCATTTAACACCATTTGGAGACATTTTTTAAAATGATATACATATATTGAGTGCTTTATGTACCCATTAATCAACAGTGGTGGTTAACCTGCAACACAGGCTTTAAGTGAAGTTGCCTTTAGTTTCAAAGTCTTCATGGTACATTCCCTCACAGTCAATGATGAAACGTAAGTCATGCTGTTGAATTTGTGTTTATTTCCGTTTCTGTTTGCTTGTTGTAAATCCGTATGTATGCTAAGTTAGTCAGGATATTCTCTAAATATATTGTGTAGCCTACATTTCCTAATATGCCTAAAATGTGTTGAGTATAATGCCTACACGTATCTAAGTTGCCTGTTATTAGCGTTTTAGCACTATTTGCCTCGATGTTGTTTGAGGATATTTCGGGTAAAAGTTTTCCTTCGTCCTCGTGAGATTCACGTGTACTCGTTCTAACTGCGCTACCTCTTTGGCCACTAGGAGGCTCCAGAGACTGTATAATGTCTGCTCCATGACTGAGCTGTCTTTCCTATGAGAAATCGCCAGTGTTTTATGTTGGATTGGTGGTGTGACTCAGGCACTTATCTGTTAAAGTAACTGCAGATCCTTATTTGTATTTTATAGTGCCTTATTTCTTATTTCTATTTTTTCTTGTTTCCCTTTCCTTTTCAGACTGTGTCTGGATTTATGTATTTGTGAATATATGTGAATTTGGACCTGAGCTATGAGAGAACCTTTAAGAATACAAGTCAATAATCACACCCCATCGTCTCCTCATCATTCCTCTACCTGGCATTCTAACCTATGCCCCATCTTGGATAACTCCTAACACCTAAACGAACCAGCTATCCCTGTAGCCTCCCCAATACCTGTGGACAACGGTCCTTGCCAAGACACACTGAATGAACATCCTTTAAGGTAGGAGGCAAACCAATTAAAGCTTTCCCAGAAACTGATGACGGAGCAGAGGCTTTAGCTACTTTCAATTCTTCAGTCACAGATAAAAGAACAGTTTTGTTAGAATGACAACTCTTAAAAAACAGACTGTTTAGGTATAGTAAGTTGTGCTGAGATAGGAGATCAGAAACTTGCGTGAACATCAAGTTCTTAAGAACCTTTGACAAAAAGGAAAAAGGAGACACATACAGTTCTTCACATCAGCTGATTTGGATGAGTTAATTGAGCATATAAAAGACAGAAAATGTGCAGATACCCTGTTATTGTAGATCTAAGTTCAAATTTAAAGACTTTTGGGGGGCGCTAGAGAGCAGGCCATGGAGTAAGCTGCGTTTTGGGAAGCTCTGCTGAATTTTATTTAGAAACTTTGTTTCTAGCGTGCAATACTGTCCAAAAAGGTCTAAAATATATATCTTAAGTTATACATTAGATAACCTGTTTATTTCATTCTGAGGAAACTCTATCAATGGCGAAAAACCTTCGACAATTCACCTACATGGGAAGAAACACAGCTAACAGCAAACAAGCAAGTATGGCCGATGCTAAAACTGAACTTCTCGCTTCGATAAAGGATGACATTTCTGCATTACTCAGGTCAGAACTGAAAGACGTCCTTGCAAGTGAATTTGAGGCTGTTAAAAGTGAAATACAGTCTGTTAAAACTGAAGTCGTCAATAGTATATCACTGCTTCGCTCTGACCTGGACTGAGTGAAAACTACAGTCACTGACATGGAGCACAGTCTGACCACATGTTCAGATGATGTAGCGTGTCTTCAGACTACAGTTAGCAAACTTCAAGCAGAAGTCTCAGATCTACAAAATAAGAGTCTCGATATGGAAGGGAGAATGAGAAGGTCGAATATCCGAATACTGAATGTGCCAGAGGATGCTGGTTCAGGTTCGCCATCTTTTATCACAAAGTTGCTTAGTGAAGTGTTTAACATGGACAAAGATGTGATGGTAGACAGATCGCACCGAACTCCCCAACTGGAGAAAAGTAAGGGGAAACCCCGAGCCATTATCGCGAAGCTACACTATCACCAGGACTGTGATGTACTACGCCGAGCGAGGCAAGCGGGAGGCGCTTCGAAATACGGAGAACTGTCCATCTCAATATTTCCAGATTACCCCCCGACCGTGGCACGTGCAAGATCTGACGATTTAACGAGGTTAAACAACTACTGAAAGACCGGTCAGATGTTCGCTATGGAGTTATTCACCCTGCGAAGTTTCGTATTACTCACAACGGGATTAGGAAGGACTTTCTTGATCCGAAACAAGCACTGCTATATGTCCAGTCGAACATCGTCGATGGAGGGAGACCCACTTCTAATGACTGAGAATTTGCAGTATGTAACTTAGGCCTAGGCTAGGCACATATTCTCTCATACATGATGTTATGGTGAGTGTAAGTACAGTAGCCTACCGTTAACCATTGAATAACAATTACAAGCAGCCTTTAACTTTTATTTCTGTGTGATTTTATTTTTACAAGAAAGCAGGCTATAAGTATGTGAAGGACAATGCTATGTTACCTATAGTGATATAAAGAAACACAATTTTATTTTTAGTTCAAAGCTTTCAGCAGAGCAACCTGTTAGAACTGTTCCCCAATACAAGCACAAATGTGTGGATACCACTGTAAGGGGTTTAGGGTTCACCTCGTTCTGATAATAGGTGACTTGGGGTAGGAAATAATCACACTAGGTTTTTCTTTGAGGGTTTTGTTTTGTTTTTTGGAGGATGTATTTTTGCTATGTTTGTTAAAGTTAGAGTCCATGAATAATTTTGCACGAAATAGAAAATGGTTAATGCACAGATGTTGACAGGAGATATAGGATGCCCTGTAAATTTCGTGAGCTGGAATGTTAAATCTTTAAATCACCCTGTGAAACGTAGAAAAGTATTGTCACATCTCAACCAATTGAATGTGGGAATAGCATTTCTCCAGGAGACACATTTACGGACATCTGACCATTCTAGACTAAGAGGAGGGTGGATAGGCCAACTATATCACTCTAATTTTCCTAATAAGTCGAGGGGTACAGCCATCTTAATTCATAAGAACATTCCATTTGCAATGTCAAAAGTAGAGGTAGATAGATCTGGCAGATATGTTATAGTCACAGGTAGATTGTATGAAACTCCAGTCATTCTAGCTAATATATATGCGCCCACCTGGGATGACCATGCTTTTTTCTCAATTTTTTTTCCCGTCTACCAGATATGGACACACATTACCTTATCTTGGCAGGAGATATGAATTGTGCTCTTTCCCATTTGGATCGCAGCTCACCCAGAGTCATATCCCCAACTAAATCTGCCCAGACTATTGAACTATTCCTCAACTCGTACGGTATTTCAGATGTTTGGCGTTTTAACAATCCCACTTCCAGGTGTTATCCTTTCTTTTCACATGTTCACAAGACGTATTCACGAATAGACTATTTTTTCATCGATAATCGTTTCCTTCCTATTGTCAGCAAATGTGAATATAATGCTATAGTTATTTCTGACCACGCTCCAGTGTTGATGAGACTACAGATACCCGTCTCACAAGCCACGTACCGCCCATGGCGCCTAAGTTTATGGCTGGTTGATGAATGCTTCGTTCAATTTATCTCATCTGAAATAGTTACATTTCTGGAATACAATAAAACACCAGGCATGTCATTTTCAACAATATGGGAATCCATGAAAGCATATCTAAGAGGACAAATGATCTCATGTTGCGCCCAAAAGAAAAAGAGTGAAATGGCACGGCTTAAGCAACTAACTATTGATATATTACACATAGACACAATACTTGCACAAGCCCCATCACCAGATTTATATAAGCAAAGACTGATACTTCAGACAGAATTCAATCTCCTCTCAACTAAACATATATCAAACCTCCTCAATAGAACACACCACAGAATATATGAACATGGAGAGAAGATAGGCAGAATCCTTGCACATCAACTACGCCAAAAAGCTGCAGCTCAGTCTATATCTGAAATAACAGATGAGTATGGCACCAAACATATTAACCACTCTAAAATTAACCAGGTATTTCACCAGTTTTATTCAAAACTATACTCTTCAGAGTCACATAAAGATGAATACCTGTTCAAGTCTTTTTTTGATAAATTAGAAATCCCCTTAGTAGGTGACAAAATGGCTTCTGAGCTGGAAAAACCATTTACAGAGGAAGAATTTTATTCTGCTGTTAAATCTATGCAGAATGGTAAATGTCCAGGGCCAGATGGATTTCCTAGTGAATTTTTCAAGAAATTTGCTAAAGAATTAGCCCCTCTATTGCTCTCTACATTTAAAGAATCATCTATATCTGGCTCACTCCCTCCAACTATGAGTCAGGCTGTTATATCCCTTATCCTTAAAAAAGAGAAAAACCCAGTAGAATGCGGTTCATATCGCCCCATTTCTCTGTTAAACATGGACAGTAAAATACTTGCTAAAATGCTGGGTCTGCGACTAGAAAAGGTACTCCCATCATTGATTTCAGATGATCAGACTGGTTTTATTAAAAATACACAAATATCTCCTAATATACGTAGATTACTTCATGTTCTTTATGATCCCACTCCACCCAAAGGCACAGAGGTATTAATATCTCTAGATGCAGAAAAAGCCTTTGATAGGGTGGAGTGGGATTACCTAGTGCTGGGCGGTATGACCAAAAATGTATATCACAGTATTTTTCAAAATTCTTACGGTTTCACGGTATATGACGGTATTTTTTTACCATGCATAATCAAATGTTCACAGCATTTTCTACAGGTTGAGAGAGGAATTGCTGCAGTACATTGACTAAGGATGGTCTATTTTACTGTCATGATGTAGAATACCGGTAACTCCACACTAGTGGTAATGCAGTTTTGCATGGCCCCAGAAAATGATGCTGTTTACAAAGAGCCACTCATGATTCTAATGAAGAATCTAATCCGATTGCAAAGACAATTGCAGTCAAAATACAGAACTTTTACTGTGCAAATTTCAGAAACATCTTGTATAAAACCAATACAAAAAGTAGTGCAACTTGCAATAATGATACTTTTTTGAAAATGATACAATTTAAAATAAAACCTCTCTGTTAATATGCTTACTCTGTCAAATAGGCCTATCAGAAATGTATTGTTATTGTGTGGTTTACATAGTGGTAGGCTAACGTTAACTTGATGTGGATGT
This sequence comes from Alosa pseudoharengus, assembly GCF_046254945.1. NCBI lineage: Eukaryota > Metazoa > Chordata > Actinopteri > Clupeiformes > Clupeidae > Alosa > Alosa pseudoharengus. The sequence continues at coordinate 1,818,161 of NW_027468598.1, read as the reverse complement.
CTTGTTAGCCTGCCATGAGCTTCGGTTCGGTTCGCTAGGCAAAACTTTAACAAAAAAGTTCATTTTGGTGCACTGATGACAGTCAGGATCATTTCTAACTAGCCAGCTAGTATTGCTCAGTGCACGTCTATAACATGATTTACTTGCTACCTGGATCATTTCAGCGAATATTCTTAAGGTGAGATGAATGATAAGATCATTAAACTTCACTGTGTTCGGTGGGTTGCTAACTAACGACATCACCTACTAGCCAGCTAGTTACAGCTGTTGAACAATCTCAATAGAATTGTCGTGACGGTAGGCTAAATCCTTTTCAATGCAGTATCCCTTAACGTTTTTCCTTAACTAAAGAAACAATTCAAGGTATTATTCTGTGCAACACCCTTAAATAAACCCCTTACCTAAGGAGAAATTAAGCCTTAGGGGTCATACTTCAGGTGAAAAACTTAAGGTGTTTTGTGTTTATCCTCACTATGCCTCGCAGTGGCACCATGCGTGCGTGTGAAAAAAGTCCCGTCTGAAACACTTTCGCGCGGCGCAGCGTTCCAAACGTTGTGTAATCAAATACACCGGTACGGCGGTATATTAAAAATTCATATCATAACGAAAATATACACCGGTATACGGTGTGAACCGGTATACCGCCCAGCACTAGGATTACCTTTTTTATACTTTGAGATGCTTTGGATTTGGCCCAAAATGTATACATTGGATTGAGACACATTATTCTCTACCTATGGCAGCTGTTCGAACTAATAACAACCTATCTGCTTTTTTTAATTTACAGCGTGGTACTAGACAGGGCTGTACTTTGTCACCCCTTCTATTTGCCCTAACAATAGAACCATTAGCTATAGCATTGCGTAACAGTGTTGATATCAAAGGCATAATGAGAGGAGGGGCTGAGCATAAAGTGTCATTATATGCTGATGACATGTTGGTGTACATATGACTGACCCCAGGACTTGTCTGTCAAAGATGCTTGATCTATTAAACTCCTTTGGCAAGATATCAGGATATAAAATGAATATGCTGAAAAGTGAGCTTATGTCTATAGACCCCAATTACCAGCTCACCATCCAGTCCCTGCAAGTTAAAATATGCACAAACAAATTTAAATATTTAGGTATTTGGATAACCCGGAAGTTTAAAGATCTCTATGAAGCAAACTTCCCTCCACTTTTAAATTGTTTAAAAAAAATTTAGATCGTTGGAATCTCCTTCCACTGTCGTTAAGGGGACGAATAAATGCAATAAAAAAGAAATATTATGCCCCGATTTTTGTTTCTTTTCCAGTGTATCCCTATATTCTTAGCAAAATCTTTTTTCATAAATATAGATAAACTTTTGTCCAGTTTTATTTGGAATGGTAAAAACCCGCGTATACGTAGGGAAATTTTGCAACGTCACCGACTACATGGTGGGCTTTCCCTACCCAATTTTCAATACTATTATTGGTCTGCTAACATTAAACACATAATACACTGGATTCATTCCTCTAGGGGTGAAGACAGTCCCAAGTGGCTACAGCTTGAGCGTGCATCCTGTACACAAGTATCCTTACATGCACTAGCTTGTTCTAAAATACCCCTTCCAGAATCTATATCAACATACTGCATAAATCCAGTTGTGAGGCACTCCCTCAAGATATGGACACAGTTCAGACAAGCTTTTTCTATAACTGAGATGTCCATAGATACCCCTTTGGTGGGAAATAACATGTTTGCACCCTCCATGACTGATGATGCTTTTAAAATATGGACTGAAAAGGGACTGAACACAGTCAAAGATGTATATATAGGTGGCACCTTTGCATCCTTTGAACACTTGAGAAAACATTTTGACATTCCTCTCACATTTTTTTAGATATTTACAACTTAGCAGTTTTGTTTCTGCAAATTGTCCTTCTTTTCCATTGATACCACCAGATTCCCTTTTAGACAGAATACTTAATATGCCCCTTTGGCCTGGAGAGGTTGTTGGTAGGCTGTACTCTCTACTCAGTATGGATAATTTGAAATCATTGACAACATTAAAACATAAATGGGAGGAAGAACTGGACACAGAGCTATCAGATGAGCTATGGCAGGATGCTCTCAATAACATACACTCATCCTCTATCTGCCTACGACATACCATTATCCAGTTTAAAGTTACTCACCGTTTACATTGGTCAAAAATAAAGTTGGCCAGAATTGCACCTGATATTGACCCAGAGTGTGATCGATGTAATACAGAGCCAGGCACTCTTGTCACATATGTTTTGGAGCTGCCCTAAACTGTCTGACTTTTGAGAGTTAATTTTTTGCTTTTCTTTCCAAAGCATTGCATACTCATATTGACCCATCACCAGTCATTGCCATTTTTGGAGTAGTACCACAAGAACTTGGCATAGGTAAATGGGATAAAACAGTGATTGCATTTACAACTCTCTTGGCTAGACGCATTATTTTATTAAAATGGAAGGATAAGTCTCCACCTGTATTTAAACACTGGATTAACGATGTTATGCACTATTTAACACTTGAACAAATTTGTTATTATTTACAGGGTAATAACATTAAATTCAGTAATATCTGGCAACCTGTTCTTACATTGGTTGAACAGATGGACTTTAATGACATTGTATAATGTGAACGTCCCCCCCCCCCATAATGTGCTGTGTTATTTTGATATATACCCCCCCCCTTTTTTTTTTGCTGTCTGTTTTTTCTTTCCAGTAAGGGTGCGATGTGGGTGGGTTGTGAGTTGTTATGTGTCTGTTTGTTGTATATGAAAATACAATAAAAAGACTTTGATTAAAAAAAAAAAAGACCTTTTTAAAGACATCTAAATGGAAAAATTAAGACTATACCACGGCAAAAAAGATACATACAACAATTTAAAACTGTTTTATGCAATCGTTTTATGCAATCAAACTAATTTGAACACCCACCCCATTTTAGATGTCTACAGAAGTTACCAAATATATTTTGGCGAAAGACAATAATTGTGTATGAATTACCTTCACAGCTATAAATACCCAACTTTAGGGTCTGGGCTGCTTGCTTTTGAAGCTGGCTGTACATATCTGGTTGTGCTACTGGATAAGACTGACTGTTCTTCACCTGTATCTGTAGTACTGTAGCCTAGGCTACTTGCCAAACATGTGTACTGGACTGGATTACCTTCAATATTTTTTTCAAAGGTAGACTAAGATATTTAAATATTTTAACTAGATGTACTGCAGAGCGGTACAAAATGTGACTGTGAGGCATAGTGAGGGTAAACAGAAAACACCTTAAGTTTTCCCCCTGAAGTATGATACTTAAGGCTTAATTTCTCCTTAGGGGTAAGGGGTTTATTTAAGGGTGTTGCACAGAATACCTTAAATTGTTTCTTTAGTTAAGGAAAAACGTTAAGGGATATAGCCTACTGCATTGAAAGGGATTTACCGTCACAAAAATTCTATTGAGATTGTTCAACAGCTGTAACTAGCTAGCTGGCTAGAAGGTGATGTCGTTAGTTAGCAACCCACCGAACACAGTGAAGTTTAATGATCTTATCATTCATCTCACCTTAAGAATATTCGCTGAAATTATCCAGGTAGCAAGTGAAGCATGTTATAGACATGAACTGAGCAATACTAGCTGGCTAGTTAGAAATTATCCTGACTGTTATCAGTGCACCAAAATGAACTTTTTTGTTAATGTTTTGCCTAGTGAACCGAACCAAAGCTCATGGCAGGCTAACAAGACATCCACATCCACATGAAGTTAACGTTAGCCTACCACTAACGTCATGCAAACCACACAATAACAATAAGGCATGTTTCTGATAGGCCTATTTGTCAGAGTAAGCATATTAGCAGAGAGGTTTTATTTTAAATTGTATAATTTTCAAAAAAGTATAATTATTGCAAGTTGCACTACTTTTTGTATTGGTTTTATACAAGATGTTTGTGAAATTTGCACAGTAAAAGTTCTGTATTTTGACTGCAATTGTCTTTAGATTAGAATCATGAGTGGCTCTTTGTAAACAGCATCAGCATTTCTGGGGCCATGCAAAACTGCATTACCACTAGTGTGGAGTTATTCTACATCATGACAGTAAAATAGACCATACTTAGTCAATGTACTGCAGCAATTCCTCTCTCAACCTGTAGAAAATGCTGTGAACATCTGATTATGTATGGAAAAAAAATACCGTCATATACCGTGAAACCGTAAGAATTTTGAAAAGTACCGTGATATACATTTTTGGTCATACCGCCCAGCACTAACACAAATTATTTTATTGTAAGGCCCCCCCATGAACGAAAGTTCACAAGACTTGGCATGCATTCGGAGGGTGTCATAATGATCCTAGACTTTCAATTTCATGCAGTTTTGACCATGTCAGCCAGAGATATTGTGATGAAAACACCTAATTTTTTGCTTTTTAATTCTTAACTAGGTGGCGCTATACATAAAATAAGTGGTAATGGGATGGGTTGACATGCCCCCTTAAGACCAACATACAAAAAAAGGTGGACCTCCTAAACCCTACGGTTCTCGAGATGTGTCTGCCCTACCCTCCTTTCGGGGGGTCCAGTCCAGGGGGGGGGGGGGGGGGGCTACAGATCAAAACGAAAAACGATGGTTCCATGCTATCCATGGGGTTACATGCCCACCAAGTTTCGTGTACCGGTCTTACAGTGTCCCGGGAATCCTTGACAGAAATTTGGACATGCGAAAAAGAAAAAAAAAAAAAAGAAAAAATCTGACTAAACCTATATGACCGCCGCTTATAAGCCTACTTTATATAATTTACTATGTGTATCTATTGTCCCATATGCAGCACAGCAAATCAAAGTTGATCCACTACTTGCACACCAGTTGTATTTAAACCAACCAAAGCTTGACTGAAACATTGTAAAACCATTGACTTGTTTTAAAGAAATGTATGGGAAAAGTGAAACCACCCCATCAATTAAGAGACAGGTCCTCCTCGCATGTTCCTGCTGAAAAACTGCTGGTTTCATCTCAAGCACGCACGTATTATGTGTTTTTTTATGTAGCCAACATTTAATGTAGTCGCCGACATTTAAAAAAAATCACAGTCTGTGGTTCCTTCATAAATTGCGCAGCAAATTATCAGACGAGTGACAGAAGCACCGGTCCGCGCCTAATTTGACCAGCAGTCTTCGTGTCCATATAGTTTGTGAAACGATGCTGCGTCCGAGCAAAGATTCTAAGCCCAACGCAACTCCAAAAAGGAGGACAAATGAGCATCCGACTTGAGGCTGCGCCGGACAGGGCTTTTAAAATCCGTATGTCCGGCCTAAATCCGAACGTATGGCCACCCTATCGCTAACTGGCCTATTAACTCTTTCCCCCTCTCACTCTACCGCTCACGGCTACCTGCGTATCTCTCAGGCCTCGGCTACACCACGAAAACGTCAGGCATATATTTACATATTCACTACCGTTTTCACACCTTTAATGACACCCGTGAAAAACATCTTCACTCTGCAACCACTACACCTTATAGTCACTTATAGCCTAAAGTTGCGTTTAAAAAATACACGAAACCGGGTGGAGACATTTCACTCGCTCTCTCGCACTCGCTGGCTGGCGGTCCCATAGCCTACACAAATTTAATACCTGCTTTTCGAAAATTCAAGACATTCCACACAATTTAAGACTTTTTTAGGCCTCCACGGGAACCCTGCAATAATCATTCTTAGTTGAGGCCCAGGAACTGTGAAAAGCAGGTAGAGGTGTACTCACCGACCACTCTGGGTGAAGCAAGACATCAGTGAGCTCAAGCACTAACGTGTATGGAGGCTGATAGTAGGGCTCTCGCAGGGGGTCTGGAAGAAGCTTGGGGCTTGTGGGTTCAATGATCATCTACGAAAAGCAGAGAAAGTCGGACAAAATTTAAGCTAAATAGGTTGGATAACAAAACAAGCAGAACAGAATTATCCATCTGCAGGTTTACCATAACTTCTTGTGTTAACTTCACACTTGCCTGTCTGTAGTCTTGAAAGTATTTCCATGTTCTCTTCAGTTGTTGAACAACTGGCACATCTATACAAAGAGATAAATGAGAGCAGACCTTTTAAACGGGTACATTTTCAAAATCGGGGTCATCCCTATGTTCCCCGGGTCCTATGTTCCCCGCTACCGGGGAACATAGGACCCTTTTTTGAAAAAAGGGTCCTATGTTCCCCGCTGCTTCCAAGTAGACTGCAGCCGCACGGCAAGGCGCGGGTTGGTAAAGTGCTGTCGCGCGTGTTTGAGCTCCGAGTCGCCTCTTCTTGAAGGAAGAGCGCATGTTTGAATCTGCAAGCACGTTCACTAATGAACATTTCTTGACGAAGCTGGCCTATCTTAGCGATATATTTGATATATCTTAGCGATACATTTGAGTTAAATGTCCAGTTACAAGGCAAAGACAAACACCTACCTCACCTAGCAAATAAGATTACTGCATTCACCAAAAAAACTTGAGTATGGGACAGGGGCCTCGATCGCGACAGTATTATGCCTTTGAGATTTCTGAGCGAAATCGCTGAAACGTCTGATTGGGAGGCACTCTTGTGATCCCATGTATTAAACAGCAGGCCTACATCACATCCCTGCAAAGTTTATTTCAAAAATATTTCCCAACCAGCAGTGCTCAGTATGACTGGATTATGGATCCATTTAATGCAGCATGTTGGCATTTCATTGAATATATTGTAAAATGCTGTATAATGGCCTATGCTTCCTAATATGTTGCTGGAAAACAGAAATATGTGTGTTATGTATTTATTTATTATTATATCTGCAGCACCAGCTGATCCTCTGTTGAAGAGGATATATTTAGAACTTGTCATTATTTCAATAAATTTGACAATTTTAAGCTTGACCTACCACTTTCTTAGAGCGATGAGGGACAGGTGGGGCTCGAGAATGCCCCCTTGATCAAAGTGGGGAATGAAAGAAAAAGTTTGAGAACCACTGATCTAGTTTGTTAACTACCACAGTCACGAGTTAGGTCGCGATAGTCTTGTCATTTTTAAAAAGTGGGTCCCCAGAAAAAAAGTTTCAGAAACACTGTTAAATCTAGCCGAGTATGCATGGTTTCAGTCCAGGGGCGGAGCTAATGTTTCACTATAGGGGGTGCGACGATCTTTAGTGGGCCCCTACTGTCAGTGTTTATCCCAAATTCATGTTTTTTTAGTCCACTTCATATTGTGCTTATTAGAGGCTGAGGCATTTGGTTTATGTCCTGATGACCCTACCGTTTAGTCTGTGCATCGGGGCAGCTTAGGCCTGCGACGATGCGAACTGTAGTGATCAGGCGCGCCTGCAGGTGTATGTCAGGGGTGTGCAGGAGGACCCAAGTGCAAGACTCAACCAGGCAGAATTACAGACAAAACAGAATTTATTTTTAACACAAACTTTACATTTAAAGAATTTCTTACTTACATACAGGACTTTGACTAGACAAACAGAGAGACGATCCGACCAGGAACAGAGAAACAGGAGGGTAGAAATACACAGCTGACATGATGGTGCGCTATACCATCATGTCAGCGCGCCTGATAGTGACTGCTGTTGTCGCGGCAAGTGCACAGTGTAGGCACAGTGTAGACTAGACCTACATGCTATTTCGCTGATTTTCTGTAGGCTAATAAATGCAGCCTGTAGCATAGGCTACTTTGGCAAACCCAGACCGGCATCAGTTTCGCTTTTAAAACACAACAGTGTAGCGAGAGGGAGAGTGCGGGCTATTTAATTTGCAGCATGACAGACGAACTCCCATTGTGAGCGCACTCTACGGACCAGTGGCATCTTTAGTAGGCCTAACATTTTTCATTATTATTTTTCCCCAGCAATCAGTACAAATAAGCATCGGTAAATATAACAATTAATCAAGATAGATTTGGCCAAAAGTGGGCCCCCTTTGCGGTCGTGGGCCCGGAGCGACCGCCCCCCCCCTGCCCCCCCCCCCTCTCCCTCCGCTTATGCTTCAGTCCCAAGCTTGTCATTGTCTTTGCACTTGGCATGTCATTGTGGATTCTTACTGTACAAGAGGTAAGGGAGGTGATTTAAAATAGCCTTTGGTTGAGCTGTCGGAAGAATGGGATTAATTTTAATGGAACAAAGAGATATCAAACTATACTGGGCTGTAGACCCAAAGGGACATTTTTGGATTATTGACGAGTCAGACCAAAGGGGCTTCGGAGCAACACGCAGTCCCCCCTGCAGCGTGCCAGCGAACGGAAAAATGAACAAAACAAACCAATTAAATATCAACTTAAAAAGGCATGTAGTTGTAGCGCGTTTCTTCTGTGAGAGGTGCAGCTCGTGTACGTTGCTGTCCTCATTTTAGTACTGAAGCGGACAATGCGAAGTTACCTAGAATCTTAACTTTGAACTCGTTATATTCAGTAAAGAAGCACAAGTAAAACCATTGTAGGCCTATGTTATAAAAAAAATTCTTCATCTATTCTTTTACTCCGCTATACTCAACGTGGAAGTTAGGAAAATCGCCCTTCTGGCTTGTGTCAATATTGCACCGTGCGCATATGTGTAGGTCTACCTGGTGTGCTACGGCAAGCAACATTGATAGAAAAATTAACTTTGCTACCGTTTGTGCACGAAATGTGCACTCGCAAGCATATCTCATGTATTTTCCGTGGTCAGATACAAGGCGGGGAACATAGGACACTTTTCGACAAAAAGGGTCCTATATTCCCCGGTCCCATACAAATAGCGGGGAACATAGGACCCGGGGAACATAGGTACGCTCCCTCAAAATCAATGCAAATCAACAAAAGAATTAGAAGAAAATATAATAAACAAGGTTTCCAAAAATAAAGAATAATTTTATCCTTTATAATTGGAATGTCATATTTCAGTGGACGACACAGTGGTCTGATAACAGAAATTAATGCACTTACAAGATTTAAGCGGCCATCCGCTGTGCGTCGGGGCCATTTTACAAGCTCAACCATGCATTCATTTCTGTTAACAGACCACTGTGTCATCCATTATCCCTTACTTAAAAGTCTGGAGGGTTCCCTGAGGGTTCAGGGATCATGCTAAGCTAATCATTTTTTACCACGACCGGAATGTGTGAAAGACATTGTGAAAATACAATAGCGGGGGGGGGGGGGACGACTCACAAAACGTCATTTTATCATTATTTTGACCATCAAACCAACCAGGAAGTAATCTGAAATGACCATGGGACGTTTGTATGGAAGTCATTTCCTGTCCAGGTAAGGGTAGATTAACTAGATCAGCAACAGCCCATCTATCCATAGACCGTAATCCACCCATTGACTTGCATTATAGAGAGATGACTGAGGAGGGATAAAAATTGCAATGGTATTTATTTCAGAATAAGTGTGTCTATGATGTCAATTAGTAAAAAAAAGTTTAATCTATGTTTTTGTGTTTTTTGCCAATCATTTATTTAAAAATAAACAAATACATATTTTGATGTTTTTGACAATGACAATACTTTCATTCATATTGCTTAGGTTGTGCTAAAAAAAGTATATGATAGTCAGTATTGCACTTTCCTGAGACCTCTATAAAGTCCTTAAGGCGAGACACTGCAGGAGAAAACATAATTTTCATGCACTGGCCAATTTCGAGATGTTGGGCTAGTTTGGTACCTTAGCATGCATTCTTTCAACAACCAAGTCCAATATACACATGTAGGTGTTTATTTCATTACATTTTGTCTACTCGCACCTGTATATTTCTCCTAAATTCACCAAAAGTTAGCATTGTAACATTTCATGCGCTACTGCGACCGTGATCCGAAAAATATCATGTGTAGTACTCGGCTGTAAACTCGGCTGACACAGTCAACAACGTCAAGTTAACGTTAACGTTAAAGGAGAAGTTTGGTGTGATATTGACCTAAAGTGTGTTGAAACATGATACCGAGTGTGAACTTTTGTCTCATAGCTCATCTGGGCTTGTCCCCTGCACTCCAAAATCTGGCGCTAGTTAGCCATGCAAATAAATCACTGTTTTACACCATTTACGAGGCTCAAAGTAGCTCCACACTTCATTGGTAGACTTCCGAGGGCCCTGACGTTTAAAACGAGACATTGAGAACTTTGAAAAAGCACTGGTAGTTTATTTACGACGATTTATACAGACAGTACCTTCAGGAAGTTTACCGTTCGCTGCCATCTTGAATTAATGCACTTACGAGGTTTGCACCTCCGCTTCGTGTCGGGCCCGTTTTACAACCTCGGCCGTGCATTAATTTCTGTGAAAAGACCACAGTGTCGTCTATTATCCCTTACTTAAGCAACGATCCAAAAAGGACATGCTGACAGTTGGTGTTGGCAACCTAGCAACAACTAGATGTACCGCATAGCGGTACAAAATATGAACGCCGCTCAGTCCTGTACATCCATTTCGCCAAAATAAATCATATTAATGAATTTGTCTCCATATTCTACTCCATCCCCCACCCTTGAAACTTTTGTGTATATTTGTTTGGAATGTGTGTGTGCACACATTCCGCACACAAAGTAGTCTACTGGCGCTGCAAAGGTGAATAGATTTGTTTCTGGGCCAAAAAATTTGCAGCATTGTTATAAAACCTTTAAAATCTCTAAACAATCACAAGTAGGGCAGTTCATCACAGTCCATCCATTGCAACTAGACTGATGAAAGGTACACCTAGGCTACATTGTATTTGGGAAAAGCAGAAGGTAGCAGCATAATGTATTTATTTATTTATTATTAAACAAAACAATCCCTGTCAGTTCCATGCAGTTTTCAACAGCTATCAAGAAGAGAGGTCATGTAACGGATTTTTGTGAATGACGCAATCTTTTGATTTTCACCCAGCCTAGTCCATGGTAGGCGCCCGATAGAAATATTGTTTAATTTTGCGATTGAGATATCCACGCACTGGCGCCCCCCCCCCCCCCCCCCCCCCTGCGACGTGTTCGCCCCCCGGTTTCAGAGCTATTGTAAATGCAAAAATGCATAGAGGGAGTTATGACAAAACCGTGACTGTTAACAAACTATAAGCTATATAAGGTAGGCCCTATGCCTATTACACAACACAAATTGTCACTAGGCTATGCTGGCGACCCAAATAAAATCTCCTTTGGAACCAATGGCTTACACCTTACAGTATTAAGCTGCCACCTCTTTGCGAAAAGTTAATAGTTTTGCATATCAGTAGTAATACATTTCAAGTAGCTGAATCACGGAAAGGGCGAATGAAGTGGACACTTCTAAATGGAACCCAACCCACTGTACAGTAGCTCAAGGTCTGTGGCTAAAGCAGCCATAATGAAAGCGTTATCATTGTTTGGATACTTCACACACGTGTTTTTTAATCGCATAGACTACAACTACCAAGCTGGAATCAAAGCACATCGACTCCCCTCTCACACCCTAAACACGCACTTCGAACAAACAAAAAGCGCCTCAGTCTCACGGTATAGCCATAAGCAAAACTGTATCTGGCCGGTGTAACGTTGGTACTAAATCATTCATCGCATAGAATGATTTTTGTAGCACGTGCAACAAATATGTGTAGGTACAGCCCTGCCCTGAATACATCTCAACGTGCGCTCTAAAACATCTGGTTTAAATGGAGATGTAGATCATCACGGGTGCGTTAATAAATCTACATTGCGGCGAGTTGACACAAATTATTCACTTTGACGAATTTATGTAGTTTCAGTTACTTTACTTTGAGCCATGCTCTTCCTTACTTGAATCACCTTTGAAAATAGAGGACTGAAGTAGCCTATATGGGTGTTTGGGAATGAACGTTGACTCAGATGCTTTTTGAGACCAATAAAATGTCAGAAATGTCCCAGCCCGGTGTTTAGGATGCATCATAGACAGGTTATATTTCAGGTAGCCTATATATTTTCCATTAAAAAAACCATCACGTAGCGAACGTATTGTGGCTAACTCACTTAGCTCCTGTTAGTAGCCTAGGCTATGGTCATAAGCAAATGAGATGACAGTCGAAAGATACAATTAGTGCTGTTATCAATTTGCTTGGTAGCCTATAAACGCATAGGTTTATCCATCACTCAACCATGCTAATGGTAACATTATTTTACCTACATTCTGCTATTGATAGGATTAACGTAGCCTACCTGCAGTAAAAAACAAGCATGTCCGATAAACATTCTCAGATTTATTTCGGCTTCAAGAGGAAATGGGAATTACATGTCATGCAGAAATCATCCTACCCTTAGACGTTCTCTGCGGTAAACTACTGTAGCCTACAGTCTTGTCCTTGTAGGAAGCGTTGTGTCTTTCCAACCCACTTTAGATTAACTTCCAACAAAATTACGTCTCACTGCAACGATGCGCCATCTAGTGGACAAACGACTACGTGACGCCAATACTGGAAATGCAGCCAAATTATTATTATGATGAATATTTGGGTTTCCTTTAATCCTACAGAATTTGTAATTATCGGCCGTTCTAATTGCCGATACTGATGGTATACGTGCCTGTTTGTGTGTGTGCGTGTGTATATGTGTGCACCACCATCTACAGGCCAATGAGTGTACAGTCACTAAATGTACACATACCTTAATTTTTTAGACCCCCCCATGGATGAAATTCTACGAAACTTCGTCTCAACTGAAGAGAAGGGCCAGGGCTTAAAATTCATTTTTCAAAATGGGGGGGAATTCCCCCCTTAGGTTATTCATGTAGGGGGGATTTACACAATTTAGGGGGGAGGGGGGGATTGCAATTTCGATACTTCTTCGATACTTTTTAAAAAAGTGTTTGATTTTGGGGCCCCCAACACCCTGACGTCATCAGTAATATATACTGTAGTGGGATCACTCTCTCCACACACACACTGAAAATTATGGCTTATGTGATAGGCTATGTTTCTATTTCATATATTTGTTAATTCATATAGAGTGTATTTAGTTAATAATGTATTTTTTTTAATGTATAGCATTTTACTAGTAATTACTAGTAGCTAAACATATTTAGTAATTTGAATGCTTCATATTGACGTTTAAACTATAACACTTAGGCATATCTTTAATGTGTTGTGTAGGTCTAATTGAGTGCACATTGGTGATGAGTAGGTGTAATTGAGTGCCTGTCACTTTAAGAAAATACGTGAGAGTAATTAGCCTCCCTTCAGCCTGACGGTTTTAGGCTAGTCGCTAGTGAATAAAAGTTGTGCATAGTGCATAAGGATATGTGGATGCAATTCATTATGTTTTCTATGTTATTAGATAAAATTAATGTTCAAAAAACTAACAAGTTGAAGACAATCTTTCTGGGATCAAGTGTTGACGTGACCTGAGCTAGCAGGATAGTTACCAAGGAGCTCTTTCCAGATGTAAAAGTTTGCCATGGTTGCGTAGTAGCCTATTTGCGTAAGCGCAAAGTGTTTCTCTCTCTCTCTCTCCGTGTGTGTGTGTGTGTGTCTGCGTCTGCATGAGGCCATGTTCAATTCAACTCGGTAGTTGATCCGTCCGGTCAATAGCACCGCCTTCACGCCACTTCATGATTATATTAACGTCATCAGACAGGCTGTAAAAGTGTATGCGGGAATTTCTCGCATTATGATGGCTAGAGTTGCGGGACTTGAACAAATTATGCGCAATACCCGCAATCCCGCAGTGAAATTTAAGCCCTGAGGGCGATTAAAGCAGAATGATATTGCATTTTCATTTTTTACCGGGGGGGTGCAAATCACAAATGAGTGATTATGGGCTAGGTTGATGTGGGCCCTTGAGACCAACATCCCATAAAAATTTCTTCATCCTCGGTGCCACGGTTCAGGTTGTTGTTTAGGAAAAACTGAATTTTTTGGGTTTCGGGGGGCCCAGTGCGGAGGGGGAGTGGCCCCCGGGGACCAAACAGAATTTTTCCGTAAAAGTCTAGTGGGGCTACATACCCACCAAATTTCATGTGCCCCGGTGTTTCGGTGCCGGTCATAATAAACACTTGAACAAAGCGCCTGAAAATGAGGTTGAGGGTGCTGTTGGCGCAAAAAAATGTGATTGGTGGACAGAGTCCCTTAAATATGTCAAACAAGACATTTTAGTTACACATTTATTTATTTATAATGTAAACAGACAACTAACTTGTTTAGCCTTCAGAAATGTACTAAATGATACAACTTTACAATGAAAACATTAATTGGGCAAATATGTGTAGATATGTGTGAAGAAATTGCAGGTGGGTTGAATAAGTTTGCAAGCCACTGTATTTACCCACTAAAAAAATGTCAATGGAACTAGAAATTCCTCCTTACCTGAGAAATGAGTTTGACAAAATGTATGTAAGCCATGTACAGCTAGTTTTTAAATATACACAGCAACATAATATATAGTATATGGTCAGAGACTGGAACTTACCATTATCAAATTCATCTGGAATCTGTAAAATAAAAGACACCATTGTTAAGGTAAGTGTTGAGTGAGTGACAACAGAAACAGTACAACATTGGTTGACAGTATGGCAAGCCAACTGAGCATTTATTCCTATAATCTTAAAGGTTGTATCAGCAATTTCAGGCCCAAAAAAGGCCCAAACATAAATGATCACATTCATCTAATCTTTCCTAACGATCCGCTAGCTGTCCCTGCGTCTCTGTAGGCAGCCTAGGCTACGAGATCTGTACACAAAAACAATTGCTACCAACAAGGGTTGGCAACCCACTCAAAGGCAAAATAGTGTTTCAGCCAATAACCGGCGAGGTGCGCGTTTAGGAGAGTTTTAATTGCACGGGGGGGGGGGGGGGGGTGGAGGGAGTAGCGAGCTAGCTCACTGTTTTCGTTTGAACATCAACAGAATATATTAAGGGAATTAAAAATATTTAGCATCACATCCTAGTGAAAATTCACATACCTTGTTTCCTTGATCATCCACAGAATTACTACCTGTGAAAAAGAGTAGACTTTGTTGATCTATACATACACTTTGTGTAAGTAAATGTGCACCATATTATAATATTTCATACTTCATATAATATATAATATAATATTTCCAGCAAATCCATGGACAGGTTTGTGTCAGCTGGGTTAATCACCATGTTTAACGATTAATATAGCAGTTCAAAAAACAATTTTTCACACAATATGTATGCATAAAATAACACACACACATAATAAAAAGACATCATAAAAAGAGGAATGAAAAATTTATCTTAAAATTAGGAAAAATCCAACCTTTAAGAACACCAGTTGTCTTTGTGAATTAATCATGTATCGTAAATCAATAAATGTTATTCCTTAAAATACAGGGGGCATAAGTAAGTAACCCCCCATGTTAAATTCCCATAGAGGCAAGCAGATTTTTTGTTTTAATTATTTTTATTATTATTTATAATAAATAATATTTTAGCAATGTCTTTTTGTTAAAAATATTAATTTGCTTCCCTTCAAAAGTGAAATTTTCCTCATTGTTTTCATTGTGAGTACAATAAATCTCCATCCCTATAAGCCTAAACAGTAATGACAGTAATGAACATTTTCAAATGACAAAATTGAAACAATTAAAGATAAGATTAATAACCAATCAGTCTCACCAAATATTCATACTCCATTGCTGAACGATAGCGAAACCATAATTGAATCACAGATGAGACCTCGAACAACATTTAATTAATTTACACCTATCGACATATTAGACCTCACTTCCACAATCTCATCAAAATCTACAACTAGTCTACTAGATCCTATTCCTATCCATCTTATGAAGACTGCTCTCCCTTTCTTGGATAATGCTTTGCTCCAGATTATAAATAATTTGCTATCAGGGCATGTACCACAGTCGTTTAAGTTATCTGTTATTAAGCCATTCCTCAAAAAACCTACGTTTGATCCTAACAACCTGGCCAATTATAGGCCTATATCTAATCTCCCTTTTATGTCAAAAATACTAGAAAAAATAGTGTCCAAACAAATTGGTGCCTGCTTGCATTTGAATAAAATCCAAGAATTATATCAGTCTGGTTTCAGAGCTCACCACAGTACTGAATCAGCCTTAGTTAAAGTTTTTAATGACCTCCTCATTGCTGCCGATAATGGACATATATTAATATTGGTCCCCCTGGACCTCAGTGCTGCCTTTGACACCATAGACCATGACATATGGAAAGCGTTTAAATCCATTAGCTGCAGCTCAACCGTCTCTGCTCCACCCTCTGTAATGCCTGGAAACTGCAGACTGCAAGACCTTACAGATACTTGTAGTGCTTTTAACAAACATTTCATCAATGCTGGCCACATTTTTAAGGACAACATAAATGGGCCGTACAATGTTGCCACTGTTCATAACCTCCCTCACACTGTTGACCAAGCTGGTACCCCACACCCTGATGCACTGTTCACCTTTACTCTCTTCAGCAGAAATGAAGTCCTTAGGGCATTGCATGCCATTGACCCTAGGAGCACCACTGGAGCGGAGAAGTTAGACCCTTTTCTTTTGAAGTTGTCTGTTCCTCTCTTAAAGGAATTATCTGGAGTAAAATGCACTTTAGATCGATTTCCGGATGATTGGGGGTACATACGTTGAGATGACATCAAAATTATGTCATTCGGATGTGTTTTGAGAAAGTTCGATTGTACCGTTTTCAGTCACAACTCGTAGCCTGGAAGTGCGCGGGGCATTTCAATTGCGCCGCTACAAAACGCTATTTTTATACCTCTTCTACAGTTCCAAACAACATAACACTTACGTGGTAGTGAGTAGAGGGTCCCTAAAGCCAAACCGAAGTATCCCGAGGTCTTTATGTGGTCGAATAGAGAGTCCAGAATGAATTTCATCAAGCCAGTACCTTTCCGGGAATATTGCCATCTTTGCCGCCACCTTGAGGGGAAAGTCCGTAGGAGTCTTATTGCTGTGTAACACGCTCTGGAAATTCACAATTTCGTCGTTACGAAATATTTCGTAATAATATTTGGTTGCTAGGTTACGGGAACGCTGGCCAGACACGCCGCTCCGTCTGGCATCATGTTTTTGTTTGTTTTTATGCAATGTTCGTAATTTTATGTAATGTTTATTTTTTGTATTGGTTTGTCTTGTCTAGTTGTCTAGTTGTCTAGGTGCCATGTGTAATGTCCGGCAAAAAATCAATTCATACTCCACATTCCATAAAAGATGGGAGCAGTATACCTCCAGAAAGTTAGTTGGTCTACCCAAGCGTAACAACCGAGACACGTGTATTGCAGTTTGGCTGGCGGTTATGTTGTCCGCATACCGCCTCCCATGGCCAAAACTGACATCATCGCCTTTATTTCTTCTCATTCTTTTGATGCGTGTAGCTCATTTTTTGGATATTTTTACCTCAATTCTTACACATGGCACCTTTAAATGTTTTCCCTGTTTATTATGACTGCCGCTAGCGAAGCGGTCATATAGGGATTGTCAAAGTTTTTTTTTTTTTTTTCACGTCATCTACTTCCTGAAATTTTGGTCAACGATACCCAGGGCACCAAAACACCAGGGCGCATGAAATTTGGTGGGTATGTAGCCCCACTAGACTTTTACGGAAAAAATTTGTTTGGTCCCCGGGGGCCACTCCCCCTCCGCACTGGGCCCCCCGAAACCCAAAAAATGCAGTTTTTCCTAAATAACTACCTGAACCGTGGCACCGAGGATGAAGAATTTTTTATGGTATGTTGGTCTCAAGGGCCCACATCAACCTAGCCCATAATCACTCATTTGTGATTTGCACCCCCCCGGTAAAAAATGAAAATGCAATATCATTCTGCTTTAATCGCCCCTCTCTTCAGTAAAGACGTTCAGAACTGCACCAAATTTTATGTGTATAATTAACCTTACATTCTCTGGGGGTATGCCAAGTTTCGTAGAATTTCATCCATGGGGGGGGGGTCTAAAAAATTAAGTTATGTGTACATTTAGTGACTGTACACTCATTGGCCTGTAGATGGTGGTGCACAAATATACACATGCACACACACACACAGGCACCCACATACTATCGGTATTAGAACGGCCGATACATAATTACAAATTCAGTAGGATTAAAAGAAAGCCAAAATAAATATTCATCATCATCATCATGGCTGCATTTCCAGTACTGGCGATAAGTAGTCGTTTGTCCACTAGATGGCGCATCGTTGCAGTGAGACGTAATTTTGTTGGAAGTTAATCTAAAGTGGGTTGGAAAGACACTACGCTTCCTACAAGGACAAGACTGTAGGCTACAGTAGTTTACCGCAGAGAACGTCTAAGGGTAGGATGATTTCTGCATGACATGTAATTCCCATTTCCTCTTGAAGCCGAAATAAATCTGAGAATGTTTATCGGACATGCTTGTTTTTTACTGCAGGTAGGCTACGTTAATCCTATCAATAGCAGAACGTAGGTAAAATAATTTTACCGTTAGCATGGTTGAGTGATGGAGGCCAATTTGATTATTGACGTATTTGTAGAAAACCATAAATGCGTTTATAGGCTACCAAGCAAATCGATAACAGCACTAATTGTATCTTTCGACTGTCATCTCATTTGCTTATGACCATAACCTAGGCTACTAACAGGAGCTAAGTGAGTTAGCCACAACACGTTCGCTACGTGATGGTTTTTTAATGGAAAATATATAGGCTACCTGAAAGATAACCTGTCTATGATGCATCCTAAACACCGGGCTGGGACATTTCTGCTCAGGGTCTCAAAAAGCATCTGAGTCAACGTTCATTCCCAAACACCCATATAGGCTACTTCAATCCTCTATTTTCAAAGGTGATTCAAGTAAGGAAGAGCATGGCTCAAAGTAAAGTAACTGAAACTACATAAATTCGTCAAAGTGAATAATTTGTGTCAACTCGCCGCAATGTAGATTTATTAACGCACCCGTGATGATCTACATATCCATTTAAACCAGATGTTTTAGAGCGCACGTTGAGATGTATTCAGGGCAGGGCTGTACCTACACATATTTGTTGCACATGCTACAAAAATCATTCTCTGCGATGGATGATTTAGTACCAACGTTACACTTTTGCCTATGGCTATTCCGTGAGACTGAGGCGCTTTTTGTTTGTTCGAAGTGCGTGTTTAGGGTGTGAGAGGGGAGTCGATGTGCTTTGATTCCAGCTTGGTAGTTGTAGTCTATGCGATTAAAAAACACGTGTGTGTGAAGTATCCAAACAATGATAACGCTTTCATTATGGCTGCTTTAGCCACAGACCTTGAGCTACTGTACAGTGGGTTGGGTTCCATTTAGAAGTGTCCACTTCATTCGCCCTTTCCGTGATTCACACAGCTATGTGAAATGTATTACTACTGATATGCAAAACTATTAACTTTACGCCAAGAGGTGGCAGCTTGATACTGTAAGGTGTAAGCCATTGGTTCCAAAGGAGATTTTATTTGGGTCGCCAGCATAGCCTAGTGACAATTTGTGTTGTGTAATAGGCCTAGCATAGGGCCTACCTTATATAGCTTATAGTTTGTTAACAGTCACGGTTTTGTCATAACTCCCTCTATGCATTTTTGCATTTAGAATAGCTCTAAAACCGGGGGGCGAACACATCGCGGGGGGGGGCGCCAGTGCGTGGATATCTCAATCGCAAAATTAAACAATATTTCTATCGGGTGCCTACCATGGACTAGGCTGGGTGAAAATCAAAAGATTGAGCTTAACCATGGACCTCATAGTTGCAAAATGCAAGGGAACATGAATCAGCATATTATTTGCACAAACAATAACGGACAGTAGCTCTTCAACTTTGCCCGTTAAAATGTGTATGAACAGTCTCGCAACGCATTTCATGAAGGCCCTTTTGGACATGTCAGTTATTTGCACCACTGGGTAAAACGGCATTTTGTTTTAGACTACTGGTATTTAATTTGTGCATTGACAATAAAGCTGAATATCATTTGAACTAGATGACTAAACTTATGCATATGTAGAAGAAGAAACATTCACAAAAATCCATGACATGACCTCTCTTCTTGATAGCTGTTGAAAACTGCATGGAACTGACAGGGATTGTTTTGTTTAATAATAAATAAATAAATACATTATGCTGCTACCTTCTGCTTTTCCCAAATACAATGTAGCCTAGGTGTACCTTTCATCAGTCCAGTTGCAATGGATAGACTGTGATTAACTGCCCTACTTGTGATTGTTTAGAGATTTTAAAGGTTTTATAACAATGCTACAATTTTTTTGGCCCAGAAACAAATCTATTCACCTTTGCAGCGCCAGTAGGCTACTTTGTGTGCGGAATGTGTGCAAACACACATTCCAAACAAGCATACACAAAAGTTTCAAGAGTGGGGGATGGAGTAGAAGATGGAGACAAATTAATTAATATGCTTTATTTTCGCGGAATGGATGTACAGGACTGAGCGGCGGTCATATTTTGTACCGCTATGTGGTACATCTAGTTTACGTTATTTTTGATCTGCTGTGGCCGCCGAGCTGTTGCTGACCTGCGAGGTGCCATGCCAACTGCAGACTAACGTTAACGGTGAAGAGCTGCAATCTCACGGAGCAACAAACGGTCGCTGTTAAAAGTCCACCGAGTTGCGGATCTGCAAGATCGCCCACGACTTCAGACTGTGCTTCCAGTGATCTCCAGACTGCAGTCTACTAATGTTAAAGTTATCTCCAGACTGCCAGTGAATTCAGCGGGTTGGTCAGTTGTAAAGAACTTTGTTGGCGTTGCATCGGTTGTGAAGACACAGCTCTGTGCGCAGTTTTCACGGATCATCATTGCCCTTGGACATTTTCAGCTGGTTTGGAAATTGGACTAACTTTAACATCACTTTCCCCCCTTTTTAAATGTATTTTCTTTTTTTTTTACTTTTTATTTGTTTATTAGAGTGCATGAAAATGCAATCTACTGTTATACGATTTCTTCTTATTGGGGGCCAAGCAGCGAAGCTGCGAAGGCACCCATTGAGTTACTAGCTTTTCCTATTATTGGGGGCGAAGCTGCGAAGGCACCCATTGAGTTAGTAGTGTTTCCTATTATTATTAGGGGTCCGAGCAGCGTAGCTGCAGGACCCCTATTGTTTCTGTACCGTTCATTTTTTGCCAAAATTCTGTAAAAGTCATACTGCAGCCTAAACCGTAACTCCAAAACTCTTGAAATTTTCAGGTATGGTTACCAGTACCCCCCTCTACCCATAACCCAAAATTTGGGGTACTGCACCCAAAGGTGGCGCTATTGGAAAAAAAAGTTAATTATGCTTATTTCTCCTTACCAGATTGACCTAGACTCAAAATTCTTTCATAATATTAATCTCTAAACTCAGATGCCTCTTTTTGGCCCTGGTCTTATGGTCTACAAATGTTTACTTTTGCCACAATTTCATGGAAAAGCCAAACATTATAAAAAGTTTCACACTCTTCAAAAATATTCAAAACTTCACCAAAATTTTCACAGACAATGTTTAAACCAAGCCTCACAAAAGTTACTACTCAGAATTTTTATATGTTGTTCCATTTCAGAGATATAGGCCAATAAAGTTAGACCACTTAGGCCTTTTTTCATAGATCACCTATATTCCAATAAACCGTAAGTCCTAGAAATTTGACATTTTCAAGTATTGTTACCAGTACCCCCCACTACCCATAACCCAAAATTTGGGGTACTGCACCCAAAGGTGGCGCTCTTGTCAAAAACGCTTATTTCTCCTTACCAGATTGACCTAGACTCAAAATTCTTTCATCATATTAATCTCTACATTCAGATGCATCTTTTACACCCTGGTCTTATGCTCTAAAAATGTTTACTTTTGCCACAATTTCAGAGAAAAGCCAAACATCATAAAAAGTTTCACAGGCTTCAAAAATTATCAAATCTTCACCATAATTCTCACAGACAATGTTTAGACAAAGCCTCACAAAAGTTATCAAAATAATTTGGATATGTTGTTCCATTTCAGAGATATAGGCCAATAAAGTTCGACCACTCAGCCCATTTATACTATATCACCTATATTCCTATATGAGTCATTTTTTTTCTTGGATAACAAGCATACAACCATCATTAGGTGGATACCATTAACAGTGCACATTTTCAGATCTGTACTCTTTTTTATAAAGCCCTTAATTCTATTGTCAAATGTATGCTAGGCATTTTTTTGATGTTGTATGTTTGGCCAACACACATTTTCACCATCTGAATGTGACAGCAAAATATGTAGGATTGTCAGTGGCTCAGTGGGATAATGCCTAGTGCTGGTGTTTGTTAGGTTGAGAGTTCAAATCCCCGGTAGTGCTTTAGGCTCTAGATCGAATACTATTGGTTATTGAAGATTCACACAATTGAACAGCACCTGAATGACATCAGGCAATCAACATACACAGTCATTAGTTGCCAAGAATCAGAATGCCGAGACACTCTGACATTTAGGGGAACTTCTTTGTTTACTATTTTTCCTTCATCATATCATATTTATATTTCATCCATTAGTGTTCTTCTCTACACTACACTACACTAATGCTATTGGTTATTGAAGATTCACACAATTGAACAGCACCTGAATGACATCATGCAATCAACATACACAGTCATTAGTTGCCAAGAATCAGAATGCTGAGCCACTCTGACATTTAGGGGAACTTCTTTGTTTACTATTTTTCCTTCATCATTAAGTCTATCATATTTATATTTCATCCATTAGTGTTCTTCTCTACAAATGTCTAATTGCCCCAGAATTTCAACAAGTTTTCAGGTGTACTCTTTCAGGAAAGCCCTTCATTTTATTGTCAAATGTATGCTTGGAGTTTTTCTTGTGTGTTTACCAACACACATTTTCACCATGTGAATGTGACTGCCCATTATTTAGGATTGGCAGTGGCTCAGTGGGATAATGCCTTGTACTGGTGATCCTTAGGTTGAGAGTTCAAATCCCGTTTGAAGCATTAATGTTCGAATGCTGTTGGGTTGTGGAGGTTAGCATACTAGAATAGAATGCTGTTGGGTTGTGGAGGTTAGCACACTATAACATTACAGCTACTTGTCAATATGGACTTGTAGTGCAAGGCAAGTATAACTGTATAATTATAGGCTGTTTATCTTATTGACTCCAACACAGAACCCACCCCCCCTTCACCTACCACCACAAATACAATTCAATTCTGTGGGAAACACTGCCTTCCATTATCAAACCCTTCATCTTATCCACGACAAATAAATAGGCCTGTAGAATCAAGTATTGTTAGAATACTTTTAGGTTGTAGAGATTAGCACACTAGAATAGAGTACTGTTAGAATACTGTTGGGTTGTGATGGTTAGCAAACTACAATAGAGTATTGTTAGAATACTGTTGGTGAAAAGACTCCCTAAGTTTATATATATATATTTTATTATTATTATATTGATTCTCATTTTCGAATGTACACTTAAATCTGCACAAAGTCCTTGAGGTGAAAGTGCTGTGGAGAAATTGCAGGATTGTTTGTCTCTGCAACCTAACCACGCCCAGTTTACCTGCTGGGAAACCCTGTAGCTCTGGAGCAGGGGCTCAGACCAGGATAAATTGTTTGCTCGCCCTCAGTTCACTCTTTTGTTCATCTCAACCCAGCACTCCAGTGTGTCCTGCTCTGTGTGCGTCTTTGAGTTAACGTAAGTCATCACTTTAATGACCCTCACTATGACTTGTGTGATGTTTATCAGTTTGTAGAGTAGCTCTGCCATCATGTGTAAAGTTAAGGTCTTTGTTTGTTGGTTTGGTGTGTTGGAGTCCCATGTGAGAGATGATTAGGTGATGTTGGTTGACTTGGGATGTCAAGTATTGTTTAGTTGTATCTTATATAGCCATATGATTTCAGTTTATTGCTCAAATGTCAATTGGTTTGTTTGTGAGTGGGGATCTGTACTGATTTACCCCATTTCACTGATTACTCCATTTTCTGTTTGTTTCCTCTTTGATGCAGCACACATACAAGTAAAGAACAAAAGAACAGATGAATTGAAACTCAAATAAAGTTCACTTGTGTTGCACCGAAACCTGCCATATCCGTGTCATCACTCCATACCATTGAGCCTTCTGACCGAGGCTCTGCCTGCTCGCCACACACTCACACTACCTCGACCCACATCGCCCCCTACAGTTCCTTCAGTTGGGTTGTGGAGGTTAACATACTAGAATAGAATACTGTTAAGAATACTGTTGGGTTGTGGAGGTTAGCACACTATAACGTTACAGCTACTAGTCAGGACTTGTCGTGCAAGGCAAGTATAACTGTATAATTATAGGCTGTTCATCTTATTGACTCCAACACAGAACCCACCCCACCCCCCTTCACCTACCACCACAAATACAATTCCATTCTGTGGGAAACACTGCCTTCCATTATCAGACCCTTCATCTTACCCATGACAAATGCATAGTCCTGTAGAATAGAGTATTGTTAGAATACTATTGAGTTGTGGAGATTAGCGCACTAGAATACTACTGTTAGAATACTGTTGGGTTGTGGAGGTTAGCACACTAGAATAGGGTATTGTTAGAATACTATTAGGTTGTGGAGGTTAGCACACTATAATGTTACAGCACAGGGTAATCCTAATTTTATGCATCAAATTTATTCCAATCCTACTCAAAAGTTTTGAACAACACAAAGTGAAGGTTTTATCCAGATCAAAACCAAGAATAGATTTTGTGATCTAATCCAATTTCAGGATCCTTGTTTCCCTTTGAACAACCCATTTTCAAGATTTGATCCAATCCGATAGCCGAAATCCGCTAACTGAAATCCGATAACCGAAATCCAATCACGTTTCTTTTGAACAATTGTGCCCAAACAATCAAAGCATATGTAAAACTAAAAAGCTATGCTACCTCATGTTCGTTTTGCTCGGACCCCGTAAATCACCGCTTGCGGTTATATTTATTGGGGGCCTAGCAGCGAAGCTGCGAAGGCACCCATTGAGTTAGTAGTTTTTCCTATTATTATTGGGGGCCAAGCAGCGAAGCTGCGCGGCAACCCATAGTGTTTGTACCTTTTCTTATTATTAGGGGTCCGAGCAGCGTAGCTGCAGGAACCCTATTGTTTCTGTACCGTTCATTTTTTGGCCAAAATTCTGTAAAAGTCATACTGCAGCCTAAACCGTAACTCCAAAACTCTTGAAATTTTCAGGTATGGTTACCAGTACCCCCCTCTACCCATAACCCAAAATTTGGGGTACTGCACCCAAAGGTGGCGCTATTGAAAAAAAAAAGTTAATTATGCTTATTTCTCCTTACCAGATTCACCTAGACTCAA
Organism: Alosa pseudoharengus; assembly: GCF_046254945.1. Taxonomy (NCBI): domain Eukaryota; kingdom Metazoa; phylum Chordata; class Actinopteri; order Clupeiformes; family Clupeidae; genus Alosa; species Alosa pseudoharengus. The sequence goes on along the minus strand of NW_027468598.1, from coordinate 1,792,963 downwards.
AATTCTTTCAGAATATTAATCTCTAAACTCAGATGCATCTTTTTGGCCCTGGTCTTATGGTCTACAAATGTTTACTTTTTCCACAATTTCATGGAAAAGCCAAACATTATAAAAAGTTTCACACTCTTCAAAAATAATCGAATCTTCACCAAAATTCTCACAGACAATGTTTAGACCAAGCCTCACAAAAGTTATCGCTCAGAATTTTGATATTTTGTTCCATTTCAGAGATATAGGCCAATAAAGTTAGACCACTTAGGCCTTTTTTCCTAGATCACCTATATTCCTATAAACCGTAAGTCCTAGAAACTTGACATTTTCAAGTATTGTTACCAGTACCCCCCACTACCCATAACCCAAATTTGGGGTACTGCACCCAAAGGTGGCGCTCTTGTCAAAAACGCTTATTTCTCCTTACCAGATTCACCTAGACTCAAAATTCTTTCATCATATTAATCTCTACATTCAGATGCATCTTTTTCACCCTGGTCTTATACTCTAAAAATGTTTACTTTTGCCACAATTTCAGAGAAAAGCCAAACATCATAAAAAGTTTCACAGGCTTCAAAAATTATCAAATCTTCACCAAAATTCTCACAGACAATGTTTAGATAAAGCCTCACAAAAGTTATCAAAAGAATTTGGATACATTGTTCCATTTCAGAGATATAGGCCAATAAAGTTCGACCACTCAGCCCATTTCTCCTATATCACCTATATTCCTATATGAGTAATTTTTTTTTCTTGGATAACAACCATACAACCATCATTAGGTGGATACCATTAACAGTGCACATTTTCAGATATGTACTCTTTTTTATAAAGCCCTTAATTCTATTGTCAAATGTATGCTAGGAATTTTCTTGATGTTGTGTGTTTGCCAACACACATTTTCACCATTTGAATGTGACTGCTCTATGTGTATGATTGTCAGTGGCTGAGTGGGATAATGCCTAGTGCTGGTGTTTGTTAGGTTGAGAGTTCGAATCCTGCTAGAGCTTGAAGCTCAAGATGCACATGCTATTGGTTATTGAAGATTGACACCATTGAACAGCACCTGAATGACATCAGGCAATTAACATTCACACTCATTAGTTGCCAAGAATCAGAATGCCGACACACTCTATGACATATAGGGGAACTTCTTTGTTTACTATTTTTCCTTCATCATTAAGTCTATCATATTTATATTTCATCCATTACTGTTCTTCTCTATAAATGTCTAATTGCCCCAGAATATCCAAAAGTTTTCAGGTGTATTTTTTCAGGAAAGCCCTTCATTTTATTGTCAAATATATACTTGGAGTTTTTCTTGTGTGTTTACCAACACACATTTTCACCATGTGAATGTGACTACCCAATATATAGGATTGTCAGTGGCTCAGTGGGATAATGCCTAGTGCTGGTGTTTGTTAGGTTGAGGGTTCGAATCCCCGGTAGTGCTTTAGGCTCTAGCTCGAATACTATTGGTTATTGAAGATTCACACCATTGAACAGCACCTGAATGACATCAGGCAATCAACATTCACACTCATCAGTTGCCAAGAATCAGAATGCAGAGACACTCTATGACATTCAGGGGAACTTCTTTGTTTACTATTTTTCCTTCATCATTAAGTCTATCATATTTATATTTAATCTATTAGTGTTCATCTCTACAAATGTCTAATCGCCCCTCCATGCTTGGAGTTTTTCTTGTGTGTTTACCAATACACATTTTCACCATGTGAATGTGACTGGCCAACATGTAGGATTGACAGTGGCTCAGTGGGATAATGCCTTGTACTGGTGATCCTTAGATTGAGAGTTCAAATCCCACTTGAAGCATTAGTGAGTTGTGGATGTTAGCATACTACAATAGAATGCTGTTGGGTTGTGGAGGATAACACACTATAACATTACAGCTACTTGTCAATATGGACTTGTAGTGCAAGGCAAGTATTACTGTATAATTATAAGCTGTAGCCTATAATTATTTGTTATTCTTATAATATTTGTCATTTCTTATACATATTTAGTTGGCTCTTCCACTTGACAGAACAACTCTATATCGGTTAAGGATGTCACGCATGAAACAATGCTGCAGAAACATGAAAATACGACTTTGAGTTTAGTAGGCTATAATTTTCAGTTCCTGTTTATCTATTGCACAATGGGTAATAATTTAAAGGAATCATGTTGCAGTCTTGTAAATAGTGACCCTGCAAGATCCCTAGTCATTGCAAAATCTTAGTCTGTGACTTAAAACTCTACTACTTGTCTTTAGATGTGAGAGGGTCTGAGACTGTAGTCTTTCAAAAATCTTTTCCAAATCTTTGCAAATCTTTCCAAAGTTTACCCGCTGGGAAACCCTGTAGCTCCGGAGCAGGGGCTCAGACCAGGATAAATTGTTTGCTCGCCCTCAGTTCGCTCTTTTGTTCATCTCAACCCAGCACTCCAGTGTGTCCTGCTCTGTGCGCGTCTTTGAGTTAACGTAAGTCATCACTTTAATCACCCTCACTATGACTTTTGTGATGTTTATCAGTTTGTAGAGTAGCTCTGCCATCATGTGTAAAGTTAAGGTCTTTGTTTGTTGGTTTGGTGTGGGAGTCCCATGTGAGAGATGATTAGGTGATGTTGGTTGACTTGGGATGTCAAGTATTGTTTAGTTGTACCTTATATAGCCATATGATTTCAGTTTATTGTTCAAATGTCAATTGGTTTGTTTGTGAGTTGGGATCTGTACTGATTTACCCCATTTCACTGATTACTCCATTTTCTGTTTGTTTCCTCTTTGATGCAGCACACATACAAGTAAAGAACAAAAGAACAGATGAATTGAAACTCAAATAAAGTTAACTTGTGTTGCACCGAAACCTGCCATCTCCGTGTCATCACTCCATACCATTGAGCCTTCTGAGTCACACCATTTTGTGTGTTTTGTGTGTTTACCAACACACATTTTCACCATGTGAATGTGACTGCCTAATATGTCGGATTGTTAGTGGCTCAGAGGGATAATGCCTAGTGCTGGTGTTTGTTAGGTTGAGAGTTCGAATCCTGCTAGAGCTTTAGGCTCAAGATGCACATGCTATTGGTTATTGAAGAGTCACACCATTGAACAGCACCTGAATGACATCAGGCAATCAACATTCACACTCATTAGTTGCCAAGAATCAGAATGCCGACACACTCGAAGACATATAGGGGAACTTCTTTGTTTACTATTTTTCCTTCATCATTAAGTCTATCATATTTATATTTCATCCATTACTGTTCTTCTCTACAAATGTCTAATTGTCCCAGAATTTCCAAACGTTTTCAGGTGTTCTCTTTCAGGAAAGCCCTTCATTTTATTGTCAAATATATACTTGGAGTTTTTCTTGTGTGTTTACCAACACACATTTTCACCATGTGAATGTGACTACCCAATATGTAGGATTGTCAGTGGCTCAGTGGGATAATGCCTAGTGCTGGTGTTTGTTAGGTTGAGGGTTCGAATCCCCGGTAGTGCTTTAGGCTCTAGCTCGAATACTATTGGTTATTGAAGATTCACACCATTGAACAGCACCTGAATGACATCAGGCAATCAACATTCACACTCATCAGTTGCCAAGAATCAGAATGCCGAGACACTCTATGACATTCAGGGGAACTTCTTTTTTTACTATTTTTCCTTCATCATTAAGTCTATCATATTTATATTTAATCTATTAGTGTTCATCTCTACAAATGTCTAATCGCCCCTCCATGCTTGGAGTTTTTCTTGTGTGTTTACCAATACACATTTTCACCATGTGAATGTGACTGGCCAACATGTAGGATTGACAGTGGCTCAGTGGGATAATGCCTTGTACTGGTGATCCTTAGGTTGAGAGTTCAAATCCCACTTGAAGCATTAGTGAGTTGTGGATGTTAGCATACTACAATAGAATGCTGTTGGGTTGTGGAGGATAACACACTATAACATTACAGCTACTTGTCAATATGGAGTTGTAGTGCAAGGCAAGTATTACTGTATAATTATAAGCTGTAGCCTATAATTATTTGTTATTCTTATAATATTTGTCATTTCTTATACATATTTAGTCGGCTCTTCCACTTGACAGAACAACTCTATATCGGCTAAGGATGTCTCGCATGAAACAATGCTGCAGAAACATGAAAATACGACTTTGAGTTTAGTAGGCTATAATTTTCAGTTCCTGTTTATCTATTGCACAATGGGTAATAATTTAAAGGAATCATGTTGCAGTCTTGTAAATAGTGACCCTGCAAGATCCCTAGTCATTGCAAAATCATAGTCTGTGACTTAAAACTCTACTACTTGTCTTTAGATGTGAGAGGGTCTGAGACTGTAGTCTTTCAAAAATCTTTTCCAAATCTTTGCAAATCTTTCCAAAGTTTACCCGCTGGGAAACCCTGTAGCTCCGCAGCAGGGGCTCAGACCAGGATAAATTGTTTGCTCGCCCTCAGTTCGCTCTTTTGTTCATCTCAACCCAGCACTCCAGTGTGTCCTGCTCTGTGTGCGTCTTTGAGTTAACGTAAGTCATCACTTTAATCACCCTCACTATGACTTTTGTGATGTTTATCAGTTTGTAGAGTAGCTCTGCAATCATGTGTAAAGTTAAGGTCTTTGTTTGTTGGTTTGGTGTGTTGGAGTCCCATGTGAGAGATGATTAGGTGATGTTGGTTGACTTGGGATGTCAAGTATTGTTTAGTTGTCCCTTATATAGCCATATGATTTCAGTTTATTGTTCAAATGTCAATTGGTTTGTTTGTGAGTTTGTTTCATCTGTACTGATTTACCCCATTTCACTGATTACTCCATTTTCTGTTTGTTTCCTCTTTGATGCAGCACACATACAAGTAAAGAACAAAAGAACAGATGAATTGAAACTCAAATAAAGTTAACTTGTGTTGCACCGAAACCTGCCATCTCCGTGTCATCACTCCATACCATTGAGCCTTCTGAGTCACACCACTGAACAGCACCTGAATGACATCAGGCAATTAACATTCACACTCATTACACACTGCTGGTGTTTGTTAGGTTGAGAGTTCGAATCCTGCTAGAGCTTGAAGCTCAAGATGCACATGCTATTGGTTATTGAAGATTGACACCATTGAACAGCACCTGAATGACATCAGGCAATTAACATTCACACTCATTAGTTGCCAAGAATCAGAATGCCGACACACTCTATGACAAATAGGGGAACTTCTTTGTTTACTATTTTTCCTTCATCATTAAGTCTATCATATTTATATTTCATCCATTACTGTTCTTCTCTATAAATGTCTAATTGCCCCAGAATATCCAAAAGTTTTCAGGTGTACTCTTTCAGGAAAGCCCTTCATTTTATTGTCAAATGTATACTTGGAGTTTTTCTTGTGTGTTTACCAACACACATTTTCACCATGTGAATGTGACTGCCTAATATGTCGGATTGTTAGTGGCTCAGAGGGATAATGCCTAGTGCTGGTGTTTGTTCGGTTGAGAGTTCGAATCCTGCTAGAGCTTTAGGCTCAAGATGCACATGCTATTGGTTATTGAAGAGTCACACCATTGAACAGCACCTGAATGACATCAGGCAATCAACATTCACACTCATTAGTTGCCAAGAATCAGAATGCCGACACACTCGAAGACGTATAGGGGAACTTCTTTGTTTACTATTTTTCCTTCATCATTAAGTCTATCATATTTATATTTCATCCATTACTGTTCTTCTCTACAAATGTCTAATTGTCCCAGAATTTCCAAACGTTTTCAGGTGTTCTCTTTCAGGAAAGCCCTTCATTTTATTGTCAAATGTATACTTGGAGTTTTTCTTGTGTGTTTACCAATACACATTTTCACCATGTGAATGTGACTGGCAAAGATGTAGGATTGACAGTGGCTTAGTGGGATAATGCCTTGTACTGGTCATCCTTATGTTGAGTGTTCAAATCCCACCTGAAGCATTAGTGTTAAAATACTGTTGGGTTGTGGAGGTTAGCATACTAGAATAGAATGCTGTTGGGTTGTGGAGGTTAGCACACTATAACATTACAGCATTACAGCTACTTGTCAATATGGACTTGTAGTGCAAGGCAAGTATAACTGTATAATTATACGCTGTTTATCTTATTGACTCCGACACAGAACCCACCACCACAAATACAATTCAATTCTGTGGGAAACACTGCCTTCCATTATCAAACCCTTCATCTTATCCACAACAAATAAATAGTCCTGTAGAATCAAGTATTGTTAGAATACTGTTGGGTTGTGGAGGTTAGCACACTATAATGTTACAGCACAGGGTAATCCTAATTTTATGCATCAAATTTATTCCAATCCAACTCAAAAGTGTTGAACGACACAAAGTGAAGGTTTTATCCAGATCAAAACCAAGAATAGATTATGTGATCTAATCCAATTTCAGGATCCTTGTTTCCCTTTGAACAACCCATTTTCAAGATTTGATCCAATCCGATAGCTGAAATCCGGTAACTGAAATCCGATAACCGAAATCCGATCACGTTTCTTTTGAACAATTGTGCCCAAACAATCAAAGCATATGTAAAACTAAAAAGCTATGCCATCATGTTCGTTTTGCTCGGACCCCGTAAATCACCGCTTGCGGTTATATTTGGGGGCCAAGCAGCGAAGCTGCGCGGCAACCCATAGTGATTCTACCTTTTCTTATTATTATTACACATCTTTCCGCTGCCATTGAAGTCTATGGCAGCCCATAGAACCGTACAGTAAAAAGTTGTGAAATTTGGCACATACATTCCATACATTCCCATATTCCATTTCACAAATTTTCAAGTCTGAACCCCAGGGAGTCTAGCGCCACCAATGGGTCAAAGTTGCCATTGCATCCATGCACTTAACTTTTGAACCGTATGTCCAATTTTGAACATCCATATACAGTTGGAACCCCTGGACTGACCTGAGTTCACTAACTCCTATTACGTTACTTTCCGCCATATTGGACCTCCGCCATATTGTATTTCATCAAAAACACTTAAAAGTTTTCACAGGTCACAAACTTCATCCAATTTTCACGAAACTTCACACAGATGATCTTCAGACCATGCCTCATAATTGCATTGCCTTTGACACCCATACTCACAACTGGTCGCCTGTCACGACCAATCAAAATTGGCGGCGAAACCGCCAAACAGGAAGTGAACTCAGATCTCAGCAAGGCTTTCACATATCAAAACCAAACTCAGTACATGAACTCAGGACCCAATTAGGAGGAGGCTCAATAAATTTCATGACTTTTGACCTACAGGTGGCGCTATAATTAACAAAACTACGTTTTGGCCTCTATGGGGTGATGTGTTTGAAATTAAAACATATTAGTGATCTCTGTTAATACTTTGGGAGGTCCTTAGGCTGACACATATCAACTTTTGACATTAACATAATTGATTGGACCGCCATATTGGATTTCATCAAAAACACTTAAAAGTTTTCACAGGTCACAAACTTCATCCAATTTTCACGAAACTTCACACAGATGATCTTCAGACCCTGTCTCATAATTGCATTGACTTTGACACCCATACTCAAAACTGGTCGCCAGTCACGACCAATCAAAATTGGCGGCGAAGCCGCCGAACAGGAAGTGAACTCAGATCTCGGCAAGGCTTTCACATATCAAAACCAAACTCAGTACATGGGCTCAGGACCCAATTAGGAGGAGGCTCAATAAATTTGATGACTTTTGACCTACAGGTGGCGCTATAATTAACAAAAGTATGTTTTGGCCTCTATGGGGTGATGTGTTTGAAATTAAAACATATTAGTTATCTCTGTTAATACTTTGGGAGGGCCTTAGGTTGACACATATCAACTTTTGACATTAACATAATTGATTGGACCGCCATATTGGATTAAATCAAAAACACTTAAAAGTTTTCACAGGTCACAAATTTCATCCATTTTTCATGAAACTTGGCACAGATGATCTTCAGACCATGTCTCACAAACGCATTGCTTTTTTGACCTTTATTCAAAACAGGTCGGCCGTGACGACCAATCAAAATTGAAAAGCCGCCAATCAGGAAGTGAACTGTTATCTCAGCCAAGATTTTATGTATCAAAACCAAACTCGATACATGGGCTCAGGACCCAATTAGGAGAAGGCTCAATAAATTTGGCGACTTTTGACCACTATGGGGGCGCTATAATCACAGGAAGTAGGCTCATATCTCAGCAACACTTTCACATATCAAAACCAAACTTGGTATATGGACTTGGAACTCCTCCCTGAGGACACACAATCAATTTGGTGACCTTCGACCACTAGGGGGGCGCTAGAGTTACAGGAAGTTAGCTCCTATCTCAGCAACGCTTTCACATATCAAAACCAAACTTGGTTCATAGACTTGGGACCCCATCCTGAGGACACACAAAACATTTGGTGTACTTTGACCACTAGGGGCGCTATAATTAGCAATACTTTCTCGTATCAACCTCAAACTTGGTACGTGGACTCGTGGTCACAACCTGAGGACGCACAATACATTTGGTGACTTTTGACCACTAGGGGTGCCATAATTAGCAAGACTTTCTCGTATCAACACCAAACTTGGTACGTGGACTCATGAACACATCCTGAATAGCTACAATACATTTGGTGTCTTTTGACCACTAGGGAAAACTATGACATGAATTAGGCTCAAATCTTACGCTTTCATGGATTGAAATCAAACTTTGTACATGGACTCAAGACCCAATCCCAATCCAGTCCAATTCAATCCAATCCAATCAACAATCACATGAAGTAGGCTCATATCTCAGCAATCCCAATCCAATCCAGTCCAATTCAATCCAATCCAATCAACCATCACATGAAGTAGGCTCATATCTCAGCAATCCCAATCCAATCCAATCAAATCCAATCCAGTCCAGTACAATCCAATTAAATCCAATCCAATCGACAATCACATGAAGTAGTCTCATATCTCAGTAATCCCAATCCAGTTCAATCAAATCCAATCCAGTCCAATCCAATCCAATCCAGTCCAATTAAATCCAATCCAATGAACAATCATATGAAGTAGGCTCATATCTCTGCAATCCCAATCCCAATACAGTCCAGTCCAATCCAGTCCAGTCCTGTCCAATTCAGTCCAGTCCAATCCCAATCCAATCCAATCCAATCCAGTCCAATCCAATCCAGTCCAGTCCAGTCCAGTCCAGTCCAATTCAGTCCAGTCCAATCCCAATCCAATCCAATCCAGTCCATTCCATTCCATTCCATTCCAATCCAATCCAATCCAATCAACAATCACATGAAGTAGTCTCATATCTCAGCAATCCCAATCCAGTCCAATCAAATCCAATCCAGTCCAGTCCAGTCCAATCCAATCAAATCCAGTCCAGCCCAATTAAATCCAATCTATTCAACAATCACATGAAGTAGGCTCATATCTCTGCAATCCCAATCCAGTCCAGTCCAATCCAATCCAGTCCAGTCCAGTCCAGTCCAGTCCAATCCAATCCAGTCCTGTCCAATTCAGTCCAGTCCAGTCCAATCCCAATCCAATCCAGTCCAATCCAATCCAATCCAATCCAATCCATTCCAATCCAGTCCAGCCCAATTAAATCCAATCTAATCAACAATCACATGAAGTAAACTCATATCTCTGCAATCCCAATCCCAATCCAGTCCAGTCCAATCCAATCCAGTCCAGTCCAGTCCTGTCCAATTCAGTCCAGTCCAATCCCAATCCAATCCAATCCAATCCAATCCAGTCCAATCCAATCCAGTCCAGTCCAGTCCAGTCCTGTCCAATTCAGTCCAGTCCAATCCCAATCCAATCCAATCCAGTCCATTCCATTCCATTCCATCCCAATCCAATCCAATCCAATCCAATCCAGTCCAGTCCTGTCCAATTCAGTCCAGTCCAATCCCAATCCAATCCAATCCATTCCATTCCATTCCAGTCCAATCCAATCCAATCCAGTCCAGTCCAGTACAATCCAATCCAATCCAGTCCAATTCAATCCAATCCAATCCAATCCAATCAACAATCACATGAAGTAGTCTCATATCTCAGCAATCCCAATCCAGTCCAATCAAATCCAATCCAGTCCAGTCCAGTCCAGTCCAATCCAATCCAATCCAATCCAGTCCAGCCCAATTAAATCCAATCTATTCAACAATCACATGAAGTAGGCTCATATCTCTGCAATCCCAATCCCAATCCAGTCCAGTCCAATCCAGTCCAGTCCAGTCCAGTCCAGTCCAGTCCAATCCAATCCAGTCCAGTCCTGTCCAATTCAGTCCAGTCCCAATCCAATCCAGTCCAGTCCAATCCAATCCAATCCAATCCAATCCAATCCAGTCCAGCCCAATTAAATCCAATCTAATCAACAATCACATGAAGTAAGCTCATATCTCTGCAATCCCAATCCCAATCCAGTCCAGTCCAGTCCAATCCAATCCAGTCCAGTCCAGTCCAGTCCAATCCAGTCCAGTCCAGTCCAATCCCAATCCAATCCAGTCCAGTCCAGTCCAATCCAATCCAGTCCAGTCCTGTCCAATTCAGTCCAGTCCAATCCCAATCCAATCCAATCCATTCCATTCCATTCCAGTCCAATCCAATCCAATCCAGTCCAGTCCAGTCCAGTCCAGTACAATCCAATCCAATCCAATCCAGTCCAGTCCAATCCAATTCAATCCAATCCAATCCAATCAACAATCACATGAAGTAGTCTCATATCTCAGCAATCCCAATCCAGTCCAATCAAATCCAATCCAGTCCAGTCCAGTCCAGTCCAATCCAATCCAATCTAGTCCAGCCCAATTAAATCCAATCTATTCAACAATCACATGAAGTAGGCTCATATCTCTGCAATCCCAATCCCAATCCAGTCCAGTCCAATCCAGTCCAGTCCAGTCCAGTCCAGTCCAGTCCAGTCCAGTCCAATCCAATCCAGTCCAGTCCTGTCCAATTCAGTCCAGTCCAGTCCAATCCCAATCCAATCCAGTCCAATCCAATCCAATCCAATCCAATCCAGCCCAATTAAATCCAATCTAATCAACAATCACATGAAGTAAGCTCATATCTCTGCAATCCCAATCCCAATCCAGTCCAGTCCAATCCAATCCAGTCCAGTCCAGTCCAATCCAGTCCAGTCCAGTCCAGGCCTCTCCAATTCAGTCCAGTCCAGTCAAATCCCAATCCAATCCAATTCAATCCAATCCAATCAACAATCACTTGAAGTAGGCTAATATCTCAGCAATCCCATTCCAATCCAGTCCATTCCAATCCAGACTTGTCTAGTCTATCTTAGTTTAGTCCAGTCCAATCCCAACTTCTGCTTATTTGCTTGGCCCCCACATTGCTGCTTGCAGCTATATTTGGGGGCCAAGCAGCGAAGCTGCGAGGCAACCCATAGTGATTCTACGTATTCTTATTGGGGGCCAAGCAGCGAAGCTGCGCGGCAACCCTTAGTGATTCTACCTTTTCTTATTATTATTGGGGGCCAAGCAGCGAAGCTGCGAGGCAACCCTTAGTGATTTTACCTTTTCTTATTATTATTACACACTCTTTCCGCTGTCATTGGAGTCTATGGCAGCCCATAGAACCGTACAGTAAAAAGTTGTGAAATTTGGCACATTGATTCGGGACAGTATAAAAATGAATTTGAGCAAGTTTTATGCCAGAACCACAGACAGTCTAGCGCCACCAATGGGTAAAAGTTGACATTGCATCCATGCAATTAACTTTTGAACCGTATGCCCGATTTTTAATATCGTAACATCTTTGGAAGTCTTGGATGAGGCCGAACTCAACGCACCCCATGACGTCAATTTCCGCCATGTTGGATCTTCCGCCATATTGTATTTCATCAAAAACACTTAAAAGGCATCAAAGTTCACAAAGTTTGTCCGATTTTCACGAAACTTGGTGCAGATGATCTTCAGACCAAGCCTCAAAAAAGTTATTCCTTTCTGTCTTCAAATCTAAAACCGTTCGCCCGTAACAGCCAATTAAAATAGTCAGCAAAGCTGCCAAACAGGAAGTTAAGTGATATCTCAGCTATGATTTCACGTATCAAAACCAAACTAGGTATATGGGCTCAGGACCCAATCAGGAGGACGCTCAAGAAATTTGGTAAATTTTGACCACTATGTGGCGCTATAATCACAGGAAGTGGGCTAATATTTCAGCAATGCTTCAACGTATCAAAACCAAACTTGGTTCATGGACTCATGACCACATCCTGAGGACACACAATCATTTTAGCAACCTTTGACCACTAGGGGTGCTATAATTTGCAACACTTTCTCGTATCGCCAAACTTGGTATGTGGACACGTGACTACAACCTGAGGACGCACAATAAATTTGGTGACTTTTGACCACTAGGGGTGCTATAATTATCAACACTTTCTTGTATTGACACCAAACTTGGTATGTGGACTCGTGACTACAACCTGAGGACGCACAATACATTTGGTGATGTTTGAGGTGTGCGTATGTGGGGAGCTATTGGGGTGTGTGGGAGAGGAGGTTTATCTGTGTATATGTGTGTGTGTGGGACGGGGGGGTTAATTGGGTGTGTGTATAATGTAGCAACATTGGGTTGCCATGACAACTCCTGCTCAACTGCTTGGCCCCCACATTGCTGCTTGCAGCTATATTTGGGGGCCAAGCAGCGAAGCTGCGAGGCAACCCATAGTGATTCTACGTATTCTTATTATTATTATTATTATTATAACGAAACGCTAATTTGCCATTAAACCATACAGTAAAAAGTTGGGATATTCGGCACATTGATTCGGTTCAGTCATATCTTTAATTTATCAAAGTTTCAAGTCTGCACTTTGAGTGCTCTAGCGCCACCAACATTTCAAATTTTTTATTACATCTATGCACATAACGTTTGAATGGTACACCACATTTTGAACATTAAGGTATATTTGGAATCCTTGGATGAGACCGAACTCAACGCAGATGTCAATTTATGGGGTAAACGTAATTGATCAGGCTGCCATATTGGATTTAATCAAAAACACCTAAAAGGCATCAAAGTTGGCAAAGTTTGTCCGATTTTCACGAAACTTGACGAAGATGATCTTCAGACCATGACTCATAAATGCATTGCTTTTTGGAGCCATATTCAAAACCCGTCGCCCGTGGTGACCAATCAAGTTTGGCGGCGAAGCCGCCAAACAGGAAGTGAAGTAATCTCAGCAAGGCTTTCGCGTATCAACACCAAACTCAGTACAGGGTCTCAGTACCCAATTAGGAGGAGGCTCAATAAATTTGATGACTTTTGACCTATAGGTGGCGCTATAATTAGCAAAATTACGTTTTAGCCTGTAACGGGTCATGTGTTTGGAATTAAAGCATATTAGTGATATCTGTTAATACCTTGAGAGGTCCTTAGGCCGACACATGCCAACATGTGACGTCAACATAATTGATTCGACCGCCATATTGGATTTCACCAAAAACATTTAAAAGGCATCAAAGGTCACAAAGTTTCTCCGATTTTCATGAAACTTGACGCAGATGATCGTCAGACCATGACTCATAAACGCATTGCTTTTTGGAGACATATTCAAAACCGGTTGCCCGTGACAACCAATCACGTTTGGCGGCGAAGCCGCCAAACAGGAAGTGAAGTGATCTCAGCAAGGCTTTCGCATATCAACACCAGACTCAGTACAGGGTCTCAGGACCCAATTAGGAGGAGGCTCAATAAATGTGATGACTTTTGACCTATAGGTGGCGCAATAATCACAAGAAGTGGGCTCATATTTCAGCAATGCTTTCACATATTGAAACCAAACTTAGTATATGGACTTGGGACCTCATCCTGAGGACAGACAATAATTTTAGCAACCTTTGACCACTAGGGTTGCTATAATTTGCAACACTTTCTCGTATCAACACCAAACTTGGTATATGGACTCGTGACTACAACCTGAGGACGCACAATAAATTTGGTGACTTTTGACCACTAGGGGTGCTATAATTATCAACACTTTCTCGTATCGACACCAAACTTGGTATATGGACTCGTGACTACAACCTGACTATGCACAATACATTTGGTGATGTTTGAGGTGTGCATATGTATGGGGGGTTATTGGGGTGTGTGGGAGAGGAAGTTTATCTGTGTATATGTGTGTGTGTGGGACGGGTGGTTAATTGGGTGTATGTATAATGTAGCAACATTGGGTTGCCATGACAACTCCTGCTCAACTGCTTGGCCCCCACATTGCTGCTTGCAGCTATATTTACACATCTTTCCGCTGTCATTGAAGTCTATGGCAGCCCATAGAACCGTACAGTAAAAAGTTGTGAAATTTGGCACATTGATTCGGGACAGTATAAAAATTAATTTGAGCAAGTTTTATGCCTGAACCACAGAGAGTCTAGCGCCACCAATGGGTCAAAGTTGACATTGCATCCATGCAATTAACTTTTGAACCGTATGCCCGATTTTGAATATCGCAATATCTTTGGAAGTCTTGGATGAGGCCGAACTCAACGCACCCCATGACGTCAATTTCCGCCATGTTGGATCTTCCGCCATATTGTATTTCATCAAAAACACTTAAAAGGCATCAAAGTTCGCAAAGTTTGTCCGATTTTCACGAAACTTGACGCAGATGATCGTCAGACCATGACTCATAAACGCATTGCTTTTTGGAGACATATTCAAAACCGGTTGCCTGTGACGACCAATCAAGTTTGGCGGCGAAGCCGCCAAACAGGAAGTGAAGTGATATCTCAGCAAGGCTTTCGCGTATCAACACCAAACTCAGTACAGGGTCTCAGTACCCAATTAGGAGGAGGCTCAATAAATTTGATGACTTTTGACCTATAGGTGGCGCTATAATTAGCAAAATTATGTTTTAGCCTGTAACGGGTCATGTGTTTAGAATTAAAGCATATTAGTGATATCTGTTAATACCTTGAGAGGTCCTTAGGCCGAAACATGCCAACATGTGACGTCAACATAATTTATTCGACCGCCATATTGGATGTCATCAAAAACACTTAAAAGGCATCAAAGGTCAGAAAGTTTCTCCGATTTTCACGAAACTTGACGCAGATGATCGTCAGACCATGACTCATAAACGCATTGCTTTTTGGAGACATATTCAAAACCGGTTGCCTGAGACGACCAATCAGGTTTGGCGGCGAAGCCGCCAAACAGGAAGCGAAGTAATATCTCAGTAAAGCTTTAACGTATCAAAACCAAACTCAGTACATGGGGTCAGGACCCAATAAGGAGAAGGCTCAATAAATTTGATGACTTTTGACCTATAGGTGGCGCTATAATAAGCAAAATTACATTTTGGCCTGTAACGGGTGATGTGTTTGGAATTAAAACTTACTATTGGTGTCTGTTAATGTTAATGTTAATATACTAGTGATGTCTCTGGGAGGTCCTAAGGCTGACAGATGTGATTTTGTGATGTCAACATAATTGATCTGGCCGCCATATTGGATTTAATCAAAATCACTTAAAAGGCATCAAAGGTCACAAAGTTCATCCGATTTTCATGAAACTTGGTTCAGATGATCTTCAGACCATGACTCACAAACGCATTGCTTTTTGGACCCATATTCAAAACCCATCGCCCGTCTTGACCAATCAAGTTTGGCGGCGAAGCCGCCAAACAGGAAGTGAAGTGATCTCAGCAAGGCTTTTGCGTATCAACACCAAACTCAGTACAGGGTCTCAGGACCCAATTAGGAGGAGGCTCAATAAATTTGATGACTTTTGACCTATAGGTGGCGCTATAATCACAAGAAGTGGGCTCATATTTCAGCAATGCTTTCACATATTGAAACCAAACTTAGTATATGGACTTGGGACCTCATCCTGAGGACAGACAATAATTTTAGCAACGTTTGACCACTAGGGGTGCTATAATTTGCAACACTTTCTCGTATCGACACCAAACTTGGTACCTGGACTCGGGACAACATCCTGAATAAGGACAATACATTTAGTGACCTTTGACCACTAGGGGCGCTATAATTAGAAAAACTTTATCGTATCGACACCAAACTTGGTACATGGACTCGGGAACACATCCTGAAGACGCACAATATATTTAGTGAGCTTTGACCACTAGGGGTGCTACAATTATCAACACTTTCTTGTATCGACACCAAACTTGGTATGTGGACTTGTGACTACAACCTGACTACGCACAATAAATTTGGTGATGTTTGAGGTATGCATATGTGTGGGGGGTTATTGGGGTGTGTGGGGGAAGAAGTTTATCTGTGTATATGTGTGTGTGTGGGACAGGGGGGGTTAATTGGGTGTGTGTATAATGTAGCAACATTGGGTTGCCATGACAACTCCTGCTCAACTGCTTGGCCCCCTCATTGCTGCTTGCAGCTATATTTAGGGGTCCGAGCAGCGTAGCTGCAGGAACCCTATTGTTTCTGTACCGTTCATTTTTTGCCAAAATTCTGTAAAAGTCATACTGCAGCCTAAACCGTAACTCCAAAACTCTTGAAATTTTCAGGTATGGTTACCAGTACCCCCCTCTACCCATAACCCAAAATTTGGGGTACTGCACCCAAAGGTGGCGCTATTGAAAAAAAAAGTTAATTATGCTTATTTCTCCTTACCAGATTCACCTAGACTCAAAATTCTTTCAGAATATTAATCTCTAAACTCAGATGCATCTTTTTGGCCCTGGTCTTATGGTCTACAAATGTTTACTTTTTCCACAATTTCATGGAAAAGCCAAACATTATAAAAAGTTTCACACTCTTCAAAAATAATCGAATCTTCACCAAAATTCTCACAGACAATGTTTAGACCAAGCCTCACAAAAGTTATCGCTCAGAATTTTGATATTTTGTTCCATTTCAGAGATATAGGCCAATAAAGTTAGACCACTTGGGCCTTTTTTCCTAGATCACCTATATTCCTATAAACCGTAAGTCCTAGAAACTTGACATTTTCAAGTATTGTTACCAGTACCCCCCACTACCCATAACCCAAATTTGGGGTACTGCACCCAAAGGTGGCGCTCTTGTCAAAAACGCTTATTTCTCCTTACCAGATTCACCTAGACTCAAAATTCTTTCATCATATTAATCTCTACATTCAGATGCATCTTTTTCACCCTGGTCTTATGCTCTAAAAATGTTTACTTTTGCCACAATTTCAGAGAAAAGCCAAACATCATAAAAAGTTTCACAGGCTTCAAAAATTATCAAATCTTCACCAAAATTCTCACAGACAATGTTTAGACAAAGCCTCACAAAAGTTATCAAAAGAATTTGGATACGTTGTTCCATTTCAGAGATATAGGCCAATAAAGTTCGACCACTCAGCCCATTTCTCCTATATCACCTATATTCCTATATGAGTAATTTTTTTTTCTTGGATAACAACCATACAACCATCATTAGGTGGATACCATTAACAGTGCACATTTTCAGATATGTACTCTTTTTTATAAAGCCCTTAATTCTATTGTCAAATGTATGCTAGGAATTTTCTTGATGTTGTGTGTTTGCCAACACACATTTTCACCATTTGAATGTGACTGCTGAATGTGTATGATTGTCAGTGGCAGAGTGGGATAATGCCCAGTGCTGGTGTTTGTTAGGTTGAGAGTTCGAATCCTGCTAGAGCTTTAGGCTCAAGATGCACATGCTATTGGTTATTGAAGATTCACACTATTGAACAGCACCTGAATGACATCAGACAATTAACATTCACACTCATTAGTTGCCAAGAATCAGAATGCTGACACACTCTGACATATAGGGGAACTTCTTTTTTTACTATTTTTCCTTCATCATTAAGTCTATCATATTTATATTTCATCCATTACTGTTCTTCTCTATAAATGTCTAATTGCCCCAGAATATCCAAAAGTTTTCAGGTGTATTTTTTCAGGAAAGCCCTTCATTTTATTGTCAAATATATACTTGGAGTTTTTCTTGTGTGTTTACCAACACACATTTTCACCATGTGAATGTGACTACCCAATATGTAGGATTGTCAGTGGCTCAGTGGGATAATGCCTAGTGCTGGTGTTTGTTAGGTTGAGGGTTCGAATCCCCGGTAGTGCTTTAGGCTCTAGCTCGAATACTATTGGTTATTGAAGATTCACACCATTGAACAGCACCTGAATGACATCAGGCAATCAACATTCACACTCATCAGTTGCCAAGAATCAGAATGCCGAGACACTATGACATTCAGGGGAACTTCTTTGTTTACTATTTTTCCTTCATCATTAAGTCTATCATATTTATATTTAATCTATTAGTGTTCATCTCTACAAATGTCTAATCGCCCCTCCATGCTTGGAGTTTTTCTTGTGTGTTTACCAATACACATTTTCACCATGTGAATGTGACTGGCCAACATGTAGGATTGACAGTGGCTCAGTGGGATAATGCCTTGTACTGGTGATCCTTAGGTTGAGAGTTCAAATCCCACTTGAAGCATTAGTGAGTTGTGGATGTTAGCATACTACAATAGAATGCTGTTGGGTTGTGGAGGATAACACACTATAACATTACAGCTACTTGTCAATATGGAGTTGTAGTGCAAGGCAAGTATTACTGTATAATTATAAGCTGTAGCCTATAATTATTTGTTATTCTTATAATATTTGTCATTTCTTATACATATTTAGTCGGCTCTTCCACTTGACAGAACAACTCTATATCGGCTAAGGATGTCTCGCATGAAACAATGCTGCAGAAACATGAAAATACGACTTTGAGTTTAGTAGGCTATAATTTTCAGTTCCTGTTTATCTATTGCACAATGGGTAATAATTTAAAGGAATCATGTTGCAGTCTTGTAAATAGTGACCCTGCAAGATCCCTAGTCATTGCAAAATCATAGTCTGTGACTTAAAACTCTACTACTTGTCTTTAGATGTGAGAGGGTCTGAGACTGTAGTCTTTCAAAAATCTTTTCCAAATCTTTGCAAATCTTTCCAAAGTTTACCCGCTGGGAAACCCTGTAGCTCCGCAGCAGGGGCTCAGACCAGGATAAATTGTTTGCTCGCCCTCAGTTCGCTCTTTTGTTCATCTCAACCCAGCACTCCAGTGTGTCCTGCTCTGTGTGCGTCTTTGAGTTAACGTAAGTCATCACTTTAATCACCCTCACTATGACTTTTGTGATGTTTATCAGTTTGTAGAGTAGCTCTGCAATCATGTGTAAAGTTAAGGTCTTTGTTTGTTGGTTTGGTGTGTTGGAGTCCCATGTGAGAGATGATTAGGTGATGTTGGTTGACTTGGGATGTCAAGTATTGTTTAGTTGTCCCTTATATAGCCATATGATTTCAGTTTATTGTTCAAATGTCAATTGGTTTGTTTGTGAGTTTGTTTCATCTGTACTGATTTACCCCATTTCACTGATTACTCCATTTTCTGTTTGTTTCCTCTTTGATGCAGCACACATACAAGTAAAGAACAAAAGAACAGATGAATTGAAACTCAAATAAAGTTAACTTGTGTTGCACCGAAACCTGCCATCTCCGTGTCATCACTCCATACCATTGAGCCTTCTGAGTCACACCACTGAACAGCACCTGAATGACATCAGGCAATTAACATTCACACTCATTACACACTGCTGGTGTTTGTTAGGTTGAGAGTTCGAATCCTGCTAGAGCTTGAAGCTCAAGATGCACATGCTATTGGTTATTGAAGATTGACACCATTGAACAGCACCTGAATGACATCAGGCAATTAACATTCACACTCATTAGTTGCCAAGAATCAGAATGCCGACACACTCTATGACAAATAGGGGAACTTCTTTGTTTACTATTTTTCCTTCATCATTAAGTCTATCATATTTATATTTCATCCATTACTGTTCTTCTCTATAAATGTCTAATTGCCCCAGAATATCCAAAAGTTTTCAGGTGTACTCTTTCAGGAAAGCCCTTCATTTTATTGTCAAATGTATACTTGGAGTTTTTCTTGTGTGTTTACCAACACACATTTTCACCATGTGAATGTGACTGCCTAATATGTCGGATTGTTAGTGGCTCAGAGGGATAATGCCTAGTGCTGGTGTTTGTTCGGTTGAGAGTTCGAATCCTGCTAGAGCTTTAGGCTCAAGATGCACATGCTATTGGTTATTGAAGAGTCACACCATTGAACAGCACCTGAATGACATCAGGCAATCAACATTCACACTCATTAGTTGCCAAGAATCAGAATGCCGACACACTCGAAGACGTATAGGGGAACTTCTTTGTTTACTATTTTTCCTTCATCATTAAGTCTATCATATTTATATTTCATCCATTACTGTTCTTCTCTACAAATGTCTAATTGTCCCAGAATTTCCAAACGTTTTCAGGTGTTCTCTTTCAGGAAAGCCCTTCATTTTATTGTCAAATGTATACTTGGAGTTTTTCTTGTGTGTTTACCAATACACATTTTCACCATGTGAATGTGACTGGCAAAGATGTAGGATTGACAGTGGCTTAGTGGGATAATGCCTTGTACTGGTCATCCTTATGTTGAGTGTTCAAATCCCACCTGAAGCATTAGTGTTAAAATACTGTTGGGTTGTGGAGGTTAGCATACTAGAATAGAATGCTGTTGGGTTGTGGAGGTTAGCACACTATAACATTACAGCATTACAGCTACTTGTCAATATGGACTTGTAGTGCAAGGCAAGTATAACTGTATAATTATACGCTGTTTATCTTATTGACTCCGACACAGAACCCACCACCACAAATACAATTCAATTCTGTGGGAAACACTGCCTTCCATTATCAAACCCTTCATCTTATCCACAACAAATAAATAGTCCTGTAGAATCAAGTATTGTTAGAATACTGTTGGGTTGTGGAGGTTAGCACACTATAATGTTACAGCACAGGGTAATCCTAATTTTATGCATCAAATTTATTCCAATCCAACTCAAAAGTGTTGAACGACACAAAGTGAAGGTTTTATCCAGATCAAAACCAAGAATAGATTATGTGATCTAATCCAATTTCAGGATCCTTGTTTCCCTTTGAACAACCCATTTTCAAGATTTGATCCAATCCGATAGCTGAAATCCGGTAACTGAAATCCGATAACCGAAATCCGATCACGTTTCTTTTGAACAATTGTGCCCAAACAATCAAAGCATATGTAAAACTAAAAAGCTATGCCATCATGTTCGTTTTGCTCGGACCCCGTAAATCACCGCTTGCGGTTATATTTATTATTATTATTATAACGAAACGCTAATTTGCCATTAAACCATACAGTAAAAAGTTGGGATATTCGGCACATTGATTCGGTTCAGTCATATCTTTAATTTATCAAAGTTTCAAGTCTGCACTTTGAGTGCTCTAGCGCCACCAACATTTCAAATTTTTTATTACATCTATGCACATAACGTTTGAATGGTACACCACATTTTGAACATTAAGGTATATTTGGAATCCTTGGATGAGACCGAACTCAACGCAGATGTCAATTTATGGGGTAAACGTAATTGATCAGGCTGCCATATTGGATTTAATCAAAAACACCTAAAAGGCATCAATGTTGGCAAAGTTTGTCCGATTTTCACGAAACTTGACGCAGATGATCATCAGACCATGACTCACAAATGCATTGCTTTTTGGAGCCATATTTAAAACCCGTCGCCCGTCGTGACCAATCAAGTTTGGCGGCGAAGCCGCCAAACAGGAAGTGAAGTGATCTCAGCAAGGCTTTCGCGTATCAACACCAAACTCAGTACAGGGTCTCAGTACCCAATTAGGAGGAGGCTCAATAAATTTGATGACTTTTGACCTATAGGTGGCGCTATAATTAGCAAAATTACATTTTAGCCTGTAACGGGTCATGTGTTTGGAATTAAATCATATTAGTGATATCTGTTAATACCTTGAGAGGTCCTTAGGCCGCCACATGCCAACATGTGACGTCAACATAAATGATCCAACCGCCATATTGGACGTCATCAAAAACACTTAAAAGGCATCAAAGGTTACAAAGTTTGTCTGATTTTCACGAAACTTGACGTAGATGATCTTCATACCATGACTCATAAATGCATTGCTTTCTGGAACCATATTCAAAACCTGTTGCCCGTGACAACCAATCAAGTTAAACAGGAAGTGAAGTGATATCTCAGCAATGCTTTCACATATCAAAACCAAACTAGGTATATAGGTTCAGGACTCAATCATGAGGACATTCAAGAAATGTGGTATATTTTGACCACTATGTGGCGCTATAATCACAGGAAGTGGGCTCATATTTCTGCAATGCTTTCACGTATCGAAACCAAACTTGGCTCATTGACTCGGGACCACATCCTGAGGACATACAATAATTTTAACGACCTTTGACCACTAGGGGTGCTATAATTTGCAACACTTTCTCGTATCAACACCAAACTTGGTATATGGACTCGTGACTACAACCTGAGGACGCACAATAAATGTGGTGACTTTTGACCACTAGGGGTGCTATAATTATCAACACTTTCTCGTATCGACACCAAACTTGGTATGTGGACTTGTGACTACAACCTGACTATGCACAATACATTTGGTGATGTTTGAGGTATGCATATGTATGGGGGGTTATTGGGGTGTGTGGGAGAGGAAGTTTATCTTTGTATATGTGTGTGTGTGGGACGGGTGGTTAATTGGGTGTGTGTATAATGTAGCAATATTGGGTTGCCATGACAACTCCTGCTCAACTGCTTGGCCCCCACATTGCTGCTTGCAGCTATATTTATTATTATTATTCCTCTCCTCTGGATGTCTATGGCAGCCCATAGAACCATACACTAAAAAGTTGTGAAATTTTGCACATTGATTCCATACATTCCCATATTCCATTTCACCAAATTTCAAGTCTGAACCACAGGCAGTCTAGCGCCACCAACGGGTCAAAATTTGAAACCGCTTCGTCTAAAGTTATGAAATTTGGCACACTGACTCAGGACTGTCCCATGACCACTATCACCATTTTCCAGACCCATATGCCCAACACTCTAGCGCCACCAATGGGTCGAAACTGGACTCGCATTCACGCATGTGACCATTGAACGGTGTGTCAGATTTTCACAAATCAGACAACATTGGAATCCCTGGACCGACCTGAGTTCACTGACCCCTATTACGTCACTTTCCGCCCTATTGGACCTCCGCCATATTGGATTCAGTCCAAACTCTACGAAAAGTTTCAGCAGTCACAAAGTTCATCCGATTTTCACGAAACTTGGCGCAGAGGATCTTTAGATCATGCCTCACAAAAGTTATTCGTTTCGTATTGATATTCAAAAGTCCTTGCCCGTCACGACCAATCAAATTTGGCGGCGGAGCCGCCAAACAGGAAGTGAACTCATATCTCGGCAAGTCTTTCACGTATCAACACCAACCTTTGTACATAGGTACAGGACCCAATTAGAAAGAGGCTCAAACAAATTGGTGACCTTAGACCCATAGGTGGCGCTATAATTAGCAAAAATAGATTTTTGCCTATAACGGTTGATGTGTTTAAAATTAAAACTTACTAGTGACGTCCTTTAGTCCTTTGGGAGGTCCTTAGGCCGACACATACCAATTTGTGATGTCAACGTAATTGAACCGGCCTCCATATTTGATTTCATCAAAAACAATTAAAAGTTTTCACAGGTCACAAATTTCATCCAATTTTCACGAAACTTGGCACAGATGATCTTCAGACCCTCCCTCACAGAATTTATTCGTTTCGTGTTGATATTAAAAAGCGTTTGCCTGTCACGACCAATCGAATTTAGCGGCGAAGCCGCCAAACAGGAAGTGAACTCATATCTCGGCAAGGCTTTCACGTATCAAAACTAAACTCGGTATATAGACTCAGGACCCAATTAGGAGAAGGCTCAATAAATTTGGCGACTTTTGACCACTATGGGGGCGCTATAATCACAGGAAGTAGGCTCATATCTCAACAACACTTTCACATATCAAAACCAAACTTGGTATATGGACTTGGAACCCCTCCCTGAGGACACACAATCAATTTGGTGACCTTTGACCACTAGAGGGGCGCTAGAGTTACAGGAAGTTAGCACCTATCTCAGCAACGCTTTCACATATCAAAACCAAACTTGGTTCATAGACTTGGGACCCCATCCTGAGGACACACAAAACATTTGGTGTACTTTGACCACTAGAGGCGCTATAATTAGCAATACATTCTCGTATCAACCTCAAACTTGGTACGTGGACTTGTGGTCACAACCTGAGGACGCACAATACATTTGGTGACTTTTGACCACTAGGGGTGCTATAATTAGCAAGACTTTCTCGTATCAACGCCAAACTTGGTACGTGGACTCATGAACACATCCTGAATAGCTACAATACATTTGGTGTCTTTTGACCACTAGGGAAAACTATGACATGAATTAGGCTCAAATCTTACGCTTTCATGGATTGAAATCAAACTTTGTACATGGACTCAAGACCCAATCCCAATCCAGTCCAATTCAATCCAATCCTATCAACAATCACATGAAGTAGGCTCATATCTCAGCAATCCCAATCCAATCCAGTCCAATTCAATCCAATCCAATCAACCATCACATGAAGTAGGCTCATATCTCAGCAATCCCAATCCAATCCAATCAAATCCAATCCAGTCCAGTCCAATCCAGTCCAGTCCAGTACAATCCAATTCAATCCAATCCAATCAACAATCACATGAAGTAGTCTCATATCTCAGTAATCCCAATCCAGTCCAATCAAATCCAATCCAGTCCAATCCAATCCAGTCCAATTAAATCCAATCCAATGAACAATCATATGAAGTAGGCTCATATCTCTGCAATCCCAATCCCAATACAGTCCAGTCCAATCCAATCCAGTCCAATTCAGTCCAGTCCAGTCCAATCCCAATCCAATCCAATCCAGTCCAATCCAATCCAATCCAATCCAATCCAATCCAATCCAATCCAGTCCAGTACAATCCAGTCCAATTCAATCCAATCCAATCCAATCAACAATCACATGAAGTACAGTGGGCATCGCTTTCAAATGACCACTTCATTCGCGCATTACGAGGCGTGAAGCTGCGTGAAGCTTTAATACCACTTTCAGCCACTGTGCGTCGCTCTGCCACTGTACATCGCTCTGCCTGCCGCCCCCCTTCTGAAAAAGCAGGATCTACCATTAAACATAATTGTTGCCGAGAGTAATCCCAGCCTACGAATTCAATAACTAAATAAATCATGCATAATTAAACATTACCTTGATTTAGGCTACTTGGGTATGGCTTAAGGCTTGACTACACGGTGGTAACGAAAATCGAAATTTGTTATCTACATTATTGTCAGTGTTGGGGTTAACGCAACTACGCAAATCAAAACAGTGGTGTGATAATTGAGCCAGTAGAGAAATAACTGTTCAGAATGAATCTGTAGCCTTGGGTAGGCTTCTGCAGAAAACAATGTTGTTGCCGATTTAATACTATCTGGCGACGTTTTTAAGAGGCTACGCAATAGAGGCTTAGACAACTATGACCCACGTTTTGGTTTCGTAAATTAATTTGCCCTACTTCTTGACTGCAATGTAGTCAATTGACAATGTCATTTTTATTTTTCTGTACAATAAACAAATACATCTGCTTTATGCCGCAGAATTACATTCATATTTGGCTGACTTCTGCAGACGCGCCACTTCCCTCCCCATATTCTAAGATTGATATAGTAGCCTATACAAAAAGCACTTAATATTATCATAAAAAAAATAGTTCAAACGAATAGCTATTTGCAATTTGACAAAACACTGGTCCTCATTTTGCGAATGCGAGAACGATATGAGCCTGTTGCATTTAGTTAGATGTCCGAGTCAAGCATAATGTTTGAAAACGACTGGCTCGTAATCACAATAATTTAACACACGACAGTTGGATAGCCTACTTCATCATGTCCCAATGCCTACATTTTTGTGAGTAGCATAGAGATCGTTAAAAACAATAAAGTATGGCTCTCCGTTTGGGACATCGAAAACTTATATTTTTAATAGACTACCGTCGAAGATGCTGACTTGCAAAAGCCTCGGGATAACACGTTATCTCCACTATCATCAGTCCCACTTGATCAAAGTGGGGAATGAAATAAAAGTTTGAGAACCACTGACTTAACAAGTTACCTGCAGTCCAGAACACAGAATCTGTTGCAATATTCTGATGATCGGCGATGATATCGGCAAATGTTTGTTTTCCAAAGTATGAATTTCACTTCACCATGCACCTTCGACAATACCTGGCCTACCTGGTATCATTACAAACATTATTCTGTGTCCTAAAACTGGCATATTTACATTGTGTCATGTAAGTTCGTTGCAAAATCTGGTGGTCAGCGGGGGACAATTGAGACACACATTGGATTGTGTTATTACTTGAACATTCCACACTATCCACAGCTGTGGTAGGCCTATCAGGGGCAGGAGGATTACTGTCAGCGCAGGCTTTATATACAATTCTTCAACAGAAGGCCTCGAATGTTGTCTTGTTTGTGGATCGCTTTGCTTCGCTTCTGTAATCTCGGCTTCATTGAAAATGAGGGCTTCCCTCAATGACCCTCCGAGAATAAATAAAGGTTGAATGAATGAATGAATGCAGGCTTGACCAAAATAAAGGCATGTGGTTTGCGCAGCCTACAGTAAATAACAGACCCGCCAGAATGTGCGTTATGATGCTTTTTTACGAGCAAGCTGTTTTTGGTAGCCTACCCTACGCACACTGCATGTTCTTAAATAACAATGATCATCAGTAATATTCGACCATTCATTTGGGTAAATGGGCAAGCGTTGGCTGATGATTGTAACGCGGGCATGATTCCAAACACCTCCCTTACGATGATGAGTGACAGGTGACAGGTCTCAGAATGCGTGCGCTACACAAGGATGGAAGATGATGAATAACTGGGGCCTTAGGCTATTCACAAAGGCTTTTATCTTACTACTAGGAGTTGGCTACTCCTAAATCGCACTTAAAGATTTTAGATTGGAGTTTTCTCTTAAAAGTTATTCACAAAGCCTTTCAGACAACTCCTAAACTAGGAGTGAGTCTTCGTGGCTATGGATGACGTCATTACTCATGCACGCGCTTGACTGAAGTGACCACCTCGATTGGCTGACGATTGTAACGCGGGAATTCCAAACACCTCTCTTCCGATGATGACTGACAGGTGACCGGTCGGAGAATGCGTGCGCTACACAAGTAGTGCGAAGGATGGAAGATGATTAATAACTGAATAAAAAGGCCTAGCCTAAATGAATAAAGAGTAAGGCAAAACAAATAGCCTAGTAGCCTAATGAAACATAGGCCTATGGATTGATGCAGCAGCCTACCTTTGCAACATTATTAAATGAATCTGTCACCAAATCCCTAGGCTTCGTTTGCAAAGAGGAGAACATTTTAATTTGATTCACAATGAAAGGTTACATTTCATTTACATGTTAACAATGAGTAGTTTTGGTTGTTGTTGGTGGCGTTATTGCATCCCTTTTATGAATGCAAAATTGTTCCCTCGCGATTGGAAGCTCCTGTTGCGCATAGGCATTTCAAAACATCGCAACGTAAAATGCCACAAAAAAGCTGTTTATGAATAGGTCTTAGTGAGTTAGGAGTCCTCTCGACTTAAGCTGTCCCAGACTTAGGTGCTACTTTTAGGTCTAAAATGCTTCGTGAATTACTTTTTGTGAAAAAATTAGGAGTCCTAAAGTTAGGAGTGACACGCCCATTATTTTTAGGAGTTGTTCCTAAATTCGCCAGTTAGGAGCTACTTTTAGCCTTAAAATTCTTTGTGAATACGGCCCCTGAATAAAAAGGCCTAGCCTGAGGGACCGTTCGTTATTTATAAACGGGGTCACCGGAGGGATTTTGAGTGCTTCAATCAAAAGTTGCATGACCCTCCCCTGCCTGCAAGAAAATTTTCAACGACCCTCCAGCAGTCTTTTCAAAAAAGACATAACCCTCCCCGGCCAATCGTCGAAACCTAGCGCTATGAAAACACATAGACTTAAGCAATCGTTCTAAACTCATCCTCTGCTTTCTGATCTTACACATCACACATCACCAAGATGCCATTTCTGTAGCTTTACTCACTAACATTGTTGTGGAAACACAATAAGCATGGAAACTAAATGCACACTTCCTGCAACTGCATTAGCCTACTTGAAATAATGTACTCCTCTAGTAAGTATTCACATGAAATAAAACAATAAAGCATTGAGACCATTCAACAAAGCACACTGGGTAATAACTAATTCAACACATGAACTTGTTGCTATGGACTCGTCTCTAGGCTTCCTCAGTCATTGTAAAGCTGCCAAAGCTGAACATTATCCAAAACTCAATTTCTCAAACGAGCGTCAATTTGGGAGCTTGCTACACTCCTTCCTTCTTAAATGACTTGAAAAGACCGTTTGCACAATTTCACAAATAATCTCAGGGACCGAAAAATACCTAACAAGCCAACTTTTTCCGGGTTTAGGCCTATCATTTTAACTTTTCCCCGCTGTCTTGCCGTTTTAATATTTTCCCGTAGAATATCCCATATTACTGTAATACTCTTATAACATTAGTCCTGCATTCTGGCCTGTCTCTGTGTTGTCCTGTTGTTACCCCTTGCCCTTCCAGAGAAACAGATGTATTCAAATAATCGTTTGCTTGCTTGAATGCGAACTCAGAGTGATGTTAACCTACAGTAGGCCTATTTAAGTTAACGACGTGGTTGTTGTGAGAGCACGATTCATTGGCGCTTGCCGTGTTCGTCCGTAGGCTATGTCTACGTGCGCACCTGCCAGGCTAAGAGCCAAATAAACCCCCCTGTATATTCACTCCAAGTTGGCCTACCATAACTTACCAACTCTAGCCTACACTGTAGACCATAAACTGGCTATTTATATGACCAATGTATTTGTATTCTGTATTCTGCTTTATGAAGCAAAATTACGCACTGCTACTTGGAACGTAACACATTTTTGTTGGCAGGAGAGTGAATGACAGCGATTAACAAATTGCACTTGTTGCTGGTTACCAATAAATAGGGCCTACTATATATTTTTTTGCAAACAACAAAAACAGAAAGGATGGAGACAGCAAAGCTAGAGATGGGCAGAAACAAGGTCAATTGGTAGAAATGCTTGTCAAAACGTTAGGAGCTGGATGTGTGGATGAATGAAGCACAAGTATGCTTTATAAGCATGCACACTGTTTAAAGTTAGGCTAGGCTACACGGTAAACTACAAGTAAACCAAAGTTAGCTTTTTTAGGGCTGGATAAAGTTGACCAAATGGATATAGGCTGTTAGGCGTGAATAAAGTAGGCTACTTTGTTGCTCCAACCCTTCCAACGTTAATGGGGACGGATGTTGACATTTTCCGTATTTTGCGTGAGAAACCCGGGAAATCTCCCTTATTTTCATTGTTCAATATTGACAGAGCTGAACGAAAGAGAACGTTATATGGCGACAGAAATCAACAATCAAACAAGCCACTTTGATTTTTTGCTGCTTTCATTAATACAAAAGATGGGTGACCCCCCCTCCTAGACAAAAAAAGTTAGGTGACCCTCCCCTCAACAAAGAATAAAAAGACATGACCCTCCCCTATTTTCCTCCGGTGACCCCGTTTATAAATAACGAACGGTCCCTAAATGAATCAAGGCAAAACAAATAGCCTAGAAGCCTAATGAAACATATGGATTAATGTAGTATCTTTGTAACATTATTAAATTATTCTGTTACTATGCCTACGTTTGCAAAAGAGAACATTTTATTTGATTCACAATAATGTTACATTTAGTTTACATGTTGACAATGATTAGCCTAGTTTTGGTTGTTGTTGGCGGCGTTATTGCATGTTAGTTATGCCTACAATGCAAAATTGCTTCACGGCAAAATGCCGCAGGTTTGTGATATAGGTCTGTGAGTAAGGAGTCCTCTTGACTTCTTTTAAGATGTCAGAGGTGGGAAGGTGTGATTTGTTGGGGGCAGGGCGGATTAACTGGGCACAATTGTCTGATGGCCCCCCTTCCCCCCAGCCAACGTGAATCGGGTGGTTAGTTAATAGGCCTATCGTGAAGATTTTTCCTGCCATCTAAGGCACGAGCGCATCTGTGAGGCCAAGCCTCACCAAGTAGCTCGTTTGTGTACAACTAACATTCCATTTAATTAAACTGCTTTATAGGCTATGCCGAAATAGTTTTCAAAATTTTGAATATTAGTGTCGGGTGAATTGAAATGTTCTCAAAGTAGCCTTATGGCTGAAAGCTGCTTGGGATCCCCCCCGTCAAGCAATATAACCATACAAACGCGCTTCCTGCACTCATTGTTTCAAAAGGAGTAATTTTGGATTTGTCAGAACTGAAGAGCTGTGGACGGCACGGCACGGTATGCCCAATGAAAATAAATTAACGCAACGCAACACAACACAGGCCCGCTTCGCTCACGTCAGTCACTGACATGAACGAAACACAGAACCCGCTTCTCTCACGGCAGTCACTGACAGTAGGCTAACCTAGAATAAATGCATGGGGAAAAACACTTCCCCATGACAAAGACATCGTAAAACACTGAAAGTTAATATTTTGTCACTAGCAACATACATCTGTCCTTTGTCAAATGTATTATGTTCCAAGTAGCCTATTATTCTGCTTCATAAACGACAATCACGCCGTTAAACTTAAATACGACAATCACGCCGTTAAACTTAAATAGGTTAACATCACTCTAAGTTCGCCTTCAAGCAAGGAAAACGATGATTTGAAGACATCTGTTTCGTTGGAAGGGCAAGGGGTAGCAACAGGGCAACACAGAGACAGGCCCGATGGCAGGGCTGTTATGAGAGTATTAAAATATGGGATATTCTACGGGAAAACATTAAAACGGCAAGACAGCGGGGGAAAGTTAAAATAGGCCTAGGCCTACGTGATAAACACGGAAAAAGTTGGCATGCATTGTTTCGGTCCCCGTGCACAGGGATTATTTGTCATATTATTAATCACATATGATTATTTGTGAAATTGTGCAAACAGGCGCAACACATTTGAAAATGATTGGGGATTGGGGAGAGCACTAAATGCTCTACTGAATAAGCACGAAGTCAAACCTTTAAATGAAAAACACTCTTTAATAATCCCAAAAAATAAACCGCTAATGAAGTAAACTTGTGACCATCAAAAATCGTTTATCGCTTGTAACTCCGTGATACCAGGACATAACAGGAAGGCATTTGGCTGAGCAACGGAGGTTAATATGCTCCATGTTTTGTCCAAATGATGACTGTCTATCATCGTTGCACTCGGAGAAAACCGGAATGTTTCATTCGTCCCCCGTTTCAATCGTCCCGGTTGTAGCCTACCTAGCCTACTCAAAACGCAGATAGAACCTTATTATTCTAATGCAGCGAAATAGCGTTCAGCATGATTCATGCCCAATTAATTCCCCCTGTTAAAGTGTTCGCCTTTGTAGTTTGGTTTCGTGATAGCCTATGATAAACGGCTTATGGCCAAATATGTGAAAACGTTAAAATACAGTAGGCTAGCCTACGTGATAAACCCGGAAAAAGTTGACAGTGATTTTTTCATTATCACTTTGGAGGGTCATAGAAAAATGTATTGCTGGCGAGGGAGGGTCACGTCTTTTTGGACTAATGCTCCCAAAACTCCTCCGGTAGCCCCTTAAATAAATAACGAACAGTCCTAATGAAGTAGGCTAAACGTGTGACCATCAAAAATCGTTTATCGCCTGTAACTCCGTGATAACAGGACGTAACAGGAAGGCATTTGGCTGAGCAACGGAGGTTAATATGCTCTATATTTTGTCCAAATGATGTCTGTCTATCATCGTTGCACTCGGAGAAAACCAGAATGTTTAATTTGTCCTGCGTCTCTACGGCTGCAAACAGGATTCACTCGCAGTTAACCAAATATTTCTTTATTAGGGCAGGGCAGGCATATTTCTGGCTATTACATTATTTCAAACCAGTCTGCTAAAGTCTGTAGTGAAGTCTGTGTAGGGTTTTCCAGGCTCCATTTCTTTTTACGAGACACCCTGCTCACTTGAGCCATCTACCGGTTGTTTGGGTTGTTGCAGCCTCTCACTGGAAAAATACAAATTACAGTCGCGTGATCCCACGCGCGGACCGCGAGTGAAGCTGGCCAAGTCGAAGCACTGCCCACTGTAGTCTCATATCTCAGCAAGTCCAGTCCAGTCCAGTCCAGTCCAGTCCAGTCCAGTCCAGTCCAGTCCAGTCCAGTCCAGTCCCAACTTCTGCTTATTTGTTTGGCCCCCACATTGCTGCTTGCAGCTATATTTAGGGCCCGAGCACCGAAGGGCGCAAGGCCCTATTGTTTTTGTAAGGATTATTATTATTAGGGCCCGAGCACCGAAGGGCGCAAGGCCCTATTGTTTTTGTAAGGATTATTATTCTGTATTATTAGGGCCCGAGCACCGAAGGTGCGCGAGGCCGGGACGGCCTTGCGCACCGAGAGGTGCGAAGCCCTATTGTTTTTGAAAGGATTATTATTATTATTATTATTATTATTTGTTCACCTTTTTGCTATTTTTGAGGTGGTTAACATGTATGAAAAGTCTTGGAATTTGGCACACACATCTGGTATCACACTGGCTACACAGGCATAAAGGCTTGGCCCCGGGCGTGGCCCAGTGACTCAGTAGCGCCCCCTTAGGTGATTGATCCAGTGGTTGGCACATACTTTCAGCTAAACACACCAAATTCGGTAGGTGTGTGTATCTCCCCAAGATGACCAACTTTCATATGTACGATGCATTAGCCACGCCCAACAGGAAGTGAGGTATTTGGGATTTTGTGCGGACTAAAATGTGATGAATTGTGATGCCAAAAGAGGATCTTCCCATCGGTGAAAACGCATGAAATTTGGCACACACGTCAAGAGGTACCATGAATATACAGGGGAAAAGCCTTGGCACTGGGCGTTGCCCAGGAACTCCATAGCGCCCCCTTATGTCACTGTGACTTGTGGTTGGCATATAGTTTTAGATACACACACCAAATTTGGTGGGTGCAAGTAACTCCCAAAAACAATCAACTTTTGTATTAACATGCCATTAGCCACGCCCACAGGAAGTGAGGTAATTGAGAATTTGTGCGTTGTGGACATGATTAATTTTAACGTACTCCTCCTGTCAAAGTTAGTATACATGACGCCGAGATGTTCCTGATTCTAAATTGTGAAGCCTTTTTTTGATATGTTGTAATTTGACAAAATGGCGAAATTTTTCATTTTAATACCCTTTCACATAAACAATAAATGTGTCATAATTCACCATGCATGGCTTGAAATGTTTTAAATTTCACAGGTCATTGAAGACCATGTTAATTATAATATTCACATGCCAATAATGCATGTTTGGCATAGCGCCACCAACTGGCAACAGAAAGAATGACAAATTATACTGATGTCACATGATCAATTTGAACATACTCCTCCTAGACGGTTTGTAAGATTCATTTGAAATTTGGCAAACATTATGCCAAGATGTCGCTGATGTTAAATTGTGAATGGATTTTTGAATGTTGTAATATATTTCATATGATTTTAATATCTCACCACATAAACAAGAAATGTGTCATAAATCACAGTGCATTGAATGAATGGTCTGAAACTTCTCAGGTTAATAGATATCATGATTATGATGATATCCAGACACCCAATGGGCCTGCCTGGCATAGCGCCACCACCTGGTCAAGCAGGAAATGTGCCAGAAATTGACAATGCCTTAAGTGATTGATCTGAAACTTTATAAAACATCAGATATCATTATTGTGATGATATTCACATTCGTAATTCACAGGCCTAGCATAGCGCCACCCCCTGGTCAAGCAGGAAATGTGCCAGAATATGGACAATGCCTTAAGTGATTGATCTGAAAGTTTATCACAAATGTTCTTTGCTTAAAATTAATGGTCTGAAATTTTCAGGTTAATATATATTATGATTATGATGACACCCAATGGGCCTGCCTTGCATTACGCCCCCACCTGGCCAAGCGAGTAAATGTGGCAGAAAAAAACATGCAACTACAAATAGCACACACATCAAATATGTACATTACACAAACGCACCGTGTCAGTGCTTTGTTGGATTCCGACATGTCACGGGTTGCGGCCCGCAGGTGCTCGGGCCCGCCATTGCCGCTTGCGGCTATATTTGGGGGCCAAGCAGCGAAGCTGCGAAGGCACCCATTGTGTTTCTATGATTTCTTATTATTGGGGGCCAAGCAGCGAAGCTGCGAAGGCACCCATTGAGTTACTAGCTTTTCCTATTATTACACTTCTGCCATTGGAGTCTATGGCAGCCCATAGAACGCCTGGCTAAAAAGTTCAGATTTTTTGGCAGAAAGTTTCGGGACACTCCACTGACCACTCACACTCATTTACGGACCTCTAAACCCAGCCATCTAGCGCCACCAACAGGTCAAAATCTGGCCGAAAATTGAACCGCTGGGTCTAAAGTTATGACATTTGGCACACTGATTCAGCACTGTCCCATGATGACTCTCACCAATTTACAGAACTCTATGCCCAACACTCTAGCGCCACCAATGGGTCGAACCTGGATTGCATTCACGCATGTGACCATTGAACGGTGCGTCCGATTTTCACATATCAGGCACCGTTGGAATCCCTGGACCGACCTAATTTCAATGAACCCTATTACGTCACTTTCCGCCATATTGGACCTCCGTCATATTGGATTTAGTCCAAACTCTACAAAAAGTTTCAGCGGTCAGAAATTTCATCCGATTTTCATGGAACTTGGCGGAGATGATCTTCTTCCCGAGCCGCACAAAAGATACTTGTCAGATTTTTCAATTTCATTTTTGTTTGCCCGTGACAGCCAATCAAATATGGCGATGAAGCTGCCAAACAGGAAGTGGACTAACATCTCTGTGGCATTTTGAGCTAACATAACAAAACTCGGTACCATTAGTCAGGACACTGTCCCAATCTCTCACAGCAATTTTTATGCATACATTGAATACTCTAGCGCCACCACCAGTTTAATGCTGGACATGCGTTCATGCGCGTATTCCTTGACTCTTTTGTCTGATTTTCACAATTGAGGTAGCGTCTGAATCCCTGGACCATCCCGAGTTCATCGACTCCTATCCCGTCACTTTCTGCAATATTGGACCTCCGACATATTGGATTTAGTCCAAACTCTACGAAAAGTTTCAGCGGTTACAAATTTCATCCGATTTTCACAGAACTTGGCGGAGATGATCTTCTGCCCGAGCCGCAAAAACGATACTTGTCAGATTTTTCAATTTCATTTTTGTTTGCCTGTAACAGCCAATCAAATATGGTGATGAAGCCGCCAAACAGGAAGTGGACTAACATCTCCGTGACGCTTTGAGTTAACATAACAAAACTCGATACCATTAGTCAGGACACTGTCCCAATCACTCACAGCAATTTTTATGCATATACATTGAACACTCTAGCGCCACCACCAGTTCAATGCTGGACATGCGTTCATGCGCGTGATCCTTGACTCTTTTGTCTGATTTTCACAATTGAGGTAGCGTCTTAATCCTTGGAACATCCCAAGTTCATCGACCCCTATCCCGTCACTTTCCGCCATATTGGACCTCCGCCATGTTGGATTTAGTCCAAACTCTACGAAAAGTTTCAGCGGTTACAAATTTCTTCCGATTTTCTCAGAACTTGGCGGAGATGATCTTCAGACCGAGCCGCACAAACGATACTTGTCAGATTTTTTAATTTTAAGTTTATTTGCCCGTGACAGCAAATCACACATGGCGACGATGCCGCCTAACAGGAAGTGGGCTAACATCTCGGCTACGCTTTAATGTATGAAGTCCAAACTTGGTACAGGGACTTGGTATCTGATTGTGAGGACGCACTAGGAAATTGGCATCATTTGGCCTCTATAGGGGGCGCTGCAATACAGGAAGTGAGCTTGTATCTCAGCAATGCTTTGATGTACGAAGTCCAAACTTGGTATAGAGACTTGGTACCTGATTGTGGGGATGCACTAGGAAATTGGCGTCATTTGGCCTCTACAGGGGGCGCTGCAATACAGGAAGTGAGCTTGTATCTCAGCAACGCTTTGATGTATGAAGTCCAAACTTGGTACAGGGACTTGGTATCTGATTGTGAGGACACAGTAGGAAATTGGCATCATTTGGCCTCTATAGGGGGCGCTGTAATACAGGAAGTGGGCTCATATCTCAGCAACGCTTCGTTGTATGAAGTCCAAACTTGATACATGGACATATTAGCTGATTGTGAGGATATGCAAGGAAAGTGGTCTCATTTGGCCTCTAGGGGTGTTGCAATAAAGAAAGTGAGCTCACATCTCAGCAACACTTTGGTGTATGAAGTCCAAACTTGGTAGACGGATATGGGAGCTGATTGTAAGAACGCACAAGGACATTGGTGTAATTTGGCCTCTAGTTGTGCTTTAACAAAGTAAATTAGCTTATTTCTCAGCCGTTCTTTATCCAATTGCCATCAAACTTGCTGTGAGTGCTTGCTCATCCCATGGCAACGCCATTCCTGCTATAGCGCACTGCTTGGCCCCCGCATTGCTGCTTGCAGCTATATTTATTATTATTATTTAACATCTTTCCTCTGCCATTGGAGTCTATGGCAGCCCATAGAACCGTCTGGTGAAAAGTTGTGAAATTTGGCACACTGATTGGGGAAAGTCCAATGATTAATTTCACCAAGTTTCATGCCGGCACCTCGAGCACTCTAGCGCCACCAACAGGCCAAAGTTGGACGTGCGTTCACGTACGTAACTTTTGACCCGTAGGCCCGATTGCCAAAAATGAGGTATCGTTGGAATCCTTGGACCAAGCCGAGTTCAACGCACCCTATGACGTCATTTTCCGCCATGATGGATTTTCCGCCATTTTGGATTTTAGTGAAAGTGAAACTAATTCTTCACAGGTCACAAATTTTGTCCGATCATCACCAAACTTGACACAAATTATCTTCAGACCAAGCCTCACAAAAGATACTCCTTTTCGTCTTCGGAACTCAAACCGTTCGCCCGTAACAGCCAATCGAAATATGCGGCGAAGCCACCAAACAGGAAGTGAGCTCATATCTCAGCAACCCATTGATCTATCATAACCAAACTTAGTACATGGACTCAGGACCCCATCAGGGGGACGCTCAAAAAATGTGGTGACCTTTGACCTCTAGGTGGCGCTGCAATCAGCAAAAATGCATTTTGGCCTGTAGCTGTTGATGTGTTTGGAATTAAAACGTACTAGTGGTGTCTGGTAATACTGTTGGAGGTCCTTAGGCCGACCCAAGCCAACTTGTGATGTCATCATAATTGATTCGGCCGCCATATTGGATTTAATCAAAAACACGTACAAGTTCTCGCAGGTCACAAATTTTAGCGGATCCTCACCAAAATTGGCAGAGACCATCTTCAGACCATAACCTATCAATATATTGCTTTCTGGAACAATTGACGAAAGCATTCGCCCATAACAGCCAATCGAAATTGGTGGCGATGCCGCCAAACAGGAAGTGAGCTCATATCTCAGCAACCCTGCCATGTATCATAACCAAACTTACTACATGGATTCATGACCCCATTAGGAGGACGCTCAAAAACTTTGGTGACCTTTGACCTGTAGGGGGTGCTGCAATTAGCAATATTGCATTTTGATCTGTAGTTGCTGATGTGTTTTATCGATCTTTTATTTTTTGATGTGAAACTGATGACAACATGTTCCATCCAGTTCATTCTAATGCGTGCATGCAAGGGCGGGGCGGGGCAGGACGGGCAGGGGTGATTAGGTGGGGGGCTGGCTGGCGGAGGCAGCAGCAATACTCAGCCCTGTTTCAGCCCTTCAAAGTCAGTTATGTTTTGATGTTACACTAGTTGAAAGCGTTGATCGCGGATGTCTGCTGAGTTCTATCTTGTCGCCCTGGCTACTCCAGCCTATTCTGCTTGGCCCCCTCATTGCTGCTTGCAGCTATATTTATTATTATTATTATACTTCCGCCATTGGAGTCTATGGCAGCCCATAGAACGCCTGGCTAAAAAGTTCAGATTTTTTCGTCGAAAGTTTCGGGACACTCCACTGACCACTCACACTCATTTACGGACCTCTAAACCCAGCCGTCTAGCGCCACCAACAGGTCAAAGTTTGGCCAAAAGTTGAAAAGCTGGGTTGAAAGGTATTTGCAAGTCATTATTATTATGAAATTTAGCGCCCTGATTCAGGACCGTCCCATGATCACTCTCACCAATTTACAGAACCCTATGCCAAACACTCTAGCGCCACCAATGGGTAGAATCTGGACTCACATTCACGCATGTAAAAATTAAACGGTGTGTTCGATTTTCACAAATTAAGCACCGTTGGAATCCCTGGACTGACTTGAGTTGAAAGACCCCTACTACGTCACTTTCGGCCATACTGGACCTCCGCCATATTGGATTTAGTCCAAACTCTACGAAAAGTTTCAGCGGTTACAAATTTCATCCGATTTTCATAGAACTTGTCGGAGATGATCTTCAGACCGAGCCGCACAAACGATACTGGTCAGATTTTTCAATTTCATTTTTGTTTGCCCGTGACAGCCAATCAAATATGGTGACGAGGACGCCAAACAGGAAGTGGACAAACATCTAGGTGACGCTTTGAGTTAACATAACAAAACTCGAGACCATTAGTCAGGACACTGTCCCAATCACTCACAGCAATTTTCATGCATATACATTGAACACACTAGCGCCACCACCAGTTCAATGCTGGACATGCGTTCATGCGCGTGATCCTTGACTCTTTTGTCTGATTTTCACAATTGACGTCCAAACTTGGTACAGGGACTTGGTATCTGATTGTGAGGACACAGTAGGAAATTGGCATCATTTGGCCTCTATAGGGGGCGCTGTAATACAGGAAGTGGGCTCATATCCCAGCAACGCTTCGTTGTATGAAGTCCAAACTTGATACATGGACATATTAGCTGATTGTGAGGACATGCAAGGAAAGTGGTCTCATTTGGCCTCTAGGGGTGTTGCAATAAAGAAAATGAGCTCACATCTCAGCAACACTTTGGTGTATAAAGTCCAAACTTGGTAGAAGGACATGGTAGCTGATTGTGAGAA
The DNA here is from genome assembly GCF_046254945.1 of Alosa pseudoharengus. Taxonomy (NCBI): domain Eukaryota; kingdom Metazoa; phylum Chordata; class Actinopteri; order Clupeiformes; family Clupeidae; genus Alosa; species Alosa pseudoharengus. Next base: position 1,753,829 of record NW_027468598.1, on the reverse strand, counting down.
CGCACAAAGACATTGGTGTAATTTGGCTTCTTGCTGTGAGTGCTTGTTCATGCCATGGCAACGCCATTCCTGCTATAGCGCTCTGCTAGGCCCCCGCATTGCTGCTTGCAGCTATATTTATTATTTATCTGCCATTGGAGTCTATGGCAGCCCATAGAACGCCTGGCTAAAAAGTTCAGATTTTTTGGCAAAGTTTCGGGACACTCCACTGACCACTCACACTTATTTACGGACCTCTAAACCCAGCCATCTTGCGCCACCAACAGGTCAAAATCTGGCCGAAAATTGAATCGCTGGGTCTAAAGTTATGAAATTTGGTACACTGATTCAGCACTGTCCCATGATCACTCTCACCAATTTACAGAACTCTATGCCCAAAACTCTAGCGCCACCAATGGGTCAAAACTGGATTGCATTAACGCATGTTAAGATTGAACGGTGCATCCGATTTTCACAAATCAGACACTGTTGGAATCCCTGGACCGACCTAAGTTCAATGACTTTTATTACGTCACTTTCCGCCATATTGGACCTCCGCCATATTGGATTTAGTCCAAACTCTACGAAAAGTTTCAGCGGTTACAAATTTCATCCGATTTTCACAGAACTTGGAGGAGATGATCTTCAGACCGAGCCGCACAAACGATACTGGTCAGATTTTTTAATTTCATTTTTGTTTGCTCGTGACAGCCAATCAAATATGGCGATTAAGCCACCAAACAGGAAGTGGACTAACATCTCCGTGGCACTTTGAGTTCACATAACAAAACTCGATACCATTAGTCAGGACACTGTCCCAATCACTCACAGCAATTTTTAAGCATACACATTGAACACTCTAGCGCCACCACCAGTTCAATGCTGGACATGCGTTCATGCGCGTGATCCTTCACTCTTTTGTCTGATTTTCACAATTGAGGTAGTGTCTGAATCCTTGGATCATACTGAGTTCATCGACCCCTATCCTATCACTTTCCGCAATATTGGACCTCCGCCATATTGGATTTAGTCCAAACTCTACGAAAAGTTTCAGCGGTTACAAATTTCATTCGATTTTCATAGAACTTGTCGGAGATGATCTTCAGACCGAGCCGCACAAACGATACTTGTCAGATTTTTGAATTTCATTTTTGTTTGCCCGTGACAGTCAATCAAATATGGTGACAAAGCCGCCTAACAGGAAGTGGGCTAACATCTCAGCTACGCTTTCATGTATGAAGTCCAAACTTGGTGCAGGGACTTGGTATCTTATTGTGAGGACGCACTACAAAATTGGCATCATGTGGCCTCTATAGGGGGCGCTGTAATACAGGAAGTGAGCTTGTATCTCAGCAACACTTTGGTGTACAAAGTCCAAACTTGGTATAAGGACCTGTTACCTGATTATGATGACGCACTACGAAATTGGCATCATGTGGCCTCTATAGGGGGCGCTGTAATACAGGAAGTGAGCTCCTATCTTAGCAACACTTTGATGTATGAAGTCCAAACTTGGTACAGGGACTTGGTACCTGATTGTGAGGACAAAGTAGGAAATTGGCATCATTTGGCCTCTATAGGGGGCGCTGTAATACAGGAAGTGGGCTCAAATCTCAGTAACGCTTCGTTGTATGAAGTCCAAACTTGATACATGGACATATTAGCTGATTGTGAGGACATGCAAGGAAAGTGGTGTAATTTGGCCTCTAGGGGCGCTGTAACAAAGTAAATGAGCTTATTTCTCAGCCGTTCTTTATCCAATTGCCATCAAACTTGCTGTGAGTGCTTGCTCATGCCATGGCAACGCCATTCCTGCTATAGCGTACTGCTTGGCCCCCGCATTGCTGCTTGCCACTTTTTCCATACGCAATTTCTCTTGAACAGTTTAACTTAGAAACTTCATTCAAACTTTGTAACGTAGGTCTTCAAACAGATCGGGTTGCTATGTCTTTTCAACTTTTCAACTTTTATACTTTTTAAACTATTAAAGAAAAACGTTTTAAAAATCCCCATAGACTTAACATTGCCGATTGGGACATCATAATACGGCCGTTAAGCAATTAGAATCCTATGGCAGGTGTTCAGGCCACCTGCAGCCTCAGGCTTTAAGCATACAATCTGGCCCTATTAAGACTACACATCCTGTCCAACTGCCGTTCCAGAGTAATCCAGTTTTGAATTTGCAGTAAATTTCGACATGCATGGATGTCTCCAAATTTGGGCTTTAAGTTTTACAATGTGTTTAAATTGTTCCACATGATTTCATAACGGGCCAAATACAAAATAAATGTTACAAATATCGCCTAGATATTGGTAAATCAGAGGACAGCTGACTAAGAGTTTGTGAAAGTAGCCTTAATGATCACAAAATGCTAAGCATGCATCTAGGCTATTTGAGTTTCTTAAAGCTGAGCTGTGCTACATTTAAATTGTTCAATACATGATTTCATAGCAGGCCAAATATAAAATACATTTTATATATAGCCTAGATATCTGTTTTTATTAGATGATCAGATGATTTACAGTTACATGTAATATGTCATGTTTCATGTTTTTGTAATGTTTCATACAGTGATGCAGGTCTACTGCAGTGAATAGGCTAAATACAACTTTGATCATTTTTATAGCCTACTACTGTATAGTTAACTTTGGCCTTGGTGCCCTGACATGTGGCCTTTGTGCCCCCCACCAAATATGCCCAACTGAAGGCCAAGTGGCCTTGCCCCCAGAATGGTGAAATTCCAAGCCTGATTAGAGCCATTCCAAATATCTACCTATACACAGCCATTAAACTATTTGAATATCAACATTCATTAAACTGCTAGAAAATGTTAGCTAAGTAACATGGTTAGCAGGTTAGCATTTTTAACAAAACTGCTAAAAATGATTAGCAAAGTTAGCTAAGTAACATGGTTAGCATAGTTAACATGTTAGCATGCTAGTTAGCATAGTTAACATAACTACTAAAAATTATTAGCTAGGTTAGCTAAGTCATATGGTTAGCATAGTTAGCATTTTAACATTGTTAGCCTGCTAGTTAGCATAGTAATTTGGTTAGCATTATTATCTTTGTTAACATAGTTAACATAACTGCTAGCAAACATTGGAGCCATTCCAACTGTTGGTTATCGTCAACTATCTGCCTAAATAATTTAACCATTTTAATTATCAACCTATTTAACTGTTCAGTCATTCCAACTATATTAAACCTTATCTACCAAGCAAATAATTTAACCATATGAACGCATCATATTTTTGCATTTTCATGCACTATATTTCCTTCAGGAAATGCTTTTCTAGTTAGAGTGCATGAAAATGCACTCTACTGTTCTTCCTAGGCTTCTTCTTCTTCTTCTTCTTCTTCTTCTTCTTATTAGAGTGCATGAAAATGCACTCTACTGTTCTTCCTAGGCTTCTTCTTCTTATTAGAGTGCATGAAAATGCACTCTACTGTTCTTCCTAGGCTTCTTCTTCTTATTATTCTTCTTCTTCTAACGCAGTTAATGCAGCTTCAACCGTTTAACGTAGAAACTTCATTCCAACTGCGTTGCGTAGGTCTTACTTAGGACATGTGGGCTATGTATTTTTCATCTTTGTAACTTTTATACTTTTTAAACTATTAATTAAAAACTACTCAAAATTTCCCCATAGACTTAACATGGGCTGATGACATCACAATGGACTAATTAACTTGATTTGCACCTGGTATCATCTTCCAGCTGCTCATCTAGGCCCCATCAAAGAATCAGTTCAACTGATTGCACCTGTATCAACTGCTTTCTACTGAACTAGACCAACTCTCTCTGTCTCTCCATTCTACAAGGATATAAGACACATTTCCTCCAACTTTCTATCCATTCATCCTCTTCAAACCATTCACTCATCCACCCATTAAACTATCCATCAACATCCATTAAACAATCTGCCTATCAACATCCATTCAACTTTCTGTCTATCAACATCCATTACACTATCTACATTTAACTTTTAAACTATATACTCTGTCTCATGCTTTAAGCATACAATATGGCTCTATTAAGACTGCCGTTAAGCAATTAGAATCCTATGGCAGGTGTTCGGGCCAGCTGCATCAACTGCCAGTCTCAGGCTTTAAGCATACAAACTGGCCCTATTAAGACTACACATCCTGTCCAACTGCTTCCTCTGCCAAAAACTGTTTCAAAATAAAAGTCCTCACTACAATATTTCACTGTTAAACAATTTAACCCTTTAAACTACTGAACTTTTTAACTGTTCAGCCATTGTAACTGTTACTTGTCATCAACTATGACTCCTACCCACTGTAGCTAGTTAGCATGGTTAACATAGTTAGCATGCTAGCATGTTAGCATGCTAGTTAACATTTTTAGCAAAACTGCTAAAAATGATTAGCTAAGTTAGCTAAGTCATGTGGTTAGCATAATTAGCATGCTAGCATGCTAGCATGTTAGTTAGCATTTTAGCAAAACTGCTAAAAATGATTAGCTAAGTTAGCTAAGTCACATGGTTAGCATAGTTAGCATGCTAGCATGTTAGCATGTTAGTTAGCATTTTTAGCAAAACTGCTAAAAATGATTAGCTAAGTCACATGGTTAGCATAGTTAGCATGCTAACATGTTAGCATGCTAGTTAACATTTTTAGCAAAACTGCTAAAAATGATTAGTTAGGTTAGCTAAGTCACATGGTTAACATAGTTAGCATGTTAGCATTGCTAACATGCTAGTTAGCATAACTACTAAAAATGAAAACATTAGCTAAGTTAAGTATTATCCACCTATTTAACCGTTCAATCATTCCAACTATATTAAACCTTATCTACCAAGCAAATCATTTAACCATATAAACTATCCACCTATTTAACTGTTCAGTCACTCCAACTATATTAAACCTCATCTACCTAGCAACCAATATAGTTTGTTTTTACTCTGTATGATATTTTACATCATATTTTTTGCATTTTCATGCACTGTATTTCCTTCAGGAAATGCTTTTCTAGTTCTTCTTCTTCTTCTAACGCAGTTAATGCAGCTTCAACCGTTTAACGTAGAAACTTAATTCAAACTGCGTTGCGTAGGTCTTACTTATGACATGTGGGCTTTGTATTTTTCATCTTTGTAACTTTTATACTTTTTAAACTATTAATTAAAAACTGCTCAAAATTTCCCCATAGACTTAACATGGGCTGATGACATCACAATGGACTAATTAACTTGATTTGCACCTGGTATCATCTTCCAGCTGCTCATCTAGGCCCCATCAAAGAATCAGTTCAACTGATTGCACCTGTATCAACTGCTTTCTACTGAACTAGACCAACTCTCTCTGTCTCTCCATTCTACAAGGATATAAGACACATTTCCTCCAACTTTCTATCCATTCATCCTCTTCAAACCATTCACTCATCCACCCATTAAACTATCCATCAACATCCATTAAACAATCTGCCTATCAACATCCATTCAACTTTCTGTCTATCAACATCCATTACACTATCTACATTTAACTTTTAAACTATATACTCTGTCTCAGGCTTTAAGCATACAATATGGCTCTATTAAGACTGCCGTTAAGCAATTAGAATCCTATGGCAGGTGTTCGGGCTAGCTGCATCAACTGCTAGTCTCAGGCTTTAAGCATACAAACTGGCCCTATTAAGACTACACATCCTGTCCAACTGCTTCCTCTGCCAAAAACTGTTTCAAAATAAAAGTCCTCACTACAATATTTCACTGTTTAACAATTTAACCCTTTAAACTACTGAACTTTTTAACTGTTCAGCCATTGTAACTGTTACTTGTCATCAACTATGACTCCTACCCACTGTAGCTAGTTAGCATGGTTAACATAGTTAGCATGCTAACATGTTAGCATGTTAGTTAGCATTTTTAACAAAACTGCTAAAAACGATTAGCTAAGTTAGCTAAGTCACATGGTTAACATAGTTAGCATGCTAGCATGTTAACATGCTAGTTAGCATTTTTAGCAAAACTGTTAAAAATGATTAGCTAAGTTAGCTAAGTAAAATGGTTAGCATGCTAGCATGTTAACATGCTAGTTAGCATAGTTAGCAAAACTAAGTTAAGTATTATCCACCTATTTAACCGTTCAATCATTCCAACTATATTAAACCTTATCTACCAAGCAAATCATTTAACCATATAAACTATCCACCTATTTAACTGTTCAGTCACTCCAACTATATTAAACCTCATCTACCTAGCAACCAATATAGTTTGTTTTTACTCTGTATGATATTTTACATCATATTTTTTGCATTTTCATGCACTGTATTTCCTTTAGGAAATGCTTTTCTAGTTATTATTCTTCTTCTAACGCTTTTTCTGCGTCTAATGCGGCTTCAACCGTTTAACGTAGAAACTTAATTCAAACTGCGTTACGTAGGTCTTACTTAGGACAGGTGTGGAATGTATTTTTCATATTTGTAACTTTTATACTTTTTGAACTATTAATTAAAAAACTACTGAAAATTTCCCCATAGACTTAACATTGCCGATTATAGCATCACAATAGGGCACTTGGAATCCTATGCCAAGTGTTCCGGCCACCTCCAGCAACTGTCTGTCTCAGGCTTTAAGCATACAATCTGGCTCTCTTAAGACTACAGATCCTGTTCAACCGTTTCCTCTGCCCACAACTGTTTCAAAATAAAAGTATCCACTACAATAATTCCCTATTAAATAATTTAACCATTTAAACTATCAAACTATTTAACTGTTCAACTATTCCAACTGTCAGTTATCATCAACTATGCCTCTAGCCTACAGTAAAAACTAAATTAAACCACCACCTACCTAGCAACTAATTTAGCAACCATTGAAATTAAGCATCTATGTCAGATTCCATAGCAACCAACATGATTATACTAGCAAACCACTGTTGTAACTCCTTTATTTCTGATAGTAGCCACCATGGACACCCTAGCAACAACCTAGCAACGACTTCAAGTACCCTAGCAACAGCCATTCACAACACAACACATTCACAGTTAAAACCTAGCAACCAGCATAGCAACCACCATACTACTCTACTACTCTAGCAACAGTCAGTTGTCATCAACTTTGACTCCCGTCAACTGTTTCCTCTGCCCACAACTTTTTCAAAATAAGTCATCACTACAATAATTCTATATTAAATTTTTTTACCATTTTAACTATCCAACTATTTAACTGTTCAGCCTTTCAAACTGTCAGTTGTCATCAACTATGACTCCCGCCAACCGTTTCCTTTGCCCACAACTGTTTCAAAAAAAAGGTACTCACTACAATAATTCCCTATTAAATAACCAAACTATTTTCACTATCCAACTATTTAACTGTTCAGCCATTCCAACTGTCAGTCGTCATCAACTACAACTCCCGCCAACGGTTCCCTCTGTCCTCAACTTCAACTTCAAAATAAGTCCTCAATACAATAATTCCCTATTAAATAATTTAACCATTTAAACTATCCAACTTTTTAAATGTTCAACTATTCCAACTGTTTTAAATGTTCAACTATTCCAACTGTCATCAACTACAACTCCCCACCAAACTTTTTTCTCTATCTGACCTCCATCTTTTTACTTGGATTAGATTTTAAACAATATTCAACAATATTTTATTCAGCAGCCATTTTTCATTTTCATGCACTCGTAATTCCCAGGAATTACATTCTCTAGTTTGTTTTGTTGTCTGTCATGTCTTGGTGTCACGGGTACGCTGGCGACTACGCCGCTCCATCCGGCATCTTTTGTCTTTTTGTTATGAGTCTTGTTTGTGGAGCGCTTTGTGTTGCACTCTGTGCATGTTAAATGCGCTTTAAAAATAAAACTGACTTGACTTGACTTAAAACATACCTCTGGGATTTTTGGAATGGACCACCCTGCTGAGTCCTCGTGTGACTGGCACCCCAGTCATGCGTGCGATGGTGGTCACTGACCATACCTGCGCTGGTGTCGACTAGCCCTCACCATGCCTTAGTTATGCTGCTATAGCATAGTGCTGTCATGGACTTTTCATGTGCCACGCCGTACAACCCCCCCACTCTCTCCTCTCTCCCCTTCTCTCTCTCTCTCTCTCTCAACTCTCCCTCTGTTGCGTATTCTCACTATGGTATACTGTAACAATATATAGTACCACTGATTACTTATTGACATTAACCATTTTGATTTTCAGTAATACTAACCCACTCTACATCTCTCTTTCTTCGCCCTTACATCACTTGTGAGGTATATCACCAGTCATCAGCCATCCGTGTGCTTGGCCCTCTTCTCACTCATCTCACCTGAAGTCCCATCCCTATGACTGCCCTATCATCGCCTATTACTGTCCCCCTACCTGGATTCCTGGCCCGTACAGCCTAGCGACCCACCACCTGCCTATGACAACTCTGCCCGGATTCATGGCCCGTACTGCCGACCCACCACATGCCCTTTAACAACTCCTATTCCCCTGGACAATTCCATTTCCTGCGCTGGACTATTTGAACTTTCTGACACTAAATTAGGATTAATGCATTATCATACCGGATATGTAATCATGCCACCTCTTGTAACTTTCACCTCAGGTGGCTTTAAACACCATGTCCTATTCTCTACACCTGACTAACATATGCATTTGTCATGTATACAGACCTTACTGTCCTGTATCTGACCCTAGGCAGATGGGTCAGGCCCTTGAGTCGTGGATCTGCTCGAGGTTTCTTCCTATATGTATCTCCAATTCTAGGAAGTTTTTCCTCGCCCCTGTTACCCATAGGCCTTCTTTTCTTTTCTGATTGTCTAACACTCTGTAAAGCGCCATGAGACATGTGTAATGTTTTGGCGCTCTATAAGTACAATTAAATTGAAATTGAAAATTGAAATCACCAAAAGATTTTTTTTAATACCTGTTTTTAGTCACCTTTACCAAAGGTGCCAATAATTATGGAAGGTACTGTAGCTCAGTGACAGATTTTTTTAACTCTAAACAACCAATACAAATAAAATACTATTTATTTTAGTAGGTCTAAGTATTGTGAATATAAATTGCCTACATACAAACGTATGCTCTCTTAAATAAAACCCTGTGGCGTCATCTCTACACCATTGGTTTAAGCATGTCACACTATGGCCTATACGCTTCATTTAATTCACACAAACGTCTCGACAACGCTTTTACTTGGCACAAAGTTCTGGAAGAACTGTGCCCAGATCTTTTCCCATCCCTTCTCCCCTCTTGTCTAACGGTGACTGTGTTGAAGAATTGAAATTGGTTGTGGTCTATTCAGTATTTCTCAAATACTTGAAAATATGGGTCCGAAAATATGAGTGAAATTAGGCCCGGTGCTTCGTCTGATCATTTGCTGCGCAGTTGATCAAGATACCGCGGACCGACAAAAAAAGAAAACAAACGTTTCTGCTATCAATGTCATTAAACATGGAGCCATACAATAAAGTTGTGCGGCCCGCCGGCCAATTTTCAAAACCCAATGTGGCCCTTGAGCCAAAAAGTTTGCATTGTATTTTTTTTTTACTTTGAATCTTGAAAAAAACAATATTGATTTTTTGGCTGTTACTGCAAACAAGATTATTTTTAAGGATGGCCTTATTCTGACTTCTTGGCAATGATTTTCTTGCTGCAACTCAACCTGTCCAACCTGTAACTCAAAGTCTTCTCCTCACAGTTGAAACTGAGACTTGCTTACTACGACCACTATTAGGCTATGCTTGAAGCTGTTGTCCTGTGAGCCACCAATCACGCAAGCTGTTGACTCTCAGAAACTTGTCTTCTGATTTTGTTGTGGCCCGGTTTCTGAGTACCTTTTGATGGTGAAGGAAACTACTCATACTTCTCATATGTACATTACTTTTCAGTTTTGGGTAACCTTACCTTTTTTTAACCTCTGGCAGTTCAGCACGTAATTTCAAGCTATTTATTTGACTTTAACTGCTTGAAATTCAATAAAAACTGGAAAAATTGGGGTTTTCTAAATCTTTTGACCGGTAGTGTATATAACAGGGTTTTATAGCAAATGTATGAAGACATTTTCAAAAATACAGCATTTCAGGAATGTTAGGAATAACAATTCACTCCACTCACCAAAAAGAAAAAGAAAAAGAACCTGACTTCATCCAATTTTAAGATTTCTGTACTTGAAATGCATGCAAAATACTTATTCCCCTCAGATGGTACCAACCAACCACTCTGTCTCAAGGACTAAGTGGGTATACTGTGATCAACGATTTCTAGCATTTTTTAAATTTCACAACTACTCCATTAATTGAGAAAATAATGGGCAGATTGATCGAATATCAAAAATCATTAGTTTCAGCCCAAATGCTGATTGAAGAGGATACAGCTAAAGACCACAAAACGTAATTACATATTGTGACATATCTCGTATTAACTGCATAAAAGTATTTATGCAAATCCAAAAAATACATTTCACATGTTACTGGCATCAAGCCCCCCGTGAAACCACTTAGTTGTGGGGAGTGCCCAATAGCCCAATGATCATGCTTTAATCCTAAGAATGAAGAGACTAATGCATTCCCATGTGTAACCTGCCCCCCTTACAGCTAAAGAAATTTAGAAAAAATATTATATAAAATAATGTCTGAGCCAATTTTGATAGTTATATCGACCGTGTCACAATTTTCCCCTTTTTGCAGTTCATTCCCTACGACCACATTTACAAATATATTTTACAAACTACAAACTCACCAAATATATACACCACACCGACTGCACCACCAAGTCCCATAAGTCCTGCTAACCGAAGAACCATTTTCTTGGCATAGGCTGTGTTTTCTTTTTGTTTATTTTCCTCACTCTTCTCTTGTCTTTGGTTGGGATCTCCCTCTCCTTTGGAAAGTTGATCCTGTCCATTAAAAAAAAACATGCAACCATCAGTTTTACATATTTTTTTCATTCTTTTTTTCAATTCCTTCAAAAACATAATGGGCCATTCAAAGCGAGTTGGGTGGAGAGAAAAAGGGTTGGGTGGTGTGACTGAATGAATAAGGAAAAAAGGGGGAGACTATTTTTTGCAAAATAAAATTAATCTATTTTCATATCTAGTTTCTCATGAAATGTCACTCACGTCAAACAGTTGTGAGATATTTCATAATTTAACTCCAGAAATGTTACCTAAGCCTACCTTGAATGATCGACATAATTGGCCTGTCCTACATGATACAGCAGCAATAAAACTAAACTTTGTGAAAACTTTCCCTCTGTCGGAAAAAGATATGCTGTATGCTGTTTGTAAGAGATGTTATACTGACAAGAAGATACTAATAGCAAGACACTAAAAACAGAGCAAAATTTGATGTACATGTTCATTTAAGGCATCTGAATAGAAATATGGGTAACACTTTAAATTAACACACCCATATTAATCATTAATTAGCCAGTAACTAACATACCGTATTTTCCGGACTATAAGTTGCACTTTTTTTCATAGTTTGGCTGGTCCTGCAACTTATAGTCAGGTGCGACTTATATATGAATATATAATTGAACATGTTTTTAAATGTTAATTTATATTAACTGACATGAACCCTACATGAACAGTGTTTCCCCTACAATGCATTCATCAGCGGCGCAGCGCCGCTCCTGGAATTCAAGCGCCACTGCAAAAAAAGTTGCCTAATTAGAAAAAAAAATAGACGCAAGTGAACTTCAGGAACAGCTGCCGTTCGTTCAGGGGCCTATTGCACAAAACTAGGATAAGGGATTAAGCCGGGATATCTTGGTTATCCTGGCTCAATTTATCCGTGATCCAGTTGCACAAAAGCAGGATAGGGGGCAGCAGGATATGTTATGGTATAAATTACCATGGCGATTTATTCTGTGGAGCTAGCCTGCTCCAGACCAGGCTAAGTTCCAGGATCTATTTAATCTCATCCCTTATCTCAGTCAGCAGTCACCACAAACAGAAACCAATAGTTATTACACTGCCCACTACACATTGTCATCACATATACCTAGACCCACTGTCATTATTTAAATGTTTGTGATCATTAATTAACGTTTACACAATCGCCATTCCCGACCTGTCATGCAACAATGTGACGTCACGGAAGTCTAACCATTTCGCGCGTGGTGGTCGCGGAACTAGTTGCAATATTCTCCTAAACAGAGGTGTTGCTGTTTGTTGCTGTTGTGAAAAGCTATCGCTACCTACTTCCCACCGTAGAAGAAGCAATGAAGCCACTCTAGTTGCCATGGCGAATCAGTGAATCTGTGATCGGTGGCGGGGTCTATTTGAGGGAGCCGTGAGCGTGCACTTATCCAGGATAGGTTTCACCTGGCTTGATGAATCCGTGTCTGCTCATCCTGGCTTGCTCGTTGTGCAACCAATTAAGCCTGTACGCTCTTGTTTTGGATTCATTGAGCGCAGCTCAGTAACTTATCCCGGATGTCTTAATTCTGCTTTTGTGCAACAGGCCCCAGGTTTCATGTCAACAAATAATAGTAGTCTAACGTTGAAGGCGCAGTCAGGGATTCCACAGGAGATCACGCTTGTTTGTGTTTATGTTTAAGTTTATTAGCAGACGCAATTTTGGGCAAAAAAACGTAGCCTACATTATGTTAACCAAGGAACCAAATTAAACACGCCAGCGAGATAGCTCGCCCCTACCTTCATAAGTCCACGCATTGTTTCGTTTTTGTTTGTGATACAGGCAATGCTTTAAAGTCCTGTGTTGCTAACATACCTAGGCTGTGAAACTAAGGTCTAGCTAGCCTATTGGTGGGTTTAATTGAATTTGAGTAATAGGATACGCAAGCATTTACATCTGAGAGTTTGTAATTCCTGTAGAGCTCACCAAAATTATAGATATGATACAAGACACTTATCTGCTATAATCCAAGATAGATTTTCTTCCAATTTTTGACCATTTATTTTACCAAATGACATGGGTAACATAATTCATTTCATCCACATATTCTTATGCACCATGCACAACAACGCTACTAAGTTAGCTTAAAACCGTGAGAATCAAGCCAGAGTCACGGGCCGTCACGGCATTAAAGTGACAGGCACTCAATTCGACTTGCACAGCACCAATACAGTGTAATGGCATGAAAGAGAAGTCTATATAGTTTATACAGTGCTGTGCAAAAGTTAAGACACCCATGCTGAAATTGACTAAAGGGAGGAATAAAAAACATATTTTGCCTTTTGTCTTAATGCCTTAATTAAAAAAAAAAATAGGACATCAATTATTTTTTAATGCATCATGTATCGTAAATAAATACATTATAAATGTCTTAACTTATGCACAGCATGTGTATATTCTAGTCATAGTAATAGTTTGTACAGTGGCCTACAGTATACAGTTGTACAGTGGCTAATACTAATAATGTAAATGAAAAAGAAAAACATAAATTATCCTGTTCAAGTACTGCAATAATCATGCTTGTGTTGATGGTTATGTCATAATTTGTAACTTAATCTCTCCATTTCTTTCACAAAATCCACCAGAAGTCACCATTTAAGGAGTCATTTTTCCTACGATCAGCAGCACCGCTGCTGGAAAAAATTATAGGGGAAACACTGATGAAACATTACTGTCTACAGCCGCGAGAGCGCTCTCATATGCACAAGTCCTGTGCACTTTCAGCCAGAGATTAATGTATACTATATGTAGAGCATATATTTCTGCGCTTTTTGAGCTGGCTGAATGTATATTTGCTCTCTAGCACCTCCTCTCACTAGCACGTCAATAGTGCTGCCGCGATTAGTCTACTTAGTCGACCTAATCGACCATGAAAATTAGTCGACGGCAATTTTTTTAGTCGAAGAGTCGTTTTATTATTGACCGCCTATTTATTTTTAGTCTCACATGGCTGTAATGTTATATTAACTCTATGTTATTAACTCTTGAAAAGTACAATGACTGTCATTGGATGTTAAACAGGCTACTAAGACTTTGGCATGTTTTAAACCCCACTATGCACGCAAGTGTTAACGCCAGCAGCAAAGCTGCGTGCCTGCCTGCTTTCAGCGCAATTAATTATTAGGCAGAGCTAAGTGGGGGGAGCTAAGCTAGTAGGTTACGCTAGTCCAGACTGACTAATACAGTAGCCTATTGTGGAAATTGAAATAAATTAAGTGAAGTGTCTCACGTTGACAACGCAACGGCGTGTCATTACTGTAATTCATACAAAAAAACGTTAAACCGAACATGCCACCGCCCGTGATATCAACAATCAAGGTGCGCGTCATTTCCCATGGTCAATAAGTCACGACGCATATTTTTTAGCGTTCAAGCCAACTGATAAAGTGAAGTAAACTATGTTGTAAGACGCGCAAAGTGCCTGTAGCCTACTTGTTTTGAACATGCTGATGTTAGGCTCATTTGCAAAGTCCTCAACTCCTGTCGCCTTTCAAAGTCCAGCGTTTCTCAAACTATGGGCCGCGCGGACCAGCACCGGCCGTAACGTGGACATTGCTGGTCCGGAGCCGCGGAGTGAAATTATTCCCGGGGCTTCGTCTGATAATTTGCTGCGCAATTGATCAAGGAACCGCGGACCAACAGAAAAAGAAAACAAACTTTTCTGCAATCAGTATGAATTACTTGCTAATTTGGTGTCATCAAACATAGAGGCATACAATTAAATGGTGGTATGAGTGTTCATTCAATGCGCGAGAGAAACTGAAACCACTTGATAACGTTGGTAGCAAATCTCCAATTCAACCTATTGGAAAGCTATTTAATTATGAAACTACATTTAATAGAACAATGTGGATTTATGCAAATTCCATAAAAACAGAGCACAGACTATAATACACTATCTAGAGTATTGTATAGTCAAATTTGAATAACGTGGCCAAAAGCTTGTGGCATAATTAAATATGTAAATATTCTTTCCATTTGCCTACCAGTATATGATGCTTGCATGAGGGAAACATCCCAAAACGATGACACCCATATAATTGCTGTTGTTTTGAGAAGTATTCATCATGAAACCATGCAAAAGCAATGGAACTATTCTAATTATATTTTACATTAGTAAAGCAGTCCTCTGATGTGCATGTTTTCAAACTTTTTGTGAACAATGTTAGCACTTTAAACACTGGCTGCTTTGAAGTGCATGTATAACAATATAGCATAACAATAATAATTGTGATGTGATATAATGATAATTTGATGGGGGGTGGGTTCATGTAGGTGGGCCCTATGACCCCAAAGTATGCCATGACCGGGCCTCAGGTCAAAGAAGTTGTCTATGTCGATGGCAACACTGGCATACAAATAAAGTCTATCAAAGGTCTGACATTACTGTAGATCTGAAGGTAGCATTTTAAATGGGTGTTTTTGAACAGTTTACTTACAGTAATATACAGCTTCTAACAAAAGTAGGGTGATATATTTTACGTTTTCCCTTTAGTTGAGTTCAAAATAAAACGTACACAACAAAATAACAAACACTTGATTTAAAAAAAAAAAATTGTCGTTTAGATTAGTCGACTAATCGAAAAATTAGTCGAAAGATTAGTCGTTAGAAAATTAGTCGTTAGTGGCAGCACTAAATTGAACCCACATAAACAACAATATAGGCTATAGGCCTGCTATCTGTCAGTTATGCTTAAACCCCGTTTTTTAATGCTGCCTAACAGAACATCCAGCTCAACTATAGTTATGTACTTTAATCATTTCCATATTTAATTGTACGCACATATTTAATTTGCGGGAGTGCAGTGAGTAAGTACAACACCACGACTCAAATGAAAAAAAGTGCATCCGACCCTGGACCCTGATCCCGAGTCCATCCTGCTCTCAGTCTCAACCTAGCATCAACTCTGTGTTAGCATTGAGCAGCTGCGATGCACAACGAGCAGAGAAAATTACCCAAGGAATCTGCAAGTTCATTGAGATGAATATGCTGCCCTTAAGTATTGAGGGGAAAGGTTTTCGAAAACTGATACATTTATTGGAACTAGCATATCACATTCCGTCACGACGGTTCCGCTGCTTGAGCACCAGAGAGCATAAAGTTTAGCCTAACCGAACGTCCAGTTTAACTGCCACAAGTTGTTCTTCTTGTAATAAAGATCTCATTGAGGAAAAACACAGTGTATTTTTTTCAATGCATTTTTATTTTATAAAAAGTTAACTAAATAATTCATTTTAATGTAAAAATATTAATGATTAATCAATAGTCGATTGTTAATTCTCCTGTTAATCGACTGAGAAAATCTAATCAAATGCCCATCCCTACTTCACACACTGAAATTAGTATAGGTATTGTATTGAAGTACATGATTTGAGACACGGTGTCTTTCTCAAGGTCACCAAGTACTGTCAGTACAGAAAAAAAAACTATAAAATCGGTGCTACCTAGCTTGAGTTGCTGCAACCAACAATTAGATCAGCCAGGCAGTTACAGTGCTACATTCTGGGGGCATTTTTTTTTTTAATTATGCTCCCAAAGTGGAGCACTGCCTGGCTGTTCTAGCTGTTGTCTTCTCCAAGTTCATCTTATCATGACCATCCACAGCACAGGGAATGGTTTCTGGGTGAAATTCTATCCCTTTGTCTCCCATTAGCTGGCCTTCCAATGCCATTAAGGGTGTCACGATTTCGATTTTATTTCGAAATCGATCGAAATTACATCTCAATCTCGAACTTCGAACTTAAAAGTAGAATCGACGATGCAGCCACACCCCCAATGTCACGTCCAGCATGTATGCCAAGACGCACAAACACACATGCACGTGCTGAACTGCAGCGTCAACACTCCTCTAATTTTAGGCTGCAACCAGTTAAAATATAGGCCTACACATCAACCTACCGAAATCAAAGCCCCTCTTGCTACTTTGAAATCACCGGTGTGGAAGTATTCGTTCATTCACGTCAATTAAAACTAACTTAGCCTACTCAACTTAGCAAGTGAAAAGATGGTCTAATTACAGTCCAAAGTTAGGCTACTTTAAGGCTTAAAATGCAAATTTATAAGTACATATTCCATGAACACTAACCTTGGGTCTCTTCGGAGTGTGCTGAAACAATCAAATTAACATTCTGTGTTGTTTCATTTTACTATGTTCACGTCTCTGTTTTAGCCTAAAGTTCTGTTTACATTACAACCTCGCGGTTGGAACGGTTTCAAAGCGGTTTCAAAATAAAAGCCCCCCGAAAAAGAAAAGGAAAAGGCCAAAAAGAGTAAATAACATATAAGGAATGCATTAATAGTAATATTTAAAAAAGATCGAAAATCGAATCGAATCGTGACTTTAAAATCGAAAATTACATCGAATCGAGGATTTGGAGAATCGTGACACCCCTAAATGCCATGTAATGTCACCTGGATTGGATTGGACTGGATTGGGATGTGATCCCGAGTCCATACCAAGTTTGATATCGATACGAGAAAGCGTTGCAAATTATAGTGCCCCTAGTGGTCAAAGGTCGCCAAAATTGTGTGTCCTCAGGATGAGGTCCCAAGTCCATATACTAAGTTTGGTCAAAGTCCTTTTAGGCAAGACCCTCCACTCGGCGGCCATATTGCAACACTTTTTGGACACTTTTCGGGCATCTATTTCGGTAGAAATGCGCAGCGCAAGGCTTCACGACACCAATATTGCTCCAGCGGCGAGATCACAACACATGATTGGCACGATGTCTTCACAACACACCATATTACTTGCCTGCCATAGACTCTCATTTCGGAAGAAAGTTGCATATTAATAGCTTCACTGCTTGGCCCCCAATAATAAATTCCCGGTCCATGCTCTGACAACAGCTGACACGGATGAAAAGGTGACCTTGAAATTGTGACGTTAAAGGTTGCAATTAAAACTCCTAAACGCGCATCTCGCCGGTTATTGGTTGAAACACTTTATTTTGCCTTTGAGTGGGTTGCCAACCCTTGTTGGTAGCAATTGTTTTTATGTACAGATCTTGGAGCCTAGGCTGCCTACAGAGACGTGTTTTTTTGACTGCCTGCTTATGGGGCAGACAGCTAGCGGATCGTTAGGAAAGATTAGATGAATGTGATCATTTATGTTTGGGCCTTCTTTGGGCCTGAAATCGCTGATACAACCTTTAAAGCGATGGTTCGGAGTAATTTCACCCTAGCATCCTTTGCACCATGACCCCGAGCCAAACACCCTCCCAGAACCCGTTTTCCCTTGGTCGAACCCTGGTCGAGTAGCGCCGTCAGAAACTAATGACTTTCAGCAGGCGCTTATGGAACCTATAGATTATCTTGTAAATTACCCCACTGATGCCCTGAATGGTACGAAACTTCTACAGTAGGGTCATTCCACGCCAACTCAGCCACCCATGTACATGACACCTCTCAGATTTTGATGTAAAGCGGTGAATACATGCCTTATGTTATCAAACAAAGGAATCTGAAGTTTCAGGTCAATATCTCAAACGGTTTGCCTGTGGCATCCATTTGAATTTCGGGTGCCACGGCCCTAATTGACACATTGGAATTTCACATTTCATCTTTTGCCATTATTGGAAGCCCATAATGTCTGTTCTAATAGTGGTAGAGGGCTGGAAACTGGTGTGGTAGTTCATTGTAGCCTGTACTACACAATTCTGGAGGCAGAATCAATATTCCTTACTGTTTGGGTGAGAGGTGGGTCACCAAATGGTCATTTGGGGGTCCAAATATGGGGTTCCAAAAGAGTCACCTCTGCCGTAGAGAGTTTTTGGACCCCCATGAAACCCCCACCAGTGGTACCATACCCTTCAAATTAATTTTGGCAAGAGCAAGGTTCCCACATAACAAATAATCCTGTTTAGAATAAATATGATCATTAATTGTGGTGCTACGGCCACCCAAAAAGTGGAAAAATCACACATGCCGTCCACACATGCACATTTTTTAGGACTTTGGTGACCCACCTCTCACCCAAACCGTAAGGAATGTTGATTCTGCCTCCAGAATTGTGTAGTACAGGCTACAATGAACTACCACACCAGTTTCCTTCTACCACTATTAGAACAGACATTATGGGCTCCCAAAAAATGTCAAAGGATGAAATGTGAAATTCCAATGTGTCAATTAGGGCCGTGGCACCCGAAATTCAAATGGACGCCACGGGCAAACCGTTTGAGATATTGACCTGAAACTTCCGATTCCCTCGTTTGGTAACATAAGGCATATTTTCACCGATTTGCAGCAAAATCTGAGAGGTTTTCACATGGAATGACCCAGTAGTACAATGTTCTGTACTCATAAAACGAGGCATTGAAATGTTTGTAAGTACACCAGGAGTTTATTTAAATAACACTTGCCTGATGGATTCTACTCTCTGCTGCTATCTACCACTGCGTCGACGTTACTTCCATAATTTGGGGAAAGCCTGTAAAAGTCCTGGCAATATTTTGTTCGTAGTACCAGTTTGCAACAATTATTAGTTAACACTAAGTTGTAAACACTTCGGAAAACAATATTAAAAACTGGATATACCAAAAAACTTATGTAATCGCTTCCTGCCAGGACTTTTACTGGCTTTTCCCAAATCACGGAAGTAACGTTAACACAGCGGTAGATAGCAGCAGAGTAGAAGCCATCAGGCAAGTGTTATTTAAATAAACTTCTGGTGTACTTACAAACTTTCCAATGCCTCGCTGGAATTACCAGTGGTATTTCATTATGTAGGCCTAAATGCTTGTTCGGTCCGTGTATCATTCATTCATTTAATATTCAATTGAGAATTGAAAATTAAAAAATGACATAGTAGGGGGGATTATCAACAGAAAAGGGCCTAATCGTTACGCGGTGGATAGAAGCACCAAAATTGGTACAGACACTCTTTAATGTATCTCATCATCTGAGAATTGGTGCCCACAATTTCTGGTTCATTTAGGTAATTTGTTAAGGGAAAATCCAAGATGGCCGCCTAAAACGACCCAAGGATAATAAAACATTACATGGTTGGGCATCATGGTTAATTCTGCTACTTTATTATTTTACATTTGAAAGATGGTTAACAAATAATATGTGCAAGATAACCCATGAAAATAATCTTACATGCCTTTTATACAGCTTCAAAGGGGGGGAAACAGGCTTAAAATGCTCACAATGACATGACTCCCCAAATAAAGTGGAGCTTCCTTGGGGGGTATTGTACCGTTATTTCGGGAATAACATTAGAAGCTACGAAATTTTGATTTGTACTACAGTAACGGTAGCCAGCTAGCATTTAGCTGTCCAGTATGTACATTGAGCAAACCTCCCTCATGATACCTTGACGTGTAGTGCTGCCACTAACAACTAATTTTCTAACGACTAATCTTTCGACTAATTTTTCGATTAGTCGACTAATCTAAACGACTATTTTTTTTTTAAATCAAGTGTTTGTTATTTTGTTGTGTACGTTTTATTTTGAACTCAACTAAAGGGAAAACGTAAAATATATCACCCTACTTTTGTTAGAAGCTGTATTACTGTAAGTAAACTGTTCAAAAACACCCATTTAAAATGCTACCTTCAGATCTACAGTAATGTCAGACCTTTGATAGACTTTATTTGTATGCCAGTGTTGCCATCGACATAGACAACTTCTTTGACCTGAGGCCCGGTCATGGCATACTTTGGGGTCATAGGGCCCACCTACATGAACCCACCCCCCATCAAATTATCATTATATCACATCACAATTATTATTGTTATGCTATATTGTTATACATGCACTTCAAAGCAGCCAGTGTTTAAAGTGCTAACATTGTTCACAAAAAGTTTGAAAACATGCACATCAGAGGACTGCTTTACTAATGTAAAATATAATTAGAATAGTTCCATTGCTTTTGCAGGGTTTCATGATAAATACTTCTCAAAACAACAGCAATTATATGGGTGTCATCGTTTTGGGATGTTTCCCTCATGCAAGCATCATATACTGGTAGGCAAATGGAAAGAATATTTACATATTTAATTATGCCACAAGCTTTTGGCCACGTTAGGGTCATTCCAAGTGAAAACAGCCAAAATCGGGGTATCATGTACATGGTACCTCAGATTTGGCTGAAAAGCGGTGAAAATATGCCTTATGTTACCAAACTGAGGAATCTGAAGTTTCAGGTCAATATCTCAAACGGTTTGCCCGTGCCGTCCATTTGAAATTCGGGTGCCACGGCCCTAATTGACACATTGGAATTTCACATTTCATCCTTTGCCATTTTTGGAAGCCCATAACGTCTGTTCTAATAGTGGTAGAAGGCTGGAAACTGGTGTGGTAGTTCATTGTAGCCTGTACTACACAATTCTGGAGGCATAATCAACATTCCTTACTGTTTAGGTGAGAGGTGGGTCACCAAAGTCCTAAAAAATGTTGACGGCATGTGTGATTTTTCACTTTTTGGGTGGCCGTAGCACCACGATTAATGATCATATTTATTCTAAACAGGATTATTTGTTATGTTTGGGAACTTTGCTCTTTCCAAAATTAATTTGAGGGTTATGGTACCACTGGTGGGGGTTTTATGGGGGTCCAAAAACCCTCTCCGGCAAATGTGACTTTTTTGGAACCCCATATTTCGACCCCCAAATGACCATGTGGGCACTTGATGATCCTAATGGGATTTATACCAGATAAAGATACACATTCGTTCTTTCTTTTAATGAAATAAAAATGTTGACTATGAAGCTCCATAATATGAATTTTATTCTTCATAATGCACCATTTTGGACATTGTTTCCAGAAGTCTGGAATGTAGATCAGGGAGAATTTAGTGATGATAAAGCATGAAAATAGTGGAAATAACTTAGTATTATGCACAGTGACGGCAAACAATTAAATACTGAGACTGTCACAGATTAACCCCTTATCCCCCATGAAAGAGACCCGCCATCAAACTTTCAAACTAAATAACAAGAATGTTATAGTGTAAGAACACTACAAATAAAAGTGAGTTTTTCCTTGCCCCTGTCACTCCAAATAAAATTAAATTGAAAATTAAATGGAATAGTGTCTTTAAGTATTATCCAAGAAATTGTGGAAGCAGTGACATCATTTTGTCATGGTCATTTTGGTCAAGTTCGTATTGGCGAGCACTGCGTCCATAGATGTCTGGCACACTGACACAACAAATGATATGTTGGAAATGGCACCCAACAGGGGATCTGTCTTTGGTCCGATGGCCATGTGAGTATGTTGTTGACACACTTCATGAATTTCACAAAAATGTCACCATGTTCATCTGAACGTTCAACAATGTTTCCAATGAACCAATCATAGATACAGGCAATGTATTTTCCTGGCTGGAAAATTGAGTTTTGTGGCTGATCTGACATTCTTTTTTGTTAGTGCAGAAGATATTAAAAAACATGAGGAAATATAGGAATTGGAGAGACGTTACGCCTCGGCCAAAACGATCAGTGGAACACGATCACATCATTGCTTTAAACCAATTTCCAAAAATAAGATACGGATGAAATTAATATCACAGGATACAATATTCACAGATGTCGATGCAGGACAACAATCGGATTCAGAACACTTGGATACAGAACACCCGGCAGAACACTCAGTCAGATCAGCCACAAAACTCAATTTTCCAGCTAGGAAAATACATTGCCTGTATCTATGATGATAACTGGTTCATTGGAAACATTGTTGAACGTTCAGATGAACATGGTGATGTTTTTGTGAAATTCATGAAGTGTGTCAACAACATCCTCAAATGGCCATCGGACCAAAGACAGATCCCCTGTTGGGTGTCATTCCAACATATCATTTGTTGTGTCAGTGTGCCAGACATCTATGGACGCAGTGCTCGCCAATACAAACTTAACCAAAATTACCATGACAAAATGATGCCACTGCTTCCACAATTTCTTGGATAATACTATAGACACTATTTAATTTTCAATTTAATTTTATTTGGAGAGTGACAGGGGCAAGGGAAAACTCTTTTATTTGTAGTGGTCTTACACTATGTAACATTCTTGTTATCTAGTTTGAAAGTTTGATGGATGGTCTCTTTCATGGGGGATAAGGGGTTAATTTGTGACAGCATCTCAGTATTTAATTGTTTGCCATCACTGAGTATAATACTAAGTTATTTCCACTATTTTCATGCTTTATCATCACTAAATTCTCCCTGATTTACATTCCAGACTTCTGGAAACAATGTCCAAAATGGTGCATTATGAAGAATAAAATTCATATTATGGAGCTTCATAGTCAAAAATGTTATTTCATTAAAAGAAAGAACAAATATGTATCTTTATCTGGTATAAATCCCATTAGGATCATCATGTGCCCACATGGTCATTTGGGGGTCCAAATATGGGGTTCCAAAAAAGTCACATTTGCCGGAGAGGGTTTTTGGACCCCCATAAAACCCCCTTCAGTGGTACCATAACCCTCAAATTAATTTTGGCAAGAGCAAAGTTCCCAAATATAACAAATAATCCTGTTTAGAATAAATATGATCATTAATCGTGGTGCTACGGCCACCCAAAAAGTGAAAAATCACACATGCTGTCAACATTTTTTAGGACTTTGGTGACCCACCTCTCCTCCAAACAGTAAGGAATGTTGATTCTGCCCCCAGAATTGTGTAGTACAGGCTACAATGACCTACCATACCAGTTTCCACCCCTCTACCACTATTAGAACAGACATTATGGGCTTCCAAAAATGGCAAAGGATGAAATGTGAAATTCCAATGTGTCAATTAGGGCCGTGGCACCCGAATTTCAAATGGACGCCACGGGCAAACCGTTTAAGATATTGACCTGAAACTTCAGATTCCTCAGTTTGGTAACATAAGGCATATTTTCACCGCTTTTCAGCAAAATCTGAGAGGTGTCATGAACATGGGTGGCTGAGTTGACGTGGAATGACCCGTTATTCAAATTTGACTATACAATACTCTAGATAGTGTATTATAGTCTGTGCTCTGTTTTTATGGAAGTTGCATAAATCCACATTGTTCTATTAAATGTAGTTTCATAATTAAATAGCTTTCCAATAGGTTGAATTGGAGATTTGCTACCAACGTTATCAAGTGGTTTCAGTTTCTCTCGCGCATTGAATGAACGCTCATACCACCATTTAATTGTATGCCTCTATGTTTGATGACACCAAATTAACAAGTAATTCATACTGATTGCAGAAAAGTTTGTTTTCTTTTTCTGTCGGTCCGCGGTTCCTTGATCAATTGCGCAGCAAATTATCAGACGAAGCCCCGGGAATAATTTCACTCCGCGGCTCCGGACCAGCAATGTCCACGTTACGGCCGGTGCTGGTCCGCGCGGCCCATAGTTTGAGAAACGCTGGACTTTGAAAGGCGACAGGAGTTGAGGACTTTGCAAATGAGCCTAACATCAGCATGTTCAAAACAAGTAGGCTACAGGCACTTTGCGCGTCTTACAACATAGTTTACTTCACTTTATCATTTGGCTTGAACGCTAAAAAATATGCGTCGTGACTTATTGACCATGGGAAATGACGCGCATCTTGATTGTTGATATCACGGGCGGTGGCATGTTCGGTTTAACGTTTTTTTGTATGAATTACAGTAATGACACGCCGTTGCGTTGTCAACGTGAGACACTTCACTTAATTTATTTCAATTTCCACAATAGGCTACTATATTAGTCAGAGTCTGGACTAGCGTAACCTACTAGCTTAGCTCAGCCCCCCTTAGCTCTGCCTAATAATTAATTGCGCTGAAAGCAGGCAGGCACGCAGCTTTGCTGCTGGCGTTAACACTTGCGTGTAGGGATGTGCCAAGCGAGGCTTTTGAAACAGTGGCGCTTCTACAGCCAAACTGGTTTGATGCTTCGAAGCTTTTGACACACTACTCCACAACGCCATCTGGTGGTCAATAAAAATCCCTACACCAACATTACAGACATGCATGAATTTGCAGAAATGCACGAATACTCGAATACAAATGTTTTTATTTCAGAATATGATTTATTCTGCTGTGCTGGCGCTTAATCGGCTCTTTTTACGGAAGACATCACCAGCTTTGGAAAATGTAAGTTTAAAAATATGAACTTTTGTATCTGCCTGCACCCGTCGGACTTGAACCCGCGAACAGTAGGCTATCATCCCGGATCGGGAGTCGAGCGTGCAGTCAACCGAGCTAAAAGCTCCTTCATAGGCACTATTCTTGACGTTGTTTAGGCTACTAATGTAGGCTACATATAGCCTAGCATAGGCCTACTGGCTAAAGTTACATTCATGTGGAACAGATGTGCCCGTAAGAGCCTGATATATTCTGGCCAGAGCATGAAGATGGGGGATACACAGACTTATGTTAGACATTATGTATATAATTATGACCGCCGCGCAGCGAAGCGTCATATAGGTTTAGTCAGATTTTTTTTTTTCTTTTTCGCATGTCCAAATTTCTGTCAATGATTCCCGGGACACTGAAAGACCGGCGTAGACGAAACTTGGTGGGCATGTAACCCCATATGGATAGCATGGAACCATCGTTTTTCGTTTTGATCTGTAGCCCCCCCGCTGGACTGCACCCCCCGAAAGGAGGGTAGGGCAGACACAGTTTTCTGTGAATATCTCGAGAACCGTAAGGTTTAGGAGGACCATTTTTTTTTTGTATGTTGATCTCAAGGGGCCATGTCAACCCATTCCATAACCACTCATTTCATGTATAGCGCCACCTAGTTAAACACAAAAAAGTAAAAATGAGGTGTTGTAATCGCAGGTATCTGTGACCTAACATAGTCAAAACTGCACGAAATTGGAAGTGTAGGATCATTATGACACCCTCTGAATGCACGCCAAGTTTCGTGGAATTCCGTTCATGGGGGGCCACACAATAAATTCATTTATGTTACTATACACCAACTGGCCTGTAGGTGGCCGGAGACAGTTTTCTGTGAATATCTCGAGAACCGTAGGGCCTAGGAGGTCCACCTTTTTTTTGTATGTTGATCGCAAGGGGCCATGTCAACCCATCCCATTACCACTTATTTCATGTATAGCGCCACCTAGTTAAAAATTAAAAAGCAAAAAATTAGGTGTTTTCATCACAATATCTCTGGCTGACATGGTCAAAACTGCACGAAATTGAAAGTGTAGGATCATTATGACACCCTCCGAATGCATGCCAAGTTTTGTGTACTTTCGTTCATGGGGGGCCTTACAATAAAACAATTTATGTGTAGTGTACATTTAGTGACGTACACCAACAAGGATTCCCGGGACACTGAAAGACCGGGGTACACAAAACTTGGTGGGCATGTACCCCCACATGGATAGCATGGAACTGTCATTTTTCGTTTTGATCTGTAGCCCCCCCGCTGGACTGGACCCCCCGAAAGGAGGGTAGGCCAGACACAGTTCTCTGTGAATATCTTGAGAACTGTAGGGCCTAGGATGACCATTTTTTCCGTATATTTGCCTCCAGGGGTCATGTTAGCCCAGTTCATGTGCACACATGTGCACAAACAGATACACACACACACACACATGCACAGTAAGCATGACACATACTCACACAGTAGACATATGTACGCTTCCATGCACAGGCACATATGCAGGCACGCACACACACACACACACACACACACACACACACACACTCACACACACACACACACACACACACCCACACACATAACATAAACATAACACAAACAATCAAGAATTTCTCATAATTATGAACAGGCAAGATGGAGGTGGGGTTGTATAAAATGAATTTTACATGTGAAATCTATGAACTAATCATGTTTTGGTACTTGTTGTCTAGCAGATACCAGTGAGAATTGAGTGTGGATAATGCAATTTAGTGAGACAGTTAGAATCATATAGGCCTTTCAGCGTGATTTCTTTTTGTGGAAAAAATGTGCTGGACTGGGTGGCGGTCATATTCTGTACCGCTCTGCGGTACATCTAGTTATTTAATGCATTAACAGTTTACCTATTTGGGTGAGTCTGTGCTGTGTTTTGAGACCTGCATGACGTATCAGTGAGGTAACGAAGCTTCGTTTCAATAGGTCACGTGACAACCTCATTTCAAAATAGGCTCCGAAGCGGTGTTTCGAAGCACTAGTGTTTCGCAAGCTCAAGACGTGTGTCGGGACTGTGTGTCGAGCGACCCATCCCTACTTGCGTGCATAGTGGGGTTTAAAACATGCCAAAGTCTTAGTAGCCTGTTTAACATCCAAAGAAAGTCATTGTACTTTTCAAGAGTTAATAACATAGAGTTAATATAACATTACAGCCATGTGAGACTAAAAATAAATAGGCGGTCAATAATAAAACGACTCTTCGACTAAAAAAATTGCCGTCGACTAATTTTCATGGTCGATTAGGTCGACTAAGTCGACTAATCGCGGCAGCACTAGTTCAATTTGTTCCTGCTGCTCATTGTCAAAACTCAAAAATCGAAAGCATGACAGAGGAAGAGGGCACTAGACTAAGCCTACTTCAGTTGTTAGCCTACATTCAGAACCAAGAAACTGACATCTGGAGTCTTTCTCAGGTGTGTGTGCTCCTTTCGTGAGACAGAAAGAAAAACTGAATAGGCTATCCCTCCTGCATGCGGGATTTAGCGGGCGGGAGCGGAACATGTTACAGATGCGGGCGGGAGCGGGACTAAAATGACACATTAATGTGGGAGCGGGACAGAATATTGCGGGAGCGGGACTGAAAAATCAGTCCCGCGCAGACCTCTAACATGAGACGACACTTAAAATGTACGCACTCCGCCTGTAAGCACACAGTGCACATAGGGTGCTGCACGAAAGTACGCCAATCGAGATACAGTGAAAGTAAAAAATTGCCTAAGATATTTCAGAAATCCTGAGATGTGGCTATCTAGATATTCGGAACACACTACCTCTGGTCTGTGTAGAGGGGGATATGTGACTACTCCCCAACCCTAAGGGGCTCCAGGAAGTCATGCAAGTAGCCCATCAAAGATCTACAATCTTTTGAACAATTGGCCCTAGCATATGAGGATGGATGTTAAAAAAACTCAATCATATCAGTGCATCAACTTAACATTCTACTCTTTTAATTACATATTAAATTACATTTAATTGTTTTAATGCTTAAATTAGATAGGCTACTTGTTTGTGAAATTTATTAATTTGATTTACTGATGCTTTTATTTTATTTTGTTTATTTATTTATCATGCACCCCTTCTCATCAAGGTAAACGCTATGGGCAATTCTTCCCCAGTTGTTATCATTAGCCTAATAGAACTGGTGGGCTTTAGTATTTGCCCACCTGGGGAAATTGTTAACTGTTACTGTTGGCAATAGGACAGTTAAGATGGTTAGTTACTGTAGCCTAATTCACAGTATCGATAAGCCAACGTCAGACACAGAACCCAAAAAGAAGCCTGACGTTAACACTTAATCATAGTAATACTAATGTTCACATTAACAGAGGAGTCAATATAAAATTGTGTCATAATACATATTCCAATGCAAATTCTCAGCACTATGAATATCTGACAAACAGGTTAACGTTAAGTTACTGCCACGAAATGTTTGTGCAAGCCGACCCAAAATGCTAGCTGACCAACTCACCTGACTCCTCTGTTGCTGCTGAAGACGTTCTTGCAAAATAGCTTGAGCCAGTCCACCCACAGCATTACTGTCTGATTTTGAGGGATCTGTTGACAGTACACGAATCAAGTCCATCACAGACGGATCTAGACAGCGGACACCTTTCCGGAGCCGGAGAAAGCCGTGGCTGGCCCGAATACACATGGGGTACACAGACATCGCCGCCATCTTGCAAATCTTGTTTGAAGAGGAAGAAACTAGACAGAGGACAAACGTGTGCTATTGGCTGTTCGGTTTTTTTTATGTTTGATTGACAAATAGTAAGTGCAATGGCATTCGTCAGATTATAATACGTATTTTTAAAAAGGGAGGTTCGTTCCGTTGTATCACCAATTACTGACCTTGCACTAACCTTAACGCAGACCAGTTTGTGACAGAATATGAGGAAGTCGCTGCAGAACCGTGCAGAACTCATAGGCAGAACCTGTCTGGTCGTTCCAAAGATTAAATGGGCGGAGCAAGATATTTCACCAGGAAGCGTCTAGACCTAGACGTATGCTGTTTCTCTGTTTCCCTTTTGTGTTTGATAGTGTCAGATTGTCTATCATTGTCTATCATTTGCTCAATGGCGTCACGAGTTTGGTAGAACGAGCCCTGCCGAATCAAATCCTGTAAAGAGAAAATGTCATATTTTACTCGCAAATTAAGCTAACTAGCCTCTTGACGCCATTGAGCAAATGATAGACAATGATAGACAATCTGACACTATCAAACACAAAAGGGAACATCTTGATTTGGTCCGAAAGTGTAAAGCATTCAACAAAGAAAAATGTGGTTACTTTAAAGTATCTAGATAAGATGTCACATTAGTTTGTTTTTAGTTCTTCTACATGCAAAAATGTTTAGCTGATGTTGTCCTTGAATGGAGGAGAAATGCTCAATGAATGCCTATGTCTGTGCCGAATCATTTCAACAATAGTAAAAGCAACTGTATTAGTCATAATACATTTCAGGACATTTACTTTTGATACTTATAAGTACATTTGAAGGCAAGTACTTTTGTACTTCCACTCAAGTGGAAATGTAAAAGGAGGACTTTTACTTTTACTGGAGTAACATTTAACCTTATGTATCTCTACTTTCACTCAAGTACAGGATTTGTGTACTTCGGCCACCTCTGTCAAAATGATTTGAGCCCATATTTAATTTAGGTTAGTGACAGTAACACTGTTTACATTTAAATACATAGTGAACTGCCTTGTTCAGTAGAGATTTTAAATGTGGGTGTTCCAAGCAGGATACACACATGCATCCTCAAAAATTCTCAGAAATTCTCAGAACGAAGGACTCAGTGATAGAAAAAAGCACCCTTGACAGTGCTTGGCGAGATTCGATGACGTAAAAGCAGCTTTGAAGGATCCGTCATTGACTTTGAGAAACAGTGGTAGTCCGGCAGCCAAATGCCATAATTTAGGTGGACCTGGTTTTGTTGTTTTTTTTTGTTTTTTGCTGTTACTTGTTAAGAGAGAACCGGGACAAATGAAACACTTTTTAATTAAATGTAATTTACAAAGACACCGTAAAACATTGAAAGTTAATATTTTGTCAACCTACATCTGTCCTCTGTCAAATACAGTTGCATTTACAGCTCTGAACAAAACCGTTCAAGAGTTATTTAAAGGGACACCAGGCAAGCCTGATGCTTTTTCTCTATAGCTCCCCTTAGCGTCTGTACCTATCGATATGTGTGCGAGCCCTCACTCGGTCTGAAGCTCTTTTCATTTTCTTTGCATCTTCCGCCAAGGGTTTTTGCTGCTTCTTCGCTGGCTCTGCCATTATACACACCAGGCTTTGAATTTCACCATTCTGGGGGCAAGGCCACTTGGCCTTCAGTTGGGCATATTTGGTGGGGGGCACAAAGGCCAAAGTTAACTATACAGTAGTAGGCTATAAAAAATTATCAAAGTTGTATTTAGCCTATTCATTGCAGTAGACCTGCATCACTGTATGAAACATTACAAAAACATGAAACATGACATATTACATAGAACTGTAAATCATCTGATCATCTAATATTTACAGATATCTATGCTATATATAACATTTATTTTATATTTGGCCTGTTATGAAATCATGTATTGAACAATTTAAGCACAGCTCAGCTTTAAGAAACTCAAATAGCCTAGATGCATGCTTAGCATTTTGTGATCATTAAGGCTACTTTCACAAACACTTAGTCAGCTGTCCTCTGATTTAGGCTACCAATATCTAGGCGATATTTGTAACATTTATTTTGTATTTGGCCCGTTATGAAATCATGTGGAACAATTTAAACACATTGTAAAACTTAAAGCCCAAATTTGGAGACATCCATGTATGTCGAACTTTACTGCAAATTCAAAACTGGATTAGGCCTACTCTGGAACGGCTACAGGGGACTGCTTTACACCTTTGTGTTCGGTAAGGTCTCCTGTTTATTCTGATATATGGTTTGTCATGTGTTAAAAGAAGGGTTCGTAAAGTATTCCACTGAGATGAATGGGAGATCATGGGACGCAAAACCTTCAGTAGAATGTATGATTCAATTGAATTATATTATTTACTTTTCTCGCGAACCGTTCAACACAGCAATTATCGGCAAACATAGTTTAAAAGCTGAGAAAAAGCTCTTTCATGTGATACTTGTGATGTCTGTGTGATGAATAGGCTACTTCGCGAGTAGTTCAACTGAGAATGGGTGAATTTTGACGCACTTTCTTTTTTGCTCTGTCACTTTCTCCACTGCGTAAAAGACTAAATTAATTTGCGCTGTGAATGCTAAGATAATTTTGACAGGCCACAGGCTAAATAAAAATCGCTATTAGTAGGACGCAAAGCAGAATATTGAAAGAAGGGGGCACCAAGGCCACCGTGGCCTGTAAACCTCTGATTTTCAAAGGGGCCTCACGGCCAACCCAAGGGGCTACGACGGCCATGGCCGTCGTGGCCGCCGTGAAATTCCTACCCTGATACACACGTTTGCAACAATCGCTAGCGTTTCGTTAGCCTGTGTTGGGGATGCAGGATGTAAACTGATCCTGCTTCTTGCAATGTCTGAGACTTTGTTAGACTGAAAGTCGGCGGGTCGGATACACCGAACTTGCAAGCGGGATATTCTTCCTACAGGCATTACAGGGCGAGATAGTCTTCATTCGCCCTGTAATGCATCATTTAACCATACCGACTTACGAAGATGATTAATTAACACAAAAACATTCCCTGGTGTCCCTTTAATTAAGGAGAAGTCAAATGTGCGTTTTGTTTCATTCGTCCCTCCTGGCTGGGACAAATGAAACAGCATGGGGAATTAAACATCTTAAATTATGTAAACTTCCCAAAACTTCAATATTTGACAACATATCATGAATGGTACTTCAAGTACAGTATGTGTTATTTTAGATGGATTGCTGCTGGACTATATGTCTTGGTTCATGTCTGTTAGCAACTCATTGCCGTCATGGTGAAGCGTGTATCTCGCGGTTATGGAAATACCATGCACTATACCATTAATATAGCTAGAATAATGCATGTTTCGAATTATATAATGTTTCTATAGTACAAAATGTTATTTCAATCTGTTTTTACGTGGTTAAAGCCACCACACATCCAAATGTCCTTCATGACCGTCACAGGTTAACATGGCAAAACTTGACCCCCTATAGCCCCAAATATATTTGCATCTTTCAAAAACTGCTTTTCCATGTCTCACCTGCATAAAATATAGTATAAACACAGATATGTGCATTGACTTAGAATAAATGGGATTTACTGCCTGGTCGGGACAAATGAAACAGGTGTTTCAATCGTCCCGCCATAGATTATAGGCTGTTTTGCATCCATTACAAACAAACATGCAATGTGAACGTCTGGGATTGGGGAGAGCACAAAATGCTCTACTGAATAAGCATGAAGTCAAACCTTTAAATGAAAAACACTCTTTAATAATAATAATAATAAATAACCGCTAATCAGGGTTGGGTAGTAACGGATTACATGTAATCTGGATTACGTAATCAGATTACAAAAATCTGATTACGTAAATACAAACAGAAATACAAAAAACAACTATAATCAGCCCAGATTACAAAAAAAAAATTGTGTAATCAGATTACAGTTACATTGTTGGGGATTACCTGATTACATTTTATCATGCAAACAATGAAACTTTTTTATGATAGCCTAGCTATCTTTTAATTTGACAAGCTTCGGGCTGGCCGGTTCGATCCCCGACCAGTAGAAAAAATGTGGGCGGAGGAAGTGGTTGAGCACTGCTCTCCCATGCCCACATCCATGGCTGAAGTGCCCTTGAGCAAGGCACCTAACTCCTCACTGATCCCCGAGCGCCGCTGTAGCAGGCAGCTCACTCCGGGTTAGTGTGTGCTTCACCTCACTGTGTGCTCATAGTGTGCTTCATCTCACTGTGTGTTCTGTGTGCGCAAGAGAGAAAGTCAGCAGGTCCCCCTGGTTGAAAAACATCCCAAAGGAATAATTTTCTCACCCCCACAATTGAAATGGACATGGTGTCATTCAATCTCAGGCCATGTCCCTGGGTCAAAAAAATCCAGCGAAAGCTAAATTCATTCTCCAGGTGTGCCCTTATAAAGGTTAAGCTGAGTTGTGCATGTTTAGAGAATAGTGATCCATGATCATGATGACTAAGTGATCAATTTTGGGATGGGGTGAAATTTTCAACCACCAAAACACCACCCCCAAAGTGGAGAATAGCTATAGAAATGTATTAGTTTTGGGTGTTTTTCAGACAATGGGACCTGGTGACCTCAAAGTAAATGGTAACACTAAAACAAGAGGCTACATTAAGATTTTTGGAGGAAAAGATCAGTTAATTCACACAGGAATGCTTTAGATTTTGAATTTCTTAGATGTAATGAAATAATAAAGAGAAAAATAGAATGAGAATTCTTTCATCAATTCAATGATGTCTTTTACTTAAGAGACATATTGAAGTAATCTAAAAATAATCCTAACGTAATCAGATTACGTTACATGTTTTGGTAATCCAACTGATTACGTTACTGATTACAAAAATTGCCATGTAATTTGTAGTCAGCAATGGATTACATTTCAAGGTAATCGGACCCAACCCTGCCGCTAATGAAGTATTGTGACCATCAAAAATCGTTTATCGCCTGTAACTCCGTGATAACAGGACGTAACAGGAAAGCAACGGAGGTTAATATGCTCTATGTTTTATCCAAATGATGTCTGTCTATCTTCGTTGCACTCGGAGAAAACGGGAATGTTTAATTCGTCCCGCGTTTCAATCGTCCCGGTTGTACTCTAGCATAAGATTACAGGGTGCCCGGTGATATCCCTTGGGCAATTCTCGATATTAAGGCAAGACACTACGGGTGAATAGGGTAACGTTTTAAAATAATAGACATCACCATGAAACTTCCTCAGTTGATTACTTACAAAAGTATGAAAAAAAATGTATTACAAGTTTTTGAAATTTGAATGTTTAATTATGCAAATTAGGCATTGTCTCATTAAATATGCGCAATTTTGCATATATTTTTGGTAGCTAGATCTGAACATATGATAAAGCCAGGTACAAAATTATTTTTTCATTTTGTTTAGACACAAGATGAAAATAAAATTACTGAGAGATTTCAGGATATCTGCTTTCATTACCTAGGAAATCTAAATATACTGTCCATAGCCTTAAAACATCATTTTTGCCATATTTCTTTTATTAAAATGTCACATAAATCAGGCCAGGAATGATTTATTAACAAATCCCTCTGTAAATATCTTCAGAATATTGCTAAGTGTATAACTGGAAAGTTTGGTGTACATAGGTGCTACATAGGCTGAGATGTTTCTACTGGAAAATGAGAAAAACTCAATTTGAGAAAACAGCCTTGGAACACAGCCAATGAGATTCCGTTCTCAGCCTAGACTTGCCTTTGAACTTTCGCGATTGGTTGCGGATACAATATAAGGTTGCGGTCCATATTTGGATTGCACAACGTCATGCAGGAAACAGAGGTTTCCAACGGTACTACACATGATATGTTTCCTATCATGGTCATGGTAGAGCATTAAACATTAAAAGGCTAACTTTTGGTGAATTTAGGAGAAATATACAGGCGCGAGTAGACAAAATGTAATGAAATAAACACCTAAATGTGTAATCAGACTTTGTTGTTGTAGTAGTGTGAAATAATACATGCTAAGGTAGCAATGTTATTTTCAATAGTTTTTGTGTTATTCTTAGTCCTTTTTTCTGATTACAAGTCCGCTGATACCTAACGTTAACGTTAACTAACATTAACGTTAGCTGCTACTCCATTGGGCTGATGAGCTTGCCTTGACTAGCCGTCCCTCATCCATTCCGTGAACAACGCTGTAGCCTACATCCAATGTCTGGACGGAAAGACTGCGAGAGATCTGCAGCTGCCACAACCACCGAGCTGCGGCTGACCTGCGAGCTGCCATACTAGCATCTGACGTTGTGTGCCTGGAGTCTGGACAGCCGTCGTCCCCCTCACTTTTGATAAGGAAAAAAAGCCTTTAGGTACGCTAAATAAATAATAATGTAGCGATCTCACCCTCAGACAAGATTCACCTTTGGCCAGGACGGCCATTTATTGGAACAGGAAGACTCATACGGACACAGACAACTACATAGGGCAACACAGGGGTAGTCTCAGCCGCACATGCTACACACAATAAGGGTTTACCACACACATCAACACGAGGATAAGCACATGAGGTACAACCAAAGAGACTAACACGCTAACAAATACACAACATGCTAAACGTAACTACAACTATTATAACCGACATTACACATTCTACCATTCACTCGCACTGCATTCTGGGAGACACTCATTCAACGTTAAACATGTACATCCACCGACGCTACATAACCCCCTCCCGAGCCATTGTCGTCCCCGGCAATGACAGCTCAGCTCACCGCTCGCGGCTGCGTCGGTGTCAGTCCCAGTGCTTAGTCCAAGTGACCGGAAAGCCTCCGGCTGCACGATAACCCATCCCGACTGGAAGGGCTCTCGGCTGCCTCTGTCACGTCAGTTCTCCCCCGAACAAGCACCAGAACCGGCCAGACGTGGGTCGTGGTGTCGCTTGGGCCCTCAGTTTCCCGCCGTGCAGCTGCGCTACCTGAAACAGCAGCAAACAGTCCCACTGCAAGCCGAACCCCCGGATACGCTGGAACCCCTGGACGTTCGGTAGCCCCCTCTGGCTACTGTGACAGCTCGTGGCCGTTGCCACCTGTCCACAGTGTGCCGATCTCCAGGCGGTCAGCAGTCCACGTCGAGGTCCCTCCTCGCGCTGCCCTCTTGTAGAACTTTTGTCGGCTGTCTCTCGAGCACAACGATGCTCCACTGTGGCGGGAAATGGAGACCCCGACCCTCTCAGCAGGCTCGGGACACACAGAAACTCACACAAAACATGAAAAACATTGCGCAGACTTGCGTCAACCGGAACGTGCGCACTTAAAATCTCAAACAGTACACAAAACGATAGCTCCCAAGGCTCTACAGGTCGACGTTACCCTCTTGGTCACTAGCTGGAGCACCGCAAGCTCCCGAACTAGCAGCTATGACTCCATCACACTCTCGACCGGCAGCTGACGCTCTGGAAGTTCTTCCGTAGCTGGCGGTGTAGACCCGGCCGCTGTGGTCGTGTTCCAAGGCCGTCAGAGAGTTCGCGCTCTCTATGGATGAGATCCTCGGATGACGGCAGCATCGACATCGGCGTCGAGCCGGGAACTCCTCAGCCGTGGCCGCTTCCTCCAGCGCTGGCAGCTCTCGTCGGCTGTGCAGGGCTGGTCCCGCTGGTCGCCTGCACAGGTCCCGCGCCGGGCCGACAGGTCCCCCATCCTGCGAAGTGGCGAGCTCAGCGAGCTGGCTAGTCCTTAAAAGGACCATTGGAACATCTGCTGAGGTCCGCCGCCATCTTGCTGGTCTGGTCTTCGGCCTTCTTCTCTGTCTTGATCTGGGGAGGGGCCCATCCCACTTCTGACACCAATGTAGCGATCTCACCCTCAGACAAGATTCACCTTTGGCCAGGACGGCCATTTATTGGAACAGGAAGACTCATACGGACACAGACAACTACATAGGGCAACACAGGGGTAGTCTCAGCCGCACATGCTACACACAATAAGGGTTTACCACACACATCAACACGAGGATAAGCACATGAGGTACAACCAAAGAGACTAACACGCTAACAAATACACAACATGCTAAACGTAACTACAACTATTATAACCGACATTACACATTCTACCATTCACTCGCACTGCATTCTGGGAGACACTCATTCAACGTTAAACATGTACATCCACCGACGCTACATAAACATATAGGATTTGCGCTAACTGTAAAACTCCCCATTAACAGCATCACATCACTACCCAGCTAACAATTTATGGTTTCCAAAACGTTCTGGGAACCATAGTTTTTGGTTTCGGAAACGTTAGTTTTTGGTTCCCAAACGTTACCCTAAGGTTAGTTTTTGAGCAAGTTTTGGTTCCCTGAACGTTCCCCTAACGTTCCCCAACCGGTGCAAACTTTAAAAAACCTTCCCCTAACGTTCCCCAACTGTTCCCATAACGTTCCCTAACATTTAGGGAACGTTCCCTTCCCTAAATATTGCAACCTTTAGGGAACCCTCCCCTAACATTGCAACCTTTGCATACCAATTACTTTAAACAGCACGAGCAGGAATGCATTATTATATATTAGCAGGAAAGAATGAACAGGCAAAATCGATGGAACTTATAACTTTAATATAAAATTATCAAAAGACAAAAAAAACAATATAAAAGGCCTCACTGTGTATATATATATATATATATATATATATATAAATTAGACTTAGTGTTAGCTAAGTATATTAACATAAGGCATTTGACTTTGGTAGGTGCTACATTCAACAAATAGACACACTGTACAATAGACAACAATATACATTGTGGCAGATACCAACACAATATACAAAGACATAATACCAATACAAGTACACATGGAGTGGGCTGTTGAGTGCAAAGTAATAGTGCAAATGTAGAGTGCAAGACGTATATTGGAATGATAAAGTAAGTAATGTGCAGGTGTGGTCAAAGTGGGGATGACTCCACTTATCCACAGAGTGATAACAGTGCGAAAGAAGCTGCTCCTGTGTGTGGTTGTTTTTGTGTGTAAAAAATACAATTGCTGTAATACAAAAAAATACTATAGCTTTAATTAAAGAAAAATACAAAAGGTTTAATACAACAAAAAAAAATACAAAAGCTTTAAAAATAATTAAAAAAAATAGAGCTCCAGTCCTTCAAGTCCGAGTCGAGTCTCAACAAGATCAGTCCTCAGCTTGCCTAAAGAGAAAAAAAAAAAAAAGTTTGATGTCATACTAAGAATGAACATGTTGAAAAAAACAAGACAAAGTGCCTTACTAACAACCCTTTTTTTTCTGATCACAAAAAAAGTAGTTTTCCCATTCCTTTGATTGTTATGAACAAATTTCAATTTACCGTCTGTGTGGGGCAAACTTCAGTGCTAGCCCAATCAGGTCCTCCGCCTCTGCAGCATTTAGCGCAGGGAAGTTTTTCTAGGCCGCAGCTATAGTAGAAATCAACAAATGAGAAAAGTTAAGTCAAATTAAAACTTCTTATCAGCCAAGTTAAGCATAATACTGATGTGAACAATAAAATAACACCTGCCTGTTAAAAACCTGCAGAGGGTTAGGTCCTGAAAGGATTTCTTGGCCTTCCTGCCCCGCAGGCTGTACTCCTTTAGAACGTTGTTGGTTGCCACCCGCCGTAGCATACGACGGATGGCAGCACCTGGAGTCAACCCTCCAAGGGACGCCAAGAAAAGTAGCTGTAAAACATAGAAATACAAATTATATAGAACAACATATAGAAAGTGGAGAGCTTATACAATCTCATATTGTAAGTCAGTTCAGTTATAATGATTTGAATTTATGCAATTACATAGTGTTTATCTTAAGGGCAGGACTATGGCCATTTAATTACCATTTTGTTCCTCCTCTCCTGGTTACCAAGACTCTGGTCCAAGTCTTGCAGCTCGGTGACTGTCGAGCAGGGGGACAGCAAAAGGTCTTCAACCGGAGCAGAGGGAAGTGACTGTGAGCCCCTTAGGAGGCTGAGCACCTCCTCGATCTTGCCCTCAATCAAGTCGATTCGCTGTGCCATGCGGACCATGGATGTCCTCACAGCTATGGAAAAGTTGATAGTGTTAGTTGTCAGTAAGCGAGTAAGCGAGTTAGTTGTTAGTAAGCGAGTCTTCTTACCTCTCATTTCCATCTCGATGGCTGAGTCACCTCCCTCTGTGCGAGGAGTCACCTCCCTCTGTGCGACGTGTTCTGCTATTTACAACCAAAAAAGTTAAGTTACACTCAAATCCCTTGTCATGAAATTGCATTTAATTGGAAATGGAAAATTCAAAGCCGCTGTACCTTCAACTGGCACCCAAGTCCTGGAGGGAGGGCATTTTGTTCCTCCTCTCCTGCAGCTCAGTGACTGTCGAGCAGGACAACAGCAATATGTCATCGACTGGAGCAGAGGGAGGTGACTGGGAGCTCCTTAAGAGCATGAGCAGCTCATCCATCTTCTCCTCAAATGCGTCCATTCGCTGTGCCATGCGGTAATGGTTGTCCTTATTGCTATGGAAAATGGATGGTGTTAGTTTTAGTTGTTAAATACATTATATACCTGCATATGTGAACAAATTAAGTGAGTGTTCTTACCTCTTATTTCCGTCTCCATGGCCAAGCCACCTCCCTCTGTGTGATGAGTCACTTGTGCTGTTTACAACAACAACAAAAAAAGTTACTTACTCTCAAGTTCCTTGTCATGAAATTGTATTTACTTGGAAATGGAAAATTCAAAGACACTGTACCTTCAACTGGGTCCCAAGATGAAGTGGCAGGTGTTATAATAGACCCATCCAGCTCTGGGCAATGAGCTGGTTGCCTGTGTGGTGTTGACTCATCTAAAAAGAAAGTAAATATGAATATTGGTCAGTTAATTTATGGTAGGTTTCTTGCACATGACATTTGCAAAAGATAAACCTATGCTGTTACATTAAACAATCGCTAAAAAGAAAAACTCACATGCAGGTGGTGGAGGCAGTGACATCTGCTGACCTAATAAAAGGCAGGAAGAGACAAATACATCAGAACAGTAACATGATATGCACTAGGTTAATAAACATGAATGTCAGTAGTTCCATGGTAGGAAATATGACTCAACTGGTTTTCTTAAATAATACATGTATAAATGTTAACTTACATACAGGGCTTCCAGGCACACGCACCATCCTGGAATGCTTTCTTGCTTGCGGAACGGATTCATCTGAAATTATAGACCATACAATCTGCACTGATTGCAAAAAGAATATTTGAATTGTGCAAATAATGTAGTCTGTATTTAAGAGGTCTTACCATCACGTGACCATGCACTGCCTTTTGTGGACGCTCGCATCTTCTTCCGCCTCAATGCTAGAAGTGTCCATCAGCCGCTGACATTTTTCCATAGCTTTGGTGTATGAATCTACGTTAAGAGAACAACGTTTTTGTGAGCCAGTAAAGCAAAGCAGTATTTCCATATAGAGAAAACTATTATTGATAGTATTGCAGCAATCAGTCATCTGTACACAACCAGATTTTCTTGACTGGATATTTGGCCCAGCTTTTGACTTGATTTTTGTATTGTAGCCCAGAGAATTTCTAATGGGGAGACACAGCATCCATAGAAATGCATGGGCTTAGTTTGTAAAGCCAGTATGGCAGCTGTGTATAGCCTACTACACACATTCCGCCCCTTCCTGTATGCTTCCCAACAGACCTCTGAAGTTCGCCTACAAAAAGGAACCAAAACTGCCATCTTTGCCTATAAGGAGATCAGGGTGTTAATTTAACCTAACTACCTATGACAAGTTACATTGCAAGTTAGGTCTGGGGTAGCAAAAATCTAAGTTGCTGTCTTAACGTAGGCCTGTTGAAGATCACAGTTAGCCTACCCAGGGTATCTGCACATTTTCCAAGTGCAAATTTAAAGACTTTTAAGACCTTTTTAAGACATCTAAATGGAAAAATTAAGACTATACCACGGCAAAAAGATACATACGACAACTTAAAACTGTTTTATGCAATAGTTTTTTTTTTTCCTACTAATTTTAACCCCCACCCCATTTTGGATGTCTACAGAAGTTACCACATATATTTTGGCGAAAGAAAAATAATTGTGTGTGAATTACCTTCAAAGCTATAAATGCCCAATTTTAGGGTCTGGGCTGCTTGCTTTTGAAGCTGGCTGTACATATCTGGTTGTGCTTACTGGCTGAGGCTGACTGTTCTTCACCTGTGTCTGTAGTAGCCTAGGCTACTTGCCAAAGACATGTGCACTGGACTGGATTCCCTTCAATATTTTTTTCAAAGTTAGACTAAGCTATTTAAATATTTTAATAGGCCTACTTTATATCATGTACTATGTGCATCTATTGTCCCATATGCAGCACAGCAAATTAAAGTTAATCCACGACTTTACATTTTGCATACCTATGCATACCAATATCTAAACCAACCAAAGCTTGACTGAAACATTGTAAAACCATTGACTTGTTTTAAATTAATTAAGAGACAGGTCCTCCTCAGATCCTGCTGAAAACTGCTGGTTTCATCTCAAGCACGCACGTATTATGAACGCACGTTTTTTTTTTTTTTTTATGTAGCCAGTCGCCGACATTAAAAAAAAATGCAGCTATATTTCACAACTTTTGCGAAGTAGGCCTACTGGGAAAGGCTGGCAAGCAAGCTGTTGACAGATATTACAGGTATTATAACTTAGACAGATATTTTCTTCCCTAGGCTAGGCCAGCAACACACGTTGGAAAGATGCAAACAGATCAACTTAACATATTTCCTCCTGATTGCAAAAACGTTTGTTTTCTTTTTCTGTCAGTCCGTGGTTCCTTCCTTCGCAGCAAATTATCAGACGAGTGACAGAATCACTGCGCATAATTTGACCAGCAGTCTTCACGTCCATAGTTTGTGAAACCATGATGCCCAGCGCAACTCCAAAAAGGACAAATAAGCGTCCGGCTTATGGCTGGGCCGGACAGGGCTTTTAAAATCCATAGGCTATGTCCTGCCTAAATTCCAACGTATGGCCACCCTATCGCTAACTGGCTTACCAACTCTTTCTCCCGCTCATTCTACCTCATGTAGGCTACCTGCATATCTCTCAGGCCACGGCTACACCACGAAAACGTCAGGCATATTTGTACATATTATTACCGTTTTCACACCTTTAACCACACCCGTGAAAACATCTTCACTCTGTAACCACTACACTTCCTCCCGTTGCCTTATAGTCACAATTGCGTTTTAAATACACGAAAAACCGGATAGAGACATTTCACTCGCTCTTGCACTTGCTGGCGGTCCCATACGCAAATTTAATACCTCCCTTTCAAAAATTCAAGACATCCCAGACAATTTAAGACTTTTTTAGGCCTTAAAAACCGAAAGTTGTATTTAAGACTTTTTACGACTTTTTAAGGATCCGCGGGAACCCTGCTACCACTCGAAGGCAGAGGACAAACGTGTGTTGAGCAAAATGTCTGCATTTCAGACTTCTTCGTCCCCGGGAGAGTGCAATAATTCTCTCCCCATGTTATTTTCCCATAGCAAAAATTGCAAGATAGGCTACCGGATCTCAGCTTTTTGAAGGCAAAATTCAGAGGTCTATTCACTTGAATCGTCTATCCGATCAACTGTGTTACAAAATGGCCGCCGACAGTGTAGCATTATCAGAGCCCTTCTAAGGATTATTAGACATTCTCTGATATTATCTATAGCCATCTCTATGGCTCTAGTGTAGCCTACATATGCAGGACTGTTCAGTAGGTTATACCAACTTAAAAAGCATCACCATCTCAGTATACCCACTTAAAATAGACTAGGATACATTTGGGGTTGATCACAGTGTAGCCTACCCACTACAGCTAACTAGCCTACATCACAGTAGCCTAGATCCAGCTACATACAGTAGGCCTATATCCACTAGCCTACACCACTGCTGCCGATCGACTTGCCTAAAAGGACTGACTGTACACTAAAACTAATTAAAAGAAACGGTAGCCTAGTGCTATTATTTGTAACATCAACGTGAGCAGGTTAACACGATGACACAAAACATACAATGCTGCAAAACATAACACGTTGAGAACAGCTCAAACAAAGACGAACGAGCAATGTGCTCTGGTAAATTACAAACTTGGCAGAATCGGAATATAACAAAGCCCTACAAGTGAAAGGACTTAAGGTTAAACCTCAAACTCTTGCATTACAACCACTAGGCCTACATCATGAAACTGTAACATATTTCACTTACTTTCGTGAGATCGAATTCAAGACGAGTGTAATCCATTCCAAGACTTCTTCCAGCGGCGTTCAAGAATCACGGAATTCAAACAGAGCCCGTTTACGGAAGTCAGGACAAGACTTCAATCGATCACCTGAAAGCAGAGGCGCTGTCTTCCCCCTACTGGCGTGGGGGTAGGCCTACGTGTAAGGGAGAGCCTGTCTGATTGAACTGAAGTGAATTGTGAAATGAAAGAAGTGAATTTTCTTAGTTGTGAAAAGTGTTCTATTGATAGATTTTTGTTTAAAGTTCACCTAATACGTAAAAAAAAGCACAAAAGTATATATTTTTTATTTAGTAAAATTGATATTAGCCTAAAATAAATATTATCTTGATATGATGTTTACCTTACTTAGATTTTATAAGACCAATCATTTGAGTGGATCTAAATCAAGTGACTGCAAACATTTTGTATGTTACTTCAAAAACTGAAATGGAGCTTGTGTTAGTATTGACTAGCTGTTATTGTCTCCAGTTTCTAAAGCTGATAGAGGCGCAATCAATCACACAATGCCAACACATTTAACACGGCATGGAATTGGAATGAATAGAGACGCATTACCATTGACGTCATTGCCACCTAATCAGAAGCCTCGAATGCAAATAATGTAAAATGTGTGAATGTAAAATGGTAATGGTAGGCTACAGGAACAAATGAAACATGTTCTGAATGTATTCTAGTGATAGCAGAAAACTATTATAAAAATATTTTATATTTTATTTACCGAAGTATTATTGTTTGTTTAATCCAACGTGAAACTGCAATCGGTTCTGAATGCAGACCAGGCGTCTTCCCCCTACTGGCGTGGGGGTGCACTCAGAACAACCAAAAACAACCAATAACAACTAAACGGGAACGTTGTGTGAAGGTACTGTGCAACCACAGGAGAACGTTTTGGTTGGTTGGTTCCCTTAACGTTTAGGAACGTTAAGAAACCCTTAGGTAACGTTCCCTAACCGTTAGTTTTTGGTTTGGTTCGAACTACCCTTTAGGGAACCATACACTAACGTTCCCGAACGTTCCCTTAACGTTTTGTGTTAGTGGGGTAACCACAGCCATCTACAGTAGGGGAGCGCGGGGCACAAAGTAACGCGGGGTTAAATGTAACACGGACTTTTTCCCTATTTGCAGGGGGTTGATCGAGGCATGCTATTGGTCAGTTAATCACACTACTATGAGACGGTGTTCCACACATTTTCAGTCAGTATGGACGTGTTTCCACGTAGATCTGCAGCAAAACGCCTTTTGAAGACATCAACGTAAATGTCTAGGTTGTACTTGTCTTTCCAATACTGAGTTGTGGGTGCAGCTCACTGACTCCAATCTTGTATCATCTTAATAACCGTCTTGTAGGCTAAAAATGAACACCGTTTTGAAACATGTAGCCAACTTATAGCAGGAGCTAGCTTATTTTATAACAAACGTGACCCAGCGGGGTTAGTTGTAACGCGCTGTTACAACTAAGCCACTCATACTGTATAATGATGTTGCAATACAAAAATATGCGCGTATTAGTGTTAGTTTAGTTAGTTTTTGTGATGTTTTGCATTTTGCCTCATGTGTTTTCAGGTTTGAGGGCTTTTCTTGGCAGGATTGACCTTGGTTAGACTCTTAGCTTCCATTGGCGCATATTTCTCATGTTATTTCTCCGTATAGAAAATAAAGTCAATTTTCGACACACGTCTGTTGTTAGTTCATGACTTATGTATCATAAATAGTCAGATCCTATTCTATCATACACATTCAGATACATTTATTGAATTAATTTAATTAAAAACAGCCTTTGGGATGAGTGTTACAACTAACCCCGCATATGGGGCAGGTTGTAACATTTCACCTATCGCCACTCTCGGTGGAATTGTAAAAGAACAGTAGCTCCTACAAACAAACTTCCAGTGCATATGTGTAACAGAGATATGTATGTTGCTTGTTAAAAAGTATAACTAGTGAAACTCAAATGATTTTAGAATTATTTAGCCATAACCAAAAAGTGTTACTTTGTGCCCCGCGCTCCT
Source organism: Alosa pseudoharengus (assembly GCF_046254945.1). Lineage (NCBI taxonomy): Eukaryota > Metazoa > Chordata > Actinopteri > Clupeiformes > Clupeidae > Alosa > Alosa pseudoharengus. Next base: position 1,708,905 of record NW_027468598.1, on the reverse strand, counting down.
ATACTGTAAGACTGCACAATCTCATATTCACTCTGTTGGATATCTGAAGCCAGTTTGTCTACTAACAATTATAAAATAATCCAGGCTTGCTTAGCATAAATCATTTATCATTATCTTTATTTGAGGCAGGCTGGTATTCGAGGCAGGCTTTTTTAAATATGTCTATAACCTGCATTTAAACATGCATTTCGTTTGGAGCGGCATGCATACCGGTAGGCTATCAAAAGCATTTTCGGTTTGGTTTGGGATTTAATTTACTTTTGGACTGTTTGATTATATTGCTAAATGTTGGGACTGATGGGCACTGAAATCTGGGAGATATTTGATGGTTCACTGTTAAGTTTCATGCAGTTGAAAAAGTGTCGGGATTTCCACTGCTGTTTATTGCGAGACAAGGCAGCCCTTCATTGAATAGGGGTTGTGCTGTAATGGAAACCTTTTTGCGTAGACAAGTAGCCTAAATTGAGTTATTGTTTAATTATGCATGATTTAGTAATTAAAAAAAAAAAAAAATTCATAGGCTGGAATGCCTTGAGTCGCAACAATTGTGTTTAATAGGCTTCAGCCTCTGGCAATTCAGGTTGGGTTGGGCAATTAGCTCGAAAGGGGCGGCAAGAGAATGAGCTTGAGAACGTGTGTTGGAGACCCATGGTAGGAAAACGACTTTTCTTTGCCAACCGTAGGCTATTAATCCAACCAACATAATACAATACAATACAACATATAATAAAATATTAAGAAGAGGTTATTTCATTGACTTAAATCGAACAATGTCTTCTACTGGACTAATGGCAATTGTTACCCCGTCTTGTATGGGAACCTGCCTTTATTTGTCCTGCTATAAATAGAATCAATCCCGGGCATAATTTGAGGATTTATGGTAGCCTAGCCTAGTGCTCAACTTCTCCTCAACATGACGTTAGCTGTTATGTTTATGATAACAAACTCAACTAGCCTATATTTATCAACTCATTAGCCTAAAATACAAGTCTATCAACGTTTTTGTTCTAAGACATTTATTTCAAACATAATTTCAAGACACAAATTGGATACTTCAGTTACCTTGGTGAATAAATCCCAGAGAGTAGGCTACCACACCCCAGAGTGATAGGCCTAGCGTTCTTATGCGTTCAGTGTGGGGTAGCCTATAAACAAGCTGAGAATTTAGCGGTGTCACGTCTGCCTGTCACAGACGTGGGGAGCTCTTTGAAGCTTGGGATAATGTGATACAGTCACTACAGTAACAGTATTTTATTTTACTTCAGGGTGCTTGCGCAAGTCTTGAAAGTCTTAATAAGTATGGAATTTTGAAACACTGTTTTCCAGACCTTGAAAAGTCTTGAATTTTGTGTGAAAGTCTTAATAAAGTATGGAAAAAATGTATGGTAGAATCTTACAGTATGCTCAAAGGCATTGTGAAATGAGAAATATAGGAAGGTAGGCTATAAAACTATAATTTTACTAACTGGTCACGTAGTATTAGCCTAATGGAATTATATACAATCAACGCTTGCTTAGCCTAGTCTGGCACATTTTCGTCACTGCTGAGGTCTATTGACACATAGCTAGCCTAGTGGTCATTAGAAATGGGTCGTTGCGTGTTTTTGAATTTATGGCTGGATTTGAAGTTAAATGAAATTAAAAATTAGAGTCTATGCCATACTATGCAGTTTATTTTTTGTTCTAACCAAGTGCGCTAGGTCAAATGTATGCACTTTTGTAAGTGTTGTGATACAGCTTGTTCAGAAGTTAAAATGAGATAACATAAAGATAAGTTCAGTCATGTCAAGGACAGAAAAAATGAGATGTGAGTGAGACTGAATTCTACATACATTCATCTATCCATTCATGTTTTTTTATAGATAGTTTGGTAATACTTTACTTGACGGGTGAGTTCTTAACACATTCATAGCAGCTGTCATAAACTTCACATAAAGCATTCATGACTGTTTCATGAGACATGACTCAACATTCATACCAAACCTTTCATGAATGTGGAAGACAGAACGACGACAACTCGTCAAAATAAAAGTCCATCAATCGCAAAGCAGCATTGCCGTTTTTGTTCCAAACCTCTTACCTGACCATGTCACATCTGAGTCAATGGGCTAGTCCAGTGCCAAAAAGACAGAACATGGTCAAGCAAATAATTTTTGTTTCATAAAAATGTATTTGTTTTATGATGTAACCTTTGCAGATAATTTCTCATCTTTTGCTACTGGGAATGTCCAACCATTCCAGGTTACACAAATACAAGTCGAATGTAGGCTAGTTTGCCTCCCAGTGTTAAACTCAGTGATTACAAATACTTCACAACTTGTATAGCCTAGTAAAGTGACATTCAATGTAGACTTCATAAGATATTCATGAAATATTTACAAAAACGGCAATGCTGCTTTGCAAAAACGGCAATGCTGCTTTGTTTTCGTCGTTCTGTCTTCCACATTCATGAAAGATTTGGTATGAATGTTGAGTCATGTCTCATGAAACAGTCATGAATGCTTTATGTGCAGTTTATGACAGCTGCTATGAAGGTGTTATGAACTCACCCGTCAAGTAAAGTGTTACCGTTTTGGTGACACTTGTTTGATGTGAAATTCATGTACTTGTGATTTTCATGTTTTGAAACATTTTCATCAGTAAAAGCATAATTTACTGTGAATAATGCATTTGTTCATTGAATTCTAGCCTATAAAAATTAAATTTCTAATAAACACAGTTGGTACAATCTCAACCAATGAAGTAGGAAGTAGGCACACAAGTATACAAGTACATAAAGTTAAGGTCTTGAGAAAAAAAAAATCCAGTTTTAAAAAAGTTTGGAAAAAGAGCAAGCACCCTGTACTTATTATGTAATTTTTTTTTACATTTTATAAATGCTTTGTTTAAATGCTGTTGGAACAAATAGTTGATTATAAAGGCAACTTTCTGTTGCAATTTTCTGTGTGTTCTGGACTGGTAACTTGTTAAACCAACACTTGTTAAGTTCTAACGTTGCATAAATATGAACTGCAAACACACAGTGGAGAGTTGATTTGGTTTATACCAGACAATTTAAGTAGGCCTAACTAGGCTATTTGATCATGTAGTCTATGTTTGGATCATAGGCATGATGATTCATTCATGGCTTCATAAAATATCAACATCCCATGTTGCTTTTTTCTACCATTGGCCCAAGTAGTGACCAGTATTCTACCATTGGCCCAAGTAGTGAAAACAATTGTTTGAAAACAATCAATGGTATTATCTTAATTTTCTGGCAAGTTTAATATATGATGGTCGAAAGTGGGCCAGAGGTGGCGATCCGATATCTGGAAATCTGATCTCACTATGAGTTTGTGTTCACAATTTGGTCCCCCTCACTTCCAAAATATCTCCTGCGCCCCTGCTGGATTGAGTGCTGAAGTGGGGAGCTCTGATGGCGACGTCGGGAGCTATGATGCAACAAACTGTCGCTGTCTAAAGCCACCGAGCTGCTGATCAGCAAGAAGATCGCCCTTCATGACTTCAGAGTGTTCTGTTCTTCCGGTGCTCTCCAGACTGCCAGTGAAATCTCCGGGTTGGTCAGTCGTAACGTTAAAGAACTTTGTTGGCATTGCATTGGTTGTTAAGACACAGCTGTGTGTAGTTAACATGATTTTTCTTTTTCATTTCTTTTTCATTTTATTTTCTTTTTTTACTTTTTATTTATTAATTTGCAGCGCAGCAGGGGAAGCAAGGCCTGTGTTTCTACCATGCTTGTTTTGGATCTAAGGCTACGAAGTGCCGCCCACCCTGCCGTTTCAAGGCATCAGGAAATGGGAGGGCCGGCGCTCATTTACAGCAATGAGTGTCGGCCATACAGGCAGTTTGCTGTTCGTCACCGATGCTGTTTCCGGACGTCGTTTCCTCTGTGACACAGGTGCGAGGGTAAGCGTTTTGTCTGCTACAGAATTGGACATTCAACAGGGTAAACCAGGTCCCGTCTTGGAGGCCGCGAACGGTAGCTCCATCCAGACTTTCGGTGTGTTTCGCTGGGCAGCAGTTTAACTGGAACTTTGTGGTGGCGAGAGTGTCCACGCCCCTACTAGGGGCGGATTTTCTTTGTGCTCATGGCCTTGTGGTGGATGTCAAAAACCGATGCCTGGTCAATGCAGAGACCTTTACCTCACTCCCTTGCACGCGCAGCAGTTTCAGTTCGTCCCGTCTGTCCAGCACCTTTGCGGCTGATGATTTTTTACGCCTCCTGGACGAATTCCCTGAATTTTCTGCTCGCTTGGCTGGTAAGGTCATTTTTTCAAAGGTGGACCTCATCCGCGGTTATCACCAGGTGCCGCTGTATCCACAGGACATTCCCAAGACTGCTGTCATCACTCCTTTTGGCTTGTTTGAGTTCCTCCGCATGCCATTTGGGTTAAACAAAAAGCTGCCCAGACGTTCCAGCGACTCATTGACAGTGTTCTGCGTGACTTGCTGTTCGTTTTTGTGTACTTGGACGACATCCTCGTAGCTAGTACTTCCAAGGTTAAACAGCTGGCACACCTCAGGGTTCTGTTTCAGCGTCTGGACGATCACGGACTGATCATCAACACATCGAAGTGCCATTTCGTTTTGTCTGCCATTGACTTCCTTGGCCACCATGTCACGACCGAGGGGGCACCTCTTCGTTCCACGTGCAGCTCACCTCATGCGTCCCCTCTACGAGGCTCTTAAAGGTAGGGCTGCTAAACACACCTTTGACTGGACAGGGGAAAGGACTCAGGCATTCATGGACACCAAACGGCCTTGGCCAATGCCACCATGCTAGCCCACCCATCCTCAGATGCACCTATCGCCATCACAACTGACACCTCTGACTATGCTGTAGGGGCCGTCCACGAGCAGCTGGTTGATGGTGCTTGGCAGCCGCTGGACTTTTTCAGCCGGGAGTTGCCCCCAACGGAGAGGAAGTACAGCATGTTTGACAGGGCTGCTAGGCCTTTTCCTGGACATACGACACTTCCATTTCCTGCTGGAAGGCCGATCGTTCACTGCCTTTGTGGACCACAAGCCTTTAACTTTTGCCATGGCCAAGGTTTCGGAGCCATGGTCTTCCCGGCAGCAGCGTCAGCTTTCTTTTATTTTGGAGTTCACAACTGATATTCGCCATATGGCAGGAAAGGACAATCAGGTGGCAGACTGTCTTTCTCGTCGTTTTGTGGGGGCAGTGCATCTTGGAGTGGATTATGCACGTATGGCGGCGGACCAGGTCCATGACGCTGACATCCAGGCATACAGGACTGCCATCAGTGGACTGTGTTTGGCGGACGTTCCTTTCAGCGGCGCAGATGTCTCTCTGCTTTGTGATGTTTCCACAGGTCAGGCCCATTGTCCCTAGCAGTTGGACTGTGGACTGTGTGACTGTGTGAGCGTTTTCACCGCTCATTGAAAGCTGCGTTGCGGGCGAGCCTCCGTGACGTCATCGTTTGCCTTGGGTGAAGTTAGGTCTGCGTGCTACTCCCAAAGAGGATCTCTCTTCATCCACGGCCGAGGATTTCTTACCTGATGTTACCCACCCATGGTCTTCTGGTGAACAGCGGCAGGTGCACCTCCATGGTGCCCAGGTCTTACGCCCGGCACAGCATGCCACATTCACAGCTCTTGCCAGGATTGCAGGACGCGGCATATGTGTTTATTCATCATGATGCTCACCGCAGCCCCTTGCGTCCAGCCTATGATGGTCCGTTCCGGGTGCTGGGGACACATTTTTTGGCCAAGCGAGACCGGGTGTCAGTGGACCACCTTAAACCCGCTCACTTGGACTTGGACTCTCCGGTGGTGGTTGCCCAGCCCCCACGGCGGGGCCGTCCTCCATCTACTACGCTTCCACAGTCAACGAACCCTGAACTTCTTGTTCCTGCGGCCCCAGTGCCTGATGGCCAGAGCAAGTTTGGCCGAGCACTGCGCCCACCTCACCGGATGAACTTGTCTGTCTTTGTGAATTCTGGGGGGGCATGTGTAGGGGCACCACGTTGTACATAATTTACAGCCAGCCATTACGTGTTCACTTGAATGGTATTGTTGCAGTCACAGCCTGCGCTTTTATCTGTTGAGTTGTTGTGTACTGTATGTTGTGATGGCGTTCAGTGGCGCAACTTGTGTGTAACTTTAAACTGACATGCGAGCTAAGTTACGAGGATTAAAGTTTCCCTGAGTTTGGGCTTTTAAACCTATTCGCTGTGTCCGTGTCTCCCCATATTGTCGACTCCTTTACACGGGCATTGTGTTTTTGATTTTCCCTGTTTAGACTAGAACAATACCCGTACTTAGTTGAGCATAACATATTGTTGCTAATATTATTATTTGTGGTTTAACGCTTAGGTTAGAAGATTATATGTTACAAGCTAAATGTCTGAGTGGTGTGGTCATACAGATTCTTATGAGTGTAGGGCTAAGCTACACCAGGCACGTAACTGAAGCATTCCGTTCGCGTTGCGTCTTCTGCAACAATTAGCTTCCAATAGGCCTAATCAATGGAAGTAGCTACACCTGGTGCGTTAGCGGCCTGTAGGCTACGTTCCAAAAAAATAGACCATTCTTTTAATGGATTTTACACGTCGCGAACGGAACGCTTCAATTAAGCGCATGGTGTAGCTTCCTGTAATATAGGCTATCCTAGCTTGTGCCCTTTTCATGCATGCTAACGTGAAGAATATGAACATGCTATTTTGTAACAAAGTCGTTAGTTGGAAATGTTTGTTTGTACTTACAGCCTGTGAGCTGGTGGTCGATCATCGTGACGGTACAGATCCAGGTTTTCAGAACATCGATACAAAACCATTTTCTAACTGTAGGCAGTGAGTCACTGTGGTCGAAATGATTGGAACACAGAACTAACTTTGCACTATACTTCGGTGGTGGTGTTCCAACGATAAATTCCAACCATTTCTTCCTCAACTCTTCTTTCTAAGGCAAGACATGCAACGTTGATGTGTTATTGTCACAAATAACACAGGCACGAATTTGTTCCGCCATGTTAGCAACTTGCTGTTAGCTCCTACTAGCTGCAGAGAGCTCTGCTATCTCCTGGCCGCAAAATCTTCCTGTTTTCCTGTGGGCGGTCATAAGCCAAGGTGGGCGAGGCCAAGAATACCAATTTTCTCTGTTGCGTCACACAGAAGGGCTTTTTCTGATTCGCTTGTTTTTCCGTCTATTTTCTTTCATTGGCTAATGTGGGCAATTGGGGTAGAAGATAATTTTTACGTGCAGCATAGATAGATAGATACCAAGGGGAATTTCAAGGTCTCAGTAGCATGTACAGACATCACACACAACATGCACAACAGCAGAAAAAGTAATAAAAGTATATAATATAAAAAACACAGCTAAGCAATAAGGACAGTAGAAGATAAAGAATATACTAAAATACAAATTATACTAAATAACACTAAATCTAAATCAAGTCTAAGACAGTATCCACATAGTGTGCTTAGGGGTGATTAAGCTTGAGGTGCTTGCAATGACTGAGGCAGGGACTGAGCCTGTGATACTCTGTGCATAGTAAGGTAAGGTGCTCTCTGAGAGTGAGTGTCATGGTGATGGTGCAAATGAGTAAGTCCAACAGTGCAACAGTGCAAGAATAGTCTAGAGACCAGCATAAAATAAATATGGACATATAAGAGAGTAGACAAGGTAATATAAAAGAAACTATAGAATAACTTTATCAGTGCAAGAATGGGTTGACGTAATAGGGTTACAGCCATTATACAAGTATTGATTATAAAGCATTAAGTATTAAGTAAAGGTATAAGTGTGGCCACAATCCGGCTGTGGGATGGAGGGAGGGGTTATGCATATTATGTGCTAATATACAGAGGTGGGAGTAAGTCACACATGTGCAAGTCACAAGCAAGTCTCAAGTCAGTCTCAAGCAAGTCCAAGTCATTTTTTGTGACAGTCAAGCAAGTCAAGTCATAGCCAAATCATTGAAATTCATGATGATTTACCCATGTTTTCATTTTAAAATAATAATAATAATATTAATAATAATCTTTATATAGCACTTTTCAAAACAAAGTTACAAAGTGCTGTACAATATCAACATAAATGAAAATGCAAATAATAATTTCAAAATCAAATACTAATTCAATTAGAACTTACATTAAAAAAAAATTTTTTAAATAAACTTACACTGAAATAAAACTTACTGAAATAAAACTTGACACTGAAATAAAACTTAGGATACTGAAATAAAACTTGACACTGAAATAAAACTTACTGAAATAAAACTTGACACTGAAATAAAACTTAACACTGAAATAAAACTTAATAAACTTAACACAAAATGGAGTATATTACTTAAACAAAACTAAGGAAGGCTTGCTTGTAAAGATGAGTTTTAAGGAGGGATTTAAAAGAGCATACTGACTTGGCTGACCTGATTTCATCAGGCAGGTCATTCCAGAGCCTAGGTGCCCTGACACTAAATGCTCTCTCCCCTTTAGTTTTGAGATTGACCTTAGGAATAGTTAGGAAACTACTACTAGATGATCTTAAAGTACGCACAGTGTATACGGTACTAGGAGGTCAGATATGTAGTTGGGAGACAGGCCATGTAGAGCTTTAAAAGTAATCAGAATAATCTTAAAATCAATTCTAAAGCTTACTGGGAGCCAGTGCAGTGAGGCTAAAACAGGAGTAATGTAATTACAGTACTTTGTCTTAGTAAGAAGCCGGGCAGCTGAATTCTGAACAGTTTGAAGTCTCTTTATAGATTTTTGGTTCAGACAAGAAAAAAGACTATTGCAGTAATCCAGGCGTGAAGAAATAAATGCATGTATAATGGTCTCAGTGTCCATGGAACAGTGAGGGGTTAGGTGCCTTGCGCAAGGGAACTTCAGCCATTCACCGGCAACCCTCCGGTTACAAGTCCGAAGTGCTAACCAGTAGGCCGCGCCGCGGCTGTCCCACTCTTAAGTCAAATGTCAAATTCCATGACTTTCTCCTGACAAAAATCCTGAATTTCCATGACCAATCGGGAAATTAAAAAATAGGCATTGAAAAAACAGGTAGGGCTAACTACAACCACTCAAGCAAGTAGTAGCTAATAACTCAAACACTAATGCTGTGTGTAAATAACCTAGGCTATAATGTATTTTGGCAAGTCAATTTTAAACTTCTACAACAAAATTCCCTGATATTCCCTGACTTTGCCTCCCAAAGATATAATTCCCTGACGTTTTAACGACATTACAAAATTAATCTGCGGGCCGCACTGAGTGAAGCGGGCCGCCAATTGCCCATCCCTGCCGAACATTAAGTATGAAGGCCTACTAGATATCGTAATGAGAGGCAGCAGTTAATCCATCAGCTAGAAGATGAAGAGATACCTTTGATATTAAATGATATTTTGCAAAGGAATTCTGGAGATATTATGTTTATTTTCCTTTTTTAGAAGAACTGGATTAGAAGTGAATTTAATAGTCTAGTCATTAGAGGGGGTCCACGCGCACCCTCCGTAATTGTTGTTGACACCCATTTTTTTAGACTCCTTAATATGTCTAGTTAACAATAAAATATGTTAGCATTGCTGCAAATTGTCCCATGACTGTTTTTCAGAGCTGTTTTTAGAACCTGTGCAATAGCGAGTTTTACAATTAAGAAATGTAACAATAACTTTTCAACCAGACATGATATAAAGACAAATGAGACCACTTTTTCATACAACACGGGGAATTGATTAGAGGGGTTAATTTATTGATAGAAACACTTTTTGAAAACTTTAAGACCTAAATTATTAAAAAAAAAACTAAATTTCTACAAATCCGAACAGGAAACTTTGTATAAAAAAAATCCAAATATCATTGTCAATGCAAGTATTTGTGACTGAATCTATTCCTTGACTTCAGAGGCTGACTTACCAGACATGATATAAAGACAAATTAGACCACTTTTTCATATAAATACAACATGGGGAATTGATTAGAGGGGTTAATTTATTGATAGAAACAGTGAACACAGTGAGGTGAAGCACACACTGATAGAAACCATAGCTGCTTACGGGGGGTGCATAGCATGAACTTCTCAGATGTGCTACTCACTCAGCCCCATACCACACAGTCTTGGAACATGTGATGGTTTTTTTGCAAAGACAAACAAAGCAGCTATGGTTCATTTCCTCTTAGAGGATTGTGATCAAGATGTGGCCTATCCTAAAGATGCAATGTACATCCAGGATGGCATGGCACTCCTACATGCTCTCACATGGTGGGGTTCATCTGAGAAGTTCATATTGGATGGACCGGCTACCAGGAAACCCATTGATTTTAAGCTTTTCTTGGCCAATGAAGAAAATAAACTTCAACTCTGCAGACTGCTTCTGAAAGTATGGAGTAGCAAGAAGGCATCACCCAGTTTAGAGAAATGTGAGACTGCGATCATTTGTGTAGAGGGAAAAGCCTACCATTTGATACAGTGAGAATGAGCAAGTAAGTGAACAATACCAGCTCCTAAATACAATAGATACAGTATAGTGTTATTGATATTTAAAAGCCATTAATGTATATTTATATACATTTTTTTCATGATTTTAGATCCAGTTGAAGGAGATTCACTCCTTGAGGTCAAACCAGGAAGAAACAGATACAAGGGTAGTGCTCTACCTTCACCATGCAGCAGCTCTGGGATTTACATCAGCAGTTGTAAGGACACCCGACTCTGACATATTTTTTATCCTTCTGCATCACTCTCATTCAATTAGCCTGACCATCTTCTTAGACATTGGCACAGGGAAGCAGCGACAGCTTGTGAATAGGGATGTAACGGTATGAAAATTTAACCTCACGGTTACAGTGACCCAAATGATCACGGTTTTCGGTATTATCACGGTATTTCATATTAAAGTGTGTTCAATATGTTCAGAAAGCACTGATAGGCCTACACAAGTTGAAAGAGTTTCTAGTGGCTTACCCTACCATAACTTGGAGTTTGCTATTTCTGTTATTTGGATGCAATGAGTGAGACCAAAGTAAGCGTTCAAAATAAAACTTTAGGCTACTGTATTTTCCTGATAACGTGAGTGGAATGGATTTAATGTGGACGTGAACATAAAAAGACACAGAGTGGCTACATGATACAGTGCACATTTTGCGGTGAAAAACCGTCCAATCTTGTTTGTGGTAATAAACTAATGCGCATATGATTTTATCTGGTATCCATTTAGGCAACTTGGGGAAGACTGGACATTTCCAGTCAAAGTCCTGCAGGAACTTGAGCATTTTACATGTCTCATGTATGGGCACACGAGAGAAACATCAGTGAATGAAGTGAGAGTTAAGATGCTCCAAAAAATGGTCGGTGATGATGAGAAACTTAAAATTAAATCCAAGGTTGACCTGTCACGCATTCCACCCTGCCAGGATTCTTTAATACCGCACATACAACGGGTTAATAGGGTGGCATGCTATAAGAGGGCATATGATGCCATTATTGAAAAGCCAAAGCCCTATGATGATCAACAAGGATGGCAAAAAACAAAGGATGGGCTATTGCAACCAGTATGGTCACTTGGGCCAGTTTTGCCTCCCTCAATGGCTGATCTACTGGAAACAGGCTGGTGTAGTGACAGTGAAGATGAGGAGGATGCAGTAGATTATGTAGATATGTTAGAATACCTTGATGATTAGTGGAAATGGAAATGTGTTAAGTCAGCCTCTGAAGTCAAGGAATAGATTCAGTCACAAATACTTGCATTGACAATGATATTTGGATTTTTTTTATACAAAGTTTCCTGTTCGGATTTGTAGAAATTTAGTTTTTTTTTTAAATAATTTAGGCCTTAAAGTTTTCAAAAAGTGTTTCTATCAATAAATTAACCCCTCTAATCAATTCCCCGTGTTGTATGAAAAAGTGGTCTCATTTGTCTTTATATCATGTCTGGTTGAAAAGTTATATGAATTGTTAAATGTCTTAATTGTAAAACTCGCTATTGCACAGGTTCTAAAAACAGCTCTGAAAAACAGTCATGGGACAATTTGCAGCAATGCTAACATATTTTATTGTTAACTAGACATATTAAGGAGTCTAAAAAAATGGGTGTCAACAACAATTATGGGGGGTGCGCGTGGACCCCCTCGAATGACTAACTATAAGTGTAGTAGGGAATAAATGATTCAGACCCACACTCCATTTCAGAAGGTGGCGGTAATGTACTTGCCAACTGCCATGAAAACAAGAAGAAGAAGATTCAGAATGGCGACGTCCGTGGGTATGAGTTCGTTACGAGGGATTGGTGTTATTTCTGCTTTAAAGTCTTCGGCATGGTGTTGTCTAAGCCCATGTGGTTGGACTAAAGTAATCTATCGTTGTTCTTCTCAAAATCTGCGCTGTAGTTTGTATGAACATGTTCGTGAGGGCTACAGCCACAAGCCCAAGCTAGATATGACACGCGTTTGCAACGAGACGGATGAAGTCATAGACGATCTTGTTAAACGTAAAGGAGACCTACGGAGAGAAGACGTCGGAGAAATTGTAAGTAATGTAGCCTAACCAAACATAGGCTACCCAGCAAACAATTTTCGGTTCGGGGAAAGTTCCGAGGACGTCTGCTGAAGGATGCGGGAACGTTCGATGCTAACGTTCCCTCACGGTCATGGAACAACGTTCCTTCATGGTCAAATCTTTGGTTCTGGTGACCTGTCAAATTTTGTGACTATTGATTACCAGCTGATGTCACAGACGCGAGAATTCTAGTGTTCCCATATTGGGAGTCAACTAAGCATGTAATGTAGTGTCCAAGCTTAGAGGTCTCAATTAACTTTAGCCACCGAGGTGAAGTTAGTTTGATATTCGGATATTCGACAGATATTCAATTTTGTTTTAATGTGGCCGGTTTCACCCAGTGTTTGCAGACAGTGTAGCCTACAAACAGATGGGCTTTCTACTTGCTCCCAGCCGACCTACTTGGGACGTCTATAAAGTACCTTCTGAATTACCTTCAAGTTCAAGTAGTAGTTTTATTGTCATGTACTTATAAAATTAATTATAAGTAATGAAATTCTTAAGCTCAAGAGCAAGCTCAACTTAAAAGAGTAAAATTGAAAAGCAGTAATTAGGAAGGTGTATTGTGTGTGTGTGGGGGGAGGGGGGTTCTGAGGTTTGAGGTTTGAGGTTGATTAGCTACTGTATGTGGAAGAGAATTACAGTTCAGCATCCTGGTGGCTTGTGGAAAGAAGCTATCTCTGTATCTGCTCGTAGAAGTCCGCATACTCTTGTACCTTCTACCAGATGGTAGGAGGGTGAAGACACTGTGGCTGGGATGACTGGGGTCAGCGAGGATTTGCTTGGTCTTCCTCCTGCAGCGCTGGCTGTAAAGGTCCTGGATAGTTGGTAACTCAGTCCTTGTGATGCTGACGTGACCACCCTTTGCAGAGCTTTGCGATCATGAGCGGTGCTGTTTCCATACCATGCTGTAATGTTGCCGGTCAGAATGCTCTCAATGGTACAGCGGTAGAAGTTGGTCAGTATTTCACCGTCCATACTAGGGGTGGGCGATATATATCGTCTGCGATAATATTGTGATTGTTGTTTTAACGATGTGCAATTAACATTATCGAGTATTTAAATTACTTATAGGGGGGAAACACTCGAAATCACGCATTGAAACTAGGGCTGCACGATATATCTAAAATCTATCGTTATCGCGATATCAACGCTTGCGATGGACATACCGCAAAGATTGCTTAATTTTCGATACATTTTGATACATTTTCTGTGCCGCGCGCATTCCATACAGTCTATGGTGTATTCACATTCTGAATGTCAACATATTTTACCAAACCGATGCTGTCATGCAGCCCTAGAAGCCCGTCCCCCACCAGTTTAGGTGTGTGGTGTTTTTTTAGGTGTTGAGGCAGGAGCTAAGTCGTGATGGCTGAAGATAGTGAGTCAAGCGAGGTAGGCTACACTTAGGTGAAGAGGAATTGGTGACTAAAAGGAAAAACACGTCTGTTATATGGAAATATTTTGGTTTTATGAAGGCCGACTTATTACAAACACAGCGCCAAATGCGTCCTTCTCCACCGTGTTCAAATAAACAATTTCTTTCGTTGTTGTTATAGGATCAGAAGATAGCCTATCTGTCTTTCACTGTAAGGCTTGTATTTCATAATTTGCATTTAGCAAAAGCCCCAGACAGCAGCAGAGAGGTAATCAGAATTCGTTATTTGTAAAAGTTGTTAAGCCTACTTCGTTAGCCTGGACTGTGTGATCGCAGCCACTTACTTTCACTTTCCGCGGCATGCCGGTAGCCTAATAACGTGGGATGCGCAGCGTATGAGGTTACAGACTGGGATACTTAAGATTTTAGATGAGTGACCGCAGCGATATAGCTTAAGTACAGTAGCTTTTTTGCTAGGCCCAGCAAAGGCTGGCAAAATGTGGAATATTCCGCTGGTTGGTGCACAAGTATTCAGATTGGCTGTCTATCCGTCTTTTACGAGGATTTTCTTGGAGCACATCTTCCACACAACTTAGATAGCCTAGTCAGTGGGTATCTTAGCTGTCCACCTAGGCTACATAATCTACTGCTCAAAAAATGAAAGGAATACTTACAGTTTTCCAAAATTTTTCAAACCCATTTTTTGAAACCTTCCACCCTTCTCTCCATTCTCAAACTGCATTCACAGAATGTCTGACAGTTCTTGCAAAATAAAACACTCGCCTTAAATTTTTTTCTTATGCTCAGAATCAAACAGTGTCAGCACCAATCCAGTGTATGATTGAAGTGTCCCCTTAATTTTTGAGCAGTATATTTTATATTGTTTATGTAGAAAATTATAAATTTAATTCTGTAATTATACATTTACCCCCCCCCCCCACCCTACAGTCTATGTTAGCAGCAAGTAGAATGGAGAAAAAAATTAAATATTTAAATATCGCAAGTTATATCGTTATCGCAGTACTCAATAATGTTATCGCATATCGCATGTTTTCCTAATATCGTGCAGCCCTAATTGAAACCCCATACTTTCACTAAATCCAGGAGGTGTATGTAGTCCATGAGCCACAGGGGGTCGTCACTACCACTTGGGGGGGCAAATTCTCACTATATTTTTCTGAAAGCTACATATCTCTGGAGTATAAAATGGTATGATAGCAAGTTGGATCTTGTAGCTTTGTGGCTATACAGGCCTTCAAAGTTGACCTCTGATTTGAAATTCCGCCTATTGGCTTTTTTTGTTAAAACACTCATAAGAGCCCAGAAAACAATCCAATTCTTATTATTACTGATGCATATGTGGTGTTTGATGTTGGCATACATATTTTGACTCATTATGTGATTTTGCTCTTCATTTTGGTTGATAAAATTCAAGATTTATGTGCAAAAAAAAGCTAATTTGAGTTTTCAGAGCAACATGTTATGGCAATACCTGAATGCAGACCTTATTGATCATTACTATTATACCTTCCTTACTTTCAATTGCGAGTTGAAATTAATGTTAAATGATGACATACATAGGTCTGCAGTACAAATGTTTTTTAAATTGTAGCTGAAACGAGTACAAAGGATCTTTAATCTATTCATTGAATTCATCATCGTCAGAACAGGAGCACAGAGGATGCCATCTCTATGGCACTTCACTCTGCCCTGTCCCACCTTGACAATAGCAACACATATGTAAGAATGCTGTTCATTGACTTCAGCTCAGCGTTCAACACCATCATCCCCTACAAACTGATCACCAAACTCAGTGAACTGGGCATCAATACCTCCCTCTGTAACTGGATTCTGGACTGCTTGTATTGCATTCATTGTGTCTACACTTGAGATAAATAAGTTTGTTTTTTCTTTTATCACATACACATATATTGGTAGATGTTTTTTCTTTACCTTGACATGTTTCGACGTATACTTCCATCTTCATCAGAAGTACACACGGTGGAGTAGCTCCACCGCTCACCTGCTGTCAGTCAGCCGCCCCCCAGGACGGCACTCCAGGTATGGGAGAGCATATATGCTCCCTCATCTCTGTTCATCGCCTTTAGGCTCCGCTTTCTTATTTCAATCGCCTCCTTTATCCAGCGGTGGTATCTGTTGACTCTGGCATGCAGGAGGTGTGGTCCACCCGTCAAAAAACTGACAGGTGGATCACACCTCCGTAACAACATCAGCTGATAAAAACGTGTCACACTACTCCACCGTGTGACCTTCTGATGAAGACGGAAGTATACGTCGAAACATGTCAAGGTAAAGAAAAAACATCTACCAATATATGTGTATGTGATAAAAGAAAAACCAAACTTATGGATTCTGGACTTCCTAACCAACAGACCTCAGTCTGTTAGGTTAGATAATCGCACCTCCTCAACCATCGAACACCAGTGTACCACAGGGATGTGTGCTGAGCCTTCTCCTCTACTCCCTCTTCACCTACGACTGCACACCTGTACATGGCTCTAACACCATTGTCAAGTTTGCAGATGACACTACAGCGATTGGGCTCATCAGCAAAAAACGATGAGATGGCCTACAGGGAGGAGGTCCAGCACCTAACATCGTGGTGCACTGATAACAACCTGGCTCTCAACACCAAGAAGACCAAAGAGCTCATTGTGGACTTCAGGAAGTCTAAAGCTAGCACACACACACCCATTCTCATCAACAGGACTGAGGTGGAGCATGTCACCAGCTTCAAGTTTCTGGGTGTCCACATCTCTGAGGACCTCTCTTGGACCCTCAACACCTCTACCCTGATCAAAAAGGCTCACCAGCGTCTCTTCTTTCTGAGGTCCATCTGTCTCCTCAGATCCTGGTGAACGTCTACCGCTGCAACATCGAGAGCATCCACATCTCTGAGGACCTCTCTTGGACCCTCAAGACCTCTACCCTGATCAAAAAGGCTCACCAGCGTCTCTTCTTTCTGAGGTCCATCTGTCTCCTCAGATCCTGGTGAACGTCTACCGCTGCAACATCGAGAGCATCCTCACCAACTGTGTCACAGTTTGGTATGGCAACTGCTCTGCCCACAACCGGAAAGCACTGCAGAGGGTGGTGAAAACTGCCCAACACATCACCAGTTCCTCACTCCCCTCCATCGAGGCCATCCAGGGCAAGCAATGCTTGCTTAAGGCGCGCATCATCAAAGACTGTTCTCACCCCAACCACAGACTGTTTACCCCACTCTCCTCCGGGAGGCGTTACAGGTCTCTCCGCATCCGAACCAGCAGGTTCAGAGGAAGCTTCTTTCCTGCGGCTGTCACACTACTGAACTCTAGCTCTGCATCCCGGTGACATCCAACGAACTAAGCCCCCATCACCCCCTGCCCTGCCCCCGCCTGATGCCTCCTTGCCTGTGCCTATTGAGGTGTCCACGACCATGGCAACCTTGACAGGGACAACAAGAAGGTGGACATCCCCTAGCCCCCCCCCCCCCCCCCCACTAGGGTAGTGCTACAACGGCACTACCCTATCCCACCCATCTATCCCATCCATCTATTTATTTACAAATACTGTAATTACACTTATACTGTACATAGCCATATTCTACTGCTTTTCATCCTGCACATACACTTATTATTAATACTATTGTAATGTTACTGTTTCTGCACTACAATGGTACTGTTACCACACTCCACACAGCTGTACATACTGTACATATCTGTCTATATGGTTCATACTAAATATCCATATTTATTCAGTTTTTCTGTAATATATTCTGTTAATACACTGCATATATCTATATTGTTCTTACTACTACTATAATGGTACCGCCACTACATTGCACATACCTGTACATGTTGTTCATACAATGTTCATATTACAGTACATAGCCATATTTATTCTGCTCTTATAAGGTAACTGCTAATACACTGCACATATTTATATTTAATTTATGCTACTCTAAACCACCTTCTGCAAAACAACTGTATACTACTGTCTACACTGCACTATATTTCTTGTCCTGTCTATGCACCAACTGCCTATACTGTGTATATCACATTGCACTTTTCTGCTTTTTTGCACTTCTGGTTAGACGCAAACTGCATTTTGTTGTCTCTGTACTTGTTCTCTGCACAATGACAATAAAGTTAAATCTAATCTAATTTAATATAAAAAATGATCTGCCTCTGCTTTGCCTCTTTACGGATCATGCTATGAATAGCAGTAGCAATGTCTGCATAAGTTGAGACATTGTTATTGACCTTCTAGACCAGAGACATTCCATCAATGATTGTTGCTGTATTATATTCATCTGGAAGATTATCTGATAGTGATGCAAGTTTCTGCAAATGCTTTGCAAGTGCAGCTTTAGAGGTTTTCCTTGGGGTCCCCTCAGGTGTCGCTAATGACCATGGTTAAGGTCCAAGAGGGTGACAAAAGACTTATTTCATGTCCAGTCTTTAACATGATGGCCTTGCCATGTGCCTGTATTTTCTTTTTTGACTCGTAAATGTCTTTAATTTTTGCTTTGTCAATGTATCATGAAATTTGTGATTAGGTGTATCTGACTCCAGCCTCTATGTCATGATCTTTGCCTGTCAATAATTTTTGCTTTGTCAATGTATCATGAAATTTGTGATTAGGTGTATCTGACTCCAGCCTCTATGTCATGATCTGAGCCTGAATCAGATCATCCCTAACCTCTTGTGTTGCTTTGCCTGCTGTAGATATGCAAATGAACTCATGTTCCTCTGAAAATGGATTGATCCAATTTCAGTTTCTGTCTCATCAGATCTTACTGTGTATAATTTTTAAAACTGTTGTAAATGTATGTACTTGTAGATCAAGTCTTTGATTAGTTTCTATTTATTAGTTAGTTAGTTAGTATTAGTTAGTTATTATTTCTTTTCAATGGAAATGATTTTAACATCAGATGAAAGACAATTTTAAGTATGATGATGATAATAATAAAAATAATAATAATTGTACATAATGATAACAATGTGTAAAGTATGAATATTTTCACCAACCAGTTCATCTACATCTCATTCCCACATTCTTACTAGTCAAAAGTACAACTGAAATGTATAATGTACATCATTTTAGCACCTGTGATGCAATTACCATAATTTCCCAACTATTAGCTGCAGCTTTTCCATTGATTTTGCAAAATTTCTTCAGCTATGAGGTTAATACACAGGGGCAGTTAATATGGTATATGGTTTTGTTTCTTTTAACTTGCATAAAACACTGTCCTGTGGCTTATACACAATACGGCTAATACACAGGAAATTACTGTATGTATTTCATGTGCCCTGGGCATTATAAAATTATAATATTTATGTTAAGCTGGGTACATGTGGTGATGTGAACAATTTTCATATGGTATTCCTTGAATGTAAAGGTAATATGTGATTGGTAATCATGATGTTTTGATCTCTTGGAATATCTCTTATGGGTAGTTTCAATAAAATACTAATTTACTGAATTTTGGGGTGTTTCCGAATAGTACATTTACAAATAGTAAATAGCATAGCAATGCAGACCTATGTAATAATTTGTATTTCAAGTCTCTGCTGGGAGGTAGGAGGGTATAAATACATTGATTAATGAGGGAGTGGGCATTTCAATTAGTGGTACAACACGTTGTGTCTCTGAAAACGTAGATTTGCTCATTATTACACATAAATCTTGAATTTTATCAACCAAAATGAAGGGCAAAATCACAATGATTCAAAATATGTATGCCAACATATGCCACATATGCATCAGTAATGATGAGGTTTGGATTATTTTCTGGGCTCTTATGAGTGGTTTAACAAAAAAAAGCCAATAGGCGGAATTTCCTTTTTTCAAATCAGAGGTCAACTTTGAAGGCCTGTACAGCCACAAAGCTACAAGATCCAACTTGCTATCATACCATTTTATACTCCAGAGATATGTAGCTTTCAGAAAAATATAGTGAGAATTTGCCCCCCCAAGTGGTAGTGACACGCCCCTTTTTGGGCCTGTGGCTCATGGACTAATGCAAGAGAAGCCCCGTTGCAGCAGAGCAAGTGTCACATGATCCCTAGTGGGTCCACGTTGTCACACACAGGTCTAATGTTTATTTTGTGTAGCGAGATCAAGACGTAGCCTACAAGGGATTTTGTGCAGCTACTTCTGTTCACGTAGCATTGATGAGACAGTCCTTTTTTCCTACATGGTATTATATGGAGAGAAAACATTTGCCTTTGAGTATTTTAGTAGTCAGTTGTAAACAAAGAACTCTTCTCATGTAACCCTTTTGTAAATGGACTAAAGTTCGCTCTAAATATCTACGTGTATCGATTATGCTAACCGTTAGCATCTCTATGGGATTTCTCATATACATTAGCCATAAGCTAACACATTAGTTTCCATTCTGTAACTTGGAATGCTAGCCTACATGATTTCTCTTAAACAAAACATCGAAGGGAATAACTGAGATGTACTCTGTTGGTCTGCTTAGTTTTACAGTGAATCCTAAGTAAAGGTTTTTGAAAGGAACTTCAGCTTCAGACTTTCTCTTGAGAAACTGTTAGGCCTAGTCATCTTCTCTAATGTAGCTGGCTAGACCATGTTCCACACACACAAGTGGGGGCAAAATTGGAAATGTGTCATAGAGTGACAATGCATTGGTTGATTTGGTTAAAAAGTCACAGGTTAGGTTATTGGTTATTATTGTATTGATGCTATTCATAAATAATGAGCTGTAAAGTAACTCAGACTTTTACAATTTTTTTTAAAGGATATCGACTAATTATCGTTATCGTCAAAATCACAAAAAATATCGAGATATTATTTTTTGTCCATATCGCCCACCCCAATCCATACCAAACTTCCTCAGCCGCCGAAGAAAGAAGAGTCGCTGTCTTGCTGACTTTGTGACCATACCTATATGGTGTGACCAGCTCAGATCCTCACTGATGTTAATTCCAAGGAATCTGAAGCAGCTGACTCTCTCTACTGCTGTGCCTCTAATATAGATGGATGCGTGCTCTTCCTGCTGTCTCCTGTAGTCCACAATCAACTCCTTGGTTTTGCTGATGTTGAGCAGCAGGTTGTTGTCTTGGCACCAGGATGTCAGGGTTGCCACCTCTGCTCTGTAAGCAGACTCATCATCACTCGTGATACAGCCGATTATGGTGGTGTCATCAGCAAACTAAATGATGGTGTTTGAGGTGTGAGTTGCCAAACAGTCATGAGTATACAACGAGTACAGCAGGGGCCTTAACACACATCCCTGCGGTGCACCAGTACTGAGTGTTCATAGGGAGGGAAAGTGAAAACCAGCGCCCCAAGTGGTTGCGTTCCTATCGAAGAGCAGCTCCAATGTTAAGTCCCATAGACCTATTTTAAAAAAAATATTGTGAAGCCAAATCAGCGATGTTATCCACCAAAAATATTTTTCAGTGTCTATACAGTAATAATATTCTAACTGTGAAAATGTCAGACCCTATTTTGCCTTATTTAAGAAAATCGAAATTGCTCCTTTTGTTTCATAAACAAACTACAAAATAAGTCACGTGACTTTACCCTTCGACGTTACTCACGGTAGCATGGTTTGTTTATTAGCCTGGTTAGCATTGACACTTAACACTTACAGCTAGCTCTTCATGTGACACAACACCACAACACCACACAACACCAGTTATCCAGACATAAAGGTGATCACCACGTGGTTTACATCACGTTCCGTTATTACAAAAATATGTTAAGCCAGTAAAGCAAATTGCGTATTGATCAGTTAGAGATTAAGCGCCCAAATATGTGACGTCACATGCAGCTGTAGTTCCTTATCACCGTGTTACGACAAAAACTCAAAACAATAGACCCTTTCAAGAGAGTTCCATTATCAGCATCATAGTTGGCCCCACAAGACTTCCTTTTTAACATTCCATATGTTATCTTAATGCAGAGGAAGTAGATTGGGGCCCAAATAGAACGTTCAAGCATTGTTTTTGTTTTTATTGTTGAAAGGGTCTATAGAGTCCCGAAGTGTGACGTAGCGTTTCCATGACGGCAGAATCACTGGATCTAAACAAACTTTCGAAGTGGCTTAAATAGCATTGAATATAGACATATGGCATCATTTCTAGCTAATAAATTGTTTTAAATGTAGGCTATAGCCATTTAAACGTGCTTTACCTGCTAGGCAGCAGCTTAGCCACATAACACGGATTCCCTGGCAGGTGCAATAGTAAGAAACAAAATTCCAGAGGATAATTTGCGTCTTCTCAAAGACTGGCGGCTGTTAAGAGTGACGTTTTTTGCCAAAAAAATAAAGCCAAAACACGTCCGTGAATTTAAGGATTTAACCGCATGCTGTGAAGTTACATGCAGGTCTCTTTTACGGAGGAAACCTATGTTAAAATAAAACTCCGTAGTCACGAATTTGATTGTGTTGGTATGAATATATGTTGTAGTATGTGATTCCTACAGTGTAAAAAAAATATACTAACGTCTTAGAAACATTGTATAATGATTGAAATATATTAAGAAAGCCACCGCTATGGTGATTTCTAATGGTAGATTGATCCAGTGATATCGCTGCCTTGACAACGCTATGTCATGGCTTCGATACTCTATTCAACTGATCCTAAAAATAAGGTATGACCACTTGAAGCAATAGAGCTGGTAAGTCCCGCCCTTTCCCGCTGGACCTCTAGTTTGAAAAATCGTCAATGCAAGTGACTGTGAGATAATAATTATTTTCTGGTCCCGCTTGAATTTTGCCATGAATGTGAACATATGTTGTCTGTGAATTTTTAATATAAATTTTCGTGTAAAGAATGCTACAATTGAGCGGGTAGTGTTAATGTGTTGAATGAAGCTAGACATGTTTCGAATATTTTTGTTACCATGTGTGTTTATTCCTGCCGTTACAAAAACTAGCATCTCAGCTAATGTGATTAGCGATTAGCTCATGTCACAGGCGACATGTAGTCTTTCTCGTTATGTCTTTTCCACAACTGATAGCCGAAGAATCATATAATATACTGTCAAACTCGTAACATGAAAAATTATATTAAAAACTCACAGACAACATATGTTCAGGCCATCCTTAAAAATATTTTCGTTTGCCGTAACCCGACCGACCCTGTCAATTTAGAACCGACCCAAATATTTTACTCTAAAAAACCAGTACAAATGCAATAAAATGTTATTTATTTTAGTAGGCCTAAGTATTGTGAATATAAATTGCCTACATGCAAACGTAGGCTCACTTAAATAAAACCCTGTGGCGTCATCTCTACACCATTGGTTTTACGCATGTCACACTATGGCCTATACGCTTCGTTTCATTCACACAAACTGATAACGCTTTTACTTGGCACGAAGTTCTGGAAGAACTGTGCCCAGATCTTTTCCCATCCTCTCCGCAACGTGGAGACTGCTGGTCCGCGGAGTCGTGGAGTGAAATTAGGCCCGGTGCTTCATCTGATAATTTGCTGCGCAGTTGATCAAGAAACCGCGGGCCGACAAAAAAAGAAAACAAACGTTTCTGCTATCGATGTCATTAAACATAGAGCCATATAATAAAGTGGTGGTATTAGCATTCATTCAATGCGCGACTGCGCGAGAGAAACTGAAACTAATCGATAACGTTGGTATCAAGCTCCGCTTCAACCTGTTGGAAGGCTATTTATTTATTTAATAAACACTTAATAGAACGACGTTGTTTTTTGGAACTTCCATAGAAACAGAGCAGAGACTGTATAACACACTGTATAGCATTGAGTATTGTATAGTCAGATTTCAATATAACGTGGCCAAAAGCTATTGTAGCGTTCTTTCTGGGTACATGTAGGTGAGCCCTATGACCCCAAAGTCTGCCATGACCGGGCCTCAGGTCAGTCAAAGAAGTTTGAGAAAGGCTGGTCTATATAACCTGCATCAGAATGAGGTTTGCAATGGTGCACCTGAAGGCACGGGTTGAAGACCCAGTCAGTTACCTCTCGATATGCACATTTGTGTAAATTCATACCTGTACGTAATCACCATGACCAAAATACTTTTTTTTTTACTTTGAATCTTGGAAAAAAAAATATTGACCTACCTACCGAACCATTTTTAGTTTTTTTTTGGCTGTTACTGCAAACAAGAATATTTTTAAGGATGGCCTCACATTCATGGCACAATTCAAACGGGACCAGAAAATAATTATTTTCTCACATTCACTTGCATTGACGATTTTTCAATCTAGAGGTCCACTGGGGGATTAGCGGATGGGCGGGACTTACCAGCTCTATACATACAGTCGGTTAAGACGTTCGGAAAGGTTACCGCCCCCCACGAGGGGGAAAGCATGCTAACCTCACACAATGGAAGTCAATGGGCGAACTAGCTAACAGTTAGACTTTATACAGTGTTTCCCACAGAATTGAATTCTATTTGTGGTGGTAGGTTTGCAGAATTAACTTGAATGCAACAGTTTTTAGCAAATTAGTGCAGCGTGGTTATGATGCTAACCAGATTTAAGCACAATTTAGTATAACCTGGAAAATCATTGTGTGGTGGTCAATGTTGATATTGTGGTGGGCCGCCACAAATAAGTCAATGTATGGGAAACACTGTTTATACATTCGTTTTACATTCAGGTGGAGTTCTGCTTGTTTCTGAACACAATAATTTGAAGGAATTGTGTTTACTTAACTGCCCAGTGTATGCTAACAACTTAATTCACCCTCGATTGCCCAATGTTGATGACAAATTTCTCTGGAAGCTATATTCAATGGTAGCATCATTAGGTTGCTAACTGGCTAACTTTATATCGTCAGTGTAACATAACCAACTGGTACACATTACTTGTTAAAACTATTCCCACGGCCATAGGGAATGTGCATTCATGTGAGAATAAATTCAGATGCAACTTACGAGTATGTGATGTTAAGGCAAAAGGGTTAGCTTGCTAAACCGAGCTACACAGTCCGGCCATTGAAAGCAGTTCTACAATGAGTACACTCGAGACAGTTCTGGCCGTTTAACTGGAATTAGCAAAATGAGGGAACTTAATGTTACCCTTAACCTTGACACACAGATAACTCTCAGTTGAAACGTGTTTGTGCCGTTTAGTGATGTTTGCTAAAAGATTTAATATTTTTATAGGTGCTGTGTACTCAAGCCGGTGCACCTCCATTAGATTACATGCAATCGAAACGAATGTTTTCCCCCTCGGGGGCTTTTCAGCTACGGTAACCACGGCAACTGGGGGCGGTAACCACGATTATGACTAGTTGCCGACTGTATGTATAGAGGTGACCCCAGTGCCTAACATATGGAAGGCATTAACCCTTAGAACCCGATTGACGCAAAGTGCGTCAAAAAACACACCCTTTCTTCTCCGTTACATTGCTCCGCGACTGTTCATCACAGCGAGATTAAACCTTTATTGCATGACAGAGAAGAAGTGGGGCTTTCCAAAGAGACTACACACTTGTCTGTATGATCAAGTATGAAAATAAAAAAAAAATCATGAAATGAAATCAAATTGCATCATATTTACAATCTATACTTCTCTGCGTTCACCTGCGCACCCATTACTCTCATTTGAATTATTTGCGAACCCGTGATCGCATAGATATGGCAAGCATATCAGATGAAAGAGGAGACACAGAGCTATCATTTGATACAGTACATCCTTCTGGGTTATAAAACAGATGAAGTGACAGCAAAATAATAACTTCATATAGCTGGACTTACCCATGTTTTTGTGGCAAAGCATGTTTATAATCCAAAAAAAAAAAAAATCCCATCCACTCCGCTAAACTCTAGGAACGCAACCACTAGATGGCGATGAGATTACTTTCCCTCCCTATAGTCTTTTTTTGTCAATAGCTTTGACATCATGTGACCTCCTCCAGTGACTCCAAACCAATGCAGAATAGTTATCCTATATGGGACTCCTCAGACACACCTCTTCTTATAGCCACTGTATGCACACTGAATTTTATATGAATCTTTGAAAGAAAATACATTATTTCCTATATGAATGGTCTCCTTTTTTTCCAATACCTCCCAAGCCATGTGACCTACTGCCCAGAGGAAAAATGTGTTTCTCATTTGTATCCCTTCTGTTGCTCAGGAGGCGAAATGGTGATTCTCTTTTAAGGATCATTTAAGTATTACTTTTGTCACAGTTATTTCTCCTAATTTTGCCTTAGGAGAAATAAAACAAGCAAAAGATGAGACACATAGCAATGAGACAAGTAGGAGTCACATAAGAGATATTAGTTTGAGAAATAGGGTGTATTTAAGTGTAGTCTCACTTACAACTTGTTTCTCCTTAGGAGAAATAATAGAGCAAATGAGGAGACATTGCAATAAGAAACTGTTGAGAAGGAGGAGTTACAATTGAGATATCAGTTTGAGGGTCAAAAATAGGGCACTCCATAGCATTTCAAACTTTTATTTTACAAAACAAAGCAAAACATTTGCACTTTAAAAATGGACTTTAAGCAATGGGAGCTTGCACAGTTGCACTTTAAAATGGACTTCAAGCAATGGAGCCATGTTAATGCCTTGATGTTCTTTTTATAATGTGTATTCTTATTTATTTTTTTGTGTGATTGTGTATGTGAGTATTGTTTTTAGAAGCTGCACAGGCAAATTGCATTGTATGGACCAACTGCACAATGACAATTTAAGTCTATCTTTAATTCATACAACATGGAGAAATAAACTAATAAACTAGGGCTGTAACAGTACACCAACCTCACGATTCGGTTTGTATCAGGATTTTTGACCCACGGTTCAATACGAATCTCTATTTTTTTTTTTTTGGGGGGGGGGCTAGACATTTTATTAAATAACATTTTAATAGCCTCCCTTAGAACACCAGAGGATTACAATATATCCTTATATAAAAATATTTTTCTGAAAGACTGATATTTATGACGGCACACTTTATGCAGATTAGCCTATAGCCTAGGCCTACTATTTACAGTGCATGAAAATGCACTGTACTGTTCTTCCTAGGCATTTTATTCTTCCGCTAACGCATTTAATGCAGCTTCAACCGTTTAACGTAGAAACTTCATTCAAACTATGTTACGTAGGTCTTACTTAGGACATGGGAGCTTTGTATTTTTCATCTTACATTACATTTAAACTATTAATTAAAAACTAACAAACAAAATTTCCCCATAGACTTAACATGGGCTGATGACATCATAATAGAGCACTTAAGCAATTAGAATCCTAGGCCAGGTGTTCCGGCCACCTGCATCAACTGTCAGTTTCTCAGGCTTTAAAGATGAACTGAACTGAAAGAATCAACATTGATAATGTGTTGATTATGACAATTAAAAATAAATGACACTAAAAAAAATAATTAAAAAAATCAATACGTAGCCTTTTTAAGCAACACCAAAATTGCGTTTGTTAGTATTGACCTCTCCAGAATAAGTCCCGCCTCCGTAACTTCCGTATCCATCCAACTTCCGGGCGTGGATTGTCTATGAGAAATAACATGGCGTTTCGAAATATCATACCGGTAAAACATCTGTAGGTAGCGAAGTTGAAAAAGCTGGTGGGCAGATTGGCCTACACACTTCTGCCATATAGTTTCCACTGGATTTTTTGATTGTCGGTGCCGTTTAAGTAGTATACTATAGACTATACTACTTAAACGGCACCGAAAATCAAAAAATCCAGTGGAAACTAGATCTTTCTAAACGCCATGTTATTTCCCATAGACAATCCACGCCCGGAAGTTGGATGGATACGGAAGTTAGGAGGCGGGATATATTCTGGAGAGGTCTATTAGAACGCTGCCAGTTTCAATGACGTCACTGGCATGGTAGGACCTGAGAAGTTCTATAGGCAACAGCTGCAGCATATTATGTATACATGAAAATTTGTAATTTTAATGGCATGGGTTACAAATTTGAGCCTGTGAGGGACAGGCCTGTAGTGTCTTGACTACCACTAGATGGGTTTCAGGCTCCAGCTCAACCTTCAGTAGGATCATTTGGGTGAAAATGACTGTGTGGGCGCTGCCGGAGCATGGACACTGGAATCTATTTGTTGCAAAGCAGTTGCGAAACGTAGGGAAAATGTTCAAGGAAGCCAAAGTGACGGGAAAAATATGTTTATTTATGTATGTGTTTATTTCGGGGGGTATACATTTTGTGCAATGTACAAAATAGATACATTTTGTGCGGCACAACATAGGCTACTGTAGACCTAGCCTACAGGTCATATAGAAAACTGGACGAGGGGCGCTTGAAATAGCAACACGCACGCTGTCTCTCTGTCTCCCTCCATCCCTCACACACATACATTGCCTACTGTACATCCTCCACACAACTGCATTCTCACTCACCACCACTACATTAGGCCTATGCGAAGGCTACGGTGCATATACAAATAAGCTATATAACACGCATTGTCACGTCAATGTAGGCTAACGCAGTATGGACTACTGACACTCGTAACAGCAACTCACACGGGCTCTCTCTCTCCCTCCCTTGAAACTGTTAAAAACTTCGCTACCCCAAGTTGACCCCAGATACACGGAGGATACACGAGTTTGCCGTTTATTTTAGGCTAACGTTAGTGGAGAGTTTGCAGATTTTTACCTTGTGGATGTTGATATTACACGAGTCTCTTGGATAGCAGCACTGCGAGTTAAACTCCCTCGCATCAACAATCTGCCCTGAGACGGTGAACAACTGGCTTCAGGGTGAGTAGAAAGGGACATTGGATTCTATTTACAGACCCGCTGTGGTTTAGTTACCAGCTAGTAAAAGCATTATTATCGGTCTGTGATATCGTCGGAGTCATGGTTTATACTCTCTATTAGGGGTGTAACGGTACACAGAAGTCACGGTTCGGTTCATACCTCGGTTCGGACATCACGGTTCGGTACGAGTTCGGTACAATGGAGGGAAAAGCAAAACAAAAATGCAGAAAGCATTTTTTTTTGTACATGTCTCAGGCTGTACCACCTAGTGTCATACAGTCTCTTCCCTGAGCTATCTGAACAGCCTGAAGTGTGTAAGATACAATAAGTACCCAGACTCCATCTGTAACTTGTAAACAAAATAAGACAATCAGCTATAAAACTGAAAATAGGCCTACAGCATCTCTTATTTCTGAAAGTGCAAATTACATAGAAAAATGATTTTTAAAAATCCACTTAAGCAAGACCTTCAACATCTGTGTTTAGTTGTATATGGAAGGGTCTACAATTTGCCTCAATATTTTTTTGTATTGTGTAAAGTAATAATCTAGCCTACTAACTGTGAAAATATCACAATATTTTGCCTTTTTAAAAAAAACGAAATTGCTCCTTTCATTTCATAAACAGACTACAACTAGAAGTCACGTGACTTTGCCCTTTGACGTTAACTCACCGTAGCATGGTTTGTTTATTAGCCTGGTTAGCGTTGTCACTTTATTTTGCTGTCTATGCACTTAACACTACCAGCTCCTCATGTGAGAAGTTACAAGTTACCCCAACATAAAGGTAATTACCACGCGATTTACATAGCTTTCTGTCATTACGAAATCATTTAATTTAAGCCATAGGTTTTGGCCCTATTTGTATGTGTATCCAAAGGCTGCTGAAGCGCAGGGTAAGTTTTTTCCCCTCGTTTCAGTGATTGGTAGCCTACATCATCTGGGTGATGGCTTCAAATATGTGTAGCATTTTTTCCACTCACATACCCAACAACTGCTGATCAACGCCGACACACAGTTTCATCTTATCCACCACTCTTTCGCCTTTACTAACGTTACTGTAACTGAAGTTCTCAAACTTGCGATCTTAAAGAGACCAGCGGATCCTCTAACTCTTGTGGGTCTAACCAGAGAATGTCTAATAGGAAGAGAATTGGCACTGTCTGTTTACTTCCGGTTTCTGGACTGGTTGCAGTTCCTCCTCAGATTCCACTTGAGGGCGCTCGCAGGCGAGTGCAGAATGCATGGAGGTCTATGGAGCTTTACCCCTCAATATCCACTTTTCTCTGGATATAATTTTTTGAGTAGTAATTTGAATGTTGCATTCGCTAGGAGAGGCAAAGAAAATACACACTGTTGATTGTTATATTTTTTGAAGTCACGTAAGTCTTCTAAAAAGCCTTTCAAATATGTCAATGACATCATTCATTAGCACAATGCTAGCGTGATATGGGCAACAACGACCCAACCTGTAAGAAATGAAAAGGACATAAGTACTCGTTCATTCAACTTTAGATCTAAAATCTATATTGAACTTGCATAAACTACAATAAAATCTACGATTCTTCCACGACAAGCAGGTGAAAGAGATACATTTAGCCGTCTAGCTCCATAGACCCCCATTCAACCTGCACTCGCCCGCGATCACCCCCAGTGGAATTCTAATGGAACTGCAACCAATGTCGATACAATGAGGCTTAATATGAAGTGCCAAGGCTCTCCGTAGACGGGCTCTGGTCTAACCTTAGTGCTGCTAATGAATGACGGACTCGACCTACGACCTGACAAAAAAAACATAGGCGCCAATCAGAGCTAAGGCGAGGCTAAAGATTAGCGTTAGGTGTCGCTAAAGAACTCCCGTAACTCTCGCTACTTAACAGTAATTGCGCATGACATTAATTAATCCGCACACGAGTTTTATGTATTTTTATACCGTGTATTCTCCGTGTAAATTAATGCACCGAACCGTGACGCCCGTACCGTTTCGGTTCAATACGAATACATGAACCGTTACACCCCTACTCTCTATGGTCGGAGTGCTAGCTTGTGGAGTTTGACATAAGAGTGTTTCTAAGGTGTTAGCTGCTAGCCCTTTCCTAGGTTGGATCGTATGGTAGCCTATCTAACACTGGACCTCATCTGAGGCTACTTCGAGATATTATTCCAAAGGGGACAGATAGGCTACTGCACTTAAAACTTTAAACGATTGAACGAACCTTCCCAGACTTTGTAATTGCGACCAGTGACTGCATTGGGTGAACGAAGCCGAAGTTGAAACTTAGGCTCCATGGCACATAGACTGTGGGCTCGCCCTTCTATGAATTGAAAAAGACTACAAGCTGCTCCACCGAGTTTGCGATAAAGTAAGCAAGAAAAGGGTTTTTTAAGTCAGGATATGGCAAGTCAATGGCATTTATTCGTCCAAAGTTACAGACCAGTTTCCATAGTGCACATCTTATCAATAGTTTGAATGTCGTGTGTGTTTCTGCTCATTGACAAAATAGCGTTCAGTATGATTCAAGCCAAAAATAATTTCCCCTGTTAAAGTGTTCGCCTTTGTTTCACTAGTTTGGTTTAATTTTGTATGAGATTTTGTGATGTAGGCTAGCCTATGATAAATGGCTTATGGCCAATATGTAACTCAGCTAGGCCTAATGTTAGTTTCCTCAGCCATGTCAGCTAGCCTCAGACTCATTATCTGCTATGGCTGCTAGTGCTAGTGCAGAGTAGCTTACCATGCCAGTGACGTAGCCGATTGTTGAAATCCAACATGGCGGCGCCCGTGTAACAGCAACACCACTTTCAACGTACAATTTTATCCCTTTTAATAAATTCAGCCATTTTATTCATTGTACCAATGAGAAGAAATAAAATACATCTGTTATATCACCTTTACTTCAAATTCCAGTTCAGTTCATCTTTAAGCATACAGTCTCATCATTCTCTTAATAAGACTACACATCTTGTTCAACTGTTTCCTCTGTCCACAACATAATTTAACCATTTAAACTATCCACCTATTTAACTGTTCAGTCATTCCAACTATATTAAACCTCATCTACCTAGTTCAGTCATTCCAACTATATTAAACATCATCTACCTAGTTCAGTCATTCCAACTACATTAAACCTCATCTACCTAGCAAATAATTTAACCATTTAAACTATCCACCTACTGTATTTAACTGTTCAGTCATTCCAACTATATTAAACCTCATCTACCCAGTTCAGTCATTCCAACTATATTAAACATCATCTACCTAGTTCAGTCATTCCAACTACATTAAACCTCATCTAGGCCTACCTCACAAATAATTTAACCTTTTAAAATATCCACCTATTTAACTGTTCAGTCATTCCAACTATATTAAACCTCATCTACCTAGCAAATAATTTAACCATTTAAACTATCCACCTATTTAACTGTTCAGTCATTCCAACTATATTAAACCTCATCTATCTAGCAAATAGTTTAACCTTTAAAACTATCCACCTATTTAACTGTTCAGTCATTCCAACTATATTAAACCTCATCTACCTAGCAAATAATTTAACCTTTTAAACCATCCACCTATTTAACTGTTCAGTCATTCCAACTATAAACCTCATCTACCTAGTTCAGTCATTCCAACCATATTAAACATCATCTACCTAGCAAATAATTTAACCTTTTAAACTATCCACCTATTTAACTGTTCAGTCATTCCAACTATATTAAACCTCATCTTCCTAGTTCAGTCATTCCAACAATATTAAACCTCATCTACCTAGGAAATAATTTAACCTTTTAAACTATCCACCTATTTAACTGTTCAGTCATTCCAACTATATTAAACCTCATCTACCTAGTTCAGTCATTCCAACTATATTAAACCTCATCATGTTGGTCATTTGTTTTAACAATATATTTCACACCATATGTTTTGCATTTTCATGCGCTGGTAATTCCCTGGAATTGCGTTTTCTAGTTTTTATTACAACTCTACCTCTTTAATTCAGCTGTCTGGTTGAAGCCTGGAAATATTGTAAACAAAGTAGCATATAGCTTAGCCTATCATAGTCTACTGATTGGACTGTTCAGTTTCCCCATGTGTGTTTAAGTTTCAAGGTAATACTTGTTCTCCTTGGGACAGGCCCTTTGTGGGACCTCCCCTCTGATTGGCCGTGGCCCAGTGTGTAAATTTGAAAATGTGCTGCAGAGAGAGAGAGAGAGAGAGAGAGAGAGAGAGAGGTCAGAGACCCGTCAGATAAACAGAGTGGATGCAGTGGCATTACAGTGTGGTCACATAGGCCGAGATAAATGTCCCCTCTCCCCACTGCCTTTCGGCGGCTGGCAGCAGCAAACCGATCAGACGAGCCCGAGATGATGATCAAGTTTATCGTTGCCTACGATAGGCCTAGTGAAACTTCCCTTCACCAAGTTCAGTCCGAAATAATTATTCACCAGAAAAATAGTTTGAACGTAAACCCGACGTACAGGAATGCCACTTGCGCCAAATGTATAGGAGTCATTGCAGATGAAAAGACGTCTTAAAATTGCAAACAATGCATACAAGGCCTTCCGAAACGACAGAGATACAGATATCGCCGAAAAGGAGTGCGCCATTGACCGCAGTTTCATGCAGGGAGTAACCCGGTTTTCAACAGCAATATTCGTTTTGCGCGCGAGTTGCGTAAACTCATTCTGATGGCATCAATCAATTTAATCCGGTATTTGGCGCAAACCGAATATTGCTGCTACATTTAAAGTCCGAATATTCCCTGCATGCATAACTGTGGTCTTTGTGTACGGTGAATTGAATGGACACATTTAGATCGAGCATGGCAAGTCATTGCAATAGCCTATAATAATAGGCCTACCATTTCGTTACTGCATTAACCATAGTGATGTTCTTATTGAAAATTTAAAAATACTAAAATTAAAAAGTAAATTGCATTGTGGGGCTGTCAAATGATTATTGCAATCATTGCAAAATCACATAAAAATCCCCCAGGCTACTTGGAACATCTCTTTAAATTGTGCTCAAATACATTTCTATGGAAGATGCTAGCTTGGCAAGCTGGTTTACCCAAGGCCTAAAGATCATGAAGGATAGTATGTAAGACATTGAGCCATTAGATATGCAGTTTGAAGCCCTTAAAAGATGTGCACTGTTAATTTACTCACTGTTATTTTTATTAAATTCATCTTGAGATGTTTTAAGTTTAAATTTCAGCTCAGTGGAGCACTTAAAGTTAGGCGCACCAGTGCAAAAAGTTAGTCTGGAGCCCTGGTATCGTGGATATGAACGTCGCGATTTCGGTTTCGAATCGTAAATCGTTACAGCCCTATAATAAACAACAACATAAACAAACTGAACTTGTGCCAAAGCGTGCCATACTGTACAATGGTGGATGAAAGCGTGGGCTGGTCAATCTGCGTCTTTTATCCTGGTGGTGGAACCAACCACAGGGAGGAGGGAGAGAAGTCTGACCGTCTGCTTTCATCACTGTGGGAATTCTGATTGCAGCACAATGATCAGACACACC
Source organism: Alosa pseudoharengus (assembly GCF_046254945.1). Lineage (NCBI taxonomy): Eukaryota > Metazoa > Chordata > Actinopteri > Clupeiformes > Clupeidae > Alosa > Alosa pseudoharengus. Next base: position 1,674,774 of record NW_027468598.1, on the reverse strand, counting down.
TGATCAATCACTTAAACACAGAATAGAGCATCACAGTCCCGCCCCTCCTCCGAGAGAGCTTAGTTTCCGGAAGTAAATTTCCCATTCATTTCTCCTATTGACGTTTTGGAAAAATCCGTATCTAAAGAGTTTTAGACTACGTTTACACGAAGCAGGGTATTTTCCTAAACGAATATCTGGCCATCTACGTTTGCAAATAAAACTGCATTTACACAAGACCGTTTTTTTTTTTAAATGTGTTTAAACGAACCCGTGTACATACATGCTGTCATGAGCACGCCAAACCACAGTGGCAGTCTAACGATAAGCTCAAGCTCACATTAACCAATCAGAACCCTGAAAAGTCGCACGTGAGAACATGTAATGTAAACATTGGTCGCACATTTGGTGTACTTCTGTCGCATACTGTGACGTTGGCTGCCCAAAACTCCGTTTACCACAGTTTACAACCAAACGCATAAACAAAGTTTTCCAAAAAAATCACTTTGGCCGGAGTTTTTTTGGATAACCGTTTTACGGGGCGAATTCTCCGATTGCGTCTAAATGAAAGGCTCAAACGTAGGGAAATGTCTTTGTTTATAAAAATACACATGCTCATTTTCATTATTTTTCATTTTTTTCATTTCCGAGCGAAGGAACTACTCATCCCATAAACCACCGCGCCTCACTGAAAATATATATACGCAATGCACGAACCAGCGCAAAATCATTTCCAACCGGCGACAGCACACGAACCCTTTCCTCCAAACAGTGATTTTATATAGTGAATGTGCAGTTAATAGCAGTTATTTCAGGAGTAATCGTGCAAATAATAGTGTTTTGGTATTGAATGTTATATTTACCATCGTGTGTGTGTGTGTGTGTGTGTGTGTGTGTGTGAAAGCGGTTAACGTTAACGTTAGCAACATTGTGCAATGCTTCGTATCTGACTGCCATCCTGATGCATGGACTGGTGCATGGACCACCATATTCAGTTTGCTGTGAATTATTACACAAAATGTTCATTAAATGTACGAAGAAGTATTTCTAGGTTAATGATTGATGATATGACTCGTACAGTATGAAGGCTACAGTAGCCTAGCTAATGTTAACTAGCATTACCAACCTCCCTGCAAAACTCACCACACAACTTTGTAGGTCTTGTCCCTCATGCTGGCCCTTACAAAACCCACAAGCTAACCCTCGGACACACAACAGTCAATAATGTGACCCGATTTAAAGTGGTTTTCACCCCTTTGGACACTCTTGATTTTACGGGGGCATGGACGGTTTGCTAACCATTTTACTGCAGTGTCTAGCTGCTAGCCGGTGGTAGCATCCAGCTTGCATGTGCTATCAGCTAGCTAGCTAGTTCAAAAGTTTAAGTACTTAATGAGGATATACAGGGCTTTTTATGCCTCGACTAAGTTGATGTTTCCTATAAACAACAATTCATGTTCATAGAAACAACAAGGTCACTAAAACATTATATTTCATACCTGTGTTGCAGCATGTAGGCTAATGCTAGCAGCATTATAATGACATTCTAATGTCTGAAAGGCTAATGATTAGCCTATCGGCTACCTGAAAAGTGAAGTGTTTAAACTAGGGCTGTCAATCGATTAAAAAAATTAATCTAATAATCTAATTAATTACATACTCTGTGATTAATTAATCTAAATTAATCGCATATATAATTTTTGCTGTGAAAGTATTTTAAATATTTAAATTCAAATGAATCATTAAATAATCAGCATTAGTGACATTAAATTTCAAAAATACTTTTATTATTACTTTCACTGTTCAAATAATGGCCATAATAATCTAATGATATGACCTAATATGCTGAGGAAATAAATTCAAAAGTGCTTCGGGAAGAAGTTTTTTTTAACATACAAGGCATTTCAGGCCACAGATATAACCTAGGGGACACAATGAAAATAAATGAACACTCCCCTCAATGTCAACACTATTTCTTTGCATTGATGTTTTCGAGTTGACGAACACCGGTGATATGCAAATTCCTTGCTGCAGACATTGTAGAGGACTTTATTTTAATCAACACTTTATTTTTATCAACACCATCAGGCATTTTTTAAAAGTAAATGTTCCAATCAATGATCTAGGCAGCACATTTTCATCTCTCTCCTTCATTTTACAGTCTAATTGTTACTGACTAACGGCTCGGGGTCAAAGGTCATAGGGAATCGATTAATCTGCGTTATTTTTTTTAATCAGTTATTTTTTCTCAAATTAATTAATCGAAATGAATCAGTTATTTTGACAGCCCTAGTTTAAACTAGTATTTACAGTGTTCTATTTGATGGTGTATTGGCCCTGACTAAGTTTGTGTGATATATAAACCACAATCCTTGTTTATACAAGTACCAATGTTCGTCTAGAAAGTTTTTATTCACATTAAGATTTTCGCCATAGGCAGTAAAAGACTCCGCCATCTTTGTCAATAATTTTCGCTGATAAAGTTTCAAACTATGATCATAACGGACTTTCCACCAATCAGAGGCATCATTGTGGGATTGTTCAGTATTGTGGGTAATGAAGTACTTATCCAAGACATCGCGATTAAAAGACATTTATTTCAAAACAAGGTTAGTGCCCCTTGAATTTTCACCCTCTATATGATCATATACAATCACTTAGTACAGCCGTAGCTGGTTTTGAGTCTACCATGTGCAGTTAAGTTTTTATGGCTTATGCCCGAATTGTCAATGGAGAAATTGCATTGAATTCTTACTTCTGGAAACTCCTGTGGGCGGGACTGTGATGCTCTATGGGGGACATGATGGCTATCACTCAAATTTGCTATATGTTGGCGTATTGAAAAAAAAAAAAAAAACAGATTTTATTGATATACTTGTCAAGCTTAAACAAGTTTGTTGAATTCCCTCACCTCATCTAGTGAGTAAACTGTATTGTCAGGCTAGGATGAACCCCTATAACGCTAGGCAAAACCTTTTTTGGTTGGACTAAGTATAAAAATAGGCAAAAAAAAATAGGCATCTGAAAATAGTTTAGTTCAGAGTCCTGATGTCAAAAAAGTAATTTGAGCATTTTTATGTCATCTGGGAGCTGGCTCCAGAGTCAGAATGCATACCAACTAAATGCAGCGTCGCCTTGTTAAGTTCTGATAGTGGGTTTCAACAGCAACATTTCTCCTGTGATCTGTGAGGTTTAAGTGATGAGTATTGCTGGAACATGTCACACAGTCTCATTGAAGGGCAAATCTGGTGTAAACTGATCCATAGCCTTGTTGTTCGAGCTCACCAGACGCTGTCCGGAGGAAAAAGAACAATACAATTTGTCATAACCTAGACGAGTTATGGACAAGGAAGTAATGCCTCATGCATCACCAGCCAAACTGGCTAGTACGTTTTTTTATTAACACCCATGGGTGTTTAGAACCCTGCTTGTAGGTGTTTACCACCTCCACATTGACCCCATCAATGGAGACTGGTAGCAGAGCGGGCTTAGACCTGCGGAAATCCACCACCATCTCCTTGGTCTTCGCAGTGTTGAGTTGAAGGTGGTTGAGTTTGCAATAGCCTACCCTTGCTAGCTCACGGAGTTATCTTACTGAGGGGCCATCCACACAGAGACACTTTTTGGTTTAAACGCACATGTTTTGCATCGTTTTGGCCGATCGTCCAAACGAATCCTGTAAACACACTGCCTGAAGATGCACTTTTTTGAAACCTGGTCCCAGGGTGACAAAATGTCAAAACACCGTCCTTGCGTGTTCATTTGGACGGCGAGGCCGCATACTTGCGTATCGATGATGTCATCGCCACACCTCAGCTGCCCTCGACTTGACATTCTTGACATTATTGTCAGATTGTACCCCGATATTAACTTACCCCGATATTTATAGCCTAACTGTCTTGTTCATACATAGGCACACGTACGCAGCTGAAGGCGTTCAAGTCGCTTGAGTCAAGGTCGGCAAACTTATTTGTTCCACCAACGACATCGTCTAACATTGCCATGATCGCAGAGAATAAAGCTGCATCTCATTGGACTGCAATTGTGACTTTCGTTTGCCTGTTGCTCACGACCTGCAGCAAAGGACTTTGCTAAAGTAGTTTAAAGTGGGTTTAAAGTAGTTTAAAGTGGTTTAGTGCGTTCTTGTCTGATAACTTCTAGGCTACAAAAAAAAAAAAACCTCTAGGCTACAGGAGATGCAACTGGTCTGGAGGCAGAAAAGGCTAGCATATTTCTCTACATTTCCAAAATTCAAGTGAACAAAACACTATACAATTCAGAAATATCTACTGATTTGAGTTTCCCATACACTACGAATGTGTTTCACACTGGCAACGCGAAACGTAGCCAAAGTCATAGAATGCCACTTTATGAAGCCAGGGGAAGACACCAGAGTTATGGATAAAGGTAGGCTATAAAGAATAAATGGCGCTGGTCTTGGATAGAGGAGATTGGTAGAAACGAAAAGCCCTTTGGAAGCTGGTGTCAAAGGCAACCAGGAGCATGTTTCTGCACTTTGTGCGCAAGGAAAATATTATATGAAACTAGAGGGGAAAAGTGCTGCCACGTAAGGCACAAGTTAGACCCTAGTCATCAAGCAGCTGTTCAACAATTCAATTCAACACACCTCACGTAGGTGGCTGTTTACTCGGCCGCTCCTCCGCTCAAATTCGTGTCAGGTGGCCCCGGCCATGGCGCAACTGGCTGGGGCACCTGCACCGAACGCCGGCGACCCGGGTTCGTTTCCCGCCCCGTGGTCCTTTCCGGATCCCACCCGGACTCTCTCTCCCACTCACTTCCTGTCATTCTCCACTATCCTGTCAATTAAAGGCATAAAAGGCCAAAAAAAATCGGAGTGAAATCGCTCCAAGCTCGCTCCAGTTTAAAAGAGGGAGAAATAAATACAAGCCGAATTGTCACCTTAAACAGAAAAGTTAAATCCCAAAATACTAAGAGCAATGGCAATTGCATTCATAGAACATTTATTTTAAAATGCAACACCAATAGTGCATCAACCAACAAGCTATAGGCAATGTCAATACACATAAGCTTAAAACTAAAGGGATCAGTGGGATTAATTGCCTAAAGCATACAGGTAGCATCCAAGTTTTACTTTCAGCCTTCTACTTCATATGAAGCATTCAAATTGCTCACGTTTTTCTTTGCTCTCCGTAGCAAAATGTGTCTTCTTAGATTCCAAAATGAATCTTTACTCACTGAAACAATGTCACAAAATGGTCTACATTGTATCTAGTAGTTGTTTTGTAGGAATAATACACTTGTTTGACTTCAGTTTCAGTTTCCTTTCGAAAATATTTAGCGAACTCTATCCCCATCAACAAACTTACAGACCAATATTTTTGAAATGTAACAGTCTTGGGCTTATCTTGGTTAAGGGGCCCACTTACCTCCCAGGGAAAAAAGTTCAGGCTCAGCATTTTATTCTACTATCATCCCTGTAGCCAGCTGAGCTGACGTTCAGTTCAGCTGACAATTCAGTTCAGCTGTTCTGTCCTCATCTTTCTTCTCTCCATGCTTTCTAGTTGTCCATGCAGAAACTCCCTCAGAGTTTCATCCAAGTTTGATGTAAGATTAGTTAGATAGCCTGTCATTTATAAAAACTGTGAGGGATCAAGCAGTCGGCATGGGACGCAGAGGCAAAAGGTTGACCAAAAAGAGAATTTATTTTTCAAAATTAATCTGACAAAATAACATGGAGGTTCTGGGCCCAAAATAAGGGAACTTAAGCAGAACTAAACTTAAGCAAACAAAACACAAGATACCCTAACCACTGTCTCTCACACTGACAAAGGGCAAGCTTAAATACTAGTGACCAAAACCATAATTAACACAAAGGGGAAATGACTAAATCAATTAAGACTGTGAAATAATAAAACACTTTCAAAGAAACCCAAATAATTCTATTTGACGAAATAAACTATATTAAATGAAATAAATAAAGAAATACAAAATTATGTAATACAAAACAAGAGACAGAAAATCCCAAATTCAAACTAAACTTCCCCATGACTAGACTAGAAGGTGGACTTGGCTGGAGCGCTCTTAAGACAGCGGAACGTTTGGCTCCGTCTTGACAACCGAATGTTCCACCCGGAGACAACATTGATGAATGAAATGAAATGAAAAAAATAGTAATCCAGATTTCACTTGAAAATCAGAGTAGCTCCCGTTGACAGGGCTACGTTAGCTCAAGACGCAGACAGCTGCAGACAACACAGAACAGTTCCCTTGAAGGATCCGTAGCCTAGGCGCTGCCAGCTTTGAAATGAAACTGTGTGGTTGATTTGTTTGTCTGTTATAGGCTAATAGTCCAACCACTTGCATTTCGACATCGGGGGAATGTGTTGCATCTCATTTGTAGGTGTAATAATAGCCAGTGAGTCCATGATTTTTCGTGATTTTCCCCCCCCCATCCTGTAGCCCCCCCGCCCCCTTCACTGGCAGTCTGGAGATAACGTTAACGTTAGGCCTTGTTAGTCTGGAGATCACTGGAAGCACAACAGTCCGAAGTCGCGGGCGATCCTGTGTAGATCAGCAACTCGGTGACAGTTTGTTGCTCCGTGAGAATGCAGAGTTCCCCAACGTCAACGCTAGTCTGCTCAATCCAGACTCCAGGCATGACAGGTCAGCAACAGCTCGGTGGCCACGGCAGATCCCTCGCAGAGTAGCCTAGGTCCAGCTGTCCCGAGAAATCCCCTCAACCAGACAGTGAAGCGCAGCACCGGCTCACGGATGGATGGAATACCATTGATTAGCATTGAATAGTATATCATTGATTGTGTTGTGTTTCTGTTGTGCAGGTGGCAGTGTGGCGAAGATTGCAAGATGTTCGTAAAAGAATTGCATCGCTGGAGGAACAGAAGAGAAGGATAAGCGCTGCTGTCAAGACACTTGTGGTCAGATCATGCAGATGTTTGTGTGTCTATATGTGAATAGAGTACAGATGGTCACAACACTGAGGTAGTTTAAGTCTTGTACCTCACTAGTTTAAGGGAAACAGCACGGGCTGTCTTTTTAGGTCCCAATTTTTATAAGCAAGAAAAACAAGAATTGCACCAGTATTACTTATAGTGCACATGTATCAATAACTCACATGGTCAATATCACTAAGAAAGTTCATTCCATATATGGGTGCATCTAAAAAAAAATTGAATATTGTGAAAAAATGTAAAAAAGTAATTTTCTGTAATTTATTTCAAAAAGTGATACATATATTCTAGATTCGTTACATTACATAAAGTGAAATATTCCAAGCCATATTTGTTTTAATATTTATGATTACGGCTTATAGCTCATGAAAATCAAAAATCAATATCTCAAAATATTAGAATAAAGAGGTTGTATTACAGAAATGTCGACCTCCTTAAAAGTCATTTACTAATTTGAAATATTTATGCACTTAATACTTCGGACTCCTTTTGCACAAATAACTGCATCAACGTGGCGTGGTATGGAAGCAATCAGCCTGTGGCACTGCTAGGGTTGCAAAGGTGAGGAATATTTCCGGAAACTTTCTATAAACTTTCCATGGGATGTTAAGATGGAGAATTTTGGAAATATTCCAAGTTGGAAATATTCCAAGTTGGAAACCTTCATGGAATTAAAGGAAAGTATGGCAATTAGCAGTGTTTCCTCTAGATTTTTTTAGCATGGGTGCAGGCCATGTGCTTCTGTGCCTCTCCACTTTTCTTCCAGACTCTGATTTCCAAATGAAATCAAACATTTAGGGCTGTATTTTGCACCCTAGCGCATGGCGTAAAACTCGTTTTCCACCCGGCGCAAAGTTTAATTCCTTATTTTGCACGTTTAATTTTTAAACAATGCGCCCAGGGGTGTGGCAATTAACAACTTTGGGAGTGTTGTACACCTGGTCAGAAGTCTATGGCGAGTTGTTTATATGTTATTTTAAGAGCGCATTGTCAACAGTCATATTGGCGGGTGCACCTATCATCCATGAACGCACACCAGCACACGTCCAAGCAAAACATTACAAATTGCACAATTACAATAGGAAACATAATTAGAATAAAGATTTTACGAAATACTGTACATATCATGATGAGTAGTTATTCACCATCATTTGCAAATTGGTAATGACGGTTAAAAGTGATTAGGGGAGAGGCGAGAGACACGTATGGAGCACAGCTGAAGACGCACGGTCACGAGATATAAGCAACTCCTCTGCAGGATAAATGCTGTTTTATTTAGTCATTTGAGCAATATTAGGGTAAGTGTTGCTTTTTCCAACCTATGTTTTCGATGATAACCCATTGTCAATCAATAGTGAAAGTAACTGCATATAACCAGAGACTTTCTAATGTGGAGACACAGTACTCAAAAAATACTCCATAGAAATGCATGGGGCTAGTTTGTCACGCCAATATGGCCGTTGTCTACACATATCCCACCCCTTCCTCGGCAAAACGTCGACATGTGAATACACTGAGCCAATCATATGGTGTGTTGTGAAGACATCGTGCCAATCATGTGTTGTGATCTCGCCGCTGGAGCAAGATCGGTGTCGTGAAGCCTTGCGCACGCGCAGTTCGACCCAAAGACTGTGCCCGATGAGTGCCCATAAAACGTTGGTATATGGCCGCCGAGTGGAGGGACTTGCCTAAAAGGACTTTGATATAACTGTCTTGTCGTTGACTGACACCATGATGAAGTTAGTTTCACTTTGCCAATGAGTTCAAATAATAGAGTGCAAATGCGTGAAGGCTATGCTAGGTTTTAGTAAAGCATGGTTTAGTGGAATGACTATTCCATACGGTCTCGCAAGCAGCCTCCTTCAAATCCGCCGTTGAATGTCAAAATACCGGTGCATTTATTTGGCATAGCGCTTTGCGCCGTTAAAGGGAACACCTTGTTGTGCCATGCGCTCAACGTTTGATAACGAAAACCCTCCCAATGTGGACAGGACACATCCTACTAAATTTGAATAAGCCTTTGACGAGTGACGATGCGCTTTTGACTGTCATGATAGGGCCCTTACTTTCGTCATTGCTTTGGACCACCTTGGAAGTGACTGAGTGACTGAGCAATGGTCCAGTTCTTTTTATCCTTAATCCAGGTAATATGCTTTTAACATCATCTCTGGTTCAGGAGTGGCTTAACACTAGGAATGAGACACTTGTAGCCAATTGTCTGGACACAACTGTTCGTGGTGGCTCTTGACTCCACTCCTTGTGACTCCTTTGCTGGCAATCCACTCAAGGCTGTGGTCATTCAATGTTCATTTCCAGTCAACTTTCCTTGAATATGCTTTGATGCAACACTTTGTGAACAGCCTGCCCTTTCAGCAATGACCTTCTGTGGCTTACCCTCTGTGGCTTACCCTCTTGTGTCAACAAGTGTCTTTTGGACAAATGTCAAGTCAGCAGTCTCTCCCATGACTGTGATGGTGTTTACTGAACCAGACTGAAACATTAAAGGCTCAGGAAACTGACATTTCTGTAATATAAATTCATTATGACCACCGTTTTTTTTTTTCTTGTCAACTTTCTGAAATTATTTGGTCAACGATTTCCAGGACACCAAAACGCAGGAGCATAAATAAATAAATGCATGTAGTTACAGGTGTTGTGGGAACACCAAAATAAACATTTACAATTAAAAAAATTGATTTCAGCCCCCTCTTGGTTGAAAACACCTTTTTTGCCCTCTGCCAAAATTGCCCTCCATTTCCAATCAACTACTACAGTAAGCAATCAAATAAATGTAGCAAATGGTATACAAATCAAATAAAGCTCTTAAAGAAGCACTATGCAGGTCTGGTTATTCCTTCGCTGTTTCTGAGTTTTCGCCGGATTTGGGCTCGCATTTTTCACTACACAGCTCCCCCTGCAGCTTCGGTAGCAAGTGATTGCTACGCTAAACCCCCACTAGCTGGCGATCTAGCCATCAAGAAACCAAGCTAAATACAGGGCTCACAATAAAACGGTCGAGCAAACACATTGTTCAAGAGACTATCAAACCACATTACAAAGACGAAGTTCACCCAAGGGTAGGCTACTTATAATTTCAACAGCAACAAAGCCAAGTCGGCGTCCGTTTTGCAGTCGTTTTCGAAACTACAATCTGACTACATTTTCGAGGCGCGATTGGATACTTCCGTTGAGTCACATCTTCATTTACCCGGACCGGCTCCAGAATGCTGCATATTCGTTTTTTCCATGGAGAAGCGATAGGGGGAGACGAAGCACCCACCAAACGACCCAGAAAGTTGTAGAACCATCAGAACGACCCCGCATAATTAAGGTCATTTCTGCTATAATTGTTGCATAGTGCTTCTTTAATGGAGATCTGATTGGAATGAAAGCTGGCTGAATGAAAGCTAGCCTAAATTTCAGCGCTGGTATTGCGCATCATTTATTTAAGTCCCACAACTCTAGCCCTCATAATGTGAGAAATTCCCGCACACATTTTACAGCGCTGTCTGATAACGTTAATCTAATAATGGAGCGTGAATGCGGGACTATTGACTGGACAGACCAACTTCTGACTTCAATTGAATGTAGCCCCATGCAGAGACACACACATGCTCAGGACCACTTTGAGGGGTACCTCTCTCCCTCTTTTTCTCTCTTTCTCTCTCTCTCTCAACAGGATTTGTCACCGGTGAAGTCAAATTATGCTAGGTGCTTCTACATCAACTGCTAACCGACAGGAAAGGAAAACAAAAGTTTAGCGATCAGGAATTTTGCAAACACAGAAGCATGACATAGCCTAGAGTGGCCATGAGACGCGAGAGAACATGGATGTGTTCTCCATTTGAGGAATGTTATAATCGATTGCGGACATGAACAGACAGACACGGAGCGCATAGTAGTCCTACTTTCACTTTCTAGAAGAGTTCACATTAATTACGTGAAATATTACCAAATTTATCAGGACATGAGTTGTCACAACACAAAACATCAGAAATCATGTAAGTGAGGACTATGTTAAGTGTTGTTCTCATTGACGCCTGTAATAAGGAAAATGCTTAACATCGAGGACTTTGTTCTTAATCAATTTCAGTTTGTAAAAAGTATGCCCCCCCCTCCAAACTGTATTAATCCCCTTTATGGGAAGCACTGAAGGGGGGAATTTCCCCCCATTTTTAAAAATGAATTTTTAGCCCTGGAAATGAGCTCAGCATGATTTTATTTGAGTAAGCACCGTTGATACATGTGGCTCCTCATCATGAATAATCACATCACCTGCAGGTATTTGCAGACAACATTGAACATTTTAAAGTGTGTTTTTTTTATTTTTTTTAGGAACAGCATGACAAGACAACTCTGTCTGATGTAAGTACTGTTAATGAGAACATTTTGTTATCTTGTGATTACAACTACATATATGTGTAGCAGTAAACTGAGGAAAGACTCCTCTGGACACTGGTTATATTTGTTTTCAGTCAGTGGCGTATAGGAGAGCACGAGAAGAAGGACGGAACGTGAGAGTGACACTCAGTAAGCTGTTGCTGCAGGAGACTGAGCTGGAGGAGGTTCACTACCGGCAGGCCCTGAGGCTGCCCAACCGGACCCATCCAGACGTGGTAAGAGCATGCTCATTACATTTTTTAAACATTTAGTCATTTAGCTGACACTTTTATCCAAAGCGACTTACAAAAAAAGGAAACAATCAAGGTATAGTGTGACAAAGACGGGTTAGTGCAGCAATAAGTACTACTCACATAGAATCAAGTGACCGTTCTAGAAGGGGGATAGTCAAGAGGTAAGTGTTAGATATAGCATATCCAGTTGTTGGTAGTGCTAGGAGAGGAGGTACTCTCTAAAAAGCTGGGTCTTCAGGAGTTTTTTGAAGGTAGAGAGAGACGCTCCTGCTCTGGTAGGGTAGTGCGTTCCACCTAAAGGGAACAGCAGAAAAGCAAAGTTTGGATTACCCTGAGCATACGGGTGGCAGAGCCAGACGTTGTTCATTAGAGGAACGCAACAGTCAGAAAGTAACATATGCCTGTATAAGGGCATTTAAATAAGTGGGTGCAGAACCGGAGACTACTGTGATTTGAATTTAATGTGGTGGCTACAGTGGAGCTCCCTGAGAAGTTGGGTAACAGGTGCCCTTTTGGGTTGATGGAAGACAAGGCGCCGCATTCTGGATCATCTGAAAGGGTTTCACTGTGCAGGCTGAGAGGCCCGTGAGGAGGGTGTTAAAATAATCGATTCACAAGATGACCATGGCTTGTATCAGGAGTTGGGTAGCATATTGACTACATATCCATGCAGCACACCATATTCCGGTTTTATTCAGAATAATGGCAATACTCGGATTGCGCATGATTCATATAAGCACCCTATTCCAGATGCCATAACCCGAATAAGGTCATATTTGGAATACTAAAAACTGGAATAACACCCCCTTTCGGAATATTAAATACGATCTGCGCATGTTTGTGCAAGGAAGTTTGGTAGCTTGCTTTGATGCCCTGACACTTTGCAAACATAGTGAAAAGTGTGGCATAAAGTTTGCACTTCTAAAGTGAAGACGAGGTCGATTTATGTATTAAAACCTGAAAGTTTAAGTGTCACGATGGATTTTATTAATGGGTGAAAGTATCATAGACCTAATTCTCAAAGAAGCAGGTTTTGCACACACTGCTGACAGATGAAGAATCAGTGAAAAGCCCTCAATCAAAGCGGCCGATTATAAGACTGAAATGCAAAAAAATAGTGACTGTAATCTGACCAAATTTACTTACAGTGGGGGAAATAAGTAATAAGGGAAATCAGTTTTTTTCAGTATACTTCCAGTGAGTTTATTTGCATGAAATTTTCACCAGACATAGTATTAACTTAGGTAATCCACACATAAAAAACCCCAACCATTATTGCCCATAAGTAGAGTTATGAGTAAAAAAGTGGAATGGCACAGGAAAAAAGTATTGAACATGCTAAGAAAAAGCAGTACACAAGGCAAGGAATAGCAAGGAACGCGCTGGAATCTGTAAGTAGTTAGAGAGTAATTATCCCTCATATCTGTGCAAATGAATATAAGCTGGGTTAGTACATATTGATGGGCTATAAAAAGGTTTTTCTTACAACTTATTTTCCCTGCTGTAAGTCAAACTCTTATTAAATTAAGTCAAATGATTTTACAAGAAAGCACTACGTAAGTCTCTTTATACTGAAAACAATACCAACTAGATTTTTTGAGCTTGATATGAGATTAAAAACACTTATTAGATAAGCAGTTTTTGCAGTGTAGACATATTACATTTGTTCAACACATACAGACATGTATGCATGACATTCCCTGAGCATTACAAAGTATCTAACAAGTTCACACTTTGCATACACTGCAAAAAATAAAATCTAGGCATCAACATCAGATCGTCCAAAAAATGTAACATTTGAATGCCATACTGTGTCGGGGGGCTAGAGCTGTATCTATGCACTTTGAAAATGTTTGGGGAATTGAGAACCCAAATGTCAAGTCAAGTCACTTTTATTTATATAGCGCATTTTTCTATGTACAGAGCACTCCACATACAAGACATTAACACACAGGACAAAAAATGCCGGACGGAGCAGTGTAGTCACCAGCGTACCCGTGACACCAAGACATACAACAAACAAATTAACAAATAATAAAAAGTAAAAAAGAAAATACATTTAAAAGGAAAATTTCATGTTAAATTAGTCCAATTGGTGGCGTCTAACACCATGTCCTAACTAGATGCGATGCAAGCAAACATTAGCGATAAAATTAGTTTAATTCCTTTGTTTTCAATTGGAGTGTCCTGACCGCAAGCGACGCGAGCAATGCACACGAGCAAAGCAACGCAACGTTTTGAGAGAACTTTTGTTGGCTGTGTAGTTGTAGAGCTAGCCTCACCAGTTAGGAGTTGGTAGAACTATGTTCCTTGAACTGTTATGTCCGGAAACGTCTTATGTTAGGATAATCTATCTTGCAGTATACTTGTGTTTCTATGTGTCTTTTGGCCTTTAGCCAGTTGGGGATGAGAGCCAAGCAAGGATGGTGGAGCTTGTTGGCCAAAAGCCAGGTAAGATCCCTCAGCAAACCTGTGGTAGTGGTAGAGTTCAGAGGTAACCTGCCTTACTGTCGATTTGGCATCAAAGAATCTGAAAATGAACTGTGCCAGTTTATTAGCTTCATCATTGCATCCTTTTTTTAAAGTATATTTTTGGGGCTTCATGCCTTTATTTGGACATGAAGTGGGAGAGAGGGATGGAGATGAGATCGGGAAATGACCGCAGAACGGATTTGAACCTGGGTCCCCGTGGGCACTTGGGCCTATTATAAGAAAATACCAGTCGAAATTGGTTGTGTGTGGAATCACAATGAGACATTATTGTTAGCTAAATTGGTAATTGGCAACTACCTGGCATAGCATAACATTGTTTCCAAAGAGTATCAAGGCGAAACTCAAATGTATTTTCCATAGCAACAAATGTGGCCGCCATTTTGGACTGAAAACCACTCAACTGAATGATGCTGGTCCCAGTTAGAAAGTGCCTTGGGGAATTAAAAACAACATTCTTTCTACACATTCTCATATCCTTAATGCCTCAACTGAACTTACCTGTGTTGAATACAACCCAAATTCTGAAAAAGTTGTGATGCTTTGTAAAATATGAATAAAAAAAATGCTATGATAAGCAAATCATGTCAACCCTATATTTGTCATGCATAATATGTTGTGGCTTTCTGTTTAGAATTTGATTTTAAAGTCAGAGGTCATCTAGAGGTTGGCGAGTCTTTGGGCATCATCAGGCAAAGGTAAAAAAAATCTTCTATAATTTTCAGTTTATCTCACCACCACCCATGCTCAATATAATGTTGTTTTAGTTTAATCTGATGATTCAATGATGTCAATGATTAACTGTCTCAATGTCAAAAATATATTGCTTTGCTTTGCACATGCAATTTTTATTTGCATTAAAAAATGTCAGCATTTTCAGCAACTCTTGGCTTTAGATGCATGTTAGTATTATCTGATGCTGCTTGTAATCAACAGTAGAAGTAGAAGTGCTTTTTGTTGTTCAACTGATACGGTAACTGAGTAAATGTGGGTAGTTTCACAAACAGGATAAGCACTGCAAATCTATACCTCAAAATATAGAATGATGTTTGATCATTTTGTATGGGCTGCTAAAGAGCTGATGAGCAATACTCACAACTTCTTGTGAAATAAATTTGTTTTTTGTTATCATTTAATTAACAATGCATGTCAAAGCAAGCACAGATATGTCCAGTTCTATATTCGTTTTCACAGAAATGCATGCACATGTGATCTATTTTGACTTTGACTGAAAATAGCCATTTTTGCCGTAGATTTGTGCGGTGCAGAGACTGTGTGACAGGAGCATACTTTGACTGTGTGACGGGAGCATACTTTGACTGTGTGACGGGAGCATACTTTGATACGCAGATATGCATGACCGCATTACCATACATACAGTAATAGCCGTATCAGCAGAAGTATACTTGGGCCTTAAAGACTGTCTGGAAAGTTAATTCACTGATTACATCGAGCGGGAGAGAGACAAGGGGTGGGATTGGGAAACAACCATGGGTTGGACTCGAACCTGGGTCGCAATGGGCACTCAGACCCAAGTGTGGCCGCCCAGATGTATTTTAAGCCTTGTAATGTGATTTTATCTGTGATGATGATGATGATGATGACGATGACGACGACTAAGTATAAGTATATATACTCTTTTGATCCCGTGAGAGAAATTTGGTCTCTGCATTTATCCCAATCCGTGAATTAGTGAAACACACACAGTGAGGTGAAGCACACACTGACCCGGAGCAGTGAGCTGCCTGCTACAGCGGCGCTCGGGGAGCAGTGAGGGATTAGGTGCCTTGCTCAAGGGCGCTTCAGCCCTGGATGTGGGCATGGGAGAGCAGTGCTCAACCACTTCCCCCGCCCACATTTTTCCTACTGGTCGGGGATCGAACCAGCAACCCTTCGGTTACAAGCCCGAGGCCTTACCAGTAGGCCATGGCTTCCCCAATAACAAATGACTATAAGATGACCTCTTGTTTTTTTCAGACGTCTAGCCCATGTGTCAGGACACAGGTCATACTACCTTAGAGGAGCAGGGGCCAGGCTCCAGACAGCCCTGCAGAATTTTGTGCTGGACCTGCTGCAGCGCCGTGTAAGTGGCTGCCAAACCAGGACACTCCTGCACACACACACATACACACACCTTGTTCTTCCCCATGATTACTATTATAATTAAAACTATGTGTTTGTTGTTTTAGATTAGTGATTAAAGGGGTGATGGAATGAATGAACAGAGCATTTGACCTTGTTCTGTGGTGTTCACACAGAAGCTATGCAACTTAGGTCAGTCCAAGAAATGCTCAGATGTTCTTTCACAAGCCGAGTGGAGAATAAAACAGTCCGTTTTGGCAGATTTAGCACCCCCTCATGGTTTTCCGGACATCCACATGAATAATTAATTACCTTGCAGCCAATGACTGCTCACTTCAGAGGGAGGGAGTAGTGAACTAGCCCTCTGTTGTGTTTGAACATCAACAGGAAGTGACGTTGCCCAACATCGCTTAGAGCACCTTTAACTGTTTCTGACTGTAAAGTAAGAGCCTACATATTCTGTACTGGCATTTCTCGCTTCACAAAAGTTTCACAAAATCCAAGCATTTAAAAGCAAACATATGATGTATCTGCGAATATGGCCGTGTTTGACCATCTAGCCTACCGAAGTCATCTAACTTCCGGTGAAGGAACTGCGTAAAGCTGGAAGTGGGCTGGTGTGTATGTAAATTTCGGGGCGTTACAAAGGTACAGACCAGAGCCAAATAAGGTGCAGCCGCTGAGATTTCCATACAAAGGAAGTGAAGATAAGATTTTGAGGTTCCCTGTATGTTTATTTTACATACCAAACTGCCGTTATTCAACTATGCCAAGGTAAACTCAGTTTTGCATTCTATCACCCCTTTAAATTAGTGAGCACACAGAGCAGATTTGTTGTAAAGTCATTACAATTTTTAAATGTTAAAGCAACACCAAAGAGTTTTTTTATACCTTAAAATAATGTTTCCAAAATCGTTTCAGTGGTTCACCAACTCGTAACAGGGTGAACGGCAATTCTGCATTCGCTTCGCGGCCCTCTATCGGCTATAACCGCACTATGTAAGTTTGCCAGATCGGGTAGCGGATCTGTAGTTCGATGGAATGAGACATAAGAAACTACAAATTTGACTTGCATCTGATGTCGCAATACATCGTACTTTTATAAGTCATGCAAAATATTCTACCTTGTCTGTGGACATCGTTATTTGCAAAGCCGGTGCTGGATAAACAAATAGCGTGCGTGCGACAGAGGGAAAGTGTTGCTTTAACATCAGGGGCCCTATAATGACAGTCTAAAGCGCATCGTCACTCGTCAAAAGCTTATTCAAATTTAGTAGGATGTCCAGTCCACATTGGGAGTGTTTTCGTTATCAAACGTCGAGCGCTTTTTCTCAGCTTTTAAACTATGTTAATCGCTAGTTGTTATGGAAAACAGTTCGTGAGAAAAGTAACTTTAATTTAATCATATTACATTCTGCGCCCGTCTCTCTACCCATTCATCTCGGGGTGGAATACTTCACGAACTTTCCCTTAACACATGACAAACCATATATCAGAATAAACAGCAGACCTTAATGAACACAAAGGTGTAAAGCATTCCCCTGTTCAGTTAGCCATTCCAGAGTAATCCGGTTTTAAATTTGCAGCAATGTCTATAGCCTATGCATGTCTCCAACTTTGGGGTTTAGGTTTCACAATGTGTTTAAATTGTTCAATAGGCTACATGATTTTATAACGGGCTAAATAAAAAAAAAATGTTACAAATATCGCCTAGATATCTGTAAACATTAAAATCAGAGGATATACATATATGACAGACGCTCATGAGTTCATGCTTTGTTTTATCGCTAGATTTTAGGATGGCCTATTATGGCAACCGATTGCATACCGAGCTACAGTCAACACTAGCAGGCGTTAAATGACTGGAGACTTTGTGAATTTAAAGATTGTCATAATGTGCTGTCTCTGCTATTGCTGCTTTTGATCAGGCAGATTTGCAAGATTTGTCAGATTTGTGGGCTGGACATGATGTAACATCATCAAAATGCCCGCCCAGATTCCCCTTTCCGCCTTAACGCATTCACACTGGTGCCGGAACGAATTTTCTCGGCAAAATGTCTAGGGTGCTTGGTAGTAAATTTGGTGAGACACTTCGTCCCGCCGTTCCGCCTCGGTCTATGTGAAAAGGACAGGCGTTCCGCGAATCTGGTACATAATTTTGCGGGGATTT
This sequence comes from Alosa pseudoharengus, assembly GCF_046254945.1. Taxonomy (NCBI): domain Eukaryota; kingdom Metazoa; phylum Chordata; class Actinopteri; order Clupeiformes; family Clupeidae; genus Alosa; species Alosa pseudoharengus. Next base: position 1,656,469 of record NW_027468598.1, on the reverse strand, counting down.
TGGCAGTGTGTAAGGGCCTAGGGGTGGGCGATATGGCCTAAAATTCATATTGCGGTATAATTTGGGACACAGACGGTAAACGGTATATATTGCGGTATAATTTGGTGTGTGAATTTCAATATAGGTCTAGCAGGTTCTTGCATAAAATAGTCAAGATTGTTACTTATTTAAAATGTATTGTGCAAAACTGCAATTATAGAGAACATTATAAAACTTTAACTTCCAAGCAGTATACATTTAAAACAAGGCAATGTCAATTTTAAAGTGAAACATCATTCCAGTGCAAAATACTCCTTTCCCTTACTTTTCTTAGGACTGACTTGGTTTTTGAGGAACAGCTCTACGCATTCGTTGGCTTTCCTCATATTCGACAACGTGTTTTGATTTCAGATGGTAGAACAGATTGCTTGTGTTACCTCTCTTTGCTGTCACTGTTGACCGGCATATTTTGCAGATTATGGTTTTCTGCTCACTATCCGACACTTTAAATCCAAACCATGTCCATATTATGGACGTTGCATCAGTCTTTTTTACGAGCTCCTCCTCATCCATACTGTAACGTCGGCACACAAGACATTGTTAGCGTTCTCCCACGCAGGGCATGCTGGGATACGGGGGCCAACATTTGGGGGTTTATGTCTGTATTTCTCCTAAATTATAAGTCTAAAGTTAGCGTCTTTATTGTGACATGTTTCCCTTTTAGTTCTCCCTCGTGTGTGATCCTTTTTGTGTGGGGGGTTGCGTCCACCCCTGTATGTGTAGCGTGTGTGTGTACTTGACCTGCTCCATGTGTATTGTGTTCTGGGTCTGTGTCCCTGTTCTCGTTCTCAGCTAATAAACCTGTTGATTGGACAACTGTCTGTGTCGCTATCAAATCGTTACAATACCTTCACCTCTCGCAGCCATTTTTGATGGATGGATAGATAGATAGATAGATAGATAGATACTTTATTGATCCTCAAGGGGTTTTCCACACCTGTGGCCTCCTCGTGGTTGTTGCCGGTCCCAGCAGGCCAAGCGTGTTGCAATTTGATGACATAATGACCTATCGCAATATGCCGGTATAACAAAAATCTCTATCGTTGGCCAAATTTTTATCGCATACCGCTTATACCGTTTATATCGCCCAGCCCTATAAGGGCCTATTGGCAAAGTGAAACTAACTTCACCATGGTGTCAGTCAACGACAAGACCGTTATACGCAGTAAGTTACTTTCACTATTGACTGACAATGAGTTACCATCAAAAACATAGGCTGGAAAAAGCAACACTTACCCTAATATTGCTCAAATGACTGAATAAAACAACGTTTATCCTGCAGAGGAGTTGCTTATATCTCGTGATGGTGCGTCTTCAGCTGTGCTCTCGCCTAATCACTTTTAACCATCATTACCAATTTGCAAATGCATTGTGAGATGTATTTCGTAATATCTTTATTCTAATTTTGTTTTCCATTGTAGCCTAATTGGGTAATGTTCGGGTAATGTTTTGCATGGATGTGCGCTGGTGCGCATTCATGGAGGATAGAAGTATGGTGCGTTGTGCACCCGCCAATATGACTGTATGACAATGCGCTCTTAAAATAACATAAACAACTTGCCATAGACTTCTAACCAGGCGTAATGCGTTTTAGGTGGTGTACAATAGCGATTTTTAAACAATGCGCCACTCCCTAGGTTGTTAATTGCCACACCCCTGGGTGCATTGTTTAAAAAATAAACATACAAAATAAGAAAATAAACTTTGCGCCGGGTGGAAAACGAGTTTTACGCCATGCGCCAGGGTGCAAGATAGGGCCCCAAATGTTCTGACTTGATTCAAGGGAATTTAATTATTACAGGTAACTTAAACTTTTGTCTGCACACGTTTTAGGGCTTCATCGCTATGACTGTGCCTGACTTACTGAAAGGAGCTGTGTTTGTAAGTATGGTCAAAGTAACTCATTAATCCACTGACAACAGGTGATTCGTTTTTGTTTCAACATGGTTATGGCCCTGGGGATGAAGCTGTTTCTGAGTCTGTAGGGCCTAAATTTCAGCACAGGATTGCAGGTGCATAATTTATTTGTTTATTTAAGTCCCGCAACTATAGCCATCATAATGCGAGAAATTCCCACACACATTTTACAGCGCTGTCTGATAACATTAATCTAATAATGGAGCGGCGTGAATGGTGCGGGACTATTGAACACGGAGCGCATAGTAGACCTACTTTCACTTTCTAGAGTGTACATTCATTATGTGAAAGATGCTGTATAGCAAAACAGCGATCAAATATTCCCAAATCATGACATGCGTCTTGACACACTTACTCCTATTAGAAAATCAAAACCGAAATCATGTGAGTGACTATGTTAAGTGTTGTTGTCATTGACGCCTGTAATAAGGAAAATGCGTAAAGGAACACGCCACCCAAAGTCGCCCGGTCATGCCGTTTCGCACTCTACAACATACGGAAAATCAGGACTTACTTAACTCAAGATGCTACCCAATTTCTGGTTCAGGCAATAGTCATCTCACGACTCGACTACTGCAACGCCCTCCTGACAGGTCTCCCAGCCTGCGCAGTGAAACCACTTCAGATGATCCAGAACGCGGCGGCGCGCCTGGTCTACAACCAACCCAAGGGCACATGTTACCCCGCTACTCATCCAGCTACATTGGCTACCTATGGCGGCCCGCATCAAATTCAAGGCTCTAACGCTTGCCCACAAAGTAGTCTCCGGTTCTGCTCCCACCTACTTGAATGCCCTCATACAGACATACGCTACCTCCAGACCGCTGCACTCCTCAGACGAACGACGTCTAGCTCTACCTCCGGTACGCTCAGGCCAATCCAAACTGTTCTCATCTGTTGTTCCTCGTTGGTGGAACACACTGCCAGTTCCTACAAGGGCAGGGACATCCCTCTCCATTTTCAAAAAACTCCTGAAGACCCAGCTCTTTAGAGCAGTGTTTCCCAAACTTTTTTTCTGGCGACCCACTTTTTAAAAATGACGCGACCCATTTCACTTCAAATCTACCCTGCAACCACCAACACTGTTTTAGGCCACAGGTTCTCCAACTTTTCTATGCCTTCCCCAACCATACATTGCTATAGGATCTAGATAGATAGATCCTGCTTTGAACACGGTAGTGTTGCATTTTGAGCACCATCAGCGTGAAAAGTTGGAAATGACTACTGAAAAGATAAGTTTTAATGCACATCCGAGAGTTTGGGGAAATTCTCGCATGTTGCGCATTCGTCAGCATAGTAAAGCTATTTCTGTATTTCTAAAAAAAATGTTGTAGGCCACGTTGTGTTGCAGACAAATGGGTCCATAACACTGTGGACGTCAATTCCGATGTAAACAGCAAATAACTCAAGTCGTTATATTGTATTGTTGTATTATATTATATAGTCGTTATATCAGAACAAGAGGCTTTTGGGCAATAGCCGGAAGAATGCGCCTTTACTTTGGAGTTCGCGAGGTACAGTAGAAAACGAGAGAATTAGTGTTTAAAATGTCTATTTAAATTGTAGCCTAATATAATGCACTGTTGTGCATTTTAAATCAGAAATAAGAATGTGAGGAGGTTGCTATTAACTTTAAAGATTGCATCTACAATCGAAACTATCTTCATGCAAATTGAATATCCTTATCCGGTCTATGGATGTCTGCTTTAGTTGACAGCACGGTCACTAGATTTTAATCGGTAAAGTTGAGGAGCTGGTATCTGTTAATGTTCGTGCAAATAGGCGGATTCATGTCCCTTGCAGTTTGCAACTGCGAGGTACAGGTCATGGCAGGCGCCCCACAGAACGGTTTCATTTTGAGAGGTAGATATCCATGCTCTGGCTCCCCCTCTGCGATGCGTTCGTCCGCCAGTTTCATGCGCCAGTTTCATGAGCTTTTATGACAAAACCGTAACTGTGGTAGTTAACAAACTACATCCTAATAGAAAACTGTTAACTTTCCTGGTATCAAATAACAAATGGTATCAGTTAGACCTATAACACAACATAAATTGTGCTGGGCTGGCGACCCAAATAAATTCTCCTGCGACCCACCCGTGGGTCGCGACCCAGACTTTGGGAAACACTGCTTTAGAGAACATCTCCTCTCTTAGCAACACTTACAACAAGTCTTGCTGATCCTAGCACTCACCAGCCGTCTTAAACTGACACGTAACTGTTAAAAAATAGCACTCACTGATGCACTTATTCTTACTGTACTCTAATGTTTTTTAAATTGTCCTAAAATTGTTGAGAATTGCTCTAAAACTTAAACTGTTTACCATGTTGTTAGTCGCTTTGGCCAAAATGCGTCAGCCAAATGTAATGTAATGTAATGTAATGTAATGTAATGTAATATATGTTCTTACCTTAACTTTCACAAGTTGAGTCATACCTCTCCCGTGTCGGTACGTGCACTCAAACGCTCTGATACGCGGCGCGAATGTGTTAGCATGTTGCTATGCTAGCGGGCTCAGACGTAGCCATAGAGGGAGGAAGATGGCAGTAATCAAAAACGTTTTCCCTACTTAAATACAGTTGCACGAGTAGTTGATAAAAATGTGTAAGGTCACACAACATGAAACATTTAGAATATTTACATTATATTTATTAATTTAGCAAACACTTTTATCCAAAGCGACTTACATATATCAATAATATTACAAGGGCACTCGCCAATAGACAGATAGAGATAGATAGATACTTTATTCATCCCGAGGGAAATTTTAGGCATCCAGTAGCTTAGACAACAATAACACAACATACACACATATATCTCACATATATAAACATCACTCACAGAAATGTAACAATTTGTGAAGTGATTACAAAGGTATGGACTGACCATATGATGCAATGGCCATTATAAGGTGCTATGGTAGAGTGTGTGCAGTGGTGGTAGTGCACAAGTTAACAGTACAATAGCTTTGCTTATTACTAACTATGACTATGAAAAGACAAGAATGTAAACATAATAGAATTGCTTGACAAACAAGAAAGAAATAACATCCTTTAAGAACAATATATAACAGGGAATAACTTATAAGATGTAGATGTTATGACCATAGTTCAGATTGTGTAGGAGGGCTAATATAGCCTATAAGATCTTGCTGCCTGTATATCTTGCTGATTTTAAGAAAATCTAAAGTACATGTATTGAAGTGTTTTAAAGATGCTACTACTCCTCTCTCCAGGAGGGCTGTGGCATACACCCTTATTCCCACCACTCTCAGGTCTACTCCCTCGACCAATCCCGCTTTCCTGACCTCAACCTGGCCGGCACAGGAGAAGTAGGCATTGCAGGTATTACCTCCGTCTTTTTACACAGTCAGTGGCAGTTCAGACTAGGCACCCAGGATGGCAGATGGCATGTTGGTCCTCTATGCCTCAGTCACATTTTCTCTGCTCTGTTCTCTTTCACTATTTAAAGATAATTTGATTTTGATTATCAGGCTACTTCATGGATCATGCAGTAAATTGGAAGGACCTCCCGGTCAGGTAAAAACCACTGGTGTTGTGAAGACAGATATTCACCAAAGCTAGAGTTATTCAGCCACTTAATCAGAATTGGATCTTATTGCAGAACTGTGTGCAGTAGCACGTGTTATCGGGCAGAGACTGACACTGGCAGAGAGACCTGGGGCCTCTACAGAGTTCATCACTTTAACAAGGTGAAGGAGATGATGCACTTCATAGAGCATCGATGTGTGCACAGAGCATGTCACAGGTGTAAATAATAAGCAAGATATGTGCAGGTGGAGATGTTTGGGGTGACTGCTGATGAGTCTGGAGAGGAGAGTGCCCAGATGCTCCAGGAGTTTGTATCCCTCCAGAAAGAAATTTTTTCATCCCTTGAGCTCCACTTTAGGTTATCTTACTTTATTAACTCCATTTTTCATTTTTCGTGTGTGTGAACTTAAAGGACACCATGCAAACTTTTTGTGTCTATTGTTGGTCTTGCAGAGTCCTTGATATGCCCACTCAGGAGCTGGGTCCCCCAGCCTACAGGAAATATGACATAGAGGCCTGGATGCCAGGACGAGGCAGCTTTGGAGAGGTCTATATGTCAATCTGTAGACTTTTTGCCTTTTGAATAATCAGGGGTACAATCAGTTATATAGTTCTCAAGTATCCTAGCAGCAGTAGTAAGTAGTTCTCAAGTACCCTAGCAACAATCTAGCAATGACTACCAAAGTGTCATCCAATCAACTGCCATAGTAGCATAACCTTAGCAACCAGCATTATTTAGCCTAGCAGCCACCATATCTACCCTAGCAAAACACTACCAACCACTACCATAATGTCAACCACCTTAGCAACCGACATGATTATCCTAGCAACCAGCATAGTAACCACTATGATTACCCTAGCAGCACCCTAGCAACTATCTCTGTTTTTTGCATTTGTATGCACTGGTAATTCCTTGGAATTGAATTTCTAGTTCCTGAAACCAAATTTGTATGTATAATTTAGCTCAAACCATTTAACGTACAAACTTCGTTCAAGTGCGTAGGTCTCCCAAACCATACTTGTGGTATTTAACGCACAAATGTGCGCATACGCATGCAAGCACACAACACACACACACACATATTAATATACGCACGCGCACACACACACACACACACACACACAAGTACGCACAGACGCATACACGTACTCGTACGCACAGACGCATACACGTATTCGTACGCACAGACGCATACACGCACTCACGCACGCACACATACAAACAAACACACCTATATGCATGCCCGCCCGCATGCACACACACACACACACACACACACACATAAACACACCCACACGCACTCACACATAAAATCACACACACATGCAGGCAAGCAGGAACACACAGAAGCACACATGTACAAACACAAGCTATGCACACACTCATTTACATACACAGAAGTAGGGGAAGGAGTAGGAGACAAAATTACAAGCATGATTTATTTTTGTGTAGAGAATGTTCTGGACTGGGTGGCGGTCATATTTTGTACCACTCTGTGGTACATCTAGTATTTAAACAACGTCTACCATCATGAACACTATTGTGAAACTCATATCCTGCTTCATCTTAACGTTACAGCCAGGATAAATGCTATTAAATTATATCAGTCTAATTCAGGCTGCACGAGCCTGCAAAAATGACCATTCAAGATTTCACCAGTTTGAAAAACTTAAAAGCCTGCGTAATCGTTCTGCCTAGTCAATTAACTCACTCTTCAAAATGGCCACTAACAGCCAATCAAATTTCAGCAGTCATATGTCCCAGTGTAAATTGCAGATCTTAATGAAACTTCATAGGCTTATTCTTTCTGGCACATCAAAGCTATATACTAAGTATGAAAACAAATTGGGCAAAAGGAGGTGCCACATGAAGCATTGAAATTGCGCCTCAGCAGTGTTTAGCTCATATTATATATCATATATCATATACCTCTGATTTAACTCATATTTCAGCAACAGCATGGGTCACACACTATGTATTTCCTCAGATTCTATATAAATTGTCAAATCAAATTCTCCTCTAACTTCCAATTGTAATGTTCTGTAACTAATGGTAAATTAACTGCATATTTATACTGCTATTCCACTCCTCCAAGCACTCAAAGCATTTTACAATTTCATTGCCTCACATTCACCCATTCACGCACACACATTCATACTCCACTGCTGCCCAACTATCACTTCTAAATCCACCATTTGTTGCAACTGCTACAGTGGCTGCAACTGCTACAATCCTGTCGCCACTTATGGCTATGTTTTAGATCAGCATTCGATACTGCCTGTCCATAATAACAATAATAACCTTTATTTGTATAGCACCTTTCATACAAAAATGCAGCTCAAAGTGCTTTACATTTGGAACAAAAAAAAATAATAATAATTTATTCTGTAATGTGAACACTGGATTGTGCCAGAGTGGGGTGTACCTGTTTAGTGCTAGTGATGATTTTGTGATTTGGTTTGTTTTCCACCAAGCTGTCAGAGTTGAATTGATGGTAATACGTTGGCAGAAGTTGGATTTTTTGATTGATTCTGAGTAGAAGGGGAGGTCTGCTATTCTGATATCTGTACATTGGCCTTATTTCTTTGCCTTCTCTGAGACATTTTATCCATGATATTATACAATATAAACAAGAAAAGACCTAATCTAATTTGTAAACGTTTTAGATGAGTTCTTAATGCTACAGCATGCATTGCTCACTGGCCATTTTTGAAAACCGTCTAGGCCAGAGGTACCCAAACTTTTGTTCCCGCGGACCTCCTTCTACATCCTGACTCAGCTCGCGTACCCCCACCATCCGAAAAGTAACACATTCTATTGATGCATTCCAGGCATATTTAATTAACCGCCCTACATGATAGCAAATAACAAAATGTGCAACTGGTCTATGAGCTCTCATGCTAAAAAAAAACAGAGAACAACATTAGACTGGTTAGATAACACCTCACTGCAAAACACGCACTGTGGCGTAGGGCAGTCTGTCTCTCAATCCTCGTGAAGCCTAGGCCTATATGCATAATCATAGGCTACTTTTGTTTTCAAAGAGTTCATTCTCTCCATTTACAGTAATGCTGAGTGACACAATGAAACAAAGTAGCTTTGGCAATTAGAATCAAAACATACACATCAGAGGATGTTTTACTAATGTTCTATGGGCACATCATGTTTGTAATGGCAGTAATAATAACAGTAGTAATGATGACGACAACAACAACAACAATAATAACTAGAAAACTGTAATTCTGAGGAATTACCAGTGCTTATTACACGGCTCTTCACAATGCAAGTAGACCGCTCCATTGATGAATGGGATTTCTATGCCTTCAGGGCGGTACAAGACCAGTTTGCCCTGTCAGGACTTATTTTCCCAATAATGACCGGCGTTCTATACATTATCCCTTACATGAAAATGCAAGTCATAGTTGATGACAAGACAGTTGGAATGGCTGAACAGTTCAATAGTTGAGTAGTTTAAATAGCTAAATTATTGCATTGCATGTAAATGCAATTGACTATTATCACTGTTCTTCTTATTATTCTTCTTCCGACCAAATTCAACGTTTAATGCGACTGAAACCGCTGAACCGGCTGACGTCATTCAAACACTCCTACAAAGGTCTTGTAACGGACAATTGTACAATGTAATTTTTACATTTGTGAACTTTATACTTTTTGAGATATTTACAATAAAAGAGCAATAAATTCCCATAGAGTTAACATTGACCACCGTGGCGGCAACTTTTAGCATTATGATGTGACCTGCAGCTGAAAGCAATCAAACACTGCAATCTTTCTACCACTGGAGCTGTGAATCGGTTGTGAATGTCATCTTATCACCTGCTGTGATACTTTACTTGCTCGTAAAACTCTCATTCAGAGGCACATTTCTCTAATTACAGACAAGGTAAGTGGTCCCATTTTTGGTATTTTACTCATTTATGTCGTCAAACATTGTTATGAAGCATTCTATATACTATAGCAGTAGCGTGCGGTGAACATACATTTTGGTAGGGCAGAAAGTCGTGTCTGACTTTTTAAATATAATTTTGGGCTACATTAAAATTACATATTTTACAGGACTTTGCTGTATGCTTAAATCATGTCAGTCAGAAATGTAAGTGGATTGTAGATCAGTAACCCATCAGTTAAGTTTGCCTCGTTCTCATCACGTTAAACCAGCGAAGCATAGCAACCGTTGTTGCTATGGGTAAACAAAACTATTTTTTTGTGTTCTGTCTGGCCTGCTAACTATCTAATATTTTTAAGTAGTTGGGTTTTATAACTGCAACTCAAAACAGTTGGGTCTCATGGATAATTGTCTGACTACCACTCACTGTAGAACTATATTATAGGCTATATCTAGCCTATATATATATATATATATATATATATATATATATATATATATATATATATATATATATATATATATATATATAGCTCATTCTGAATGCAGTATGTGGCCATACCTTTGAACACCTTTGCCTTCTCGTTTTTGCGCTGTCCAAAGATGCTATTAAATCCACTAGCTACTAAACCAAGGAAGACACCAGGGTTAGCTAACTTATCTTCTAATTTCAACCTCTCAAATTTTTTTTTTTTTTTTTTTTTTTTTTTTTACAGAAACTCAACGCGGTTAACAGGTGCAACACTAGGCTACTCGCCATTTCTGCATCTTGAAATGAAACAATAGGCCTACTGGCGGAATAATTTGAGCAGTTCTAGAATATGACCATGGGGCAGACTACTTTACGATTCAGGCGGATTGCAATCCTTATTGAAGCCGGCAGGGTTATGCGATATGGAGGAATGCGGTCGTCGAGGTGCCCTGCCCCAACATTGCATGACACATTAAACTCAACGAGAATCGCCACCATCATCCAAAAGTTGTTTCCAAAATAGTTGGAAAGCCTACAGAAACTATAGATAATTAATGTGGCAATCACATTATTAAAAATAGACTTGGAGCAATGATTTACTGATGAACTATCTTTTATGGAGGATGCTTCAGGTAGTTCGTTGCCCCACCTGCCCATATGGACCGCACGCGCCTGTACTATAGGCTATGTTTGAAATGATAGGTCACAAGTAGCCAAACTCGGTACTTCTAACGTTAGGGGAATAGTTAATGTTAACACTTACCCTATCCGTTGATATTTATTTTGTAAGGAAAGTTAGGAAACCCACCTAATCAACGTTAATATGTATTGTAACCTTAATAATATATTGTTTTAAGTGTTTTGAGACCATGGCAATGGTGATATTACACTATGAAAATTTAAATGAATAAAACACAAAATGTTGCTTTGTTTGCAATGAAATACTATAGGCTAGTATATTTAACTACCATTACAGATTTATGGTGCAACAACCTCACTTAAATATCTAAGTTGTATTGAACAATTGTACACATTCCTTGTTTTTGGTATAACTCTAACTTGTTTGCTTTTGTCTTTTAGGTTCCAGACCAGTGTGGTGATGACCATGTGTTACATTACGTGTGTGCCTGTCTGTGTGCACATCCTGCCAACCATACTGTACATCGCTGACATTAACACTAACATTCATTCCTAAAAACATGTGACCATATCTCAACATATCTGCACATACCTATACTGAGACGTAGATCTGAGATCTACACTGAGACATTCTGAGTATTATCAAAGTCCTTTTAGGCAAGTCCCTCCACTCGACGGCCATATACCAATGTTTTATGGGCACAGTCTTTGGGTCGAACTGTGCGTGCGCAAGGATTCGCGACACCAATCTTGCTCCAGCGGCGAGATCACAACACATGATTGGCACGATGTCTTCACAACACACCATATGATTGGCTCAATGTATTCACATCACACCACATGATTGGCTCAACGTATTCACATGTCGACGTTTTGCCGAGGAAGGGGTGGGATATGTGTAGACAACGGCCATATTGGCGTGACAAACTAGCCCCATGCATTTCTATGGAGTATTTTTTGAGTGCTGTGACTCCACATTAGAAAGTCTCTGGTATTATATTGTTGCAGGAGGACTATGCCGATAACTATATGAAGCATGCATACATTTGAATTATACCTGTGCTGACATCTGTGAAACTTAGCTGTGCTGTTAGACCTCTGTTTTTAGACCTGAGCTGTGCTGTGTGAAAATTAATATGCTAACTTAAGTTCTGTCTAAAACTGATCATTTGAAGGGCTGAATCTTATTCTTCAGTCTGTATCACCATCAAAAGTGACCTATTACAATTGACTGAGACCTCGAGCTCTTGCTGCCATTTCAGAATTACCACTGATAAATAGATCTTAGGATAATATGATTGGCATTATCAAGTTCTGTATATATACACAACTGTGATTTTTTTTTTTAACTTCAAGCTTACATTGGTTGTTAAGTGTTCATTAGTGTATTCTGAGTATCATTCTGCTGTATTAAAACAAAGAATGTTGATCAATATTGAATTAACAATTTATTTTTACTGTCTGTCATATAGTCTAAGCTAACAACTAATCAAGTAAGTGGTTTTCTGTACCACTGTACATATGTAATCTGAATAATCATACTGTAAGTAATATAATGTTATAAACAGCAGCTTTTTTGCATTTACATGCAATGGTAATTCCCTGGAATTACATGTTCTAGTTTTATGTTAATATCTCAAAGTATAAAGTTTACAAAAAACGAAAAATACATCCCTCATTGAACGAAGTTTCTACGTTAAACGGTTGAAGCTGAATTAGACGCAGAAATTTGATGGGAAGAAGAAGACGACTTCAGATAACAGAACAGTGCATTTTCATGCACTGTAATTATAATGTATTTCTATTGATTGTACAGTAGCTATCCTTATGGGAGAGGAGGGCCGGTGTGGATGTGCCTTATAACCCTAAAGTCTGACATGACTGGGCCTGAGGACAAAGAAGTTTGGGAACGGCTGAGATTTACAGTATATACCGGAATACTGCATTTATGACTTGAAATGTGACTTTCTTATCCTATCCTGTTTTGTGTAGATCTCCAGTGCTTCCAACTGCACAGACTACCAAAGTCGCAGACTGAACATTCTTTATGAGAGGGAGGGGGGCAGTCTGCACTATGCCCACACAGTGAGTGGATAGCTTTTACAGTATACCTTTGTTTGAAAGCAGGAACATTATTTGACATTGCAGCCAACAGCAGTTAAACCTTTATCAGATCACAGCCAAAGATGTTGCAGACTTGACTGCAAGACTCTTGTTCTTAATTTTGTGAACATTCATTCTGCTGTGTATGTACTATGTGTTAATTCCAGGTAAATGCCACAGCCTGTGCCATCCCCCGCATCATGATTGCTATTTTGGAGACTCATCAGAATAGGGTAGGTAGGATTTTTTCATTTCTCAAAACACAGTTCTATATTGAGTTATTACCAGCTTAAACCGCTCACAACTACATGGTTCTTAGTAGGAGTTAATAGGTAATAGTGGTAGTTTTTCTTGGTATTTGTTTCTGTAGTTTTTCTGTACTTACCTGTAGTAATTATCCAGTATTGCTGTGTTATTTATTAGTAATAGTTTAGATGTTTCTTAGTATTTCACATGTAGTTTTTCTGTACTTACCCGCATGGTACCTGTGGTAATTACCTAATAGTATAAAACTTATCACGTACTTACTACATAAATATCTAGTAATTAGTGGACTGTAAAAGGAAGGGTTACCCAGAGAACTTACGGCTCTGATACCATATCATGTTTACTCTTTTCAAAGTTTGCTTTGCAAACAATTCATGTGTTGGTACTGTATGTAACCATTTCATTTTTACATTTAAATGATCAGGCTTGATAAATGCATTTTTAATTGAGCATTGACCCTTCTTTGTCCTTCTCCAGGATGGAAGTGTACGCATACCGCAAGCCTTGCAGCCCTATATTGATATGGAAGTCATTCATAAGCCAGAATACTTGCCCTTAAAATACATAGGGCCAAATCAGCCCAGCCACCAACTTCGTCCAACAACCACAACTAGATAATCACTGACATGTAATCGTTCTTGTAATACCGAAAACATCAATGCTGATAATATTTACATGTAAATATACTTTTTACTGATATTTCTGTGCTGCTGTGTCTGTATCTGAATCTGTATTCAGGATGATCTGACATAAGGCACTTCATGTTGGAAACAAAAAAATAATAATAATAAAATAAGTGAAACAATAGTGTCACTTTTAGCCTTTGTGAATATGGGCCCAGATTAACTCTGATGGCCTTTCTTCTGAGAGATAAGTGTTATAGGGACACTGACATGGGCCACAGTTTTGGTACTCAACTCTTTTTCCAGTACATTTTAAAAGCTGCTTGTAGAGTTTGGTATCGTACAAATGGAGTTGATTCTGATTCTGCTTATCAATTTTGGTTTTGATCAATTCCTCATTTCACATTTAAGTTTAAATAAAATATCAATATGTCTTTATTCTCTATTCCAGGAGTAGTCTGTTGTAAGTCTTAAATGAACAATCAAAAAGTGAATATTTACTTACAAGTATTGATCCACAGACATGCATTAGAACAACAATGCCTTAATAATACATACAGTACCCTCCAGAATTATTGGCACCTCTGTTAAAGTTGACTAGAAACCAGTATAAAAAACAATCTGTTGGTGATTTATTGTAATCTCACAATGAAAAAAATAGGAAAAATCCAACCTTGAAGGGAAGCAAATTTATTTTGAGAAAAAGGAAAATCTCATAAAGAAATATTTGTATCTAAAGCACATTGCTCACAATTATTGGCACCCCTGAAAAATCTTATATACAAAACCTAACAGAAGCTTTTTCCTATCTAATTTTAATTTATTTAAGTTAATCAGAGTGTCTGTGAACTTTCAGAAGTAGTTCATGACGTTCTTTTTCACTATGGTATGAAAATAGTCACATAGAGGCTAAATCCTCTAGTAATTTTTTCAACATCGGAAAGACAAGAGAATACACTAAATTTAAATAAAAAGAAAGTGTATTGACATTTGTAAGTCAAAGAATGTCTATGACAACTAGGTACATTGTTGAAAATGCCTATATTTACAGTTAAAACGATGATTAAGGTTCTAATTATCTGGAAATGTGACAAACATGCTTGGACAAGGACCCATGGTTATTTTGCCCCCACGTATAGTATGGAGGATGGTAAGATATGCAAAAAATTCCATAAGAATGAACCACTGTTGGAGAGTTACAAACAAAGGTATCATCTTGGGGTCACCAAGTCCCCAAAAAATCTTCAAAAGTGGGCATGCCAGGTAAAAGCCTGTCCAGTCATTTAATTACCAATGTAAATGGCAGGAGTTACTGAATGGTACAGTGACTTTGTCTGGAAGTGTGGTCTATTGTCAGATTGTCTTTGGGCTAGCAACACTTTAGGTGCGTTTGGCGTACATAGAAATAGATGTACCGCAGAGCGGTACAAAATATGACCGCCGCCCAGTCCAGCACATGTTTTCCAAAAAAATAAGTCACGCTGAAAGGCATATATGATTCTAACTGTCTCAGTGAATTGCATTATGCACACTCAATTCTCACTGGTATCTGCTAGACAACAAGTACCAAAACATGATTAGTTCATAGATTTCACATGTAATATACATTTTATACAACCCCACCCCCATCTTGCCTGTTCATAATTCTGAGAAATTCTTGAATTGTGTGCATGTGTGCGTGTACATGTTTAGTTTATGTGTGTGGGTGTGGGTGTGTGTGTGCATGCATGTGCATGTGTGTTTGCCTGTTTATATGCCTGTGTGTGTGCATGTGCATGCATGCATATATATGTCTACTGTGTGAGTATGTGTCATACGTATGATTACTGTCAGTGTATGTGTGTGCGTGTGTATCTGTTTATGCACATGTGTGCATATGGAATGGGTTTACATGACCCCTGGAGGCAAACATACGCAAAAAAATGGTCATCCTAGGCCCTACGGTTCTCAACATATTCACAGAAAACTGTGTCTGCCTTACCCTCCTTTTGGGGGGTCCAGTCCAGCGGGGGGGCTACAGATCAAAACGAAAAGCGATGGTTCCATGCTATCCATGTGGGGTTACATGACCACCAAGTTTCGTGTACCCCGGTCTTTCAGTGTCCCGGGTATCCTTGTTGGTGTACGGTCACTAAATGTACACATAAATTATTTTATTGTAAGGCCCCCCATGAACGAAAGTCCACGAAACTTGGCATGCATTCAGAGGGTGTCATAATGATCCTACACTTTCAATTTCGTGCAGTTTTGACCATGTCAGCCAGAGATATTGTGATGAAAACACCTAATGTTTTGCTTTTTAATTTTTAACTAGGTGGCACTATACATGAAATAAGTGGTAATGGGATAGGT
The DNA here is from genome assembly GCF_046254945.1 of Alosa pseudoharengus. Taxonomy (NCBI): domain Eukaryota; kingdom Metazoa; phylum Chordata; class Actinopteri; order Clupeiformes; family Clupeidae; genus Alosa; species Alosa pseudoharengus. The sequence goes on along the minus strand of NW_027468598.1, from coordinate 1,640,600 downwards.
TGACATGCCCCCTTAAGACCAACATACAAAAAAAAGTTGGACCTCCTAGGCCCTACGGTTCTCGAGATATTCACAGAAAACTGTCTCCGGCCACCTACAGGCCAGTTGGTGTATAGTAACATAAATTAATTTATTGTGTGGCCCCCCATGAACAGAATTCCACGAAACTTGGCGTGCATTCAGAGGGTGTCATAATGATCCTACACTTCCAATTTCGTGCAGTTTTGACTGTTAGGTCACAGATACCTGCGATTACAACACCTCATTTTTACTTTTTTGTGTTTAACTAGGTGGCGCTATACATGAAATGAGTGGTTATGGAATGGGCCCTTGAGATCACCATACAAAAAAAATGGTCCTCCTAAACCCTACGGTTCTCGAGATATTCACAGAAAACTATGTCTGCCCTACCCTCCTTTCGGGGGGTCCAGTCCAGCGGGGGGGCTACAGATCAAAACGAAAAAAGGAGGTTCCATGCTATCCATGTGGGATTACATGCCAACCAAGTTTTGTGTACCCCAGTCTTACAGTGTCCCGGGAATCCTTGATGGAAATTTGGACATGCAAAAAAGAAAAAAGAAAAAATCTGACTAAACCTATATGACCGCCGCTTCGCTGTGCGGCGGTCATAATAATGATTATACTGAAAAGAACCCCATGCCTAATGAGAATTATGGTGGAGGGGCTGTGCTATTGTGGGACTGATAGGCCTCGGGAACCTAATTAAGGTGCATGGTATCATGAACTCCAAGAAAAGCCTGAACATTTTCAAAGGAAATCTGTCAATCTCTGCCAAGACACTAAAAGTTGTTCATGATTGGATCATTCATCAGGTCAATGAACCAAAACAAACGTCCAGATAAAAACAAATATTGTTTGCTGAACACAAAATCATGCTTCGGACATTGCCATCTCTGTCCCCTGATCTAAACTCCATAGGAAAACAGTGGGGTGAGTCAAAGAGGAGAATGCACAAGTGTGGCCCAAGGAATCTGGACGATCTGGGGAGATTTTGTAAAGCCGAACAGTCTTAAATCCCTTGCTTTGTATTATCCAACTTTATGGGGTGTCATAGGATAATATTACAAGCTGTTTTATTGGCAAAGTTGTTAGTGCATTTGTATTCCATGTGATTTGTTATTTAGATGTTAAGCATCATTCCATTGTTAGGCTTGAACAGAAGAAGATGTTTTTGGAAGTTTATAGTAAACTAAATTAATTGAAACTTGTCTTCTGAAGTTAGGTTAGGGTTCTTGAACATGTCATTTGAATAAACAAATAGTAATACAGAATATCCAGGGAAATTACTGCGATTCTGCTAGTCGCAGTATACATCCTGCCTACCAACAATAACAACGATAGGAACACTGCTCTTAGTGAACTGTAAAAGGCTTTCAGTGAACAACAGACGGCACACCCAGACGGTTTCACCATCTTCGCTGGAGATTTTAACCATGCAGATCTTAAAACTGTTCTTCCAAAGCTACACCAGCATGTTGATTTTCCAACAAGAGGAGACAACATCCTGGACCTGGTCTACACTACACACAAAGGAGCATACAAAGCCACCCCCCTCCCCCACATTGGACTTTCTGACCATATCACTGTTATGCTAATGCCTGCATACAGACAAAGAGTGAAAGCAAACAAACCGGTTCGCAAGCAGGTAAAAGTGTGGCCTGAGGGAGCCTCTGATGCTCTTCAAGACTGCTTTGACACAACAGACTGGGAAATGTATAAGCAGGCAGCCACTTACAACAACCAGACAGACATAGAGGAGTATACCCACACTGTAACCTCTTACATCACCAAGTGCATTGATGATGTGACCCACACAAAAGACATCATCACTCGGGCTAACTGGAAGCCATGGCTGACAGGGGATGTCCTCAGGCTGCTGAGGGCCAGAGACAGAGAACAGCGAGAGCCAACCTGTCCCGTGGCATCAAGGAAGCAAAAAAGGAATACACTCACAAGATAACCACCCACTTCAAAGACAGCAGGAACGCACAAAGCCTATGGCAGGGCATTCAGGCCATCACGGACTACAAGCCCGCGCCACAGAGCTGTGAGAGCAACATCCCTCTGCTCAACGACCTGAACCGCTTCTTTGCTCGCTTTGAAGCACAAAACAGCACTTGCCCACAGGAGACCCCTCCCCCTCCACAGAGCAGCCCCTGTGCCTCTCTGCCGACAGCCTGAAGAGGACACTTGCTGCTATCAACACCCTTTAAAGCAACAGGCCCAGACAACATCCCAGGTCGTGCGCTGAAGGACTGCGCTGAGGAGCTTAAGGATGTCTTCACAGACATATTTAACACTTCCCTGAAGCAAGCCATCGTCCCATCATGTTTCAAAGCTGCCACCATCATACCTGTGCCGAAGAAAACTGCTCCATCCTGCTTCAATGATTACCGCCCCGTGGCACTGACACCCATCATCATGAAGTGCTTTGAGCGGCTTGTCATGTCACACATAAAATCCATTCTCCCCCCACCCTGGACCCCTTCCAGTTTGCATACCGAGCCAAACGGTCCACAGAGGATGCAATCTGCTCTGCCCTCCACCCAGCCCTCACCCACCTGGAAAAAAGAGACTCATATGTGAGATTGCTGTTTATAGACTTCAGTTCTGCATTCAACACCATAATACCACAACAACTCATCTGCAAACTGGGACTCAGTACCTACCTCTGCAACTGGCTACTGGACTTCCTCTGGGCGACGAGACTCAATACAGGTTAGAGGTCGACCTTCTGACCACGTGGTGCAGGGACAACAACCTCCTGCTGAACGTCAGCAAGACCAAGGAGATTGTTGTTGACTTACGGAGAGGTCACACCCAACACCTGCCCCTGACCATCGACAGTGCTGTGGTGGAGAGAGTGAGCAGCACCAAATTCCTGGGGGTGCACATCAGTGAAGACCTCTCCTGGACCACCAACACTGCATCACTGGCGAAGAAAGCTCAGCGCCGCCTGTACTTCCTGCGGAAACTCAGGCGAGCAAGTGCTCCACCAGCCATCATGACCACATTCTACCGAGGCACCATTGAGAGCATCCTCTCCAGCTGTATCGCTGTGTGGGGCGGAAGCTGCACTGAATACAACAGGAAAGCCCTGCAGCGCATAGTGAACACATAGTGACATTTACACCTCCCACCTTACCCACAAGGCGACCACAATTGTGAGTGATGCAAGTCACTCCGCTCACAATTTGTTTGATCTACTGCCCTCTGGGAAGAGGTACAGAAGCCTGCGCTCCCGCACCACCAGACTCACCAACAGCTTCATACACCAGGCTGTTAGGATGCTGAACTCTCTCCACCCTCAGCTACATAAAACATCCTGGACTTTGGATCCACAATGGCTACCTTGCACTACTCCACTTGTACACTTGCACACTTTGCAACTTGTTGTTGTTGTCCTGAAAACACTTCTCAACACACTTCTGCTGCTCTTACATAACTTGCACCACTATGCCACTTGCATACTTAGGTCAAACAGAACTACCTCAGCCATTTATTGGCCTGACTTTTGCACTATTATATTGACTGTCTATTGTGTGCACAATTTCAACCCAAATTTTGCTGCTCTTATTTCTTCATTGTATGTGCCTTCTTATTTACTTTTTATATTGTTTACTTGAATGTTATGTTTGTCTGTGGACCTAATTGGTAAAATATGTCTAGTCTCCACCATGGGATAGTGGGAAACGTAATTTCGATCTCTTTGTATGTCTTGACATGTGAAGAAATTGACAATAAAGCAGACTTTGACTTTGACTTTGAAAGCTCATTGCTGATCTCCTTGGGAGGCTGTGTTTGAAATTGAACCTTTTGTGACTAATTATGTTTATCATTTTATTTAATTATTTCTAAAGATGCCACAAAGGTTGATACAATCACAAGCATCTAGGAAACTTTTTGCTTACTATGAAAGGTTAACCCACCTCTAAAAAGGCTCAGCAATGAGGTTGGGCTTCCTCAAACAAAGACAGCATGTGGTGAGGTTCTGCATCCTCCGGAAAGGCTAGAAAATGAGATTAGGAGCCACGTCACCCAAAGCTTGTCAAACTTATTGCAAAGGCCAAAATTTCCAAAACTTGATGAAACTGGTGAACCCATTGAATTTGCTGAAAACCCTGAAGATGAGACTATTGAGCCCTGTTGGCAAAACTTTAAGCGGGTCTTTTCATCATGGTCATGCTAAATTTGGGCCTCAAGCTGGTAAGCAATGTGGTGCAATAACTTTGACTGCTATTACTAAAAGGGCACTTTCAAATATTATTTGGTCAAGATCTAATCTAGATGATGTTTTGGTCCAAGGAAATTAGCTGTACAGAAAATTGCAGATAAGCATGGCTATATTGCAGTGTGTGAATTACCAAGAAGCCTAAAGCAGTGGGATGTTGAATTGTCCACTGAGTATTCAGATTCCTACACGGGAATTATAGGTGTAGAAAATTACGCACAGTTGCACTCATAAGTTTACATACCCTGTAAACATGCTAAAGTTGACCAAAAAGAGAGAAGAGAAACTAAAATGGTGTGTATGGCCCTGTAGTGTGTGTTGCTTCAAAGTTTGCAGAAAATTCTGCCAAGAACCCATGATTTTTTTATTTTTTTTATTGCAAACACTACAACGACATGCACAAGAATACTTCAAACAGACAAACAGATGTACATTACACAAACACATACTGTAACTTAACAAGACATCACATTGACATATAAGGGATAATGTATAGAACGCCGGTCATTGTCCCGCTTATTACACGGCTACTTACCAAAACGACACAATAAACTCCCCACGATATGACTCTTTAGCCTACATAGCCTAGGCTATAGCCTATCTGTTACCGTTTCATCATGGCTTTTGCTGAGAAACAAATAGTTCGGAACAACACACGATGAACTTGAATCAAACATTCTTTAGAACACAGCTGATCAACCGTCTGCTTTCACTTTTAAATTAAGTTCCAATCCTTGCGTAGTGATATGAAAGAATTGACTTAGAAGCACAAAGCCCATTTTCCTTGACAGCGGTCTGTTGTACTTAGCAACGGTCTGTTATTCAGAATTAGCAGACCGCCGAACGTTGGGAAGGCCCATTCAAGTGAATGGAGCATTCTGCAGCACTATGAAGAGCCGTGTAATAAGGCTTATTAACACAACATAACATTAATAACAGAAAGGCTAAGGATGATTTGCGTCCAGGATGATTACAAATATGATTATCAGGGATGAAATTGATGACCGGAATGACAAGAAGGGGGGGTGGGGGGATGCGGATGGTAGCTCTGAGAGTGTGAATGAGGTGGTGTTGGGATGGGGGTGTGGGTGGGGGGGTAAGGGGTAGTGAGTGTGTGAGGATGTATGTGTGTGTGTGTGTGTGTGTGTGTGTGTGTGTGTGTGCGTGCATATGTGTAAGGTTGGCTTGCTGTTGGGCCAGGAGGAGAGAAGCTGGAACACAGAGAGGGAGGGTTTCAGAGGAGAGGAATTGTAATTAATTCTGTTAAAGATGAGTGTAATAATAAGAATAACTAATTGCCTGATTGATTCACAACCTGGGCACCCATTAGTGACCACAGTTCCACCGAGCCCCGGCGGTTATGGCGATGAGCTGACAGAGGGGAGGACCTGCGTGCCACCCATCCCCCCAGGCCCCCAGCATATGCACACGTCCCCCACTACCACGACCAACCACACCTCGCCCCCAGACCTCCACCCAACACGCCACTCTTGACCTAAATATGTATGTGAATGGCTAGGCTGAGAGCTCTATCTAGTGTGTAGCATTAAAAGAAGTGGGCATGCATGGTGAATATCTGTCAGGATTTCCCCATGCATACCACACTTACCCTGTGTAAGATGTATGCCTCCTCTGTAATGTGTGCATTAAAATAAGTGAGGCATGCAGATAGACACCTGATGAGGTATCTACCTGCACTCCACCCTTACCCTAGCCTGTTTTGTAGTTTTGTTTATGTTTTATGAATGTCACCTAATATGTAGTGCAATTAAAAGAGAGTAAGCGTGCTGTGTGCTTCCAGGACAAGGCATGTGCATGAGCGTATGAGGGGGGTGCACAACTGGGGCCCAGGGCTAATAAATAACCCACAGGACCCAACCAATGCCAAACCCACACAGCGACCCGCCAGGACCGAGTCTCCCAAGCCATCCAATGGGGCCCCGGCAGAATAACGATGAGAGAGTGAAATTAGAAAAGTTATCAGAGATGTAAATAGAAGGGGGGAGGGGAAGAAGGGGATGCTATTAATAATAATAGTAATAATAATAATAATGATAATAATAATAATAATAATAACATAACAGTTCCAGCTACCATCCCCTGCCCAGTGTTCGAGGATAAGAACCTATGATTAACTGATCCATGCGAAATTGAAAGGAATACAAACTTATAAAGGTCATTATGAATACCAATATGTAGACACAAATAAAATCCACAATGCATTAGCATATTTACAAGTGCATAACAGGTTTTATGAGGATGTTTCAGTTAATCCAGATTGGTCTAATACCCTTAATCGAACTGAAGGAGTACACAGTTGTGAAGCTGAGAACATGTCTACAGACGAGTCATCTATGTGGTAAGAAATAGATGTTGTGGACCAGTCTTTGTATGATCAACAGCAACATGGTATGTTATTGGATACATGTATGCAACCTGTTGATGTGACTCAAGAAGTTCTTGATCAGCATTTCAATGGTGTGTTTTCTATTGCTCCAGCTGAGGGAAACAGTCTTGTCAGGGAGAATGGACATCTCAACATAAGGATACATTAGAAAATTATGATTGGTATAAACTTTGTCACGACATGATAAGCAGTTCTGGTGCTTAAAAATGCCAAATAGTGCCCTGGGCCTTGGTGCGTACTATGGAATACAACCCTAGCGGCGCCCCTGGTTTTACCCCCAGTCCGTAGCCCCTGTCGTTTGGTGGACTCATCGTAGGTAGACTCGTTTACAAGGGGGCAGGTGAATTTCCGGAAGTTGAACCACCCATGGAGCTGTGGTTATCAACTCTCTGCTAACCCCATAGAACGCCCATTCATTTAGTATAGTATATAGTATAGTATATACCCAGTAAACAAAATAAAGTCCTGGCGACGTCCCCTAAAGGTCCCCTGGCGAACGTCACCTCCTCGACATTGTGTAGGACCTCTGTTCGGGAGGTCTAAAAGATGTCCACGAGACTTTGAGAGGACGTCCTGTAATGGTCACCGTGACGTTATGCGCGCAACGTTTATATTTCCGCGATGGTAAAAAAAAAAAAAAAACATGAAGCGCGATTTAGGGACCGTTCGTTATTTATAAACGGGGTCACCGGAGGAAAATAGGGGAGGGTCATGTCTTTTTATTCTTTGTTGAGGGGAGGGTCACCTAACTTTTTTTGTCAAGGAGGGGGGGGGTCACCCATCTTTTGTATTAATGAAAACAGCAAAAAATCAAAGTGGCTTGTTTGATAGTTGATTTCTGTCGCCATATAACGTTCTCTTTCGTTCCATAGCTCTGTCAATATTGAACAATGAAAATAAGGGAGATTTCCCGGGTTTCTCACGCAAAATACGGAAAATGTCAACATCCGTCCCCATTAACGTTGGAAGGGTTGGAGCAACAAAGTAGCCTAGTTTATTCACGCTTAACAGCCTCCATTTGGTCAACTTTATCCAGCCCTAAAAAAAGCTAACTTTGGTTTACTTGTAGTTTACCGTGTAGCCATAGCCTAACTTTAAACAGTGTGCATGCTTATAAAGCATACTTGTGCTTAATTCGTCCACACATCCAGCTCCCAACGTTTTGACAAGCATTTCTACCAATTTACCTTGTTCCTGCCCATCTCTAGCTTTGCTGTCTCCATCCTTTCTGTTTTTGTTGTTTGCAAAAAAATATATAGTAGCCTAGGCCTATTTATTGGTAACCAGCAACAAGTGCAATTTGTTAATCGCTGTCATTCTCTCTCCTGCCAACAAAAATGTGTTACGTTCCAAGTAGCAGTGCGTAATTCTGCTTCATAAAGCAGAATACAGAATACAAATACATTGGTCATATAAATAGCCAGTTTATGGTCTACAGTGTAGGCTAGAGTTGGTAAGTTATGGGCCAACTTGGAGTGAATATACAGGGGGATTTCTTTGGCTCTTAGCCTGGCAGGTGCGCACGTAGACATAGCCTATGGCCGAACACTGCAAGCGCCAATGAATCGTGCTCTCACAACAACCACGTCGTTAACTTAAATAGGCCTACTGTAGGTTAACATCACTCTGAGTTCGCATTCAAGCAAGCAAAACGATGATTTGAATACATCTGTTTCTCTGGAAGGGCAAGGGGTAACAACAGGACAACACAGAGACAGGCCAGAATGCAGGACTAATGTTATGATAGTATTACAGTAGCCTAATATGGGATATTCTACGGGAAAATATTAAAACGGCAAGACAGCGGGGAAAAGTTAAAATGATAGGCCTAAACCCGGAAAAAGTTGGCTTGTTAGGTATTTTTCGGTCCCTGTGATTATTTGTGAAATTGTGCAAACGGTCTTTTCAAGTCATTTGAGAAGGAAGGAGTGTAGCAAGCTCCCAAATTGACGCTCGTCTGAGAAATTGAGTTTTGGATAATGTTCAGCTTCGGCAGCTTTACAATGACTGAGGAAGCCTAGAGACGAGTCCATAGCAACAAGTTCATGTGTTGAATTTGTTATTACCCAGTGTGCTTTGTTGAATGGTCTCAATGTTTTATTGTTTTATTTCATGTGAATACTTACTAGAGGAATACATTATTTCAAGTAGGCTAATGCAGTTGCAGGAAGTGTGCATTTAGTTTCCATGCTTATTGTGTTTCCACAACAATGTTAGTGAGTAAATCTACAGAAATGGCCACCATCTTGGTGAAGTGTGATGTGTAAGATCAGAAAGCAGAGGGTGAGTTTAGAACTATTGCTTATGTAGCAGGCAGACCTTGTATGCTTGCTTGCTCTTTCTTCCTGGTCTCTCCTGGCCCCTCTGCTAATGAGTGGGTGGGGCCAATCATTCAATTAGGCCCACCATGTGCTACTTTAGGAGCTCTACAGCAAGAGGCTCGGTAGGTTCCACTGTTTGTCCCTCGGCTGAGCACTGGGGTCTACCGGCCATCAGGTATGTGGCTGCCCTAATGCTGTAGACTAAAATGTGCTTGGTTTAGCTAAACTCCATTTCTCTGTAGCCCTAGATGGATGGATATGCTATCCTCATCTGCTGTCAGTGGAAAATTGCCATAGAGAAGAATATGGGTATGTATAGCTCTAAAATAAATTGATGTTTGGGGAAATGGTATCAGGTTTGATGTATTTTGTTTGTCTTCCAGGTAGCACGGCTTTTCCATCCGCGTTGCCCTCAGCGTAGGTCGTGCTGCTGTCTTGTTGTCTTAGTTTTGTTTGGTTTCTGTTTAGCTTTGCTCGCACTTGGCAACTGCTTGCATTGTACTTGTACCCTTTTGTTTTACTTTACTTTATTATCTTAGTTATACAGTGTCTGTTTATTGCATAGTCTGGGAGCAACAACTTTTAACTGTTTTGTTAATTTGGCAGGCAGGGTTCTCGCTGGCGGGAGGCTAGTCCGTCACCTAGTGGTGGTGCAGTAAAGATGCACATTTTGGTGTGAATTATCAGAATGTTTGCTGTGGTCTGCGGTGTCATGATTTGATCTTTCTTGCTGTGCGTGTGCATGTGTGTAGGCTCTAGGGCACGTTATCAGTAGTCTGCCTCCCCCAGGTAAGCCCCTGCCTTGCTCATCCTGCTCCATCGTGCCTCCCCTATGGAACCTGTGTTAGTTGTGATCATTTTAAATAACAAAAGTGCAACAAGAAAACATAATAAATATTTTTGTACTTTCCTAACCCAGACTAGTCTTCATGTCTTTTTGCAGCTCTCCCCCCTTCCTTTTCCCTGGCTTTAGTTAAATAAACTTGGTCATGTTTCCACTGGAATTCACGTCTCTGCCTCGGGTATACGAACCTGTGTGCTATGGTGCAATTATGTGTGTATATATATATATATGTGTATGTATTATGCCCTGCTACATTCTGGCGTAGTCGGCAGGATACACAACAAAAGACGTGAATTCCATGACTTTGTTTGTCACAGTTGGCCTGGCAGACCTTTCTTTCTGTGTTTGGTTTTTTTTATTATTTAAGACAAGACAGCAGCCGACCAGAAGACCATGGACCCAAAGCCCTTTGCAAGCCAGCCTCCTCTGACGACTCCTGTTACCACCTCTACCCCTGTGGAAGTCTTCTGTGTCTCCTCTGCACCTGCCTTGTGGGTGGCGCCCCCGCAAGTGGATCGGAGGCGATCTATCAAAAGACTTTTATGTATGTCCACTGTAATCGCAACTGTTTAGATGTAGGGGTGGGTTGAGCAGGAGCAATGAATGGGTGGGGTTGCTGGGTTGTACGAAGGTTTTCTTTATTTCTATGACTACTGTATCCTAGGTTTCCGAGGAAGCCCCCTGATTTCTTTGTGTTTGGTAGCAGACCTGGCCTACTGGCCAGACTGCATGCCCTACTGTGTGTTGGATAGCAGCCTTCATTCGCTGGGTCTCCATGTGCTTGGTAGCAGAACTGGCCTACTGACCAGGCTGCACGCCCGTGAGTGTTGGATAGCAGCATTCATTCGCTGGGTCTCCATGTGTTTGGTAGCAGATCTGGCCTACTGACCAGGCTGCACGCCCGTAAGTGTTGGATAGCAGCGTTCATTCGCTGGGTCTCCATGTGCTTGGTAGCAGATCTGGCCTACTGACCAGGCTGCAAGCTGCTGTGTGTTTTGGGTAGCAGCGCTGGCCGCTGGGTCCCCACTGTAACTGGTCTGGTCCACTGACCGGATCTTCCCCTCGTGCTTGAGCAGCCTATAGGCCTACTGACCACGCTGCCAAGAGCTTATGTTTTAACTGTGCTTCTGGCCTGTAAAGGAGGTTTTCAGTTTATTTAATTTAACCTGGTACCTATTTCCCCTTCTACATTTTAGTGGCATATCGTCGGGGCGACGATAAGTAATTGGGGGGTAGATTGTAGCAGGCAGACCTTGTCTGCTTGCTTGCTCTTTCTTCCTGGTCTCTCCTGGCCCCTCTGCTAATGAGTGGGTGGAGCCAATCATTCAATTAGGCCCACCATGTGCTACTTTAGGAGCTCTACAGCAAGAGGCTCGGTAGGTTCCACTGTTTGTCCCTCGGCTGAGCACTGGGGTCTACCGGCCATCAGGTATGTTGCTGCCCTAATGCTGTAGACTAAAATGTGCTTGGTTTAGCTAAACTCCATTTCTCTGTAGCCCTAGATGGATGGATATGCTATCCTCATCTGCTGTCAGTGGAAAATTGCCATAGAGAAGAATATGGGTATGTATAGCTCTAAAATAAATTGATGTTTGGGGAAATGGTGTCAGGTTTGATGTATTTTGTTTGTCTTCCAGGTAGCACTGCTTTTCCATCCGCGTTGCCCTCAGCGTAGGTCGTGCTGCTGTCTTGTTGTCTTAGTTTTGTTTGGTTTCTGTTTAGCTTTGCTCGCACTTGGCAACTGCTTGCATTGTACTTGTACCCTTTTGTTTTACTTTACTTTATTATCAGTTATACAGTGTCTGTTTATTGCATAGTCTGGGAGCAACAACTTTTAACTGTTTTGTTAATTTGGCAGGCAGGGTTCTCGCTGACGGGAGGCTAGTCCGTCACCTAGTGGTGGTGCAGTAAAGATGCACATTTTGGTGTGAATTATCAGAATGTTTGCTGTGGTCTGCGGTGTCATGATTTGATCTTTCTTGCTGTGCGTGTGCATGTGTGTAGGCTCTAGGGCACGTTATCAGTAGTCTGCCTCCCCCAGATAAGCCCCTGCCTTGCTCATCCTGCTCCATCGTGCCTCCCCTATGGAACCTGTGTTAGTTGTGATCATTTTAAATAACAAAAGTGCAACAAGAAAACATAATAAATATTTTTGTACTTTCCTAACCCAGACTAGTCTTCATGTCTTTTTGCAGCTCTCCCCCCTTCCTTTTCCCTGGCTTTAGTTAAATAAACTTGGTCATGTTTCCACTGGAATTCGCGTCTCTGCCTCGTGTATACGAATCTGTGTGCTATGGTGCAATTATGTGTTCTCTTAACTCATTTCCCTGGGTGCTAGGCCCAGGGTGGCGTAGTCTGGCTAAAGTGATTGGCTGTTAGTGCCGCTTTCCCTCTTCGAAAACCTTGCCCTGCTACACTTATGTCGTTGTGTTTTCATAGCGCTCTATAGCGCTAGGTATCGACGATTGGTCGGGGAGGGTCATGTCTTTTTAGAACAGACTGCTGGAGGGTCGTTGAAAATTTTCTTGCAGGCAGGGGAGGGTCATGCAACTTTTGATTGAAGCACTCAAAATCCCTCCGGTGACCCCGTTTATAAATAACGAACGGTCCCTTAGTATTTAGTATGGTGGTCTATTACCTGCGTGAAGCTGGCCCCCCATGTTATTCAAAAATGATTAAAAACACTGCTATTCGTTTGTGCTACGTTTGTGCCGGTTTGTGCCGTAAAAATTATCGTTTGTGCTGTTAAGGGATTTAAGTAATTAAACTTTACATTTTCTGGCCAGTGACGTCACTCAGCCCCCCATACTTGTTCAAATTTCCCCAAAATAGTGTCAATCGTTTGTGCTATGTTTGTGCTCATTTGTGCCGTTAAAAGTAACATTTGTGCTACTATGTTTTTTAAGATATTCCACGTTATTTGTTACACGTGTGACGTCATCCAGCCCCCCATCAATGTCCAAATCTTTCCAAAATGGTCTCAATCGTTTGTGCTAGGTTTGTGCTGATTTGTGCCGTCTAAAACATTTGTGCTACTATGTTTTCTAAGTTATTATGGTTTATTTATTACTTGCGTGACGTCACCAGCCCCCAATGTCCAAAACTCACCAAAATGGTCTCAATCGTTTGTGCTGTGTTTGTGCTGATTTGTGCGTTAAAATAACTTCAAAAACATAGCTACACAAATGTTATCACGCTTTGTTACAGGTGTGACGTCATCCAGCCCCTTATCAGTGTCCAAATCTCCTCAAAATAGTTGCGATCGCTTTGGCTACGTGCGTGCTGATTTGTGCCATTTAAAGAAACGTTTGTGTACTATGTAGAAGTTGCCCAGCAGTTGTAGCTTATACTAGGCATCACCTAGCAGCACCCCCCCCCCCACCCCTCCAATCAATGTCCAATCGTAGTCCTAATCGTTTGTGCTGATTGTGCTGTTAAAAAAAGAAACAAAAGGAAACATTTGTGTTGTTTATAAAACTATATCGTGCTGATCTTAACCGAGAAAAGAAAAGAAGATGTGCTACTATTTACGTGGTTGTTTGTGCTGCCAAGGGTTAGTAGCCTACACCAGTTGCTTGTGCATAACGTCAGAATTACTGCAACCACTAGAATAAACCTGCTGGCCATTAGTCGGCAGCTGTGGAGAAACACCACTCCATTCTCCGGCCAGTAGCGTCTGCAGGTGTGCACAGCAGTGTGCGTAGGCCTACTATTAGGCAGCTACGGAGTAGGCTACGAGAGACTTACGAGAGATAATTCCCCCTGTGTGTGTAGGCTATATTCACTCCAAGTTTGCCTACCATAACTCATCACTGCACTATAGCCCATATTCTCCTAAAATAAACAAATGTATTGTAGCGATCTCACCCTCAGACAAGATTCACCTTTGGCCAGGACGGCCATTTATTGGAACAGGAAGACTCATACGTACACAGACAACTACATAGGGCAACACAGGGGTAGTCTCAGCCGCACATGTAACACACAATAAGGGTTTACCACACACATCAACACGAGGATTAACACGAGGTACAACCAAAGAGACTAACACGCTAACAACTACACAACATGGTAAACGTAACTACAACTATTATAACCGACATTACACATTCTAGCATTCACTCGCACTGCATTCTGGGAGACACTCATTCAACGTTAGACATGAACATCCACCGACGCTACATAACGCCCTCCCGAGCCATTGTCGTCCCCGGCAATGACAGCTCAACTCACCGCTCGCGGCTGCGTCTGTGTCAGTCCCAGTGCTTAGTCCAAGTGACCGGAAAGCCTCTGGCTGCACGATAACCCCTCCCGACTGGAAGGGCTCTCGGCTGCCTCTGTCACGTCAGTTCTCCCCTGAACAAGCACCAGAACCGGCCAGACGTGGGTTGTGGTGTCGCTTGGGCCCTCGGTTTCCTGTCGTGCAGCTGCGCTACCTCAAACAGCAGCAAACAGTCCCACTGCAAGCCGAACCCCCGGATACGCTGGAACCCCTGGACGTTCGGTAGCCCCCTCTGGCTACTGTGACAGCTCGTGGCCGTTGCCACCTGTCCACAGTGTGCCGATCTCCAGGCGGTCAGCAGTCCACGTCGAGGTCCCTCCTCACGCTGCCCTCTTGTAGAACTTTTGTCGGCTGTCTCTCGAGCACAACGATGCTCCACTGTGGCGGGAAATGGAGACCCCGACCCTCCCAGCAGGCTCGGGACACACAGGAACTCACACACAAAACGTGAAAAACATTGCGCAGACTTGTGTCGAACGTGCGCACTTCAAACTTCAAACAGTCCACAAAACGATAGCTCCCAAGGCTCTACAGGTCAACGTTACCCTCTTGGTCACTAGCTGGAGCAACGCAAGCTCCCGAACTAGCAGCTATGACTCCATCACACTCTCGACCGGCAGCTGACGCTCTGGAAGTTCTTCCGTAGCTGGCGGTGTAAACCCGGCCGCTGTGGTCGTGTTCCAAGGTCGTCAGAGAGTTCGCGCTCTCTATGGATGAGATCCTCGGATGACGGCAGCATCGACATCGGCGTCGAGCCGGGAACTCCTCAGCCGGGGCCGCTTCCTCCAGCGTTGGCAGCTCTCGTCGGCTGTGCAGGGCTGGTCCCGCTGGTCGCCTGCACAGGTCCCGCGCCGGGCCGGAAGGTCCTCCATCCTCCGCAGTGGCGAGCTCAGCTAGCTAGCTAGTCCTTAAAAGGACCATTGGAATATCTGCTGAGCTTCACCGCCATCTTGCTGGTCTGGTCTTCGGCCTTCTTCTCCATCTTGATCTGGTGTAGATCTTCGCGCCCCGGGAGGGGCCCATCCCATCCCACTTCTGACACCAAGGTAGCGATCTCACCCTCAGACAAGATTCACCTATGGCCAGGACGGCCATTTATTGGAACAGGAAGACTCATATGTACACAGACAACTACATAGGGCAACACAGACGTAGTCTCAGCCGCACATGTAACACACAATAAGGGTTTACCACACACATCAACACGAGGATTAACACATGAGGTACAACCAAAGAGACTAACAAGCTAACAACTACACAACATGGTAAACGTAACTACAACTATTATAACCGACATTACACATTATAGCATTCACTCGCACTGCATTCTGGGAGACACTCATTCAACGTTAGACATGAACATCCACCGACGCTACAGTATTTCTTCAATAATTTTATGCAACAGTGGATTGTGCACACAAGCAGCACTTAGGCTACTTGCTGACCCAAGTCTCCAAGGCCACCGTGGATATATGAAACTTTGCAAACAGCAAAAACAGAAAGGAAGGAGGCAGCAAAGCTAGGAGTTATTTCAGATGGGCAAGAAGGTAGGCTAAATTGGTATGTTTGTCAAAATAATGTTTAAACATTAAAGTCATACGACAGTATACTAAAACTAAAGGTACATTTGTATCCTTTTTAGCACTTTATAAAGTTGACTAAATTAATAGGCTACTCTTTAGCTATAAACCTAAGAAACAGCAATTCCTTGCACTTATGTTTTCTGCCAGATCAGGAGAAACATTTGGTAGGCTACAGTTTGGGACGATTTGGCCAGTGTGTGTGAGACTGATGTCATGAGCATAGCCGATAGAATATGGTAGCCTAATGTAAATATAGTTACAGAAAACACATTGATGGGGCTGGGTATCACGTTTAATAAACATAGGAGAAATGTCGGCGCAATCAGCACAAACGATTGGGTATAGGCTTAGGTTTGGACATTGATGGAGGGGCTGGGTGATAAGCTACTACAACTGCTGGACAAGGCCGCTGGTCAATTTACATAGTAGCCTACCCTACAAACGTTTATTTAAATGGCACAAATCAGCACGCACGAGGCACAAATGATCGCGGCTATTTTGAGGAGATTTGGACACTGATGATGGGCTGAATGACGTCACACATGTAACACAGCGTGTTAACTTAAAAAAAAACATGGCTGCACAAATGTTATTTTTAACGGCACAAATCAGCACAAACATAGCACAAACGATTGAGACCATTTTGGCTGGTGACGTCATGGGAGTAATAAATAAACCATAATAACTTAGAAAACATAGTAGCACAAATGTTTCTTTTAACGGCACAAACCAGCACAAACCTAGCACAAACGATTGAGACCATTTTGGGAAGATTTGGACATTGATGGGGGGCTGAGTGACGTCACACGTGTAACAAATAACGTGAAATATCTTAATAAACATAGTAGCCTAGCACAAATGTTACTTTTAACGGCACAAATGAGCACAAACGTAGCACTAGATTGACACTATTTTGGGGAAATTTGGACAAGTATGGGGGGCTGAGTGATGTCACTGGCCAGAAAATGTAAAGTTTAATTACTTAAAACCCTTAACAGCACAAACGATAATTTTTACGGCACAAACGTAGCACAAATGAATAGCAGTGTTTATAATCATTTTTGAATAACATGGGGGGCCAGCTTCACGCAGGTTAGGCTATTTACATCCTGTAAGTCTCAGCTTTGCTAGGAGAGAGGTAGACGGAACGTGAACACACATTAATGACTTCTACAACTACTTGAGTCATTTTTTGCTAAGTGATCAATGGCCAGTTTTTCTGATTTAGTCAGATTCTCCCTAACCTTCTGAGCAGAGGTTTTGAAAAGTTCTTCAATTTCATAATCCACTTTTTGAGCACAGTAAGAGGGAGAGAGAGGTGATACAAGAAAAACTTGCTGAGATAAAGACACAAATATCTACTACTAATGATGACCAGAAAAAACTGCCATTTGAAAATAAACTGAAGGAGGATCTTGAAAAACTGACAGACTGAGACAACAGAAAGTCAAGAAATTTAAACGGGATGAAAATGACTACAAAGAAGGGAAGGTCTACCGATGGTCTGAACAAAATCGCTATGGAACACAACGACAGAGGTCTATATCCTTCAACCTTACAAGCAGTGATGAAGAATCTACTGCCTTCTCCAATGCATCGTCTCATGCTTCTTCTTCTGATTTCTTGGACGAATGCCCCCAACCTGGAAGATCCATCATAAAAAAACAAGGAGGGGCAGGAAGAGGACAAAGGCAAAGAGCATCACAGCAACCACCGCCGACCCTCAGGAGCAGAATGAAACGGTAATCAATCTATCTAATACATCTTTGTCTCCCGATTGTGTCAGTGTGTTGTCAAAAGGACTTTCTTTTTCTCCTACCTACCACACAAATGAATTCAATACTAAAGTGGACTTGTTCAGATTCTGCCGCAGTCTCCACCTTAAAGCTTGGTATCACCACCATAGCCAAAGAAGTGTTTCAACTGTCCAAAGCTCCCCTTTCAGACCAAAATCACATTTTATGCCCCCAGCTTCTAATGCCACTTTAACTGCCTTTACAAAAAAAGTGGATTATGAAATTGAAGAACTTTTCAAAACCTCTGCTCAGAAGGTTAGGGAGAATCTGACTAAATCAGAAAAACTGGCCATTGATCACTTAGCAAAAAATGACTCAATAATCATAAAGCCAGCAGATAAGGGGGGCGCAGTTGGCTGGACAAAGAAAAATACATTGAAGAAGCCCTACGACAATTGAACAACTCAGATTTCTACAAAAAACTGTCTTTTAATCCAATGGACCGCACAAAAGAGAGACTGAATGAATTTTTGTCCACAGCCATGGTGGCCGGATGGATTTCAAAACAAGAACATGACTTCCTCTTATGTGAACATCCCCGCACACCTACATTTTACATGCTCCCTAAAGTGCACAAGTCCCTTGAATGTCCACCAGGAAGGCCCATTATATCCTCAAATGGGTCTCTCACAGAACCTGCCTCCCAATTTATAGACTTTCATATAAAACCTCTTGCCCAACAGCTCCCTTCTTATATACAGGACACTACCCATGTCTTAAAGATTTTGAATGATATGGATGTTTCTGATGATTCTTATCTGGTCACTATGGATGTAGAATCTTTATACACAAATATTACTCATGACGATGGACTGAAAGCTTTAAACTACTTCTTAACCAACAGGTCTACAGACTGCTTACCTCCATCTGATTTCCTAATTAAACTCACTGAATGGACATTGAAAAATAACATCTTTTTGTTTCAAGACCAATTATATATTCAGGTATGTGTCACTGCCATGGGGGCATGTTTTGCCCCAAATTATGCCAATCTTTTCCTAGGCCTATGGGAGAAGGAATATGTTTACAATAATGTCCACAGTGATAATATAAAATGGTATGGGAGGTACATTGATGATGTTTGCCTAATTTGGACTGGTTCTGAAGATGAGTTGTTTATGTTTCATGATATGTTGAATAAAAATGACAGAAATGTTAAACTGTCGATGGAACATTCAAAGACAACTATTTACTTTTTAGATCTAACTATCTCAAAAGGACTGGATGGCCGGCTCCATACTACAGTTTTTCGCAAAATCACTGATAGAAACACTATGTTAAGAGCAGATAGTTTCCACCCAGTCTGGTTAAAAAACAACATACCTTTTGGACAATTCCAACGTCTGAGACGTATATGCGATTCAGACCAAGAGTATGAGAAGCAGGCCAAAATCATGTCTCATCGCTTTATACAGAGGGGCGACCAGACTGATGTTGTACAGTCTGCTAATGAAAAAGCTCTCTCCAAACAGAGGACAGATTTGTTTAAAAAGAAGAAAAAAAAGTCATCTAGTCAAGAACAAGTTTACTTTGTCACAAAATATAGCAGCCTTGCCAATCCGATTAAAAAGATAATTTTGTCTAATTGGAACCTGTTGAAAAGTGACTCTATTTTGAGAGAAGTGTTTCCAGTCCCCCCCAAAATTACGTTTAGGAGGGCCCCCACCCTTCGAGACAAACTAGTACCTAGCCACCTTAGTGTGAACAAAAAGACTACCTGGCTTCATAGACAGATAACCGGTACATACAAATGTGGTTTTTGCAACCATTGTTCTAACATAAAAGAATGTAAACAATTTGTTGACTTCAAATCTAACAAAACATACAACATACAATCATTCATCAACTGCAATACCACCTTTGTGGTGTACCGTTTGTCATGTATGTGGCTGTTTCTATATAGGCTCTGAACATAAAAATGCCATCAGAAAGGTAATTTGGATTATCCAATGGCGAAACATTTTCACACAGTACATAACAGCAATCCAGATGGTCTAATGGTTGAAGGTCTAGAAACAATAAAAAAGAATATTAGGGTGGTGATAGGTTAAAATCATTATTGCAAAGGGAAACTTTCTACATATATACTCTGCAGGCCATGACATACCCTGGATTAAATGAGGAGATAGATTTTAGTCCTTATCTGTAATGACTTTTCACTTTCAAGTATTGATGTCTGTCCTAACCTAAATCTGCTGCCACCTAGTGGTTCTTTTTTTCTTTTTTTTTCTTTACCTGGCTATTCACTGCCTTGTGACACCTGTGGGGCCACCTACTGGCCCTTGTATGTAGTGTTTACCTGAGAACTATGTGAATTCATTACCTGTGCTGTCCAGGTGTATGTCATTAGTTCACCTCAAAAGAGGCAATTGTTTGTTCGTGCAGTATACCCTGAAGAAGGCTCTGTGCCGCTACGCGTGGGTGTCTGCCCAGATCATGTTTTTTTTTTTTTAAATAGCCATGTTTAAACAAAGGCTTTTTATAACTTTTTGAAGAAGAGTGCCTTGGACTCCCTTTTCTTTAGATAGATAGATACTTTATCCCCAGACGTGTAACGTGAAGTCGTGCATGGATGTGATGTCTCCGTACTGCAGTTGGTAGCCAGAGCGCTCTCAACTCCGCTGCCATGTGTGAATAAACAAACGTCCCCCCCATGTCCCCGTTATTGTCGGGTCCTTAGAAGGTATTTGAAATGACCGAATGCAAATGTCATCCGAGGGACCTGACGGTGACGGCCCCAGAAAGTCCTGCACCGGACGTCACACAATAACTAAACGATAACTTGCTCCGGACGTCAATAAGGTCACCGGAACGTCCGCTAGAGAACATGACGTTCGGGACCAATCGGGGATGTCGTGAATGTCGGCATAAGGTCCGGGGGATGTCCCATGTTTGTTGGGTTGCTCCTCGTCAGAAATCTCATCGGATATGCACACTCTTTGCTGTTTCCACAAGGAGCTGCTGTAGCCTAACATCAGGGACAGCTATGCGTGACACTTTTAAACGCGAGCATGCGTCAAATAAATTACAATGACATTTAAACAAGTCATGAAGAAGCAGTATCCTTACACTGAAAAAAAAAGTTCCTTGAATTTACATGATTTTAATGTGTACATCGGTCCCACATAATCAGAATGTGTCCAGCTGACACAATTTTTACACTTTTGTTCTAGTTAATCGTTTCTTGTAAAACCTACACATTGAAATCACATCGTATTACATAAAAAAATCATGTTGAATGAAGATAATACCTTCATATTTATGTAATACCAATGTATTGTGTAATGCAAAAGTAATTTTATCATGTCAATAGTAATAGATTGTAAAAGGTACTTCTAACTTCATTTATTAATGCTAAAAAAATAAACTCTTAAAGTTTTATGTCCCTATAGTAACAGAACAGTGTGTTTTAACTGTTTTTTTTTTTCTTTCTAGAATTGCAGACATCTGTTATACATCTTTTTACTGAAAAGAGTCAAGTCAGTTTAGTAGTCAATTTTTATTGAAAGCAACATGAAATACACAGTATTGTTTTTTATCCAGCAATTGACAAATGGAAAAAAGTGCAGCAAACATCACAGGGAAAGGAGAAAGATAGAGGAGTGAGAGAGGAAGAGGAGAGAGAGAAGTGAGAGAGGGAGAAGGGGAGAGAGGGAGAGAGAAGGGGGAAGAGAGAGAGGGAGAGAAGAGAAAGAAAGTGAGAGATCAGGCCTGAAGACTGATGGACCAGATTCAAAGATGACTGACCAAAAGGTGACATTTCTAGTTCCTAAAATAAAGATAATTAATAATTAATAATAATAAAAAACATCCACAAAAAGATTTCATGACCCGTGGTCACTCAGCCATTGATAGTCCTTTCAGGTTTCAACATAGTAAAAACAGTATTTCTTTTTCAAAAAATAAAAATGGAAAGTCATTCACTGAAACAGGTTGTTCTTTAACCAACCTTTGGAGTTTGCCTTCATCCAGCTCCATGAAGATTTTTTACAATGCCTCAAAGGTGTATCTAAGCACGGGCAGGTACATGAGGTTATCAACTCCGACATCATCAGTGACAGCTAACGGCCATGTAGATCTGTCAAAAACGTTATTCCTTGGAGTACGACCCCAATGTCCTCATGTTCTCTCAGGACATAAACCTCAACAGTTGTCTTCAACTTCATCCATGACCTGAATTAGGCAGACAAATGCACATAACAGTAAGAAAATGAGACCCTCTAACAAAGCCCTATTGAGAAATGAATGTGAAAAATAGACATGTTCATGTACATACCACATATTCCTGCACAAAGTTTTCAGGATCTTCCCCCGTGTAGATACAGAGTCCCTTCAGGAGACACTCGGCCAGCATCTATATCACACTGAAATAAAAACATTATTGATTAGCACGTTAATCCAAGTTTCATTTAAGTCAGCCACTGTTGTAAACGACCATATGATAAAAAGAAACAAAAAGTTAGACGAATACAATAGATAGATACTTTATTCTTCCCGAGATCATCACAAATTTTAGGATGTGATGAATAATAGAATAATAATAGAACAATATGTGAAGAAGTATCAATATCAACATGATCAAAAATATTAGCCTCTGTAAGGTTTGCATGATTAAAACTCTGCATTACTCACATCAGTAATTTGCTTAATCATTGCTTGGAGACAGGAACTTGGATTGAAGTGGGACAATTGTGATTCTTTTGAAATTCCGTGTTGATCTGAAATAAGATTAGCAGGAAGAAAATTAGTTTCATACGACAGTGCCAGACAAAACATACGCATACTGCACCACACATCTGGCATAACAGGCATTTATTGGTGTATAAGACATTCATTTTATCAACAGTAAATTCATAAATAAATAAAAGATCAAACTTCAGTGACTTCAAACAGTAACATCACTACATCTTAGACTCAGTAACAAAAAAGTTGTATGCGTACACTGTACTGCCTGTTTTTTTGCCTGCACAAACAAATCAAAATATTTATATTTCATATTTTCATCATATGGGGAGACAACTTCCTAGGGCTAAACGTTTTTGGATGCTATAATGTAACTTTGCAAATGGCTTTTTGTCCACGTGGCTATGCTAGCTTGCTTTTAGGCAGCCATTTGCTGGCAACACACTTGGCGCACACAGGCTAACAGGCTTTTCACTCACATACAACTTATTATGCTTCAAACGTGATCAAATTAATGGACTGTACCAAACCAACCCCAATTTAGCTTTACTATGATTTATGTATTTTTCCAACCGCCCAACAGATGCAGCTAACTGGTTGGTTAGGCTAACGTTAACTTGGTAGAAAGAAACGGACCAAAAAATAATACAAAGACATCAAGGGTCAACTTTGCAACGCTGTAATACTGTAAGAAAACAGCTAGGAGATTTATTGTCTAATATAACATGATCATAAGGTTGATAAACTTACCCTTCAGTAGGCTAATTCGATTTGCCATTCTCTCTTCCACTTCAGTCACTGATGATAGATATCCAAACTTTAACGGTCAAACCATGCTTCAAAAACTTCTTCTTCTACTACTATGTATTTTTTTTAATGACACATTACAGCCACCTGCTGCTCTGGAGTATGTCTGAACTTAAAATTTTCACTTTCGATCAACACAAGAAAAATGTCTACATCCAGCATTCAAAATTATCTCTTGAAATCTACTTAATTAAAACACGTTTGCAAGCGGAATATAAAACAATCATGTTGCATATATCAAATTAATTTGTGTCAAATCAAAGACCCCCTATTTCCATTTTTTTCAGTGTAGCTAGATCGTTTTTGCTTTACAAATTAAAGGAGAATTCCAGTGTGATTTTGACCTAAAGTGTTTTGAAACATGATACCGAGTGTGAACGTATGTCTCATAGCCCATTTCGGCTTGTCCCCTGCACTCCGAAATCTGGCGCTAGTTAGCCGATGCTACCAACAAGGCGGTCAATGGTGGTGCCTCGGCATCGGCATAGCCATGTAAATAAATCACTTACACCATTTACGAGGCTCAATGTATCTCCACAATTCATTGGTAGACTTCCGAGGGCCCTGACATTTAAAACGAGACATTGAGAACTTTGAAAAAGCACTGGTAGTTTACTTACAAGACGATTTATACAGACAGTATCTTCACGAAGTTTAGCGTTTGCAGCCATCTTGAATTTAGTCACGATAAGTCGAGCTACGAGTAAGAATGAACAGGTATATCAGATTCCAAAAATAATTCCGTGGAAATGCATGGATTCCAGTTGCTGCTACTGATAGAAACTGTAATCCATGCATTTCCACAGAATTATTTTTTCGGAGTGCAGGGGACAAGCCGAGATGGGCTATGAGACATACGTTCACACTCGGTATCGTTTCAAAACACTTTAGGTCAAAATCACACCGGAATTCTCCTTTAAGTAGTCACTTCTGTTGCTAGACAACCCTAAACAAATGCTACGTGATCTGTTTTTAACATTTCTCTAGTTTTATTGCATCGTATTCAGCTCCAAAAGTCGGTTCAGTCCCAATTCGGCCGTGTGTGTGTTTCTGAAAATAAAACAGATAATAAGTACGTGACTACGTTAAATAAACCACTGCCTATTTAGAGCATGTTACATGCATCACGTAATGACAGTTATCAGAAGAAATGCGCATTGTAGGCTAAGGGCTAAGCTACACCAGGCGCGTAACTGAAGCGTTCCGTTCGTGTTGCGTCTGCTGCAACAATTAGAATACAGTAATCTACACCAGACGTGACAGTGGGGCGTAAGCGATGTGTATATACGCGCTGAAAACGCAAAAATAGACTAGTCTTCTATTTTTTTTTTTACGCGAGGTATGCGCGGGAGTAGGCTACTACATAAATATATATATATATATATATTAGCAAGAACCAGATTAGTTTAAACCAAAGATCTGTAATATTTGGTTTGAACGCCCTCAAGACTTGTTAACGTTACCATGGAGATACATGTTTCGGTTATTCGGTTATCGAGGTAACGTTAGAAGCTAGCCTACATTATACGTTAGACCGGCACATCCGGGAGCTTGACTCGTGACAAACGTTCCCGCCCCTTTCGGGGGGAAAACAAACAATAAAACGTAATTCGTACAGAAATCGTAGGAGTAAATAATAACAAAAAATACTACAAATCAATATGACCACTCAACACATAACCACTTTGCCGGTCGTTGACCGTGAAAGATACCTACAATAGCTTAATTTAATTAATATAGAAACATCTCCCTTCAGTCTCCCGAGTACGAAGTGGTGCAACAACCCCACTCAGTGGCGCAACAACCCCACTCAGTGGCCAGAAGTATCATACCCGGACATTTACTCGTATCTCATCGAGTCTCCAGGTAAGTAACTAAATTGTTTTCCTGTATTTTTGCCTTCATATTTGAATTTTAATGTAGTGTAGTTGACTCACAGGCTCAGATGTAAAGTATGTTAGTTAGATAATTCCGAGATATGATAATTTCTGTCATAGCCGTTAAGTGTTAGCCTAGGTTTCTGTTTTCTTTGGTCTGATTCATTATTTGGTGTGTTAGTTGTTAGTCTTTTGAAGATTAATGAATATTATAATTTCATAAAGATTTAATAACTAGGCTAATATTTATTTGCCAGCAAAGCTGTAGCCTAACCCACCTGGATTAAGGTGCAGCTAGCATAACAAATTTACCAGGCTTAGCCTAGGCTACTATATTTGCTCAAATGTTTTATTTTGACATTACAGGAATTTACACAGCAAGCAGAATGAAGAATTTTAGATCTCTTGAGGCACACATATTTTTCACTGATGGATGGGTGCAGACAATCTATCATAATAAACCTGATGAATCAGATTGCACCATCTTTAAGACCCAAGTCAAGCCATCTTATAAAGTTACTGAAAAGTGTCACAACACCTGGGTTGCTGTCAGAAGTGACGGGAATATCCTTGCCGCCCATTGTGACTGCATGGCAGGGTGAGTGATAGAGGAAGAGTGATAGGGAAAGAGCAGTTTGGGGTCTTTGTAGAGGTAAAAAGCCTAAGGGCGAATGTATTTGATCAATAAACCTAATTATGATTCCTTTTTCAGACTTGGAGAAACCTGCTCACATGTTGGGGCAGTACTTTTTAAGTTGGAAGCCAGTGTCCGCCTGGGATACAACAAAGTTGCATGTACCAGTGTTGCCTGTGCCTGGAATGGTGTCTCAACCAAAACAATTGAGCCTGCAATGATTAAGGACATTGAATTCTACAGTGAGCAAGCCAAAAAAAAAAGAAATGTTAAAAAAAGAAGACCCATTCCAAAAGCCTCAGCCGCACAGCAAAATCAATTCCTGCAAATGCTCTGTAACACCAAGGAGCTTCCCATTGGTCTCAGCTCTTTTAAAAGCTATGCTGATGTCTTTGCCCCTATACCCTGGTACAACAACTTGGAAGGTTTCACGGAAGAGCAGTGTTCTTTTGTGGAAGAAGAGACAAAAGGACAAGCAGCCTGTAAAGCTTGGCATCGGCATCACGTGGGCCGGATCACAGGTTCAACTGCACATAGGGTTTTGCACACATCCCTTGACAGGCCATCAAAAGCACTAATTAATGACATCTGTAGTTGCTCATCCATCGTTCTTGGCGTTCCGTCTTTGCAGTGGGGCAAGGACCATGAGGTGGATGCCATTAATACCTATAAATATGTTCTCGGTCTGTGCAGTGCTACACCCAACACGTCACCTTGCATCATTGTTTCAGAGGACATTTCAAAACCCCACAATAACCTAAAGGTAGACACAGCTGGGTTTAGAATATCTCAGGAGAGGCCTTACATCGGGGTGTCATGTGATGGATATGTCTCATGTGAGTGCTGTGGCAATGGCGTGGTGGAAGCCAAGTGTCCCTTTAAGTGGGCAAATGAGGGTTCTACCAACTGGACAGAGGGCCACCTGGACACATTGATCTCCTTAAAAAAAAATCATACATACTATACACAGGTACATTTGAAACTATGTTTTATCTGTTACACAGGTACATTTTAAACTTTGATCCTATGTGCTATGTCTAACAGTGGTTCACAGAGAAATGTAATTTATCTTACAGGTCCAGATGCAGATGTTCACCTGCCATGCAAAATATGCAGATTTTATAACATGGACCCCACAGCAGAGCAGTATCTTCCGTGTTGCCAGAGATGAGGATTTCATCGTGAAAAGCCTAGATGTAATAAGCAGGTTCTGGGCTGGACATATATACCCACGTCTGACAGGAGCCTCATCCACCACAATGGACCAGGAAGTGGTTTGATTTAAAAAAGGTAAAAGATCCATTTATTTCCTTTTATAAGCAATTAATCAAGATATACAGTATTAAGAAAATAAGAAAACACTACTTCTAGGCAATTGATCTATATGGCTTTTATTGTGCTGATTCTGCATCCCCAACTCTGTCATGGTTGAACACCACGCTTGGTGACATGTTTAATAAGGCAGCACAAACATGTACAATTTTATCAATTGTTGCAACCTCTTTGTTCTCCATTTCATCTCGCAGGGACTTCACGAACTGGACAGGAAGTGGGCCATCAAGAACATGGAACCTATTCTTCAGTGCACCAATGACGCGTTCTACAAGTAAAACAACATAGATGAAACCATGCTTGCATTCGAAATGTGTAGTGTTTGTACAGGAGTATGGGTATTTTGCAGTGTGTGTGTTGGTGGGGGCAGAAGGGTGGTGGATGGGTGGTAGAGAGGAATGTTGTGTGTGGTGTGTAGAAAGATGTATAACAGATCCATGGGGTAGTGGGGGATGTATGAAGTGCTGAAAGTTAAGTGTGTGCGTGTGTATGTGTGTGTGCGCGCAGTGCATTGTGCTGATGTATGTGAGTGTGCAAAGTAGTGTGTGTTTAAATGAAAATGTCTTAGCGTGATGATCTTTAAGTTTACTTATGATACGTCCAAAAAAATACTGTATAAGTTAATAAACCCATGATATTGCACTATATCCTAATGTGTTGTTCCTTTATAGTTTGCAAAAAAAAAAAAAACATTGTGAACAACTTACCGATATGAATCCGCACATTGGATTTCAGTCTGGATTCTTCCACTTCTCTTCCTGACAGCTGTTTCCTCCCCTTTGTAAATGCTGGAGTAATGAGATGTGCACCTAACAATGCAAAGTCCTCTTGAAGTGTAAAACCTCGATCAGCTAAGATCTGGAACACATAGACAATCCAAACAGTTAGATATCAGGGCAGTTCTACCTATCCTCATTTTTTTTCACTTCTGCAAATGTGTTTAGATTGAATAGTGTACATTACCTGATCTCCAGGTTGGTGGTACAGGTGGGATATGAATCCTGACTGTCTAACAATCTTGACATCAGATGCTCTGCCACCCCATCCCTTCGATAAAAACGTGACACTCCCAGCTGGGCTACAAGCAATGAAGTACTTCACCGTAGTCCACTTCTTGTAGTGAGAGTACGTCTTTGCTCTGTGTAGAAGTAAAAATAAAATAAAAAGTTTTTCATTACAAATCAATCAGTAAAATTATGGTGCATTGTTTAACAATCAATAAAACTGAAATACTGTTCACAATAGGCCTATTTGTATTTACCTTGCCTTCAATTTCCTTGAATATTCGATGCGTATCTCAAAACAGTCAATGATGGATGTTAGCTGTGGGAATTTCGCTTTCATAACAGGAGGCATTGCAGTAAATATACATTCCCTGTCTGGCCAATGAATGAGAAATGTTATTTTGGAATGCATGATATTGATCCATCTGGTTAGCATGTCAGTCACGGTCGAGGTTTTCATATCCAGGACATGACAGAGAAGGGAGATTGATGGGTTTTGTCGAAGTTTGAGCAATGTTATAAATAGTTGGTCTTGTGTAGGCACTTTAAAGCTTCTTCCTTTTATAAACTGGAGTAAAAAATAGTGTAAACACACAAACACTGTCCAGCTGAGACCTGTCATAGCTTTGCATTTACGGTCGTCTCCCTCCACAGCTCGGGCACTTAAGCGTTCTCGGGTGATGTTCTGGCACTCATCTCTGGCCTGGTCTCTCTCTTGTCTTAAAAGGTCGATCTCCGCCATCATTTGTGCCCTCTCGCTCTCCACCAGAGGCTTCGCGAAACCAGTTTCATTCACGCCATCACCATCACTGCATTCGGGTTCCCCAGGTGCATCGGATGAAAGAGACACCGCCACCGAGACACCGCCGTCACATGTTAGCTCACTGTTTTTCTGCTTAACACTCTTCTTTGGTCCCTGGGCTGCACGTTTGATGGCACTTCGGAAACGTTTAACTTTTGTCATCACAGAAACAGCCTGTCTCCGGTGGGGAAAAATCGAGGGCACATAATCTGGGTGTAGGTGGTCGTTCACTTGTGACCCTGCAAGCAGTAACGTTAAACGTTAACGTCAGCTAGCTAGGTCTAGTCAAGCAAACACACTAACGTGGCCATCACGTGGCCGCAACGTGATTTTCCAACCAATGTTTACGTTGCCGCCACGTTAATTTCCAACGTGGCGGCAACCGGAAAAGTGAAAGACGCCTTGATGTTGCCGCCACGTTATTTGACAACATTACCGCGACATATAGGCGACATGCAGGCAACCTTCCTGCAACTTAATGGCCACGTAACCGCAACTTTATAGCAACATTGAAACCCATGTTGGAGGTCGCCAGAATGTTGTCAGGATGTTAAAAAAAACAGCTCTGGGCGGATCTGCAGATGCAGTCCTCATTTGCCCACTCACTTGGTTTAGGAAGAACAGAGCGACATTTCACATTTGATTACACCATTTATTTAAATTCATTTAATTTGGGAGTTCCTGCCGATGACTTGATGTGCTGCTGCTGCTGCTGCTCCTCCTCCTCCTCCTACTGCTGCTGCCGGGCCTGCAAGCAAAGAAGAAAACCTTTAGCTTTCAGGTAAGAGCTGCACTTTTTTTGAATTTGTGCAGACTGTCCCGAAGTTTTACTTACGTTTTATTGTGCTGCATACTCCGGGTTCCGAGCAGTGGCAGCTTCTCCTTCCCCTTCAGGTTGCTGCCTCCAAATTTAGTAGTGTGGGCTACAGAAAACAACATTTCAATTAAGAGAGGCACAACATAGCCAACGTTTTCGGTCACCAACCATGAGAGAAAGGGTTCCACTTTCATCTCACACACACAGGCTACTAGCTCGTGTCTTAAAACATGCCAAACTAACGTCTTCTCTGGGGAGTCCGTTACTGCATATATTTCATATAAAATCATAGCACACCATCTACTAATTACACTTGTCATATTCAATAACATTCACATATCATATTAATATTAAAACACTAACATTACAGTACAGTAAAGTACAGTAACAAAGCAGTACAGTAAACGTAAATCTCCGATTGGTTTTTTATATCATTCAATTAGCTCAAAGTTATCCTAGCATGCTACATGCTAGCCCCATTCTAATGCAATTGCTGCTACGCGATGCTAATCACTCGCTAGCCTTAACAATCTTTGCTAGCAGATAAATTACTCACCGGCGTTCAGAAGAAGTGGATAAAGACGTGAAAACAATGAGGGAAGATTAAGGACAAAGTAGAAATAGTAAAACGACTTAAGAGGTATTAAAAATGATTCACGATAGAAAGGTGTCAAGGAGTAAAAGGTTTTGATTCAAAGTCTATTCAAGTGTAACGTTATCGAGTAGAACGTAAAATAAACGAATTCTGGTATCCAAGCAACACGCTTGTCAAAATAAAAGCATTTCCCGTTGACTAGAAAATCGTATGTCCTTCTGGATTGTTAATTATTTTGTTATTTATTCAATTTATGTACCTATTTATTTAACATTTTTTTGGGTTTAGTAACCAATGCTTAGGTGGGTTACACCTTCACCCCTTCTCCATCGACTTTGTTTGTGCATGCACATAAAAATGTCAAAGCAAAATAAGATTTAGGTAAGCATAGACAATTGACTCAACCTAATGTTACATCTAAAAGGCAAGCTCGTATTAACAATGTTTGGTCTCCTCATTGCCAATGCACAGGCTGCAGAGGGCAGCATGGTGGTACTCCTCACATCTGGTGTAGAGTAGAGTTACAGGCATAAAAACAAGATCAGTCAGAGACTTTCAAATGAGGAGACAGCACTCAAAAAATCCTCCATAGAAATGCATGGGGTTAGTTTGTAACGCCAATGGCGTTGTCTACACATATCCCACCCCTTCTTCGCCAAAATGTCGACATGTGTATACATTGAGCCAATCATGTGGTGTGATGTGACTACATTGAGCCAATTATGTGCTGTGTTGTGCAGACATCATGCCAATCATGTGTTGTGAACTCGCCACTGGAGCACACTGGTGTCGTGAAGCCTTGTGCATGCGTATTTCTGCCGAATAGGATGCCCGATGAGTACCCAAAAAGCGTTGCAATATGACTGCCGAGTGGAGGGACTTGCCTAAAAGGACTTTGGAGCAGTCAAACTCAGCTAGCTAGACACAATTGTTCTTGTATAGCTGTCTATGCACACTTTTTCATTTCGCTTGATATTTTATTAAACTGTGAGTGTGTGAACAGAAAGTATTAAGACATTCTTACCTTTTTTTTCTTTTCCAGGGACCGAACTGAAGAGGGATCGATCCACCATTTTGGAGACAACCGGAGGCAACATTGATAACCCTGACTCAGTTGCGACAGCAGAACCAGCATCTCTACGGCTTAAGGACAACTTCAGCTTGATAGAAAACTTGCAACACTTAATTGACATATGAACTGATGTTGGATTGGCACCACTTAGCCTACTTGCTGATCAAATAATTTGGTGAATACAATAATAATTGAATTATAATTAAGCTGGTGTTGTAATGTAGAATTATTTTCTCATGCTATGATTTCATACAACATTTGGGTTCTATGGAATTATTTGTTTTCTTATTGGACAGGAGACAGCTATTCCCAAAAGTGGGAATATCCCAGGTCAATAGAATAATCTGGTGTTTTAAGGTTAATTAGTCGGCGGCAGAATTAATGTATTGAATCAACACAGCATTTGTGATCGCAGGGTTGTTACCTTCGCCACTCGGCCTCAGAACCTCGAGGTTACAGCCAAACAAAACACCTGTGATTATATCATTACCCAACACTCCTACTCACACAATTTCAAATTGCTTAACCTCTTTTCAGCCTTGGTAACTGAATACTAAAATTAAACTTAGGTTGATTGTCAGTTATCAGTCTTATCCTGTGGGTCATGTGCACTGCTGTTATTTTCTTATAACTTAATATAAAGCATAGTTTGGATTGGATTCTGATTAGCAGTCAGTGGTTTAGCTACTCTCCACCTCAGCCTCTCCAAGGTCTTTATGCTCTCTCCTGGTTGACCAATGCCTACCCTGCAACGTGGTTTGTTTGTACACATCACTTGAATTCATGAAACACATGAATTTTACTTCAAATGTTAATAGAAAGAATTGTCAGTGTGATTTATTAATGTGTTCCCTACATGCATTTAAAATAAACGATTCATCAATTCAGTATCTGAATATATTTGATTGCTATTTTTCAGTTTGTGGAAATTAGAAAATTGTAGTTCTGGATGGTAAACATTAATCTCAGTTTAGCATTATTTTTGTGGGGATGAGTCATCAGGTAGTAAATAAACAGTACAAACCAGTGGTCAATTTTTCTGGCTTGAAGATAGTTTGACTTAAAAAATAAATAAATAAATAATATCTCTGATTATTATTGCATTTGATATAACCTCAGCTAACAATTGGTGTTGGGAAACGGCAACATTGCTAAATGACCATAGGGCCACGTTATGGCCACGTTGCTCAAGTCACCAAATGGCAACGTTACCAAATGACCATAGCGCCACGTTGCGGCCACGTTATTTAGACCACTAAATGGCAACGTTGCCAAATGACCATAGGGCCACGTTATGGCCACGTTGCTCAAGTCACCAAATGGCAACGTTACCAAATGACCATAGCGCCACCTTGCGGCCACGTTATTTACACCACCAAATGGCAACGTTACCAAATGACCGTAGGGCCACGTTATGGCCACGTTGCTCAAGTCACCAAATGGCAACGTTACCAAATGACCAAAGCGCCACGTTGCGGCCACGTTATTTACACCACCAAATGGCAACGTTACCAAATTACCATAGGGCCACGTTATGGCCACGTTGCTCAAGTCACCAAATGGCAACGTTACCAAATGACCATAGGGCCACGTTATGGCCACGTTATTTACACCACCAAACGGCAACATTACCAAATGACCTTAGCGCCACGTTGTGGCAACGTTGCTCAAGTCACCAAATGGCCACTTCATAGTGGCAACGTTGTGGCCACGTTGCAGGAAGGTTGCCAGAATGTTAGTTGGCCGTGACCAACTGGCAACTTATAGGCAACGTGGCTGTTTAGTTGTGTGTTAGCTGGGGTGTAACTTATAGCATTAGCTGCTAGCTGTGTCAAGAATACATCACGATGGGCCTAATTTAAAAGAGTAGTTTATATTGTTTAGCTATGCCATTTACACATCGCTAGTAGTAGCATAGGTTATGTTTTATAAATTAACCTACCAGTTACGAAGTGTTCTCCACACATGCGTATGTGGTGATGCAGGGTCCCACAGCTTTTGGTTACGGTCTTCTCTTCGTATGGCTTGTAGCCATAATTTTCTTCGGTCGGGATTTTTTTGACGACATGGCAGGCAAAAGAAACTCAGGGAGGGGTTCTTAGCTTTGTTGTTGGTACACCCAACCACACAGCAACTTTTCGGCATGTCTACCAGTAGCAGCTACCGGTTCACTTGGCTTGTTCTAATCTAAGGGAAGGTTTTCCCCTCAAAAGGGGCGTGGCGCAAACAACCTGCTCTGTGTGACGCGGGTCCGGTTGTAAGTATAAGGATGGATCATAGACTGTATACAGTCTATGGGATGGATGATGCATTAATTTGTGAAGTGGAACTAAACCCATTACTGTATGACCCAAGTGACTCTAACTACAAGGACAACTTCAAAAAAGATGCAGTATGGAGGAAGATTTCACTGGCAGTCGGAGCTTCAGGTGAGTGACAATTTCAAAACGGCTTTAATTAACGTTATGTAGGCTAATGTTAGCATAGAAGCTAGCTGTCAGTTATCTAAGCCAGGATAAACATTAAGTTAGCTGCCATCACAATGTCTACATGACAGGGTAACATGCAAATCCTGGAGTAGAACACCCTCCATCGTGCAGCAAGAATCCCAAAAGCGCACTCAACAGTCATTCTTGCACTTGATAGTCTGTAATTGAATTTTCGCTTGGGCTTGGACAGATTGTGTCCAGGATAGGGTCTCATCATGTATCGTTTTAGAGGAAAGGCAGCATCCCCCACCATCATAAATGGCACATCGCCATAATGATCAGTACCAGGCAGGGGACCGTCCTTTGCAGTGTTTGGGCCTCCATTCCCCTCAGTGCCGAATTTGCAAAAACACCACCATCACTGGTTCGGCCAAAATCCCCAACCTAAATCACCCTGAAGCGCAAATCTGCATCAACAAGTGCTAATAAGACAATTGAAAAGTTTTTTTTATAATTAAAAAACTGGCTACCCGAATTAATTGGAGCTTGAATAGTGATGTGCTTGCCATCTATAGCCCCAATACAGTTTGGAAAATGCCATTTTTCCCAAAAACCTGCTGCTATTTTTCTCCATGCTTCCTCCGTTGGCTTTGGAATGTAGGTCTCCATCATTACGCTGATGATTGCTCTGCACGTCATGTAGATTGAGTCTAACACAGTTTTTCGTCCAAGCCGGAAGGCAAAAGCTAGTGTAACAGGGTGGTCAGTGTTGTGCCTGAACGCGTTCATTGAACGAAAGTTCATGAACTCGTTCATATTTTGACCGAACTTGAACTGAACGTCCTGCATTACTGCCTGATGAACGTTACTGTGAACTCGTTCATTCTGGTGTCTGTGAACGGCACGCTCTTTCAGTTTAACTTCGTTCAATAGGGTGTCAGATTTCTACACAGCCTTCCACATGAAAACCCGGCTAAAACACACCGTAAAAAGGCCTTAATATGGCAGCATGCAGGTCACCATTTCTCAAACTATGGGCCGCGGTCCGCAACGTGGACAATGCTGGTCTGCAGAGTGAAATTATTCCCGGGGCATCGTCTGATAATTTGCTGCGCAATTGATCAAGGAACTGCGGACAGAAAAAGAAAACAAACGTTTCTGCAATTAGTAGGAAATACTTGTTAATTTGGTGTCATCAAACATAGAGGCATAGAATTAAGTCGTGGTATGAGCGTTTATTCAATGCATGCGTGTGCACGTTGGTAGCAAAGCTAAGCTCAACCTATTGGAAGGCTATTTAATTATGAAACGACATTTAATAGAACGACGTGGATTTACGCAACTTCCATAAAAACAGAGCACAGACTATATAAAACACTGTCTAGCATTAAGTATTAAAGTCAGCCAAAAGCTATTAATTAGTCTTAGTTAAAGATAGCTAAAGATCTCCAGATCAGTGATTTACGCATGATCTGATCCGCCATTTACCATTCACAAAAGCTGGTTGTGTTTCCTGAATCCTTACAATCAGGCATTCAAATGAAATGTATTTAAATAGCATATAAATATTCTATCAGTGTATGATGCTTGCATGAGGGAAAGATCCCAAAACAACGGCACCCATATAATTGCTTTTGTTTTGAGAAGTATTTATCATGCAAGCATCATCCAACAATGCAAAAACATTGCAGGCCTAATTATATTTTACAGTAGTAAAGCAGTACTCTGATGTGCATGTTTTCACAAACTTTTGTGAACAATCTTAGCACTTTAAACATTGACTGTTTTGAAGTGCATGTATAGCAATATAGTATAAAAATAATAATAATTGTGATATCATTATAATTTGATGGGGGGTGGGAGGAGGGGGTGGGTTCATGTAGGTGGGCCCTATGACCCCAAAGTATGCCTTGACTGGGCCTCAGGTCAAAGAAGTTTGAGAAAGGCTGATGTAGACGACAAAGCAGCAAGGAGGCGTCGTATGATCATTTAAACAAGTTTTATGACAAGGTCGGTGAGGATGGGAAAAATCGTACATTTCTGTGCAAACTTTGCCCGCACTTCAGTCACATCCACAGCAAACCTGAAACGGCACATTGAACTGAAGCACCTGGCTAGCCTTTCAAGGTATGTGCAAGCCAATACAAAATCAAAAGACTGTCAAGACAGATCCTCAACCCAAATTAACTGCATTCTATATGGGCTGTGGCAATAATTTTGAAAAATAATAGCTCGCAGCAACATATGAAAAAAAAAAAAGAACTATGAACTAGTTCATTTTTGGAAAGTGTGAACTTAGTTCAAAATTTTGAATTATGAACTATGAACTGAACTAGTTCATTTTAAAATTTGTGAACTGAACCTTGAACTACTTCACGTAGAAAGTGAACTTTCCCAACACTGAGGGTGGTACATAGGAAGGGCCAAGGGGCCAATCACAGTAGCCTGACTACGCCACCCTGAGGCCTAATGCATCAGGGAATCTTTAAGAGATCGTACCTCTAAACAGAGACAGCTCGTTCAGGTTCGAATATTACACAAAGGAGACATGAATTCCAGCAAAGCAAAAGATTTATTACGACACAAAGGTTGGGAAGTGGAGATCTGAGGGTGGCAACTATGGAAGTTCACACCAATACCATGCGAGCATCATAAAAGGTTCACCTGTTACACAGCAAAGGCACACAGCAAAGCTACAAGCAATACACCAGAAACACCACACATGTGCTTAAACTAGTCCCCCCTCAAAGCCACCTCCCTACTAAATAAACACAAACAAAAGGACAAGACAAGCAAAACAAAAACCAAACATAACAAATAACCAAAGCAAAACCAAGACAAGACAAGACAGCAGCACGACCCATGTTACCTAGTGATGTTACCCGTGAACCCCCTGCTTCGAAGCGTGTATCGAAGACATGAACCAATTTGGAGTGAAGCTTTGTATCAGAGCTTGATTCGTTTTGTGATAATCACGTGATTAGTGACGTCCGAAGCTTCGTTTCACACACACCCACGTGACTGCTTCGAAATTTAATTTAAAGCATTTAAAGTTGCGCGACACGGGGGGCGCCGTTGTGGGTTGTTGAAGAAGGAGA
Source organism: Alosa pseudoharengus (assembly GCF_046254945.1). NCBI lineage: Eukaryota > Metazoa > Chordata > Actinopteri > Clupeiformes > Clupeidae > Alosa > Alosa pseudoharengus. Next base: position 1,603,965 of record NW_027468598.1, on the reverse strand, counting down.
GCTAACAGACTCAATAGTGCTGCTGACACAAAAGCTTATAGCCCGGGTTTTTAGCTCAATTATCAGCATGCTCGACTCCCATTCTAAGGTGCGTCTGTTTCGCGGGTTCGAGTCCAGGCGTGTGCAGGACTGAATCGCACAGTTACAACACAACCCAGATTACAATTGGTCTAGGCTACGTACTCAATATAATCACAGAAATGTGTGTGCAATGTGCATGCCCATTCTTTATTCATCTCCCTTCTAAATTGATGTATTTACGAATACAAGAAGTGTTCACAGCCAAAATACTACCTTTATTGTTTTTGTAGAGAAGGCAATTACATTTGTTTTTTAATGCAGGGTACAAAACAGGCTTAGTTAGGCCTATTTATGACATTAATTATTTATCCATTAATTCATGCTCAACATTTATTCATCTTAGACTCAAAGACATTCATGGCTAATGTCTGAAAAACTTTGACACAATGCTATCCTTAACTTTCACCAGCAGAGGTCCTCAGAGTTCTGAAGCTTCGAGTACTGAACCTTTTTTCAATACAATTGGATTGAAAGCTTCACTGGTTCAGAAAGCTTCAGTTCGCCATCACTAATGTTACCCCACCAGCATGACTGTGCTGCCTAAAAGAACAGAACACAGAAGATTAAACAATGAAAACACCACAATATACATAACAGAAAACCACAAATGTCTATGGGGAGACAGCATACCTGACAGTAGCACAGACAGGGGCTACACCAGTGGAGTCTACATTGCTACTGGCTGCTGCCCCTCTTAAGTAGCACTCCACTGGTGCCAGATTGATTAATTGCCCATGCCCCGCCCCCTTCATTAGCACTGGCAGGTGCTATTGGAAATAGCAGGCAGAGGTCTACCTGCTACACTAGGCTATTGAAGGACTCTCCAGTAGCTAGGAATCTGTAGGAAAAGTGATACTTATTTTACTGGTGTATACACCAGTAAAATAAGTATCACTTTTCCTATAGTTGTATGTATACAACTATTAATTATTTTAAGTAATAAATAGAGCCCGACCGATAAAGGATTTTAAAGGCCGATACCGATACAAATATTTGTTGATTTAAAAATCCGATATTCCGATATATCGGCCGATATATATATATTTTTTTCAGAAACACGCAACAAAATTTCCCTAACATTAGTTATTTGTAGTTATTTATGAGTATTGACTAAAATAATATGATAATGCATTTGTTGTCAAACAAACTTGTTTATTTTTAAATAATATTGTTATTATACACAGTGGAACAGAGGAACATCTAAATATATTAAAGTTCTGATAAATAAAATGTATAAAAAAAGAAACTTAAGATATGAAACTTAGTCTTTTGAACAAAAACACAATAACAACAACAACCAAATCAAAGTTACCAGTAATAAAAGACTTGGTAAGCTTCACAAATATAACTTTATACTAAAACTCAATAATTACAAAAAATAATGATGACATTATTACTATCATCATCATTTGTATTATCATTAAACAAGATAAAGGTCACTCCTAAATGTTTGAGTGTACGTGTAATAATTAGTCCCTATTGCCTTATAAGCTACCTTATAATTACAATGTCAGCTTGCTTATCCCTTTACCTGCACTTTTTAAATTATTTCCATCAAGCTACATCAAACCATTTTCAATCATCAGTTGCTGCCTGCCTTCTAAAACCTACTATTTAGTGATCTAAATCCATTATGTAACTCGTTAATTGGCGTCATTGGATTTCACACACGTGTAAAAGAAAAGCTAACTTTTATGCACAAGCTACGTTTTGCACAAGCTACGTTTGATACTTTTTCTCTATGTCTAAATGTTCACTCCACGCACGTCTAACTTACATTTTACAATGCAGGTTATTTATACTAGTTATAAATACAGTAATCATTACTTTATTTAGGCAGAATAAGTTTGTTGTGGTTTCCAAGCTCATTAATGTTAACGTTAGCGGTCTGATATTCATGGCATTAGCTAGCTTTGTGGTTAGCTAGTCTATGATGAGCCATAATTTAGCAATGGATAACGTCATACTGCAAATTGTAAAACATACGCTTTCAAAATAACAGGCCGGGGAGAGACGATACGTCTCACTGCTATAACTGTCACGCTATTAAAAAAAATAGGACAGACAGTCAACACTCACTCTCGACTTATTTAACAGCAGCAAAACTGGACATTGTTTTCACGAATTTTGTCATGCTTATTTGAGTTAAGAGAACTGATGGGGATGTTCTTTTAATTGTTATTCAAGCAATGTATGTCTCGTGACCAAATCACAATGAACACACTTCACTTATGATCTCACTCGCGGATAACTGGTTCTCTCTGCCCGACTCTGGCTGGATCAGCAGGTTGCAGGATGTGTGGCGCATAACGTATAACATGTATAACACACGAGTGTTGCCAGCAGGGACGGTGTAGAGTGCCCTCTGGTGGACAAACTATACAACGCCAACACTCATGACATGGTTGAAGGGTGTTTCGTCCGTTTTTATTTTATTTTTAAAATATTCATTTATCGGCCATTATAAATGCCGATACCGATAGTTTGGAAAATGCCTAATATCGGCCGATAATATCGGCCCGCCGATAAATCGGTCGGGCTCTAGTAATAAAAACAACTTGTCTCAACAGCTGAGGACTGCCAAAAACGCTGGAAATACTTAAGAGACCGATTCGTAAGAGAGAGAAAAAAAACACCTAAAAGTGGATCAGCAGGAGGATCCCAAAGAGAGTGGAAATACTATCAACTGATGTCATTCCTGCTACCCCATCTACAGCCAAGAAGGTAAGTTTGCAAGTACTAAATATATCAGAACACCTGACATACAATCTAAATAGTCCACAAGAAACCTCAAAGTGTTACCTTTCATTTGAGACCAGGATTAGGCTATGCTTCTACACAAAGGGGTTCATGTGCAGTAAGCATTTGATTGTCAGTATGCATTTTGGATATAGTGGAGCGGTTAAAGGAACACGCCACCCAAAATCAGTAGTAATATATGTTCTTACCTTAACTTTCACGAGTTGAGTCCAGTGTTGGGTATCGTTACTTTTGAAAGTAGTTAGTTACGTTACTACGTTACTGTCAATTAAAAGTAATCCGTTACGTTACTACGTTACCTATAAATAAAAGTAACACGTTGGAGTACTCCTGCGTTACCAACAATTAAAACGTGTTTGGGGTGCGTCTCCGCCTGCAGCAGCAACACACATCCTCCTTTAGATGCACCGACAGTGCTGACTGTTCATGAATCAATCATGAACCTAACTGTAGGATAATGACAGGAAAGACAGTCAGCATATTGCACGTTTTATTTAACAGGCATTCATCCTTTGAGAATTAGAACAGCTTCCATGAATAGCATATACCAGTAATAGGCAGAGTAATAGCCTAAAAACAGTAAACATCCTTGTCCGATGTAGTTTCCTCTTTTTTCATTTTAACATAAGAATGTAGCTTACCGTATTAGGCTGCGCACAAAAGAACAGTGCATCACACTATTAATAGCCTAAATCAACTTTAAAAGTGCAGGCCTAACAAAGTGCTTAACAGGTAGGCACGCAACCTTCAAAATAATGCGCGTACCTCCAAGAATCAAACACACGTAGCTTACACACACACACACACACACAGGGGCGCCTTCAGGAATTACTGTGGTACGCACACTCATCACCCCCGCCCCCCCCTGCAAAAAAAAATCACTCGTGAACAATATTTGTCCGTTTTAGGTCCGTGCATTGGTCAGCAAAAAAGTAGCCTACATAGCATAACAACATCCACATGCAATAATACAACGACAATGTCTACAATGACCTACTCATTTGGACAACTTGATACACCCCTATACAGGCTAAAGTTACCTTTAGTTTTGTTCTATTTTCTAGCGTAACGTGACGTCTGGCTTTAGTGCAGTTTAACGTTCTGACAAGCACACCAATTGCCTACCTTGTTCTTGCCCATCTGGAATAACTCCTAGCTTTGCTGCCTCCATCCTTTGTTTTCGTTGTTTAAACTTGTGATATCCATTGATGAGTATTAAGTTAGTGAATTAGCTCAACATTGTGTGCTGATAATAGATAGCCGAGTAAAAGAAAACAACAAGTAGCCTATTGCGTGTCTGCGTGCGTATTCTCTCTCCTGCTCAAACAAAATGCGTGCACGCTAATTTTGATAACGTGTTCACTAACTTTACGTAATAGAAAATTGTAAATATCCTAATGGCATGCAGCTAAAGGGATACTGTGCATAGTTGGGAAGGTATGGTAGGCCAATTTGGTGTGAATACACACACACACAAGGGAAATTTTCTGTTGTTGAGTAGCTTGATGGTACGCACAGTGTGTATGGACGTACACCTGCAGGCGCGCCTGCACACACACACACACAGAGAGGCAAGGAGCAGGGCACAGACGCAAGCAGCCACATCTGACTAAATGCAGAAAAGCAGGGACTTTACTTTCCTTATCGAGGGAAATTCTTAAAGTAATGGAGTAACGAGTGCTTATTTTGGAAAATAACGGAGTTACTGATTACTCAATTCGCAAAACTAACGCGTTAGATTACTCGTTACTGAAAAAAACTAATAAGAGTACTCTAACGCGTTGTAACGCGTTACCCCCAACACTGGTTGAGTCATACATCTCCCGCGCCGGTAGGTGCACTCAAACGCTCTGTCGCGCGGCTCGAATGTGTTAGCATGTTGCTATGCTAGCGGGCTCTGCCGTGGCCGTAGAGAGAGGAACATAGCAGTATTCAAACACCTCCACGTTTTCCCTACTTAAATACAGTTGCACGAGTAGTTGATAAAAATGTGTACGTCACACAACATGAAACGTAGCGATTTTCCAAGCGAATAAACAGGAGAACTACAATGTGTGGCGCAATAGCACTTGGGAGTACTTCGACCTAGCGTGGTAATATTATTAACACCTAATTGTAGATCCTATCCACCACAGAGTTTAGAATCCATGCTGGATCGACCCTCAGCCTCTCCCTCCCCTCTGAGCGAGAGAGAGGCACACACACTAGAGATGCGCTGATGGGCTATTATTTCAACCATAACTGCATAGCAAAACTTATCATCCATCAGCCATCCATCAGCACCAAAGTTTGTTGACCAATTTTCAAAACTGCACCCGCCCACCATCCGCTGGTTGTTTTAATGTAGGCTATATGGGTAATGCAGCGCTGCTGACGTGAGGCTAGAAAGCCCTTGCCTGTTCTAGAAAGACTGATCTAATGCAGCAAATATATTAAAAGGCAAAAGTCGTACATTGGCTAGGCCTATCCCCAGAATATCAGCAGCAAACTCAGTCTCTGTCGCGCAAAACAGTCTCCAAATAAAACGCACATCGGCCTGTTGCCTATTCTGCCAGCTTGTGACAATATATCGTCCAAAATGCTTGATTGCATTGCATTCTCCACATTTTTAGCTAAATTTTCATGTACCACATCAGCATTTTTCAGTGAATCTTTTGTAAATTGCTTTACAATTACCGTCGGGCCCTTGTCAGCAGACTTCGGCTTGCCTCCACTATTCACTCCTTGTCTTCCGATGTCATTTCTGAGTCATCTACAGATGTTTACACACATTCACCTCCCTAAATAGAACCAACTTCAACCTGTGTTATATCCTAGATGAGACTGCCTGGGTTATTTTGTTTAGATATTAGCCTAGCCTATATATAAAACACATAATTGTAGCCTACCATTCAGGGAATAGGCATTTAAAAGAGAGACAGAAAGTGATATGACTAAGAAATGACATCGGGAGATGGCAGTGCAAGATGTTCAGAACGTAAGAGCTAAAACTTCTACAAACTCAATAACATCCACAGCGGAAAAAGAAGGTAAGAAAAATAGTCGTAAAACTTAGATGTGTAAGGCAAGCAAGCAAGTTTGGCGGTTGTTACTAAAAATGTGAACATGCACGTTGCATTGTTGTGCGGTGGACTTTCAGAATGAATGGAGTCGGAGTTTCTTTAATATTGAGGCGTCATATTTGTCCGATGGCCTGCTATAAAATTAATTGCGATGTCTGTCTGAAAAAGACGCGCTCGTGCAGTCAAAATGAATGGGAGTCTTCAGAACAGGCTTGTCAGTCAACCTGACATAACAGTGTGTAAAGTAGCCTATAATGTGAATGACTTGTTATTTTATCAAGGATTTCTTTCTTTTTGCAAAAAATAAAGTACAATAGGCAGGGCTCTACAGTGCGCCCATTTCACTCGCACATGCGAGTAAAAATGATGCCGTGCGAGTGCAAGAAAATATTTAGGCGCACTGGTGCGAATGACTTCAATATTCAATATAATAAAATACTCCGCAACATCGAGAAACATTACTGGTGCAAACCATAGAATCACGTCGCGAATGCAGCATAAAAACGACACCTCCCATTAACGTTAGCAGTTTCGCGTTGTGACTCGCTAGTAGTCGCTTCTATCAAATCCAAGAGCGCTCAGAAAAAGCGGAAAGTTAGACTAGCCAGCCAAGATGCAAAGATTGAAGAAATTAGTTATTCTATCCACCGAATTCATTGGATATAGGAGGAACAGGATGAGATTCTGAGAATGCAGTGAGAGCAGGAAAGGTAACCTAACCTGCCTTTTAGCCCAGTTGACGTATTGGCTGCAATATGCAAAATATAGCTGTAGCGAACCGGCACAAAAGTAGCCTCCCGTAATACTCCAATTTTATTCAAAGGTAGAACGCTACTGACAACTCCAGGCTTCCACGCATGCTTGTTTGTTTACACCGAATACAAGCTGAAGTGCAAAACGAAAGTAGGCCTAACGTTTGCCTACTGCCCCCATCAATGCAAATATTTCAAATAAAAACTAAAAGTATAAAACATATATCCTTGATTAGCCTATGTTGGGTTTTGTGGAAGAGAAAATGGACTGTTTTAGTAGTAGTATTAGGCAGTATGCAGTCAGATAGGTCACCATGGGCATATTTGGATTAGCTACAGATGGATTCACAAATAAATAAATAAGCCTACATTTGGCAGGATACTTGATATACAGGCTAAATGCAAATATGGCAATGTATTATATTATTTTACATTAACAAAATGTAGGAAAATATAACAGACTGAAAATAAAGTAGGCACTGATCTTTGACAACATTTAGGCTACAGGAAGGATTTTAGACATTCTTAATATTCGCAATTGGTGCACTGGCATGTTTAACTGTTAGCTGCAGTATAATGTTAGATTTTGTGTAAGTTAAGTACAGAACTGACTGTGCGCCAAAATTTTTGTCTGTGCTCCTAAATTTTTTAACTTGGGCGCACAAGTGCTCCTGAAAAAAAATGTTAGTGTAGAGCCCTGATAGGCATTAATTAGTAGGCCAGGAGCATGCTGAAATTATGTGGCAAATTGCGTTTTTTATTACAATGATAAAATTGTAAAAGGACATGACCGAAGCTGAGGCAAGCCAGGCAATAGGCCTATATGCCCGACGGTAATTGTAAAGCAATTTACAAAAGATTCACTGAACAAAAATGCTGATGTGGTACATGAAAATTTAGCTAAAAATGTGGAGAATGCAATGCAATCAAGCATTTTGGACGATATATTGTCACAAGCTGGCAGAATAGGCAACAGGCCGATGTGCGTTTTATTTGGAGACTGTTTTGCGCGACAGAGACTGAGTTTGCTGCTGATATTCTGGGGATAGGCCTAGCCAATGTACGACTTCAGCCTTTTAATATATTTGCTGCATTAAATCAGTCTTTCTAGAACAGGCAAGGGCTTTCTAGCCTCACGTCAGCAGCGCTGCATCACCCATATAGCCTAGGCCTACATTAAAACAACCAGCGGATGGTGGGCGGGTGCAGTTTTGAAAATTGGTCAACAAACTTTGGTGCTGATGGATGGCTGATGGATGATAAGTTTTGCTATGCAGTTATGGTTGAAATAATAGCCCATCAGCGCATCTCTAGTGTGTGTGCCTCTCTCTCGCTCAGAGGGGAGGGAGAGGCTGAGGGTCGATCCAGCATGGATTCTAAACTCTGTGGTGGATAGGATCTACAATTAGGTGTTAATAATATTACCACGCTAGGTCGAAGTACTCCCAAGTGCTATTGCGCCACACATTGTAGTTCTCCTGTTTATTCGCTTGGAAAATCGCCACGTTTCATGTTGTGTGACGTACACATTTTTATCAACTACTCGTGCAACTGTATTTAAGTAGGGAAAACGTGGAGGTGTTTGAATACTGCTATGTTCCTCTCTCTACGGCCACGGCAGAGCCCGCTAGCATAGCAACATGCTAACACATTCGAGCCGCGCGACAGAGCGTTTGAGTGCACCTACCGGCGCGGGAGAGGTATGACTCAACTCGTGAAAGTTAAGGTAAGAACATATATTACTACTGATTTTGGGTGGCGTGTTCCTTTAAGTTCATATAATGATAAGAATTGTGCATTTTATGACTAAAGCATGAAATTTTGTCCAGTGTTTCTAGAGACTGTAAACTTCATTTTCAGACGTGGAGCCACTTCAGATTTTACCTCTGGGGCCAGGTAGACTTAAAACTTAAAATATTTTGCAAGTCATTCTAGAATTTTACTGAGCAGTCTAGAACTTCCATTAACTGCAATGTCAAATGTCTGATTGAGTGCATTATGACATCAAATGGAATATTTAGTTGCCAACATTCCATAACTTACTATATTTTGGTTTTTTTTATTCAATTTTAGCGAGCATACAGGTCTGTTTCTTGGATTCTGTCTAATACTTTCAACACATAAAAGCACACAAATATTTGGCAGAGCTTTTTTTTTTAATGGCACTTCAAAATGTTTTTGTGAGTCCATTATCCACCTAGCAGTCTCCTGAGCAAGAGCAAAGGTCAGTGCACTTTAGGGCAGCCTTTCTGCACTTGCAGCGCATATTACATCCTTTCTTGCAGCCACAATGGATCAGTTCATAGCAGCTCTGTGAGGCCTCTGGTAGTGTGGTCCAAAGTGGCTGCCATCCCGTTGCTTCTTGCACCCAACCCCATTCAGAAGGGTTTGGGAGTTGAGGATCAGGAAGTAAAGCTTTGATCCAGACATTGGCTTGATACATGGCCCGTTTTACTTGTTGTTCGAATGCAGCCTTTGTAGGTGGTATATTCTCTAATGTTCTACATTTATGAGTGAAGAGCTGCTTTCTGGCCTCATTCACTTCCATGGTGTCACTCGTCCTATCATACATTAGGACAACCAAGCGTTCTAATAGTGACATGGATAGTTCACTTACATTCTTTGGCATTTGCATTAGCTCTTTGAATGCCTCTGTCACCTCAGGAAAAGCTTTCCATGTCTCCCATGCAGTCTTCTTTCCTCTTCCTGCAAATGCTGATACTGTGTCACATCCTGTAATTGCATGGAACACAGGGAGAGTGGTACAGACAGCTGGATCTAGGGTGTGGGCCACTTCATGAACAGCAATGTATCTAAAATGGCTGCCTGTACCAAGAGCTATCCACATCTCCTCTGGCTGGATCTTTGTAAACATGGCTACAGACAGGACAACAACATCTGTGTCTACTGTGCGAATAGTCACTTTCTTGCAACCCTTTTGAACAGCATCTGATACATGCAGAAGCAAACGTGTGTCTGCTTCTTCATGGGAACATGGTGCAATATTTGTCAAGTTACACATGTCAGGGGAGCAGAGCACCTCCTTGCCATGAGTTATATAGAGTTATTTTTCATCATCTATGGGTAAGCAAATGATTTGATGAGCCAGGAATCCAAACAGCTCTGTTTTGTTGTCGTCAACACATAGAAAGTCTTTCCAATGCTTTGGCAGAGGAGTGGTTGGAATCACGCGCCTCCTAATCCCCTTCCCTCTCTTCTGTCTTGTTGTACTTTTTAGACTGTCTGGCATATAGACATCCCAGACAACATCAAGCCGGTTTGCGTTCTTAAGCTGAGATTTCAAATATGGCACAAACATACTATCTGCATATTCCTGGAAGGTCTTTGCTGTACCTGGACCACAGCTGCACCATCTACAAACACAGCATCAACCATAGGAGCAGCTGGTGAGTCAGTGTCATCAGTGATTATGCAGTGCAAGAGGTCTGCTTTTGTACCAAGTCGCATCTTCCCTCCCTGCGACAAAGACGGTGGTGCTGCCTGGTTTTCATGAGAGAAGAATTGATCCAGATTACCATCACGTGTTTGACAAGACAAATACAGCCGTGCGAAGAGGTTGCAATCACGTTTCAGTGCTTGAAGTTGCATCTTCTGCTTTGATTGTGATTTTACTGGTGGTTGGCTGAAGAGAGGCAATTTGTTCTTTGGCAGGATATATGTGACTGTCTTTGTTCGCAGCTCCAGCCGTTCTTCCACAAAGGTCTTGTACTGTAGTGCACCCAAGGACTCCACCCTCCTCACTGCATCTGCTACTGAGACATCCATGATCTCCTTGGAGTTAAGCACAAGAAGATCTTTGCTTTCTTCAAGAAAAGGGTTTCCCATCTCCTCAATCACAGCTGTCAGAGACTTAACATGCTTCAAAAAACGTTCCTGTGCTGCTGGATACTGTTCGTGGTGACTGTTTTCACATTGTAGGGAGTGTTCATTCTCAAACTCTTTAATTATTTGGGCAATTTCAGGACCAGCCACCATCCAGCGTCGCAGTGCCCCAGGATTCTCAGTCAGTCCCACTGCTCCACCAGATCCTTTGATTAATGCATTGTTTTGTTCATGGCACTGGTCAATAGCCATAGCTGAGAACTTGTTGCTTGTTTTATGAACAACAAACCTTCCAGCACGGAATTCCTCCAGAATTGCTGGATGTTTTTCTGACAGGACCATCATGTCATGAACATGCACTGATAGCCACCTGGAATAGTGAGTGTGGTCAAGTGCAAAGAACCAAGGCAGCAGCTGTGTGAGAGTTTCTATATACAGCTGAAAGTTGCCTTCCCGAAGTGATCTCATGTACATAAGCATGAGGACCTCAAGTGATAGGGATTTAAGCCAGTAGTCAAAATGAACACTTTCACTGACTCGCTGCTGGCACCATTTGTCTAATGTTGGAGGATCTTGTTCAAATTTGCAGTTATCATTATAGGCCTGGTTCAGTAGTTTGTACAGGCAAGCAGCTGTAATTTGGTGAGCATGACGGGTCTTTGTCACATGACTGGCATTGATGAAAGAATCTGCAGTGCCAGAGGTAGCTATTTCAGCCTCCACCAGAGCATTGGTCAATCCACTGTCTTCAAGCCAGTCCCCTAGGAGCTGTAAGCACACAGAGATGTGTAACAAATTAAAATGTTACAGACCTACATTGACAAATATTGTTACCCTTATATTGATATAAATTTAAAGTTCCAATATATTTACCTTCAAGACAGCCATTTCGATGTGCAGCCCCCCGAACATGATCACAAAGTGGCTTTCTCCATGGCTGTTTGGCCACGTCCATTGGATTTCCTTGGCTAAGGCATAGAGAGGTTGGTCTGCAGTAAGAACAGGGACCTGCCCAGGGTTCAGGTGATGGATTGCAGCTCTGACAATATCCATTGAGTGTTTAATCATGGCAGCAGAGTGTGCATTGTCCAGAAATAACTGTAGCAGTGTATTAATGGCTGGAGGAGGGATGACTGTTTGCTGGATGGAAGCATGATAGGCAGACCACGATACCCATCTTGCCTCATTTATTTCTGTGTCCTCAAGTGCTGCCATAACTGCTCTCAGCCATTCATATTCTTCCTCTTTTGTTTTTGCTGAGATCAGGAGGTCAAGAGGTCTCACAGGGCTGGTCACTGGAGGGACAGTGTAATGTTTTGTCATTCGAGCCACTGGTGGCACGCTGGTGTATGCCTGTGGCAAAGGAATGACTGACCTAGCGGATGGAATGGACTGATTCAAGGCAAGCATGCCACGGTCAGTGCCTGCAAATTCATGTGTGGGGTGCTGTATTAAAGATATGGCAGTACCATGAAATGAGTCCATAGATGTTGTAGAGCTTGGGTTGTGGTCAATGTTGTCCACAGCTGCTGTGGTGAAAAGACCATGCCGCATTTTTGGTGGACACACAACACCTTCCATCCTGAACCGCTGACAGACACCATTGGCAATGTCGGCTGATACTTGCAGGAGGCGATCATATGACACACACATCCCAAGGCTGAAGAGCGTGTCAATTAGGCCTCGCTTACGGGTAACAGCATGGATTTTAAGAGCCACGTACAGTGGAAGTGGTGTTTCACGGTCACGGTTGTGACGCATTGTGCTTGATGTCTTTGCTACCCGCACATGTTTTACACTATTGAAAACCAAGAGCTGTGAGACTGTTAAAGCTGCAGTTGTAGTTGGAGGGTTCTGCTGAGCTTGATCCTTGATGCTTGCTCCATCCAAGATCATACTCACCAATGCTAAAAGCGATGGCGGCACAGAATCTTTCTGACAACTATGATGGAATGAACCATCAAAATGGAACTTAGCATCAAAAATCTCTCTGTGCACCACTTGTGCTGCTCTCACCAGATGTATGGCATCACTGTCATGGTCACAGGCCTTCCTTAGAGCATCTCCGATATCATCCTTAAAGGTCAGAAGTGTGTCTCTCCCCTGTGCATGTGCCGTTAAGTCTGGAAACACAGAGAGAAGCCTCTCTTTCAATCTGGATGTGTGGATCCTGTGACCCACAGTGGCACCTAGCTGCTCTAGACGGTCTTTGTACATGGTACCCAGTTCCACCAGTTTGAAAACTGGAGCACAACCATCACATCTGCCTTCCTCCATAAAAGCAACCAACTCTGCAAATGCAATGCCATGCAGCTGAGCCTCTGCCTTCTGTTCATCCATTTTAACAGACTGTCTGGTTTTATTGTAGAGCATTCGGAGACAGTTTCTATGATATTTTGCTTCAAGGGCTATCATATCTCCAGGGGCAAGTTTTGCAAGTAATTCTGTGTCTTGAATTTCAATAGCAGCATTTCTAACATTAACATTTAGCTGTTTTGTGGATGCCTCATGTAATATTTCGGAGCCAGCTGGTTCATTACAAAAGAAGCACAAATGCTCTTGGATGGAAACATTACAGTTTGAACGAGTATGGACCACTGGCACATCAGCTTCCTTCACCATTTCTAATGGCTTGCGCCGTCGCTGCAGCTTTGTTTTGTTGTATTTTAATCGACAGGTCTTGTGCCACTTTGCCCCATTGCTCCTTAGTGTGGCTTCTATGCCAGTCCCATAATCTAGCCTGTCCAGCTCTGCGGGTAATTGACCCATCTCCTTAAACTCAGAAAGATCCTTGGCCAATGAAACATAGCCACTACCTATGGGTCTTTTGCTTGACCTGGCAGGGCATTGCAAATCTTCTCCTGTCTCTACTTGGCAGAGAGCACAGAGTTCCCAATTAGTAGGACAGTGCCTCTTATTAGATGGAGACACCTGGGCAAGGTCAATCAACACATGACGTTTTGCCATGGCAGATAATTGTGCTTACTGAAACCTGTAAGGCACAAGAACAAACCTTGTCAGAAGTAATTTATTAACTAGCCTATGTGTAATCTACAGTATGTCTATTTTATACATAAGGATATACATCCAATGTCTTATAGGCCAGGCCTACTTACTAATGTGTAACATTGATTTATATTGAGATATAGTGGTTAATACACTACTTAATGAAGTAATAATAATGCTTGGTAAAATAATAATAATAATTATTATTATTATAATTAAGTATTAATACTTTAATTACTAATGAATATAAAGAAACTAACATGTTAACTCATTTCAATTAGCATTTTTGCTATCATGCTAGCTTGTGATGAGCGTGGTCTTGTTTCATATTTGTAACATATTTGCTACATTTTTAAATAATTAATTGACAATATTACAGTACATAATTCTTCTTAATAGTTTTTCAGGTAGTAATTAGTAATAACAGAAGGACTTACTTGAGTTTTATTTTAAAAAGTGGTCCAAAAAAATAACTGCCACACAAAAAGGCCCAACAGAAGTTGTCAGTTATGGATGTTTATACCTGGTTGCTATGGTTACATTTAAATATGGAATGTCCAGATTGGTGTTCCAGGATGAATGTGGCATGAGGGCAACAGCTGAGGCCAAAATAAGCATTTATATTGGAATAAAACTGCATATTTGTGAACATGTACAGTATTGTAATGGAGAATAATGGGCGGAAATGTAATGATGATGTCATTGACCCCCAAAGGTCACCAGAGGTCAGATACAAAATGGCTCCACGTCTGAAATTAATCCTTAGAGTGTGTAGATTATATGTGGAAACTTTCATGCTTTAGTCATAAAATCCACAATTGTTATGCTTATCAGCCTAACTAATAACCAAAAGTCCTATGGGGAGTTTCCAAAGGGCATTTTACAAAACGCATGAGCATACCTTGGCAAATAATGGTCTAAAGTAGTTTTCATTCTATATTGATCTACTTTTGCACACAGCTTCACAAGACCTGATGCTAGGAGAGAGTGATAAGGGACACCTTATGTCAAAAATGATGGATGACCCAAAGGTCAAAAAGGTCAGGTTCATGTTTGGGTCAGTGGGCGTGTCTAGCAGTGGGCGTGTCTAGTATATTCTAGAAGATTCTGGAACATTCCAATAAGGTCACATGATGTGGGTGTGTCTTATGACATCACATGAGGAGGCGTTACTTTGCAGATGATGACATCACATGAGGAGGCGTTACTTTGCAGATGATGACATCACATGAGGAGGCGTTACTTTGCGGATGATGAGATGTGATTTACCAATTTAATGGTTAATTAATTAATTGTATAGAATCAATAGAATTCTTTGTTCATGCTTGTGGAGATAGACGGTGAGAGTGTTTGCTGACATTTCACAAAAATCAGGCTCCCCAAAAGTCAGGCCGCCCTCTCACAGCTAGGGCTGGGGGGCACACACACACACGCACGCACACACACACACACACATACACAGACAGAGTAAAATGGTAGAATGAGTGCTAAAATGCTAAAAAATACCTCGGGGTGTAAAAAACCACAGAGTCCTGAGGAGATTCTGTAGGCAAAGGCCTGTGAGAGACAGAGTCCGTGTGTATGATTTTTAAAAAACCGCAGAGTCCTGAGGAGATTCTGAAGGCAAAGGTCTGTGAGAGACAGAGTCCCTGAGAGAGAGAGAGAGTCCGTGAGAGACTGAGTCCGTGAGAGAGTGAGTCCAGAGGAGATTCTGAAGACTGCGACCGTTCCCTCCGAGCGTATGACTGGAAATGAGTCGAAAACGAGAAGCTGGGAGGGCGTGGTTGTCCCAGATTTAGACTAGTATTTCTCGTACCAATGGGATCATTGGGTGTGGCCACCCTGTTAACCAATGAGCTTCCTTGAACTAGCGGTCATGTTCGGGCCATGTTCACCCATCCCCGGGTTACTATCGGTCACCCACCCACCCTCCCTGGGGCACCCAGCCCACCCTCCCTCTGCACCCTCTATGCAGACTCATCTGTAAGACATTAAAATCAAAGAAAGTTTTTACTAACCGTAGGGGTAAACCTAACTACCCCTAAAGTTCATGAGAGAGGTCATACTCACCCATTTCATGTGGTGTGAGGTTACTTTCGCCCACCCACCCTATGTGAACAACCCCGCACCCCACCAGGTGTGAGCATCCCCTGGGACTCATCTGTAAGACGTAAAATCAAAGAAAGTTTTTTACTACCCACAGGGGAAGACCTAACTACCCCTAAAGTTCATGAGAGAGGTCATACTCACCCATTTCATGTGGTGTGAGGTTACTTTCGCCCACCCACCCACCCCATCTGAACATCCCCGCACCCACCAGGTGTGAGCATCCCCTAGGGAGTCATAGGACTCATAGGACAACATGAACATCCTGGACCACCAAGTTTTAGGGGGTTTGTAAAAAAAAGAAATAGGAGGAGTTGCTTAGAGTTGTCGAGCCAATGGTGGAAGAAGTACAAGAAGAAGAAGAAGCGTTTGCCGGAACGTCTGGAGGAATCGTCACTCCTCAAAATGCTGTTTCTGAACCTGACGAGCGTTTGCTGGGAGCTCCTAGGAGAAAAAGACTCTTAGGATATCAAGAACCTCACCCCAATGAGTTAGGAGGAAAAGAGAGATGGTGTAATCTAAGTTTAGGGTACGACTTTTATTTTCATCTGGGCCAACTGGGTCTGTAGGCCTATAGACTACTGAGACCGAACTGACGGCGGGAGCTCCTCCCGACACCGTCATGACTTTGAGATCTTACGATTGGAAAATGTGTCAAGAGATCGTCAGTAACTGCATCAAAAGTAAAATGCCTGGGAATGAGAGTATTTCTGCAATGTGGTGCACGGTGCCTACCGATTTTGACAAAGTGTACATGCGGTTCTTTTGCTGCCTGAAGAATGAACCCCCTTTGTCTTTCATTACACTCTCTCGTCAAGTGGGTGAGGATGTGGAAAAGGCTACACTGTAAATTGTGATTAGTTCACTTTATTTAAAAAACTGTGGAAACCCGTTGCCTTAGAAAAAGTAAGTAAATTAACTTAAAGTTTGTTGTACTGTATATTGTACATAATATTCTGAGTTGTAAGTTCATACGAAAGTTGTTGTTACTCACACACTCACCAACACAAACACACACACACACACACACATCCATATGTATATGTATACAGACACACACGCACACACACACACACACACACACACACACACACACACATTCAACAAAATGTAGTCGTTCAAACTAACTTGAGCTTCAAACTAACTTTCTTGCTTAAAGATTATTAAGTAATTATTCCAATTGTTAATACAACTTATATTGCACATTAACTTCCACAATAACTGCTTTTTGCATTGACATAGAATGTAATGCTAAACTGTTTTCATTCAAATAATGACAAGATTTACCACAAACATTACAGAGTGTGCACACTGCATGTATGAAACTCAGGCTTTTATACACATTTGTAGTTTGTGCAGAAGGTGATGTTGGAGTTAGCCTTAAGGGGTTGCATGAGAAATGTATGGTAGATCGTGTAAAAGACCTTATAGGTCTTATAGGCATATAAAGGCCTGCATCTGCAATGTAATCTGCATAATCTAGGAGGTCAAACATCAGTCTATATGACGATTTTTCAGATTTTTCATAAAGCCAGATTGTATTTGAGTATATACTGTAGACATATCAGCCTCACCACTTTAACTAAAGCAAACATTTTATATTCAATAGTTAATATTGAGATTGGATGTCAGTTGTCAATAAAATATTGTGTCTTTACATTCCTTGTGTCACTGATTACTTGTGTCCTTGTCTTCTGCCTCACACATTCTTTATACATACATAGCACCAAACCCTCATTATAGCCCCAAAATGTGCCGTGAATTTGGTGAGGTTTCACATGTACTCTTCAGTTTTTGAGATTGAGGTGTCTGATGCAGTGTGTTTCCGTGTGATAGTGAGGCCTTGTTGTTCCGGACAGTATTATTTGGCGAGCTTCAACATTTTATCCATACCTACTTATGATAATAAACTGTATAAATAAACTCTCTCGTTCAATCCTCTAAGCAATATAATAAGGCTCATTTCCATAATGTTACACTTTCTTCATGGAATGGTGGGCATTTCATTCATTCATCATTGCTCTGTAAGCATTCTTGCATGCGTTAATTTTTTTGTTACAATTTCCTTACACTCCAGAAGCAAATTGACAGATTCACATTGTCAGATTCAGATGTTTTTTTTTATGTTTTCACGAGTGAAGTGAACTGAGTAATACTTACTTGACTTGCCTCACTTACTTAGTATAACTTCATCTAGATAAGTTCCTTTACTCGTCTTTTCCAGGCAAGGGGTTTCCAAATTTTTGCAAGTATAGTTGTATAGTTAACACATCAGATTGTATAGTGTACATTTCTCTGTGTACATGATTCAAGTGTTATCAGATCATTTGGTGTGTTTGTGATTTGACAACAAAATAGATTTTCATTTTAAAACAAGTGTTTCATTTTGTAAAAGATCCAAGGGATTCTGTTATTTGGCCGTGGCGGCTGTGTGTTAAAAATTGAATTTGAAATGTCAAAATTCTGCTAAAGCAATGGAAGGAAAAATCTGTAACAACAGTTCTGCTCACACGTTCTCTAACCATTGCTCCATGATCTTACGAAGCCCCCTTTAGTCAAATAAATCTCCTCAGGTTGTAATATTCTCTTTTGACAACTCAACTGTTTTTTCAACAACTTTGTTTTCTGGAGATTTTAATCATTTTACATCTCTGAATGACAATATATCTTGTTTTATACTTTGAGAACCCCCCCCCCCATTTTTGTTTACCTCCCTCGTTTAGGTCAGAAAACAGGATCGGAAATCAGTTTCCGTCCTTTAACAGAGCATTGTTCAATTTCTAATAACCTCATAGTGATGGAATATCTGACGCATCTGTTTTTCCGGACAAATCGCAGACTGGGGAAACGTAAGACATGATCAATCCACGATTTGAGCGTTACGTTTTTTATTTGACATAGTGATGTACAAACCTCCTGCAAATAGCTGTACAGTACATACCGGTATCTGTCTATATGATTTTCTTATAATAATTTCTTATAATATATTCTGTTAATACGCTGCATATATCTATAGTATTCTTACTACTATTATAAAGTTACTGCTACTTCATTGCACATATCTGTAGCCTACATGTTCATACATTGTTCATATGTTATATACTGCTAATACGCTGCACATATTTTACCTTCTGGGTTTACCTTCTGTAAACCAGCTATTCTTATCAATTTCTTGTCCTGTCTGTCTATGCACCACCCGACTATACTTTGTATATCACATTGCACTTTCCTGCTTTTTTGCACTTCTGGTTAGACGCAAACTGCATTTCGCTAACTTTGTACTTGTAGTAATACCAATAAAGTTGAATCTAATAAAGACCCAGCAATTCAAGTTGAATCTAATCTAAGACCTATACGTAAATCAAGCACCATGTATTTGAGTCCTACTGCACCCTGTGCATGGAAAATGATAAATTACTTGTATATTACTTCACAGAGCGCACAATATTTTATTTTCAAAAAGCTAACACAGAGCGCACAAACTTTCTTTTCAAAATGGCGGACATAGCATTTTTCTCATTTTATAGCGACGCAAGGGGTGATTGATGACATTTTTGGGGGGTTTTGGGGGTGTGTCTTACAGAGACATGTTAGTTTTTCACAGTGTTTCATTGGTTGATAACAGTTCAGGGAGGAGTGTTGTAACATAAAGACATAAAAAGCATCGGGTAGGTGTGTACCAAGTAACTAACTTTCAAGACAGTCAAACCAATAACTTGTCAAGAGTTTCTGGACCTGTATTTACAAGGACAGGCTAATGGATCCTGAAATAACTTTTGCACCAAAAAGAGGAAAGCCGGAAACATTCGTAAACTTTTTTCATAAACCGAGCAATGCTCTGGAATACCAATGGATGCTGAGTGATGGTAGCATAGGAGGCTACTGTATGTTTTTGACAAAGAAGAATGCAGTGTGAAGCTATATGTTTTGGCTTCACCGTATTTGGTGTTTTCAGACGGGATGCTACACATCTCATTTTGCGCTGCCGATTGGATAATGTTTAGGGACATTTGGAGTGATCTTGAACTACCTGTTTCGGATAGCACCTTCACAGCATCATGGAATAGTTCGGTCTATACCAAATGTTACCATATTTATGCTAATTGTCTTGAAATAGAACCACAGGGGTTCATTCACCTGTGTAGTGATGACTACAGAATAGCAACATATGCTGAAGCAATATATGCTGTAGAAAATGATGTAGAGAAATTTGTACGAGGTCCTAAAGTGAGGTATCTATGGAAAGACATGTTTGTTTTAAGTAATGTTTTCAAAAAGGTTGATAGATTGTTCAAATGGAGTGTTGGCTTGAATAGATACCAAAGGATCAAGAGGCGTCTTTTCCCGACGCGTCGCCTTGATCTGGCCAACGATTGTGAATCGTCAGCTCTGGAATCAACGCCCCTCGACATACAAGAAGAAGAAAATGCTGAAACACCAATGATTGTCTCATCAACAAATATCTGTGAATCCTCTGAAGCTACTGGATTTGATTGTCACTACCTTACAACATCCTAAAGGCGTGCGTGTGCAACATTCTACAGCATATTGTCGCTGAGAAGTTATGTGAGAATTTGTTCGGCTGTGAAGTCCGGATGCCTACTACTACAAGACGCACATAGGGGATATAAAAAACAGAGACTTTTTAAGCCAGAATTGTTACAAGTCATCACGAGTGTTTTCCAGACATAAGAAATTCATGTAAACCCTCAAAATTCCTGGGCTGCTGTAGAGGCCCTTGTGTATGAAACATTACAATTAAGGAAAACATTGCTGAAGCTCTGGATTAAAGCTCTGGACTGTGAAAAATACTTTTTTCAAAAGATCATTGTGTTAGAAACCGGCAATCAAAAGATTCTGCCTTTTCAAGATTCTGTTATACCATAGAACTTACAGTGCCTTAGCATCGTTTTAATGCCCTTAAAAACAAATGATGTTTGCTAGGTCATTGTCTGAAGACTGCTCTAACCTATTGTATGTAGGGGCTTCCATTAACAAACCATATAACGTAACAGTATGTGTAACTTGAGAAAACATGTCAGACAACATATAACAGCTGTATGTACATATACTGTAGATGTTTGTATCATTAAGTTGTATGAAAATGAAAATGTGTTTTTTTCTATTTATAGATAGCTTTTAAACTATTTAGATACTTTACCATTGTAAATGTGTTTGTGTGGGTGACAATAAATGTTTTCAAAATCATTATTTGGTGAAAAGGTTATAATGGCGGATCCTCTAAATGCGGCTTACTATACACCATCCAGTGAGGGGTCGGTAAAACAAGATTAAAAGAAGCTGTATTTAAAGATACAGGTGTACGTTTGTCTGACAAAGATGTCACCGACTGGTTACCTGTTGAGGATTCTTATACACTTCACAAAAATATGCATGTCAATTACAAGAGAATTACAGTTTCAAGCAGACTTGGTTGATGCCTATATACTCGAAGTAGAATGATAACTTTAAATATACAGTACGTTGACACACATAGACTTTTTTAGCAAATAAGCCTGGCTATGTGTTCTGAAAATAATAATTGTATAAATAGCTGAATTCATTTGAAAGGAATTGCATGCAAACCGACCGTGGGACAGAATTCTTCAACAAACATATGTTTTGTATTATAAAGAGACTATTACTTTAATAACTCAGCAGCACTGAAGAAACATATTGTAAGCCTGTTCATTTAAAACAAATAAAACTCCCTCTGACAGTGGTGACTTTAGAACTGACAGTGGACACTCTGACGGCTGGTGACAGTGGCCTCATTACAACATACAATTCCAAAACGTATACCACTCAAGTCAATAGCTTCTTGCTTAACAACTTTGTTATTTTTTGGACCAAAAGTTAAATTTAAGTTAAAACGTTTTTTAAGGAATATAAGGTACAATTAAGCAATATCATTATTAAAAGTACCCATCCCTATATCATCAAATATCAAATCATCATAGTAAAGTGGAAGCCAGCTTGCACAAACATTAGCTGTCATTTTCCTAACTAGCAGTGTTAGCCCATAAATATGAGCATAGACTAACATGGTAAGCCGATCATATGTGCTAATTCAAAAAAGGATGGTAACGTTATAACATTAGTGTTGGTGAAAGAAGCCTGGTATGTGGATGCATGCAGTACGCATGATCAGGGCTGTACGTTAACTTTTTTGCACAGGTGCTACAGAGGTTAAACGTTTTAGCACCAGCCACAAATTCTGTACCATCGGAATAAAACTTCTAAAATCTCTAAAAACAATCACAAGTATAGGGCAGTTCATCAAGAGCAAAATCTATCAGTATGGTATGATATGCCATGCTATTTTGTTGTTGTGTTTTTATAAAAAACAAAAAAATAATCCCTGACAGTTCCATACAGTTCGACGGGTATCAGAAAGAGAGGTCATGCTACTCCATCCTCAGTGTTCCGCTGGCGGGTCGGGTATCCCCCTCCCCCACCTCCCCCAACATTCTAAAACAATTGTATACACCATATTGCTAACATGGTAATGGTATACACCATTTGAAAGCTTGGACTCTTGGGAATACAAACATGAAAACTTTTTTCATGTAGGCTAAAATCTGTATAGTGGTTGACATTGTCAGATTAATCTTAATATGTCTCACTTAAATCTAATCGAAAATGCCCTCTTCCCCCTCTATCACCTTTGGTGCTACCCTAACTGCAGGGATTATTTTTTTGTTTTTTATAAAAACACAACAACAAAATAGCATGGCATATCATACCATACTGATAGATTTTGCTCTTGATGAACTGCCCTATACTTGTGATTGTTTTTAGAGATTTTAGAAGTTTTATTCCGATGGTACAGAATTTGTGGCTGGTGCTAAAACGTTTAACCTCTGTAGCACCTGTGCAAAAAAGTTAACGTACAGCCCTGATCATGCGTACTGCATGCATCCACATACCAGGCTTCTTTCACCAACACTAATGTTATAACGTTACCATCCTTTTTTGAATTAGCACATATGATCGGCTTACCATGTTAGTCTATGCTCATATTTATGGGCTAACACTGCTAGTTAGGAAAATGACAGCTAATGTTTGTGCAAGCTGGCTTCCACTTTACTATGATGATTTGATATTTGATGATATAGGGATGGGTACTTTTAATAATGATATTGCTTAATTGTACCTTATATTCCTTAAAAAACGTTTTAACTTAAATTTAACTTTTGGTCCAAAAAATAACAAAGTTGTTAAGCAAGAAGCTATTGACTTGAGTGGTATACGTTTTGGAATTGTATGTTGTAATGAGGCCACTGTCACCAGCCGTCAGAGTGTCCACTGTCAGTTCTAAAGTCACCACTGTCAGAGGGAGTTTTATTTGTTTTAAATGAACAGGCTTACAATATGTTTCTTCAGTGCTGCTGAGTTATTAAAGTAATAGTCTCTTTATAATACAAAACATATGTTTGTTGAAGAATTCTGTCCCACGGTCGGTTTGCATGCAATTCCTTTCAAATGAATTCAGCTATTTATACAATTATTATTTTCAGAACACATAGCCAGGCTTATTTGCTAAAAAAGTCTATGTGTGTCAACGTACTGTATATTTAAAGTTATCATTCTACTTCGAGTATATAGGCATCAACCAAGTCTGCTTGAAACTGTAATTCTCTTGTAATTGACATGCATATTTTTGTGAAGTGTATAAGAATCCTCAACAGGTAACCAGTCGGTGACATCTTTGTCAGACAAACGTACACCTGTATCTTTAAATACAGCTTCTTTTAATCTTGTTTTACCGACCCCTCACTGGATGGTGTATAGTAAGCCGCATTTAGAGGATCCGCCATTATAACCTTTTCACCAAATAATGATTTTGAAAACATTTATTGTCACCCACACAAACACATTTACAATGGTAAAGTATCTAAATAGTTTAAAAGCTATCTATAAATAGAAAAAAACACATTTTCATTTTCATACAACTTAATGATACAAACATCTACAGTATATGTACATACAGCTGTTATATGTTGTCTGACATGTTTTCTCAAGTTACACATACTGTTACGTTATATGGTTTGTTAATGGAAGCCCCTACATACAATAGGTTAGAGCAGTCTTCAGACAATGACCTAGCAAACATCATTTGTTTTTAAGGGCATTAAAACGATGCTAAGGCACTGTAAGTTCTATGGTATAACAGAATCTTGAAAAGGCAGAATCTTTTGATTGCCGGTTTCTAACACAATGATCTTTTGAAAAAAGTATTTTTCACAGTCCAGAGCTTTAATCCAGAGCTTCAGCAATGTTTTCCTTAATTGTAATGTTTCATACACAAGGGCCTCTACAGCAGCCCAGGAATTTTGAGGGTTTACATGAATTTCTTATGTCTGGAAAACACTCGTGATGACTTGTAACAATTCTGGCTTAAAAAGTCTCTGTTTTTTATATCCCCTATGTGCGTCTTGTAGTAGTAGGCATCCGGACTTCACAGCCGAACAAATTCTCACATAACTTCTCAGCGACAATATGCTGTAGAATGTTGCACACGCACGCCTTTAGGATGTTGTAAGGTAGTGACAATCAAATCCAGTAGCTTCAGAGGATTCACAGATATTTGTTGATGAGACAATCATTGGTGTTTCAGCATTTTCTTCTTCTTGTATGTCGAGGGGCGTTGATTCCAGAGCTGACGATTCACAATCGTTGGCCAGATCAAGGCGACGCGTCGGGAAAAGACGCCTCTTGATCCTTTGGTATCTATTCAAGCCAACACTCCATTTGAACAATCTATCAACCTTTTTGAAAACATTACTTAAAACAAACATGTCTTTCCATAGATACCTCACTTTAGGACCTCGTACAAATTTCTCTACATCATTTTCTACAGCATATATTGCTTCAGCATATGTTGCTATTCTGTAGTCATCACTACACAGGTGAATGAACCCCTGTGGTTCTATTTCAAGACAATTAGCATAAATATGGTAACATTTGGTATAGACCGAACTATTCCATGATGCTGTGAAGGTGCTATCCGAAACAGGTAGTTCAAGATCACTCCAAATGTCCCTAAACATTATCCAATCGGCAGCGCAAAATGAGATGTGTAGCATCCCGTCTGAAAACACCAAATACGGTGAAGCCAAAACATATAGCTTCACACTGCATTCTTCTTTGTCAAAAACATACAGTAGCCTCCTATGCTACCATCACTCAGCATCCATTGGTATTCCAGAGCATTGCTCGGTTTATGAAAAAAGTTTACGAATGTTTCCGGCTTTCCTCTTTTTGGTGCAAAAGTTATTTCAGGATCCATTAGCCTGTCCTTGTAAATACAGGTCCAGAAACTCTTGACAAGTTATTGGTTTGACTGTCTTGAAAGTTAGTTACTTGGTACACACCTACCCGATGCTTTTTATGTCTTTATGTTACAACACTCCTCCCTGAACTGTTATCAACCAATGAAACACTGTGAAAAACTAACATGTCTCTGTAAGACACACCCCCAAAACCCCCCAAAAATGTCATCAATCACCCCTTGCGTCGCTATAAAATGAGAAAAATGCTATGTCCGCCATTTTGAAAAGAAAGTTTGTGCGCTCTGTGTTAGCTTTTTGAAAATAAAATATTGTGCGCTCTGTGAAGTAATATACAAGTAATTTATCATTTTCCATGCACAGGGTGCAGTAGGACTCAAATACATGGTGCTTGATTTACGTATAGGTCTTAGATTAGATTCAACTTGAATTGCTGGGTCTTTATTAGATTCAACTTTATTGGTATTACTACAAGTACAAAGTTAGCGAAATGCAGTTTGCGTCTAACCAGAAGTGCAAAAAAGCAGGAAAGTGCAATGTGATATACAAAGTATAGTCGGGTGGTGCATAGACAGACAGGACAAGAAATTGATAAGAATAGCTGGTTTACAGAAGGTAAACCCAGAAGGTAAAATATGTGCAGCGTATTAGCAGTATATAACATATGAACAATGTATGAACATGTAGGCTACAGATATGTGCAATGAAGTAGCAGTAACTTTATAATAGTAGTAAGAATACTATAGATATATGCAGCGTATTAACAGAATATATTATAAGAAATTATTATAAGAAAATCATATAGACAGATACCGGTATGTACTGTACAGCTATTTGCAGGAGGTTTGTACATCACTATGTCAAATAAAAAACGTAACGCTCAAATCGTGGATTGATCATGTCTTACGTTTCCCCAGTCTGCGATTTGTCCGGAAAAACAGATGCGTCAGATATTCCATCACTATGAGGTTATTAGAAATTGAACAAT
Source organism: Alosa pseudoharengus (assembly GCF_046254945.1). NCBI lineage: Eukaryota > Metazoa > Chordata > Actinopteri > Clupeiformes > Clupeidae > Alosa > Alosa pseudoharengus. The sequence goes on along the minus strand of NW_027468598.1, from coordinate 1,578,074 downwards.
GCTCTGTTAAAGGACGGAAACTGATTTCCGATCCTGTTTTCTGACCTAAACGAGGGAGGTAAACAAAAATGGGGGGGGGGGTTCTCAAAGTATAAAACAAGATATATTGTCATTCAGAGATGTAAAATGATTAAAATCTCCAGAAAACAAAGTTGTTGAAAAAACAGTTGAGTTGTCAAAAGAGAATATTACAACCTGAGGAGATTTATTTGACTAAAGGGGGCTTCGTAAGATCATGGAGCAATGGTTAGAGAACGTGTGAGCAGAACTGTTGTTACAGATTTTTCCTTCCATTGCTTTAGCAGAATTTTGACATTTCAAATTCAATTTTTAACACACAGCCGCCACGGCCAAATAACAGAATCCCTTGGATCTTTTACAAAATGAAACACTTGTTTTAAAATGAAAATCTATTTTGTTGTCAAATCACAAACACACCAAATGATCTGATAACACTTGAATCATGTACACAGAGAAATGTACACTATACAATCTGATGTGTTAACTATACAACTATACTTGCAAAAATTTGGAAACCCCTTGCCTGGAAAAGACGAGTAAAGGAACTTATCTAGATGAAGTTATACTAAGTAAGTGAGGCAAGTCAAGTAAGTATTACTCAGTTCACTTCACTCGTGAAAACATAAAAAAAAACATCTGAATCTGACAATGTGAATCTGTCAATTTGCTTCTGGAGTGTAAGGAAATTGTAACAAAAAAATTAACGCATGCAAGAATGCTTACAGAGCAATGATGAATGAATGAAATGCCCACCATTCCATGAAGAAAGTGTAACATTATGGAAATGAGCCTTATTATATTGCTTAGAGGATTGAACGAGAGAGTTTATTTATACAGTTTATTATCATAAGTAGGTATGGATAAAATGTTGAAGCTCGCCAAATAATACTGTCCGGAACAACAAGGCCTCACTATCACACGGAAACACACTGCATCAGACACCTCAATCTCAAAAACTGAAGAGTACATGTGAAACCTCACCAAATTCACGGCACATTTTGGGGCTATAATGAGGGTTTGGTGCTATGTATGTATAAAGAATGTGTGAGGCAGAAGACAAGGACACAAGTAATCAGTGACACAAGGAATGTAAAGACACAATATTTTATTGACAACTGACATCCAATCTCAATATTAACTATTGAATATAAAATGTTTGCTTTAGTTAAAGTGGTGAGGCTGATATGTCTACAGTATATACTCAAATACAATCTGGCTTTATGAAAAATCTGAAAAATCGTCATATAGACTGATGTTTGACCTCCTAGATTATGCAGATTACATTGCAGATGCAGGCCTTTATATGCCTATAAGACCTATAAGGTCTTTTACACGATCTACCATACATTTCTCATGCAACCCCTTAAGGCTAACTCCAACATCACCTTCTGCACAAACTACAAATGTGTATAAAAGCCTGAGTTTCATACATGCAGTGTGCACACTCTGTAATGTTTGTGGTAAATCTTGTCATTATTTGAATGAAAACAGTTTAGCATTACATTCTATGTCAATGCAAAAAGCAGTTATTGTGGAAGTTAATGTGCAATATAAGTTGTATTAACAATTGGAATAATTACTTAATAATCTTTAAGCAAGAAAGTTAGTTTGAAGCTCAAGTTAGTTTGAACGACTACATTTTGTTGAATGTGTGTGTGTGTGTGTGTGTGTGTGTGTGTGTGTGTGCGTGTGTGTCTGTATACATATACATATGGATGTGTGTGTGTGTGTGTGTGTTTGTGTTGGTGAGTGTGTGAGTAACAACAACTTTCGTATGAACTTACAACTCAGAATATTATGTACAATATACAGTACAACAAACTTTAAGTTAATTTACTTACTTTTTCTAAGGCAACGGGTTTCCACAGTTTTTTAAATAAAGTGAACTAATCACAATTTACAGTGTAGCCTTTTCCACATCCTCACCCACTTGACGAGAGAGTGTAATGAAAGACAAAGGGGGTTCATTCTTCAGGCAGCAAAAGAACCGCATGTACACTTTGTCAAAATCGGTAGGCACCGTGCACCACATTGCAGAAATACTCTCATTCCCAGGCATTTTACTTTTGATGCAGTTACTGACGATCTCTTGACACATTTTCCAATCGTAAGATCTCAAAGTCATGACGGTGTCGGGAGGAGCTCCCGCCGTCAGTTCGGTCTCAGTAGTCTATAGGCCTACAGACCCAGTTGGCCCAGATGAAAATAAAAGTCGTACCCTAAACTTAGATTACACCATCTCTCTTTTCCTCCTAACTCATTGGGGTGAGGTTCTTGATATCCTAAGAGTCTTTTTCTCCTAGGAGCTCCCAGCAAACGCTCGTCAGGTTCAGAAACAGCATTTTGAGGAGTGACGATTCCTCCAGACGTTCCGGCAAACGCTTCTTCTTCTTCTTGTACTTCTTCCACCATTGGCTCGACAACTCTAAGCAACTCCTCCTATTTCTTTTTTTTACAAACCCCCTAAAACTTGGTGGTCCAGGATGTTCATGTTGTCCTATGAGTCCTATGACTCCCTAGGGGATGCTCACACCTGGTGGGTGCGGGGATGTTCAGATGGGGTGGGTGGGTGGGCGAAAGTAACCTCACACCACATGAAATGGGTGAGTATGACCTCTCTCATGAACTTTAGGGGTAGTTAGGTCTTCCCCTGTGGGTAGTAAAAAACTTTCTTTGATTTTACGTCTTACAGATGAGTCCCAGGGGATGCTCACACCTGGTGGGGTGCGGGGTTGTTCACATAGGGTGGGTGGGCGAAAGTAACCTCACACCACATGAAATGGGTGAGTATGACCTCTCTCATGAACTTTAGGGGTAGTTAGGTTTACCCCTACGGTTAGTAAAAACTTTCTTTGATTTTAATGTCTTACAGATGAGTCTGCATAGAGGGTGCAGAGGGAGGGTGGGCTGGGTGCCCCAGGGAGGGTGGGTGGGTGACCGATAGTAACCCGGGGATGGGTGAACATGGCCCGAACATGACCGCTAGTTCAAGGAAGCTCATTGGTTAACAGGGTGGCCACACCCAATGATCCCATTGGTACGAGAAATACTAGTCTAAATCTGGGACAACCACGCCCTCCCAGCTTCTCGTTTTCGACTCATTTCCAGTCATACGCTCGGAGGGAACGGTCGCAGTCTTCAGAATCTCCTCTGGACTCACTCTCTCACGGACTCAGTCTCTCACGGACTCTCTCTCTCTCTCAGGGACTCTGTCTCTCACAGACCTTTGCCTTCAGAATCTCCTCAGGACTCTGCGGTTTTTTAAAAATCATACACACGGACTCTGTCTCTCACAGGCCTTTGCCTACAGAATCTCCTCAGGACTCTGTGGTTTTTTACACCCCGAGGTATTTTTTAGCATTTTAGCACTCATTCTACCATTTTACTCTGTCTGTGTATGTGTGTGTGTGTGTGTGCGTGCGTGTGTGTGTGTGCCCCCCAGCCCTAGCTGTGAGAGGGCGGCCTGACTTTTGGGGAGCCTGATTTTTGTGAAATGTCAGCAAACACTCTCACCGTCTATCTCCACAAGCATGAACAAAGAATTCTATTGATTCTATACAATTAATTAATTAACCATTAAATTGGTAAATCACATCTCATCATCCGCAAAGTAACGCCTCCTCATGTGATGTCATCATCTGCAAAGTAACGCCTCCTCATGTGATGTCATCATCTGCAAAGTAACGCCTCCTCATGTGATGTCATAAGACACACCCACATCATGTGACCTTATTGGAATGTTCCAGAATCTTCTAGAATATACTAGACACGCCCACTGCTAGACACGCCCACTGACCCAAACATGAACCTGACCTTTTTGACCTTTGGGTCATCCATCATTTTTGACATAAGGTGTCCCTTATCACTCTCTGCTAGGGCTCAGTTGTGTTTCTACTGTAAGTCCTCTCAAGTGACCTAGAGGGCTGAAATGGTGGTCAGTTCAGAGATGCTTGTTATCCGGCAGAATGAGAAAATAATATTCTAGCCTCTGTAACTCTGTGTCAGTACATCACACAGTTTTTTCTGATTGTTGTCCAAGAAACTACAGTGTCGTAAGCTTTCCAAAAGAGGTCAGGAATTTGATTATAGGCCAAAGTATGTAGGAGCAATGATCTCCTAAGTAGATGATGTACAATGTCAGGCAAAATACTAAAAATGGGGCGTATGCATAAGAACTTAAAGGTCTCATCTCATCGTTTTTTCATTAATTTTGCAGTGGTCTGTAGTATTGATGAATGCCCTGTGAGCCGGTTTTGGTGAAAAAAATGCTGTCCTGCGTCTGTTTCATGCTGTTCTAGTTTGGTGGGGAAGGTGGGCGGGGAGGAACGACTGGATTTCGCCTCTAGTCATGAATATTAATGACATGCTAATGAATTCACCTCTGATTGGCTAACAGTACTGTGACGCTTCCTCCAGTGCGTCCTCATCCGATTCTGCCTGTGCTATGCTCCATATTCAACTTTACAGTGCTAAAACCTGGCTAAAACTCGAGTCAAAACTGTTGCACAAAATGTCTTCGGAGATACAACTTCAAGTGTTTGATCCTAGTATCCGAGTAGGAAGAAGAACCGCTTCCTGATCGTTTGTCGGTGAACGTTGGTTTAATAGAATGGTAACAATTGCCTGTCAGCTTAAAATGTCTCCTAAAAGAGGTAAACGTTTGTGACAATGAACGTCATCTTGCTTTCAAGTAATAAACAGTTGGAAACGTTTTAAAATAAAGACCTATTTCTTTACACAGTCAAAAGTCTTTGCAATCTTCCTAGTAGATATTTTACTTCACAACACAGGTAAGCACCCTAAATGCAGTTCAGCCACTGACCTAGCCTGCTAATGCTATCGGAATAGATTGTTATGGTTTGAATTCCATGATACTATCATTGAAAGACCACCTGGTCATAGCCCAATATATATATATATAGATCTAAATGCAAACACACCTACCTAGCTATATTTTGCTGGAATTGTACCAGAATGCCTACAGAAGCAGATAATGTGTGCTGCAAGACTTCTCCGGTAATGAGAACTATGGCTTTGATAGCCTGACATCTGGCAGAGGTTAGCCTACTCAAGTTGTTTTCTGTCACGTATGACAGAAAAAGTAGCCTACTATAGAAATCATACAGTATTTTGGGACTAAATATTACAGTAATCTTATAGGAATACTATAGTATTTGGACATACTATAGGTACTATAAGACTACTATAGAAAAACTATAGCGGTTACAGGATATTATAGAGTTATTAGTAGTACTTTTACAGTATGTCCCAATTATTCCTATAATAATTATTCCTATAAGATTACTATAATATTTTGTCCCAAATACTATAAGATTCCTATAGTACTTTTTCGTAAGGGGATTGCTCATGTGGTTAGAAAAATGGGCAACACCAGTACCCCTGTTGTCTGTATGACCCTGTACCCAGGATTAGAACCAGTCTGCCTTAGCATAATGTACTCCCTTCAAAATGCACTAAACATTCGACTATGACGACTATGGCCCTCTGTGAGACAGAAGATATGAAAGGTAAGATAAACCTTTAGCTTAAAAGGGACAAAAACTGATGAAACTCCTAAAACAAATATACAAAACAGGTCAATTTTCAATAAATAACTTTATTATATTTACATACAGCAGTGGTACTCAAAGTGTGGTCCACAAGCTATCTCAAGTGTTCCACAAGTAGATGTGGTAAAATATAATAGATGAGTTGTTTGCAATATTGAACCAACTTGTATGTAAATCCAAACAGTTCTGCAACACTGATGTAACCTATGCCAGTTTAAATCATATGAATCCTCTGACACCATAAACAAGGTGCAAAGACAATAAGCAAGGTGGTTCAGTGAGAAGGCCTATTGTGTAATATACTGTTGAAGTAGGTCTACTGTTTTTTTGGTCCGTGAAACACTGACAAATAGTAATATTGCAGTCTATTAAAATAATGCAAACACAAAACAAGAACATCCAAACTATGCACAGAATTAACAATGTCCTCTTTTTGGCAGACGATGCAGACATCTGGCCTACAGATCCTTTGTAAGATGGTGCTGGGATTATTTAGGGAAAAAGGTCTGAGTTGTTGTTTCGGCTTGTATTGTCCTGGGTATCCGAAGGGACAACACACAAAAAACATTCGTTGGCTTTGATGATTCTATTACATTGCTCTTTGATTGCGCTGGGCCATAAGTGGAGCCATCAGGTGTTATTGTGGAGATGTTGCTTTCATCCTCCTCCTCTTGATCAACCCGAGGTCTTCTAGCTGGCCTTGGATGAACAGGCTTGATGGCAGTAGAGGTAGCAGGCCCCCATGCCCATGGTGTATCCAAAGTGCTTGTATCACTATTCATACTTTTCATGAAGTATTCTGTTTGGGTACCTAAAGTAAATAAATGTGTATTACTGTCAAGTTACAAGATACTAATAGTACACAGGACATTCACTATCTCACACAAAACTGTACTGGCACAATGGAAATAAAAATATTTTAGTGATGTACTAGTAGCACACCCACAAGAAGACATTCGGTAATATCAATTCTATCTGTTATGCAATTCATGGGTTTCATCAGGTCCATTTACACAGGTGTATTAATCAAGCACCATGCAGTCTGCATTCATAATCGAGGAGCTTGATTTTATACACCTGTGGAAAGTGACCTGAAGAAACCCATGAATTGACTTTCCCAAATATTGACGAGCACATAAGAACCTGTATTAGCCTACTAGAAAAAGACTAGAAATGAACTAGCACAGCAATAAAAGTTAGATCACAAACCTTTGCTTCTAACGTGATGACCTAATGTAGGCTAGAAAGCTGTGTAGCCTGACATGAGGATGTGCTCTGGAAGACATACAAAAACACTAAGTAAACAGCAAGTAATCAAACAAAACATCATTGTAGGCCTACAAAGATCAATGTAATAATGGCAAGAAGACATAAATTAGACTGAAGTGTAAATACCTGAGCTCTAGTGATAGCAACTTAGCCTAATAGTGCACGGGTATTGTGTTTTTGATTTTCCCTGTTTAGACTAGAACAATACCCGTACTTAGTTGAGCATAAGATATTGTTGCTAATATTATTATTTGTGGTTTAACATTTAGGTTAGAAGATTATAGGTTAAACAAGGTAAATCTCTGGGTAGTGTGGTCAGTTTCTTATGAGTGTAGCTACACCAGGCACGTAACTGAAGCTTTCTGTTCGCGTTATGTACTGCAACAATTAGCTTCCAATAGGCCTAATCAATGGAAGTAGCTACACCTGGCGTGTTAGTGGCCTGTAGGCTACGTTCGGGAAAATAGACCATTCCTCTTATGGATTTTACCAGAGCCCTTCCTATTAGACATTCTCTGATTTTACACGAACAGAACACTTCAGTTACGTGCCTGGTGTAGCTTCCTGTAATATAGGCTAGCCTAAGCCTAGCTTGTACCCTTTTCATGCATGCTAACGTGAAAAATATGAACATGCTATTTTGTAACAGACGTTAGGTGGAAAAGTTTGTCATGACGGTACAGAACCAGGTTTTCAGAATATCGATGCAAAACCACTTTCTAACTGTAGGCAGTGAGTGTGGTCGAAATGATTGGAACACAGAACTAATGTTGCACTACTTCGGTGGTGGTGTTCCAACAATAAATCCGGACCATTTCTTCCTCAACTCTTGTTTCTAAGGCAAGACATGCAACATTGATGTGTTATTGCCACATAACACAGGCACGATTTTTTTCCGCCATGTTAGCAACTTGCTGTTAGCTCCTACTAGCTGCAGAGAGACAATCCCCTAGCCGCAAAATCTTCCAGTCTTCCTGTAGGCGGTCACAAGCCAAGGTGGGCGAGGCCATGAATAATCAGTTTCCCTTCGGAGTTTTTCCGTGTATTTTCTTTCATTGGCTAATGCGGGCAATGGGGGTAGAAGATCATTTTCACGTGCAGCATGCATATGCAACTTGGAGTGAGCTATAGTATTTTGAAAGTAACAAGTATTAAACGGTTTCTCAGTGAATGAGACCTTTAATGTGCATTTTCACTGACATCAATAGATTCATTAATTAACTTAGATTTACCATAACATCCTCATTCATTGCCTATTCAATTTTATGTTATAGCTCAAGAAGCAGCCTGGACCCTGTCAGTGATGACTCTTTGGAGGCGATAGATTTGAGCGTTGGAATGGAGGACGTGGAAGAAACATCACCAGATTTAATTCCAGATCAGTGCACTTCCAGAGAAAGTCAGCTGGTAGAGATAGAACCTCTGCACGTAGGGGGGCTTCGGTGGCCTTTGAAGACAGGCTGCTAGCTTTGGTCCAGGAACCTCCAGCACAACCAGCACAACCTCAAGTGCCAAAGGAGGAAGATGAAATGTATTACTTTGCTCTTAGCTTAGTGCCTACTTTGAATAAATTAAGTGGTAGGGGAAGGATAAGGGCAAAACTTTCACTACTAGAAACATTACAGAGTGTTTATGACCAGGACCAAGCAAGCCAGCACGCACAGCCTTCCTTCACTCCTCAGGGGCCAGGTCCAGTGATAAGGCAGTGGGATCAACAACCATACCACCACAACCAAGGGCCTGTACTACGAAGCGAGGTTTCTGGCTTATCTGGGTATCTTCGAGAGTAACTTGATCACGTGTGGCGTAACTTCCCGATTAACCCGTACTACGAAAGGTGGATAGGTTTTAACCGAGGTATGCTGCCATGGCAATTTACGCTGCATCTCAAACCTGCTCCGACCAGGTTATGTTCTTGGTTAACCCGAGGTTTCCGTTAACCACACCCTTTATAAGTACCACCACTAACACTAACACTAACAATTTCTCCCGAGACGTGTCGGCGCACCTGGATGATCCATGCGACATTGGATCGCAAATCGTGAGGGACTCTCTTCGCAGGGCGAGGAGTTTTAGAGACCGCCAGAAAATATATATAGCCTACCCGGACGATATTCTCTATTAAGATATAGATTGTCAGCCGAGGGAATTCGTTATCTTTGTCAGATGATCTAGGAAGACGTCTCATAGCGATGCGTGGACATTCATGTATTCAATCGGTGATGCAAGAATACTGTATGTCCGAAAATAAATCGGACATAGGCCTACAGTATGCTGAACATCTGAGCAAGAATAGCCTAAAATAAATCGGACATAGCCTACAGTAGGCCTAATAAATACAAATCACCATTTTAACAAACTTGTTGAATTGAATGTCATATTACTGTAGCCTACCCTGCACAAAGGCTACACATTTCCACAGCACCAGAATCCGACCGAATGCCTCCCTCAACCCCCTCCATAATCGGCCTTCCACTATTATTTGCGATGGCCAACTCCTCTGCTACTGTAAAACACTCCGGTGCCTTTTCTCCTACAGTAGTGTTCGAAGACACCTGTTTCTTGTAAAACAGAGGCCAAGTGAAGGCTATAAGCTAGGCCTACATGTTTTCATAATTAAGAAATATTAATGCAAGCTATAACTATATAAACCTACTATTCTGAATAATGTTTTTGTGTTTCATTTTCACCTGCTGCCATGTGCGTTTGGCAATGGTGTTGCATCTGAAATGTTCACAGGATTAGGCATAGGCTACACTAAATCAGTCAATGGGGGCTACTTAAACATTCAATTATCCTTATTACTGTAATCTATATGCCCACTTCTGAATTGGGCTGCATCTGTAGGCCTTTCTATGAACTCAAATTAGGCTGTTTAATTATTTCAACTCATTTCAGACATTCCGTAAGCTACTAATCCTCCGTAACACATGAAGAACATGTGGGAATAAAACTTTACTTTTAGGCATTTAGGCTACCCGATCTGTAATACGTTGCCAACAGCCTTGCTTTGCTCACTGCCGACGTATTTGATTTTTGTCGTAGAGTGAGTTTTAATTCCTCATAACTTGTCATAATAATTGTGCATTCCTCATCTGTAAAATAAGGTGATCGCGTCATCATTGAAAGTGGTGACTTGCGCTGCAACCCGCCCCTTTTATGTGAATGCGCACAGGTTAACCCCGGCTCAACAAATCAACTTCATAATCAGCGTCGTAGTACCGATTAACACCACTTAAGATAACCAGGTTTTGTCAACCCTGGTTTAACAAAGTAACCCTGGGTTACATCTGGGTAGGTTAAGCTCCCTTCGTAGTACAGGCCCCAAGCCTTCCATCCCATGACTCAATCTTCATCCAATCCAGCACAAAGATATATGGTTCAAAGAACAAGAAGTGAGGAGACCTGGGGGGAAGGTGGTGACAGCACTCCGCCCTTATCTGCCACTCACTTTACTGAGCTGTAGAGTAGGCCTACTACTTTCCTAAACCCTGCATACTGAGTTATTCTATAGCCTATAGCTATACTTGTTTTGAATATGTATTTTCATGTTGTCATTATTAATATTATTGTTGTTATTAATATTTGTATTACTATTAATGTCTGTTATAAATAAAACATATGTATTCATCAGAGACTATACATTTTTATTTAAAATATTTTGCCTAACATAAATTGAAATGCATCTTGTTGATTTCTGGACACTTCAAAGTGACTTACCTCAAAGTTACGCTAAGCCGTTGTTTAGGCTCAATAGAGTCCCTGTAGTTTGTGTTTTGTCTCTGGAGTTGTGTGCCAATGATCGATAGGATGTGATCCAGTTGTTGTGGGGTCATTCTAAAAAATCTCCGATGAAGGACGCTGTCTAACCGCAACTCTGCAGCTAATTGATGATATACTCCTTGTTCTTTCCTCCGTCGATTTATATGAAGGACCCAAATTCGCTCCTTCCTCCTATTTATTCGATGTAAGAGTAGCAGTAGGGCAAGTGCCTTCCTTCTGTTTACAGCAGGCACTGCAAATAACGGAAAAAATAGACCATTCATCTAAAATGGATTTTACGCAACGCGAACGGAACGCTTCAGTTACGCGCCTGGTGTAGCTTCGCTGTCAGGTATGAACTACACCAGGCGCGTAACTGAAGCGTTCCGTTCGCGACGCGTAAAATCCATTTTAGGTATGAGCTACACCAGGCGCGTAACTGAAGCGCTCCGTTCGCGACGCGTAAAATCCATTTTAGATGAATGGTCTATTTTTTCCGAATGTACGCCCCACTGTCACGTCTGGTGTAGCTACTTCCATTGATTATAATGGAAGCTAATTGTTGCAGCAGACGCAACGCGAACGGAACGCTTCAGTTACACGCCTGGTGTAGCTCAGCCCTTAGATGAATGGTCTATTTTTTTTGAACGTACGCCCCACTGTCACGTCTGGTGTAGCTACTTCCAATGATTATAATGGAAGCTAATTGTTGCAGCAGACGCAACGCGAACGGAACGCTTCAGTTACGTGCCTGGTGTAGCTCAGCACTAAGCTAGAAGCTAAGAACAGCGACTTTGCTAACGTTACACCAAGCATTACATCAGCTAACATGAATTTGATAAAATCCCTTCCCTAGTTTGTAACGTTATACATAATTGCTTTAAGCATACAATATGGCTCTATTAAGACTGCCGTTAAGGAATTAGAATCCTATGGCAGGTGTTCGGGCCAGCTGCATCAACTGCCAGTCTCAGGCTTTAAGCATACAAGACTACACATCCTGTCCAACTGCTTCCTCTGCCAAAAACTGTTTCAAAATAAAAGTCCTCACTACAATATTTCACTGTTAAACAATTTAACCCTTTAAACTACTGAACTTTTTAACTGTTCAGCCATTGTAACTGTTACTTGTCATCAACTATGACTCCTACCCACTGTAGCTAGTTAGCATGGTTAACATAGTTAGCATGTTAGCATACTAGCATGTTAGCATGTTAGTTAGCATTTTAGCAAAACTGCTAAAAATGATTAGCTAAGTTAGCTAAGTCACATTGTTAGCAGAGTTAGCATGCTAGCATGTTAGTTAGCATTTTAGCAAAACTGCTAAAAATGATTAGCTAAGTTAGCTAAGTCACATGGTTAGCATAGTTAGCATGCTAGCATGCTAGTTACCATTTTTAGCTAAACTGTTAAAAATGATTAGCTAAGTTAGCTAAGTAAAATGGTTAGCATAGTTAGCATGCTAGCATGTTAGCATGTTAGTTAGCATAGTTAGCAAAACTGCTAAAAATGATTAGCTAGGTTAGCTAAGTCACATGGTTAACATAGTTAGCATGTTAGTTAGCATAACTACTAAAAATGAAAACATTAGCTAAGTTAACTAAGTTAAGTATTATCCACCTATTTAACCGTTCAATCATTCCAAATATATTAAACCTTATCTACCAAGCAAATCATTTAACCATATAAACTATCCACCTATTTAACTGTTCAGTCACTCCAACTATATTAAACCTCATCTACCTAGCAACCAATATAGTTTGTTTTTACTCTGTATGATATTTTAGATCATATTTTTGGCATTTTCATGCACTGTATTTCCTTCAGGAAATGCTTTTCTAGTTATTACAGTGCATGAAAATGCACTGTACTGTTCTTCCTAGGCTTCTTCTTCTTATTATTATTCTTATTAGAGTGCATGAAAAGGCACTCTACTGTTCTTCCTAGGCTTCTTCTTCTTCTTATTAGAGTGCATGAAAATGCACTCTACTGTTCTTCCTAGGCTTCTTCTTATTAGAGTGCATGCACTCTACTGTTCTTCCTAGGCTTCTTCTTATTCTTATTATTTTTCTTCTTCTAACGCAGTTAATGCAGCTTCAACCGTTTAACGTAGAAACTTCATTCAAACTGCGTTGCGTAGGTCTTACTTATGACATGTGGGCTTTGTATTTTTCATCTTTGTAACTTTTATACTTTTTAAACTATTAATTAAAAACTGCTCAAAATTTCCCCATAGACTTAACATGGGCTGATGACATCACAATGGACTAATTAACTTGATTTGCACCTGGTATCATCTTCCAGCTGCTCATCTAGGCCCCATCAAAGAACCAGTTCAACTGATTGCACCTGTATCAACTGCTTTCTACTGAACTAGACCAACTCTCTCTGTCTCTCCATTCTACAAGGATATAAGACACATTTCCTCCAACTTTCTATCCATTCATCCTCTTCAAACCATTCACTCATCCACCCATTAAACTATCCATCAACATCCATTAAACAATCTGCCTATCAACATCCATTCAACTTTCTGTCTATCAACATCCATTACACTATCTACATTTAACTTTTAAACTATATATCCTGTCTCAGGCTTTAAGCATACAATATGGCTCTATTAAGACTGCCGTTAAGCAATTAGAATCCTATGGCAGGTGTTTGGGCCAGCTGCATCAACTGCCAGTCTCAGGCTTTAAGCATACAAACTGGCCCTATTAAGACTACACATCCTGTCCAACTGCTTCCTCTGCCAAAAACTGTTTCAAAATAAAAGTCCTCACTATAATATTTCACTGTTAAACAATTTAACCCTTTAAAATACTTAACTTTTTAACCGTTTAGCCATTGTAACTGTTACTTGTCATAAACTATGACTCCTACCCACTGTAGCTAGTTAGCATGGTTAGCGTAGTTTAGCATACTAGCATGTTAGCATGCTAACATGTTAGCATGCTAGTTAGCATTTTTAACAAAACTGCTAAAAATGATTAGCTAAGTTAGCTAAGTCACATGGTTAGCATAGTTAGCATGCTAGTTAGCATTTTTTAGAAAACTGCTAAAAATGAATAGCTAAGTTAGCTAAGTAACATGGTTAGCATAGTTAGCATGTTAGCATGCTAGTTAGCATTTTTTACAAAACTGCTAAAAATGATTAGCTAAGTTAACTAAGTAACATGGTTAACATAGTTAGCATGCTAGCATGTTAGCATGCTAGTTAGCATTTTTTACAAAACTGCTAAAAATGATTAGCTAGGTTAGCTAAGTCACATGGTTAACATAGTTAGCATTGCTAACATGCTAGTTAGCATAACTACTAAAAATGAAAACATTAGCTGAGTTAACTAAGTTAAGTATTATCCACTTATTTAACCGTTCAATCATTCCAACTATATTAAACCTTATCTACCAAGCAAATCATTTAACCATATAAACTATCCACCTATTTAACTGTTCAGTCACTCCAACTATATTAAACCTCATCTACCTAGGAACCAATATAGTTTGTTTTTACTCTGTATGATATTTTACATCATATTTTTTGCATTTTCATGCACTATATTTCCTTCAGGAAATGCTTTTCTAGTTACAGTGCATGAAAATGCACTGTACTGTTCTTCCTAGGCTTCTTCTTCTTATTATTCTTCTTCTAACGCACTTAATGCAGCTTCAACCATTTAACGTAGAAACTTCATTCAAACTGCGTTGCGTAGGTCTTACTTCTGACATGTGGGCTTTGTATTTTTCATCTTTGTAACTTTTATACTTTTTAAACTATTAATTAAAAACTGCTCAAAATTTCCCCATAGACTTAACATGGGCTGATGACATCACAATAGAGCCGTTAAGCAATTAGAATCCTATGGCAGGTGTTCGGGCCACCTGCATCAACTGCCAGTCTCAGGCTTTAAGCATACAAACTGGCCCTATTAAGACTACACATCCTGTCCAACTGCTTCCTCTGCCAAAAACTGTTCCAAAATAAAAGTCCTCACTACAATATTTCACTGTTAAACAATTTAACCCTTTAAACTACTGAACTTTTTAACTGTTCAGCCATTGTAACTGTTACTTGTCATCAACTATGACTCCTACCCACTGTAGCTAGTTAGCTAAGTTAGCTAAGTAACTTGGTTAGCATTTTTAGCAAAACTGCTAAAAATGATTAGCTAAGTTAGCTAAGTCACATGGTTAGCATAGTTAGCATGCTAGCATGTTAGCATGCTAGTTAGCATTTTTTTCAAAATTGCTAAAAATGATTAGCTAAGTTAGCTAAGTCACATGGTTAGCATAGTTAGCATGCTAGCATGTTAGCATGCTAGTTAGCATAGTTAGCAAAACTGCTAAAAATGATTAGCTAGGTTAGCTAAGTCACTTGGTTAATATAGTTAGCATGTTAGCATTGCTAACATGCTAGTTAGCATAACTAGCTAGGTTAGCTAGGTTAGCTAAGTCACTTGGTTAATATAAATAGCATGTTAGCATTGCTAACATGCTAGTTAGCATAACTACTAAAAAGGAAAACATTAGCTAAGTTAACTAAGTTAAGTATTATCCACCTATTTAACTGTTCAATCATTCCAACTATATTAAACCTTATCTACCAAGCAAATCATTTAACCATATAAACTATCCACCTATTTAACTGTTCAGTCACTCCAACTATATTAAACCTCATCTACCTAGCAACCAATATAGTTTGTTTTTACTCTGTATGATATTTTACATCATATTTTTTGCATTTTCATGCACTGTATTTCCTTAAGGAAATGCTTTTCTAGTTAGAGTGCATGAAAATGCACTCTACTGTTCTTCCTAGGCTTCTTCTTCTTATTAGAGTGCATGAAAATGCACTCTACTGTTCTTCCTAGGCTTCTTCTTCTTCTTATTCTTCTTCTTCTAACGCAGTTAATGCAGCTTCAACCGTTTAATGTAGAAACTTCATTCAAACTGCGTTGCGTAGGTCTTACTTATGACATGTGGGCTTTGTATTTTTCATCTTTGTAACTTTTATACTTTTTAAACTAATAATTAAAAACTACTCAAAATTTCCCCATAGACTTAACATGGGCTGATGACATCACAATGGACTAATTAACTTGATTTGCACCTGGTATCATCTTCCAGCTGCTCATCTAGGCCCCATCAAAGAATCAGTTCAACTGATTGCACCTGTATCAACTGCTTTCTACTGAACTAGACCAACTCTCTCTGTCTCTCCATTCTACAAGGATATAAGACACATTTCATCCAACTTTCTATCCATTCATCCTCTTCAAACCATTCACTCATCCACCCATTGAACTATCCATCAACATCCATTAAACAATCTGCCTATCAACATCCATTCAACTTTCTGTCTATCAACATCCATTACACTATCTACATTTAACTTTTAAACTATATACTCTGTCTCAGGCTTTAAGCATACCATATGGCTCTATTAAGACTGCCGTTAAGCAATTAGAATCCTATGGCAGGTGTTCGGGCCAGCTGCATCAACTGCCAGTCTCAGGCTTTAAGCATACAAACTGGCCCTATTAAGACTACACATCCTGTCCAACTGCTTCCTCTGCCAAAAACTGTTTCAAAATAAAAGTCCTCACTACAATATTTCACTGTTAAACAATTTAACCCTTTAAACTACTGAACTTTTTAACTGTTCAGCCATTGTAACTGTTACTTGTCATCAACTATGACTCCTACCCACTGTAGCTAGTTAGCATGGTTAGCATAGTTAGCATGCTAACATACTAGCATGTTAGCATGCTAGTTAGCATTTTTAGCAAAACTACTAAAAATGATTAGCTAAGTTAGCTGAGTCACATGGTTAGCATAGTTAGCATGCTAGCATGTTAGCATGCTAGTTAGCATTTTTTGCAAAACTGCTAAAAATGATTAGCTAAGTTAGCTAAGTCACATGGTTAGCATAGTTAGCATGCTAGCATGTTAGCATGCTAGTTAGCATTTTTTATCAAAACTGCTAAAAATGATTAGCTAAGTTAGCTAAGTCACATGGTTAACATAGTTAGCATGCTAACATGTTAGCATGCTAGTTAGCATTTTTTTCAAAACTGCTAAAAATGATTAGCTAAGTTAGCTAAGTCACATGGTTAACATAATTAACATGTTAACATGTTAATTAGCATAGTTATCATAACTAATAAAAATGATTAGCTAGGTTAGCTAAGTCATATGGTTAGCATAGTTAACATTTTGACATTGTTAGCATGCTAGTTAGCATAGTTACTTGGTTAACATTATTATCTTTAATATAGTTAGCATAACTACTAGCAAACATTGGAGCCATTCCAACTGTTAGTTATCGTCAACTATCTGCCTAAATAATTTAACCATTTCAATTATCAACCTATTTAACTGTTCAGTCATTCCAACTATATTAAACCTTATCTACCAAGCAAATAATTTAACCATATGAACTCATCATATTTTTGCATTTTCATGCACTGTATTTCCTTCAGGAAATGCTTTTCTAGTTAGAGTGCATGAAAATGCACTCTACTGTTCTTCCTAGGCTTCTTCTTATTACAGTGCATGGAAATGCACTGTACTGTTCTTCCTAGGCTTCTTCTTATTATTATTCTTCTTCTAACGCACTTAATGCAGCTTCAACCGTTTAACGTAGAAACTTCATTCAAACTATGTTACGTAGGTCTTACTTATGACATGTGGGCTTTGTATTTTTCACCTTTGTAACTTTTATACTTTTTAAACTATTAATTAAAAACTATTCAAAATTTCCCCATAGACTTAACATTGGGCCTTTATGACATCACAGCAATTAGAATCTTGTGGCAGGTGGCCAGGCCACCTGCATCAACTGTAAGTTTATCAGGCTTTAAGCATACAGTCTCATTCTATTAAGACTACACATTCTGTTCAACTGTTTCCTCTGTCCACAACTGTTTCCAAATAAGTCTTCGCTACAATAATTCCATATTAAATAATTTAACCATTTCAACTATCCACCTATTTAACTGTTCAGTCATTCCAACTATATTAAACCTCATTTACCTAGCAAATAATTTAACCTTTTAAACTATCCACCTATTTAACTGTTCAGTCATTCCAACTATATTAAACCTCATCTACCCAGTTCAGTCATTCCAACTATATTAAACCTCATCTACCTAGCAAATAATTTAACCATTTAAACTATCCACCTATTTAACTGTTCAGTCATTCCATCTATATTAAACCTCATCTACCTTTCAAATAATTTAACCATTTAAACTATCCACCTATTTAACTGTTCAGGCATTCCAACTACATTAAACCTCATCTACCTCGCAAATAATTTAACCATTTAAACCAGTGTTTTTCAACCTTTTCACTTTTCACACTTAAAATGTCTCACGGCACACTAACATCCTGTGTGAAGAAAAAATACACATACCATAGCCTAAAATTTTAAATAATACACAGATACGGCCTTATTATGGCTTCTATGCAAGACCTGCTCAATAAAACAAGCGCCCTCTGTTTCATTTGTAGGTGACTATATCTATAATTTAATTGTTGTTATGAACTGGATATGTGATGATTCTGTGAATACTGGATATGGGGGCCCTGTTGTACAATGCCTGCATAACACAAATAGTGCAATCATACAATCAATGAGAGCATGTGATTATAAATTCTTTATGCAACAGTTGCTTTTCTGGACCAGTGAGTGACATTTGGGTAATTTTCTGCGGCACACCTGATGATCTCTCACGGCACACTAGTGTGCCCCGGCACAGTGGTTGAAAAACACTGATTTAAACTATCCACGTATTTAACTGTTTAGTCATTCCAACTATTAAACCTCATCTACCTAGCAACCAATATAGCAACCATGTCAAATACCCTAGTAACAGCCTAGCAACCACTTCCACAGTTACAACCTAGCAACCAATGAGTTTAACCTAGCAACCAGCATAGCAACCACCACAACTAACCTAGCAACAGCCTAGCAACCACCTCAAGTACCCTAGCAACAGCATAGCAACCACCATAACTACCCTAGCAACAGCCTAGCAACCACCTCAAGTACCCTAGCAATAGCCTAGCAACCATGTCAAATACCCTAGCAACAGCCTAGCAACCACTTCCACAGTTACAACCTAGCAACAGCATAGCAACCACCATAACTACGCTAGCAACAACCTGGCAACCACCTCAAGTACCCAAGCAACAGCCTAGCAACCACTTTCACAGTTACAACCTAGCAACCAATGAGTTTAACCTAGCAACCAGCATAGCAACCACCACAACTAACCTAGCAACAGCCTAGCAACCACCTCAAGTACCCTAGCAACCAGCATAGCAACCACCATAACTACCCTAGCAACAGCCTGGCAACCACCTCAAGTACCCTAGCAACAGCCTAGCAATCATGTCAAATACCCTAGCAACAGCCTAGCAACCACTTCCACAGTTACAACCTAGCAACCAATATAGCAACCAATGAGTTTAACCTAGCAACCAGCATAGCAACCACCACAACTAACCTAGCAACAGCCTAGCAACCACCTCAAGTACCCTAGCAACAGCATAGCAACCACCACAACTAACCTAGCAACAGCCTAGCAACCACCTCAAGTACCCTAGCAACAGCATAGCAACCATGTCAAATACCCTAGCAACAGTTTAGCAACCACTTCCGCAGTTACAACCTAGCAACCAATAGACCTCTGAAGTTCACCTACAAAAAAGAACCAAAACGTCCATCTTTGCCCATATAAGGAGATCCAATAGTTAATTGAATCTAACTACCTATGGCAAGTTGCATTGCAAGTTAGCTCTGGGGTAGCAAAAATCTAAGTGTGCTGCCTTTACGTACCGGAGATCACAGTCTCCACTCGAAGGCAGAGGACAAAAGTGTGTTCAGGAAAACGTCTGCATTTCAGACCTTTTCATCCCCGCAAGAGTTTAACAGGTGTGATAATTCAAAATCCCCATGTTATTTTCCCATAGGAAAAGTCGCAAGATACCGGATGTCAAAGATGGCAGCTTTTTTGTAGGCGAACTTCAGAGGTCTGAGATTAACCTAGCAACCAGCATACTAACCACCAAAACTACCCTAGCAACAGCCTAGAAACCACCTCAAATACCCCAGCAACAGCCTAGCAACCATGTCAAATACCCTAGCAAAAGCCTAGCAACCACTTCCCCAGTTACAACCTAGCAACCAATATAGCAATCAATGAGATTATCCTAGGAACCAGCATAGCAACCACCACAACTAACCTAGGAACAGCCCAGCAACCACCTCATGTACCCTAGCAACAACCACAATGACAACCTAGCAACCAACATGATTAACCTGGCAATCAGCATAGCAACCACTATAAGTACCCTAGCAACCACCTAAAGTACCCTAGCAAAAGCCTAGCAACCATATTCACAATGACAACCTAGCAACCAACATAACAACCAACATGATTAAACCTTGTTAGAAGTAGTGTCAACTTTAACATGAGGCTAAAGCTATTCTACGTACCTGAGTTAGCCACATCTGCTTCTTGTTCACTTAAACCAGACTTAAATCAGCAGGAATATCTGCTCATGCTCGAGTTCAACACTATAGCTAGCTAAATAGGTGATTTAGGAATACCTGGTTTACTGTCGTAAAATTAAGGTAGAATTAAAAGAATTTAAAGAAAGAAACTTCAATTTACACACACCATCTGCAGGATTTTGAGTGAAATATCAAGGGAAAAAAGAAATTGTAGGACTGGTAATGTAGAAATTGGAGAAGATAGTCGTTTAAAATAACATGCTGAATCATAATTTGATCTTTTACTATTTCATTTTTGTCTACTGCTTGTTGGAACATAGTGTCAATAGGTGCATTCAAGATGAACTCTGAGTCCATCTGACTGACAAGATCTGCCGGTTCAGGCAGCTGTAGACGGTTTGATAAAGTCAGATAATGTCGTATTCGCCTAATCTACCCCTACAACTCTTAAACAACACTTTCATAAGTAGGCCTATAACAATATATGTTCACTTCCAAACTGTCTGCTGGAGTGTTTAAAGTTGGCATCAAGTGCAATATTTTGCTCTGCTTCAGCCTTCTCTAGTCGCATTCATTATGCATTTATTACTTATTTACTTTATTACTTATTATTACTTTATTTTGGTTTGCCCAACTGTTCTGTAGCGATTGCAAATTGTTCAGAATGCTGCTGCTAGATTACTCACTGGAACTAAGAAGTGCGATCACACTTTTTTCCTTAGCCTTCAATATTCTCTGATAATGTTCCTTGTTTATTTTAACTGCCCAGCCTTCAATTTGATTTTATTATTGTATAATACACTAGGCCTATATCATTTTCTTTTTGTCGATTTAAACTACCATCATTTTGATTGCTGACAATTGTTTTATTTTATTTTACTTTATTTTAATCCCATTATTATTGATGTTATTATTATTATTACTTTACTATTTTGTTTATTTTAAAGCTTTTTGGATCAACTCTGTTGTGCATTAAGTGGTCTGACTTGACCAAACCTACCCATGTTCTTCAGTCAATGACGTCGCTTCAGTCAGTCTCGCGCTTGACAGCTTGCCTTGGAATCCCTCGTCTACTCCACTAACTTTATTCTTGTTGCACTGCTACCTAAGCTGAGTGAGTGTCTCGTCGCCTCTGTCAAGTTTGGAGCCTTCAAAAACGTCGCCCTGAACTTACCGGGACTTTTCACAGTACCACAAACGTAAGTGTTATTCTCTCAACGTTAACATATAGGCGGTGGGCCGAAGCCGCGTATCTGTTCAACTTTGAAAAATGAGAGATGGATTACTTGTTTTTTTACTATTCAGTAGGATACATTTATTTTAAACGATATGCCACTTGTTGCCACTGACGTTCGTGACGCAGAAACTAGAAATATTAGTTTTATTAACTATTAGTGGTACAGGCGAACGCTGTGGTCCCCAATGTCAATCTACCAATAGCATAGTACAATACTGACATACGAATATTACACGCCTATCAGATTTGGCTATACGAATCAGCTGTTGGACAACAACATACACACTTTTTTAGCAGCCGTCCGATATGGCTACCTGAGTATGGACATCGCCGAAGAGGATTGGTTTTGTGGGGTAAGTATCTTTGATATAGCCTATTATATATTTATCCCATGTTGGTTTCGTATACAGCGATGGTCAAATGTGTTTAGTCAATGTAACGGCAATCTTAGTTAATTAAGGTTTGCGTTCTTGGTAGGCTAATGCTTGTTGCTAGCTTGTCGAGCTAAAACTGTCTAGGTACATTGATTTTGAACAAAACGTGTACAAAACGTCTGCGATTACCTTAAAATGCAGTTGTTGTTAACACGGAACGATCTATTTTGTTACAGTGCCTGTTAACTTCCTTAAAATTGGCAGGCTGTATTGACAAGATGGCTATATAATTGGCACATACGGTAGGCTATGTGCAGTATAGAACTTTTGACGTAAGTGACAAGTCTTACAAATTAAGTAGCAGTGCTAAACCTTATGTCAGTGTTGCATGCATGAAGAGACATTGTAAAAAAGATTTAATTAACAGATATTTGATAACCAAATAAACAGAGCTAATAGTTCAAGAGGTGAACATCATTCAGGAGAATGCCACTCTAGTCATTGCTTTACCTGTTCTCACACATTGAGCACTGGCATAGGTCTGTACATGGCAGATCTTTTGCATGTACATCTACCCTTAGTACATTTTTTTTGTACCCACAGTGTACAAGTGCCAGTACAGCCTCTGGACCTGGTGGCAGTGACATCCACTACACTTCGTAGCCATCTCCAGCCAACTTACACCCATGGCTTCGGCGGTGTACTGCAACCTGATCACTTGCCCGCTGAATATGTTTGTGCAAGCAGTCTTTATTTGGAGTTAAGTCCCTCTCTGAACATTTTCCTTTCCAACGTGAAATGTGGAATATTTGGGTAATTTTTAGGCTTTTGAACTCTTTACTCAACTTGATGGAAAAAAAGGCTGTAGGCTAAATTAAACAAGTATGGGTGTAGAAGTAACGTTTACAGCATAATGTATGATGGTTGTTCTGTTTCTTTGCACTAACACTAATAAACGTTTTCCATACATTTTGGAGTTTTATACATCCATCACGTCATGAAAAAGTCAGGTAGTAGGCTCTTTAGGCACATGGTACCTACATCATCTACAACCATGAACTGCTGCATGCCTGTAGTGGAAGTTGATAAGCCAATAATACCAAATATCAATAAGCCCATTTACAGCTTTAAATTGGGATAAATTCATTAAGTCAGTGTTTCTCTGGAAAGACCTTGCCTGTAAAGAGTGTTGTTGCAGAAGAGGCAGTGCAGAGATTTAATTTGAACAGCCAGGAATCAAAGGCTATTCCAGACAACAGTGGCTACCACAGAGACTTCTACTGCCATTTCACAAATAAAACCAAGATACAAAGACTAGAGCCCAAAAGTGGAGAGATTTATTGAAAGAAAATGTAACCAAAGTTTGCTATCAAAGATGAAACATTAAAATGAATGTTTGTGTTAACGTCAATGTTGAATTCAACTTGCCCTGTAAATGAGAAAATAAATGGCAATTAGTGGCAAATCTCATATTAGGGGACATTTTAAAGCAACACTAAAGCACTTTTCTTATGTCGCACGCATGCCATTTGTTTATCCAGCACCCCGGCTTTGCAAATAACAATGTCCACAGACACGGTAGAGTATGTTGCATGATTTTATGAAAGTATGATGTATTGCGACATTCCGAAGCAAGTCAAATTTGTTTCTTTTCTTGCATGCAACACTGACATAAGGTTTAGCACTGCTACTTGATTTGTAACACTGTCACTTACGTCAAAAGTTCTATACCGCACATATAGCCTACCGCATGTGGCAAGTAAATAGCCATCTTGTCAATACAGCCTGCCAATTTTAAGGAAGTTAACAGACACTAACAAAATGGATCGTTCCGTGTTAACAACAACTGCATTTTAAAGTAATCGCAGACGTCTTGTACACGGAGGAGTTCAAAATCAATGTACCTAAACACAGTCTTAGCTCGACAAGCTAGCAACAAGCATTAGCCTACCAAGAAGGCAAACCTTAATTAACCAAGATTGCCGTTACATTGACAAAAACACATTTGACCATCGCTGTCTACGAAACCAACATGGGATAAATATATAATATAGGACCTATCAAAGATACTTACCCCACAAAACCAGTCCTCTTTGGCAATGTCCATGCTCAGGTAGCCATGTCGGACGGCTGCTAAAAAAGTTTGTATGTTGTTGTCCAACAGCTGATTCGTATAGCCAAATCTGATAGGCTTGTCATATTCGTATGTCAGTATATCGTACTATCCTATTGGTAGATTGACATTGGCGACCACAGCGTTCGCCTGAACCACTAAGACTTAATAAAACTAATATTTCACGTTTCTGCGTCACGAACGTCAGTGGCAACAAGTGGCATATCGCTTAAAATAAATGTATCCTACTGAATAGTAAAAAAACAAGTAGTCCATCTCTCGTTTTTCAAAATTGAACAGATACGCGGCTTCGGCCCACCGCCTAATAATAGGTATTTTGGTAAGGTTAACAGCGTCCTTTTTATCGATAGCTTAAATGACCCTGGTACGCGACTAGCTAACGTTAACTTTCGAGCTAGGACCTAGCACTAGTCTACCGTTAACCTTAACGACCACGTTAATTACTTTAATCTTATCACTTTTATTCGACGTATATGTTGTCAAAAACAATGTTTAGGAATTGTTTCCGACAATTGGTAGGGTAGTAGCAGCTACCATAACGCTAGCTGACTCAACGTCTGTCATGTGACAATTATCGATAACGTTACGTTGCTCGCTATCTGAGGTAGAAGCTGAAGTGTGGCTGCTAACGTGGCTAACTAACGTTATGCCTAGCTATTATCTACTTTAAATAGACATGTACTTTGTGTGACATTCATTATCACATAAACAACGTCTATGAATTATGTCCCACAATTGGTCGGGTAACGTTAGTAGTAACGTTGTAGTTGACTGGTAAAGTCTGCCGTTTGGAAATTATGGAAACGTAGCTAGCACTACATTGTTCGCTAGGTCCTAACGTTACGTTGTCTTGGAATGAAGTTTGGCAGCTAACTTGGCCAACTAACAGGTCTAGCTATTATCTACTCTAACTAGACATGCACTTTGTGTGACATTCTTTATCACTTTTATTCGACGTATGTGTTGTGAAAAACAACGTCTATGAACTATGCCCCACAGTTTGTCAGGTAGTAGTAGTTGACTCGAAGTCTGACATTTGGAAACTATCAATAACGTTAGTTTATGCTAAAACACTGCAGCAACACAGAAAGGTAAGGGACACAACGCAAAACCGCGACCGAAATGAAAGGGTTAACGTTAACGCCACACGGAAGCGACGGTATGCCTTGAACTAGGACGTTAACGTTACATGACCTAAGGCCGGCTAGATTTTGCCAACATGCCCGTAATATGAATCTCCATAGGCATATGGGCAATGGACAACAGGATGATAAAACACAAAAATCTACCCTGAATCCAATGCTATCACACATTTTCTAACTTTATGGTGGCGGAAAAATAATAGACTTATCTAGAAATTTTTAGCCTATCAACATACTGGCCCAATTCTTTTCTGAATATAATGTTAGACTTATTTCTAAGTGTGCCCCTAATATTTGTGTCGAGTACATGTTATGCTATTTAACCTAAAGGTACTACTTGGTCACACAGATGAGAGGTTGTGCTGCATTTTGTTAATTTAACATAATTGTGTTGCATTGTAATGTTATAGCAGTGGTCACGGTTTCATACAATTTTCTTTATTCAAAACAGAAAGCAATAAAGACTCCCTCCATCTCCACCTTCCCTTGTGCAGCGGCAGTCTGCCACAGAAATACTACATCTAAAGACTCCCATCTCCCATCCTGTCTTCCCTTGCTGTGCTGCAAACTTTTAAGGTATGTCTTTTTACAGTTACAGACTTATTTTTAAGTGTGCCCCTAATATTTGTGTCGAGTACATGTTATGCTATTTAACCTAAAGGTACTACTTGGTCACACAGATGAGAGGTTGTGCTGCATTTTGTTAATTTAACATAATTGTGTTGCATTGTAATGTTATAGCAGTGGTCACAGTTTCACACAATTTTCTTTATTCACAACAGAACGCAATTTCCTTTTTAAAGACTTCCTCCATCTCCACCTTCCCTTGTGCTCCGGCAGTCTTTGCCAAAGAAATACTGCATCTCAAGACTCCCATCTCCCATCCTGTCTTCCCTTGCTGTGCTGTAGACTTTTAAGGTATGTCTTTTTAGTACTTTTTTACTGCTAGACCAGTTATGCTGCTTGCTTACACTTTTTTTGCTTACACAAACATGTAAATTGTGTTTTACTTGATAGGGAAGCAAAATAGCTACTTCACTGATTTGGTGTAGACCTACTGTAACCTATGGAGGCAATTTGAATGACAGAACTAGCAAGCTAGTTAAACTAGTTGATTTGCAGGTTGCTTGTCTTGATGTCAGAATGCTCAGTCCTCCATATTCTTAAGTGCCTACCATATCGGCATCGACAACTACAAATGTGTCCAAACTTTTCTTTAACAATTAACCATCACATACAGTAAATCTAAGGGTGACGACAGACAATCTAATGTGCAGCTGCCTACAAAGTCTGGTCCTGAACAGTATAATATACAGCTGAATTTTGTATTTGTTTTCTTTGCTCCCTTCGCTTAATTCATCCTACGTCATTAAAACCAACCTATCATTAAAATTGATAGAACCAAGAAAGCAGCAATGTTGTTTGGAAGTGTGTAACATGTTTTTTATTTCTTTTTTGTTTGCCTTTTAGGCTTGTTCCAGACCAGCCCTGTCAAAGTGGTGTCTGCGTGTCACTTGTGACGCTGCCTGTCATCGTCTGCAGCACCCTGCACTACACTGCACTGCACTGCACTGCACTCATATCCCACTAACGCCTACCTGCAAACATATCTACGACAAGAACCTAACACTTCCTGAGAACATATCTGAGTGCACATACTATACTCTTGACTCCTTTTGAGATTGATTGATTGATTGAGATTTGATTGATTTACTGAACTCTTTTGAGATTGAAACCCCCTTTGCATCATATCATATTGAGACTCTGAATCCCACCCTGAACGAGAACTACCTGTGAACTATTCACATACAGAACTATTACTGTTTGAGACTGAAACCTCCTTTGAATTCTGAACCATTTTGAGACTGAAACCGCCTTTAAATTCTGAACCATTTTGAGACTGAAACCTCCTTTGAATCCTATTCTGAACCATTTTGAGACTGAAACCTCCTTCGAATTCTGAACCATTTTGAGAGTGAGACTGAAACCGCCTTTGAATTCTGAACCATTTTGAGACTGAAACCGCCTTTAAATTCTGAATCATTTTCAGACTGAAACCTCCTTTGAATTCTGAACCATTTTGAGACTGAAACCCCCTTTGAATCATATTCTGAACCATTTTGAACGGGAATCTTTTTCTGAATACTACTTTGAATAATATTGAGACTTTCCTATAAGAATTGCCCATTGTGAATTGTGAACTATTCACATACAGAACTATTACTGTGAATTATACATACCTGTGAAACGTTTATATATTTGAATAATACCTGTCAAAGTTGTTTTTGCTGTTATACCTACTTTTAGACCTGGCCTGTGCTGCAAGACTGAACCTGAGCTGTGTGAGGACTTTGAGATTCCATCCTAGATCTTCATAAAACTGATCATCTCAAGGGCTTCCTCTCATTCTTCATCAGTGTCATCAAGTGTTACCTCTACTTAACAGTTCCAGTGCCATATTCACAATTGCCATTGATAAACAAAATATGCATTAAGATAAAATTGAGGGTAGTTTCATAATTTAATAATTAAACTGAAGTAAATATTGTGTGTGAAGGTGAAAATTGTCATTTTGTACTTTTGACAGCCAGCTTGTTATTTATTGGGTGTCAAGCATATTCTAATCAATTAGTTTTAATTCTTTGCTTAGCAACATTTCATTTTTGGTCCCACTAATTATTGTAATAAACCACTGAAATAAATACTAGTGTTTGGATATTGAGTTTATTGACATTTAATCTCACCTGTCTTTGTATACTTGGATTAAGTTCATTAAGTAACCTGTGAGTAGAACAGTAAGTGCTATTGTATAATCTGATAAACAATACTTTGTACAACTATATTAAGCGAAGATTGTAGCATTTTGAAACATGCCAAGGAAAGGCCGTCGCTCAGAGGCTCAAAAGAGACGTTGGCGTAAGTTGGACCTCTCTGAAGTTGAACCACATCAGTCTTCATTAGACCAGAGTGACTTGAATGAGAGAGAACAGGTAAATGAGGTAACTAGTGTTTCCCGCATGAACATGGAGCAGAGAGCCATCACATGTGTTCAAGCAACTCATAGCCAACGTCATGTAAGGTATGGGAACAACAGTAACAAGCAGTGCACCTGCAATTCCCTGGTATTTCTGGCAACTCTCCATTACAGAACTGAGCTCAACAGTGATGATCTTGACTACGTTTTGCTAAAGGGTAACTTGATGTACAGTGAAGCACTGGTAAGGTTGAGCGCGAGAGGCAATGAAGCACCCGACCACTTGGCTCTTGATGAATTACCTGATAGTGTTGAGATCTATGGACAGATGTATCATATTGAGAAGTGCCCGTCACGGTATGGTTATTTTAGGCAAGATGGACCTGATGGCATGGACTTTCTACAGCTTTCTGAAAGACTGCATTGTTTGTCAAATGATGTAACGTTTGCGCTGCTAACTGTAGGTAGCACAACAATAGCTTTGTTTAGAGATGATGATAAATATGGAGTTTTTGATCCACACTCAAGAACACCTCACAGATTTCTAGCAAACAATGGCACTGCTGTGATGTTGACCTTTCTCAGCTTGAGTGACATGATTGATCATCTGCTTGCATTCTGGACCTTACTTGAAGCACCTGATGAATGGGTTTATGAGTTAATGCCAGTGTTATTTACATCTGAGTGTAATAATGAACAAGGGAGCCACACTGACAATGTGCAACCTGCTCGGACTGCTGAGTTCCTAGCTCCAGCCATTTCTGAGAATTCACATACTAAATGTGATAAGAATCGCAGGCGCAGAAAAGCTGCCAAAGCACAAAAGGATATGTCCTGCAGTGAGAACAACAGAATCAGACAGCGAAAATATTATGTACAGAATAGAATGAAAAAAATTGAATATGAAAGAAAGAGGTATGCAAACTGCATTCAACACAATAAGAAATCGTACCTCAGAGACCGTTACATGAATGAACCTAACTATAAGTTGAAAAAAAAGTTATACATCAACAGTCGCTATTCCTGTGACCTGAGTTTTAGATCAAAGCAGCAGGCTTACATACAGAAACGCTACTCGAGTGACCTGCATTTTAAGTCAAGGCAGCAGGCTTACATACAGAAGCGTTATTCAAGTGACCTGAATTTTAGGTCAAGGCAGCAGGCTTACATGCAGAAACGCTATGCCCATGATATAACCTATCGATTAAGACAGAAGTTGGCCATGAAACATCACTATGCAAATGATCCAACATACAGGCAGAAAAAAAAGGAAACCTACACTGACAGATACAGAAATGACCCTTTTTTCAGGCATTATCGTTCTCTACAAAAAAAGAAGAATGCAGGTGTGGGCCTAAATAACAGTTTCCAGAGAATGATTCACAAAATGCGTTGTGCTTTACATATACAACGTAAATATCGTAATCTTACACGCCTGTCTGGACTTCAATCAGAGCAAGAGGTTGAACAACAGTCAACACCAACAGAAAGCACCCTTTTGCATGATGCCATCGCATCTTTTCGAATGGATGTACAGAACGGCCCTACTTTTGTCTGCACAGTGTGTCACAGAGCTTTGTTTTATAACCAGGTAAAAGAGTGCAATCATGAATGTTATAAAAATAATCGAGGCATGGTTGATCGATGCTTAACAGGCAAATATGTACATACATGCAGCGAGCAGTGCAGTGTACTTGAATCATGTTGTGCACCAGATGAAAAGACAGAGTGGATTTGTTACAGCTGTCATGAAAACTTAAAGATGGGGAAAATGCCGGCCATTGCTGTAAACAATATGTTAGAGCTATCACCAATTCCTCCAGAGCTCAGTAATCTTAATATACTTGAAAGGCACATCATAGCACGGTACATACCATTTGCAAAAATAATCAGTCTTCCTAAAGGCCAGCAGAAATTAATACATGGTGGAATTGTTTGCGTACCTTCAGACATTGAATCAACAGTCAATGCTTTGCCTAGACCTAGCAGCCAGTCACAGCTTTTGAAAGTGAAGTTGAAAAGAAGAATGAATTATACAGGGCATTACCAGTTCCAAACTGTAGACATGATCAAAGTATTACGTGCCTTATCAAAACTGAAAGATATGCATTCAGAGTACAAGGATATAACCATAACTAATGAAACACAAGCTTTTGAGGATGGAATGAGTAGCTTGACAGATGAAAATGATGTCAGTGCTGCAGGGGAGGTTGATCTAATGGAGACTGATGCAGTGGATGAGTGTGACATTACTGACCTAGGACATTCAGAAATAAATAGTGAAGGCAATCAGCTTAATAATGAAACCCATGAGTTACATGATAACCAAGATTCACTTGACACTGAGCAGGACACAAGTCAGCAAAATGGTGGATGCTCTATAGATTCATGCTTACAGCCAGCTGATATTGCACAGGAAATGATAACATTTGGTGAAGGTATATTCACTGTGGCACCAGCTGAAGGAAACAGACCAGTGAGTTTTTTCAGAGTTCCTAAACTAGAGGCAATGGCTTTCCCTGTGCAGTTCCCCACTGGAATGAACACTTTGGATGAAACACAAAGACCAATGAAATTATCGCCAAGCAGATATTTCAATGCACGTCTATTTTGTGTTGACAATCGATTTGCTCTCGACTCCAATTACATTTTTTTCTCACAATTTATCACAGAAATGCATTTGGCAAAGTCTTCTATGTCTATTCAACTGCGTAAAGGAAAACCTATGACCAGAGATGGACGCAAAATCACTGCAAGAATGCTCCAAGACAAACGTGAAGTGGAAAAACTGGTACGCAACAGAGATGCCACTCGATTCATGCAACCTTTGAGAGGAACACCTTCCTACTGGGAAAAAACCCTCAGAGACCTCTTTGCAATGCTTCGCCAGCTGGGTACCCCAACATTCTTCTGTACATTTAGTGTTGCTGAAATGAGATGGCCAGAGGTCATACAAACAATAAAGGCACAGCAAGGAGAGCAGGTTGACTTTTCTGAGCTCGACTGGGCATCAAAATGTGAGATTTTACGTAGTAACCCTGTCACCACCATGCGCATGTTTGACAAGCGTGTTGATGCACTTCTCAGACACCTACTTTTGTCACCAGCACAGCCCATTGGTGAGGTCATTGACTACTTTTTTCGAGTGGAGTATCAAGCTAGAGGTTCGCCTCATATACATATGTTGGTTTGGTGTAAGAACGCACCTGTATTTGAGGAGGACCCAGATGAGAAAGTGTGTGAATTTGTGGACAAGTACATAACATGTCAGCTGCCTGACCCAAATACAGACCCTGAGCTTTTCAAAATAGTGACAGAGGTGCAAACCCACAGCAAAAGGCACTCCAAGTCATGTAAGAAAGGAAATAAGCACTGTCGGTTTGGATTTCCGAAACAGCCTGTCGAGAGCACATTTATAACACGCCCAATGCCAGCAGAGCTGATGGACGAATCTGACGATGAATCTGATCATGACCGCTCTTCCATTTCTCCTGAAGACGCCAAAACTAAGCTGAGGCCTTTATGGGAATTGCTGAATAATCCAACAACATCATTTGAAAGCATCCCACAGCTACTTGCCCAATGCAACTTAAGCTATGAGGAATACCTAAACTGTGTCAGTTCATTAACAACATCCAGTGTGCTAGTAATGAAGCGCCAACCAAAGGACTGCTGGATTAATGGCTATAATGAACATTTGTTAAGGGCCTGGAATGCAAACATTGATATTCAGTTCATCCTGAACCCTTATTCCTGTCTGATGTACATCTTGTCATACATTTCCAAAGCTGAACATGAGATGAGTGAGTATTTGAAAAGAGTTGTCTCTGATACTTCTCAATCCAATACCTCTGACTGTGAGGAAATGAAACAAATCATGCACGCATACTCCAAAAACAGAGAGGTTAGTGTTCAAGAGGCTGTTGCACGAGTCTGTAGCTTGAAACTGAAGTCTTGCTCTCGAAACGTGATATTTATACCCACTGATGACAATGCTTTGAAAATGAGCGTCCCTTTAAGGTACCTGAATGACAGAATCCCTGATTCAGAGAATGTTTGGATGTCCGGAATGGCAGACAAATACAAAAACAGACCAGATACACCAGAGTTTGCGACAATGTTTATGGCAGAGTTTGCTTCCACTTATAGAGTTGTGTATGGAAGGCAGAAACAAGGAAAAAAGGTTTTGCCACTTCAAAATGAAATGGGCTTCATTCAGAAGCGAACGAAAGGAAAGCCTGCCATTATCAGATACGCCCGATTTTCTGAGCAAAAAGCTCCAGAGAAATTCTATGGCACATTGCTCAAACTGTACCTCCCTTATCGTTCAGATTCACAGCTGAAACCCAGAGGTTTTCCAACATATGAGTCATTTTACACGTCAGGTTCTATACGTCTTCCTGGAAGAGACTATAATGAGAGAGTAGTTTCTGTTGTCAAGGAGAACAGGTCACAATTTGAAAAGAACAGTGATGCAATAGAGAAAGCTATTGAGAACATAGAAGAAAATGGACCTATGGAGGATGCATGGACAACACTTGCACCTGAGACAGAGCTTCTTCGGCTTGAGTGCATTTCTGAGCGTGAGGAAATAAATCCAGACGAAATGAATGAACGGGATGACATTCCTGAATATAGCTCAAGTACCACAGACAGAGGAAGTGCAGCACCAATGTTTGAGGCTCCTCAAATAGACCCTACTGTAGTCCGTAACATGTATCAAAATCTAAATCAAACGCAGGCATCTATATTCTATACAGTGCGTAAATGGTGCATGAGACGAGTGTGTGGACAGAGTGCCGATCAGTTTTTTTACTTTGTCACTGGTGGAGCTGGAACTGGCAAATCTCACCTTATCAAATGCATCTACACAGAGGCATCAAAGATACTCCGCAAGTTACCCCGCATCACAGAGGAAAGAGACATGTCCATGCCCACTGTCCTTCTCACAGCATTTACTGGCACAGCAGCTTTTAACATATCTGGCAAGACACTGCATTCTGTCCTGAAACTGCCAAGAAGCCTTAAACCACCTTACCAGTGTCTTGGAAACCGTCTAGATGAAGTGAGAGCAACCTTGTCCAATGTTGAAATAATTGTCATTGATGAAGTGTCCATGATATCAAAATCACTCTTTGCATATGTCAATTGGAGACTGCAAGAAATCAAAGGCAGCAAGAAACCCTTTGGCGGAGTCTCAATCCTGGCCTGTGGTGATTTCAACCAGATAAGTCCCCCCGGTAAAGCCAAACCTCTCTGTGTGTTTGAGGATCATGTTCTTGATATCTGGAAGGATCGATTCAAAGTAGTCACTCTCACAGAAATCATGCGCCAGAAAGACGATGTGCCATTTGCTGAGCTGCTCAACAGGATAAGGGTGAAATGTAAAGGAGAGGCATTATCTGAAGCAGACAGAGCTCTACTTGGCCAGGCCATATGTCAACCTGATGACTGTCCCAAAGACATTCTGCATGTTTTTGCTACAAATAAACAAGTAAACCAACACAATGCAAACACAATATCTGCTCTATACTCTGAACTGGTCAACATTGATGCACATGACTATAAGAAAGATCTACGAACTGGTCAGATGGAAAGGCAGAGAGCACCTTTTGAAGGACGTAAAGGGGATTTACCAGACAGACTACAAGTTGCTAACGGTGCACGTGTGATGCTCATGAGAAACATAGATGTGGAAGATGGACTGGTGAATGGTTCATTTGGAAAGATTGGTAAAATTGTTTATCACGTCCAAGATGGGAGATCAATTGTAAAAATGCTTGGTGTTGAACTGGACAGTCCCAATGCAGGGCAAAGACATCGCAATAAGGGACCAGAAGGACCAGACAATTTGGTATATATTGAAAGAGTAGAGGAACCTCTTAGTAAAAAGGGTGTGGTTCGTCACCAATTTCCAATGACTCTAGCCTTTGGTTGTACCATACACAAATGTCAAGGCATGACGACAGTTTCTGCAGTGGTCTCAATGCAGCGTATATTTGAACCTGGTATGGCATACGTTGCTCTCAGCAGAACTACCTCACTACATGGTCTACGCATAGTTGATTTTGATGAAAACCAAATATATGCTGATCCAGAAGTCACAGTTTCTGTGGACAGTATGCAAAAAGTTGAATTTGGAAACGCCATGCCCCTTCTTCACTGCCTCCCCACTCTGAGATCACCATCTTTAACACTGATCCATCACAACACCGAAGGACTGTCAGCCCACATTGATGACGTGAAGAGACATCATGAACTGTGCCTCGCAGACATTTTGTGTTTTACTGAAACACACCTTTTTGGCACATTTGTCCCAGAAAATATCCAGTTGGAAAACTATCAAATGTATAAGCGCAACAGACATGTGTCATACTCTACTCTTTCGCATTTTGCACAGAAAAATGGTGGGGGAGTTGCTATGTTTGTAAAAAACCATGTTCAAGCCCATCATGTGCCATACATACAGGGTGTGACTGATCTCGAATTCCTAGTATTGAAAGTTGTTGCTCCAGTTCCACTACTAATTGCAGTGATTTACAGACCACCAGATTACAACACAAACCTATTTTTGCCAAATCTCAGTAATTTACTGGAGTCTTTACATGTTATTGCTGATAGTCCAGTTATAGTCTGTGGGGATTTTAATGAGGACATGTTGGCCAATGGAAGAAAGCCAATCTATGAGTTGTTCCAGTCTAAAGGATTCACAAATCTCATTACCACCTCCACCACTGAGAAGAACACATTGTTGGACAACATCTTTATCTCTGATCCTCAGCACTGTGCCCATTCAGGTGTTCTACAAACATATTACAGTTATCATGATCCTGTGTTCTGTATTCTTAATTAATTTCAATACATCATTTGACACTGCTCCAATCCATTATATATCAACTTTATAATGAGGGGAAAACATTAATGAAATATGATGTACATTTTTTGTCAAAAAGTGATTAACAATTGTGCAATGTAAACAGGTTACCAAAATCAGGGTTGTACCCTAGTCAAATATAAAATTCCATGACTTTTCCCAGACAAAAACCTAAACTGAATTTCAATGACTTACTTTAGATCAAATGGTACAATTTAACCATTCACTCATCCACCCATTAAACTATCCATCAACATCCATTAAACAATCTGCCTATCAACATCCATTCAACTTTCTGTCTATCAACATCCATTACACTATCTACATTTAACTTTTAAACTATATACTCTGTCTCAGGCTTTAAGCATACAATATGGCTCTATTAAGACTGCCGTTAAGCAATTAGAATCCTATAGGCCAGGTGGCCAGGCCGCCTGCACCCTATCAGTTTCTTAGGCTAACCTTTTAAACTATCCACCTATTTGACTGTTCAGTCAGTCCAACTATATTAAACCTCATCTACCTAGTTCAGTCATTCCAACTATATTAAACCTCATCTACCTAGCAAATAATTTAACCTTTTACACTATCCACCTATTTAACTGTTCAGTCATTCCAACTATATTAAACCTCATCTACCTAGTTCAGTCATTCCAACTATATTAAACATATTAAACCTCATCTACCTAGTTCAGTCATTTCAACTATATTAAACCTCATCATGTTGGTTGCCAATTAGCATATCATCTGTTTTAACAATATATTTCACACCATATGTTTTGCACAATACAATATATCGACCAATGATTTCAGACTGTGTAGCGTCCAAGAATCTTTTACTTTTTTAGAGCGGGAGATGAACAAATGGACATTGAATAATTCAAAGTTGGGCTACTCAAACAATAAAGCTGTCCTCCAAAGAGGAGGGGTGGTGGTGGGTTAATATAAGCCTGACTGTACTACTGAGACCATTAGCATGTCTACCTGGATCATAGCTAAGCATATTTAAGCTTCCCCATGAGCTTAATATCCACCAAATGATATTTTACTAGTCATTCTCCTCCATCTTCGCCCACTTGAAGCTTTACAGTGCTTGAGAGTATTGCCTGATAGTAATATTTAAGATTGATGTTTATGTATACATATTACATCCAGACCTTGGGACAATGTCAGGTTTTTATACTGTTTTTACTGTTTTTAGCTGAACTGAATAATGAAATAGACCTTTGACTGCTTGTTTTCAATATCAAGATTAAGATCAGGATTATAATGCTATTTAATCGAAGGTCAAAGACTTCACACTCTACATCCAGAGGCTATTTGACTTGTATAGATTTGTGCTCTATGAACTGTCTCTGCCTGAATTTGAGGCTAATGATTTTGGAGGGATCTAAACATCAAACCTTTTACACGCTGACAATTTGAAACAGAAGTTTGTCTAAAAATCATAACCTTTAAAATCATATATTGCATTAATCAATTAAACAAACAATCCATTTATCTACCAAGCAAATCATTTAACCATAAACTATCCACCTATTTAACTGTTCAGTCACTCCAACTATATTAAACCTCATCTACCTAGCAACCAATATAGTTTGTTTTTACTCTGTATGATATTTTACATCATATTTTTTGCATTTTCATGCACTGTATTTCCTTCAGGAAATGCTTTTCTAGTTATTCTTCTTCTTCTAACGCAATTAATGCAGCTTCAACCGTTTAACGTAGAAACTTCATTCAAACTGCGTTGCGTAGGTCTTACTTATGACATGTGGGCTTTGTATTTTTCATCTTTGTAACTTTTATACTTTTTAAACTATTAATTAAAAACTGCTCAAAATTTCCCCATAGACTTAACATGGGCTGATGACATCACAATGGACTAATTAACTTGATTTGCACCTGGTATCATCTTCCAGCTGCTCATCTAGGCCCCATCAAAGAATCAGTTCAACTGATTGCACCTGTATCAACTGCTTTCTACTGAACTAGACCAACTCTCTCTGTCTCTCCATTCTACAAGGATATAAGACACATTTCCTCCAACTTTCTATCCATTCATCCTCTTCAAACCATTCAATCATCCACCCATTAAACTATCCATCAACATCCATTAAACAATCTGCCTATCAACATCCATTCAACTTTCTGTCTATCAACATCCATTACACTATCTACATTTAACTTTTAAACTATATACTCTGTCTCAGGCTTTAAGCATACAATATGGCTCTATTAAGACTGCCGTTAAAGCAATTAGAATCCTATGGCAGGTGTTCGGGCCAGCTGCATCAACTGCCAGTCTCAGGCTTTAAGCATACAAACTGGCCCTACTAAGACTACACATCCTGTCCAACTGCTTCCTCTGCCAAAAACTGTTTCAAAATAAAAGTCCTCACTACAATATTTCACTGTTAAACAATTTAACCCTTTAAACTACTGAACTTTTTAACTGTTCAGCCATTGTAACTGTTACTTGTCATCAACTATGACTCCTACCCACTGTAGCTAGTTAGCATGGTTAACATAGTTAGCATGCTAGCATGTTAGCATGCTAGTTAGCATTTTTAGCAAAACTGCTAAAAATGATTAGCTAAGTTAGCTAAGTCACATGGTTAGCATAGTTAGCATGTTAGCATGCTAGTTAGCATTTTTAGCAAAACTGCTAAAAACGATTAGCTAAGTTAGCTAAGTCACATGGTTAGCATAGTTAGCATGCTAGCATGTTAACATGCTAGTTAGCATTTTTAGCAAAACTGCTAAAAATGATTAGCTAAGTCACATGGTTAGCATAGTTAGCATGCTAGCATGTTAGTTAGCATTTTTAGCAAAACTGCTAAAAATGATTAGCTAAGTTAGCTAAGTAACATGGTTAGCATAGTTAGCATGCTAGCATGTTAACATGTTAATTAACATTTTTAGCAAAACTGCTAAAAATGATTAGCTAAGTCACATGGTTAGCATAGTTAACATGCTAACATGCTAGTTAGCATAACTACTAAAAATGAAAACATTAGCTAAGTTAAGTAACTTGGTTAACATTATTATCTTTGATAACATAGTTAGCATAACTGCTAGCAAACATTAGAGCCATTCCAACTGTCAGTTATCGTCAATTATCTACCTAAATAATTTAACCATTTAAATTATCCACCTATTTACCCGTTCAATCATTCCAACAATATTAAACCTTATCTACCAAGCAAATCATTTAACTATATAAACTATCCACCTATTTAACTGTTTAGTCATTCCAACTATATTAAACCTCATCTACCTAGCAAATAATTTAACCAGATGAACTCATCATATTTTTGCATTTTCATGCACTGTATTTCCTTCAGGAAATGCTTTTCTAGTTATTCTTCTTCTTCTTCTAACGCAGTTAATGCAGCTTCAACCGTTTAACGTAGAAACTTCATTCAAACTGTGTTGCGTAGGTCTTACTTATGACATGTGGGCTTTGTATTTTTCATCTTTGTAACTTTTATACTTTTTAAACTATTAATTAAAAACTGCTCAAAATTTCCCCATAGACTTAACATGGGCTGATGACATCACAATGGACTAATTAACTTGATTTGCACCTGGTATCATCTTCCAGCTGCTCATCTAGGCCCCATCAAAGAATCAGTTCAACTGATTGCACCTGTATCAACTGCTTTCTACTGAACTAGACCAACTCTCTCTGTGTCTCTACATTCTACAAGGATATAAGACACATTTCATCCAACTTTCTATCCATCCATCCTCTTCAAACCATTCACTCATCCACCCATTAAACTATCCATCAACATCCATTAAACAATCTGCCTATCAACATCCATTCAACTTTCTGTCTATCAACATCCATTACACTATCTACATTTAACTTTTAAACTATATACTCTGTCTCAGGCTTTAAGCATACAATAAATATGGCTCTATTAAGACTGCCGTTAAGCAATTAGAATCCTATGGCAGGTGTTCGGGCCAGCTGCATCAACTGCCAGTCTCAGGCTTTAAGCATACAAACTGGCCCTATTAAGACTACACATCCTGTCCAACTGCTTCCTCTGACAAAAACTGTTTCAAAATAAAAGTCCTCACTACAATATTTCACTGTTAAACAATTTAACCCTTTAAACTACTGAACTTTTTAACTGTTCAGCCATTGTAACTGTTACTTGTCATCAACTATGACTCCTACCCACTGTAGCTAGTTAGCATGGTTAGCATAGTTAGCATGCTAGCATGTTAGCATGCTAGTTAACATTTTTAGCAAAACTGCTAAAAATGATTAGGTAAGTTAGCTAAGTCACATGGTTAGCATAGTTAGCATGCTAATATGTTAGCATGCTAGCATGTTAGCATGGTAGTTAGCATTTTTTAGAAAACTGCTAAAAATGAATAGCTAAGTTAGCTAAATAACATGGTTAACATAGTTAGCATGCTAGCATGTTAGCATGCTAATTAGCATTTTTTACAAAACTGCTAAAAATGATTAGCTAAGTTAGCTAAGTAACATGGTTAGCATAGTTAGCATGCTAGCATGTTAGCATGCTAGTTAGCTTTTTTTAGAAAACTGCTAAAAATGATTAGCTAAGTTAGCTAAGTAACATGGTTAGCATAGTTAGCATGCTAGCATGTTAGCATGCTAGTTAGCATTTTTTACAAAACTGCTAAAAATGATTAGCTAGGTTAGCTAAGTCACATGGTTAACATAGTTAGCATTGCTAACATGCTAGTTAGCATAACTACTAAAAATGAAAACATTAGCTAAGTTAACTAAGTTAAGTATTATCCACCTATTTAACCGTTCAATCATTCCAACTATATTAAACCTTATCTACCAAGCAAATCATTTAACCATATAAACTATCCACCTATTTAACTGTTCAGTCACTCCAACTATATTAAACCTCATCTACCTAGGAACCAATATAGTTTGTTTTTACTCTGTATGATATTTTACATCATATTTTTTGCATTTTCATGCACTGTATTTCCTTCAGGAAATGCTTTTCTAGTTCTTATTATTCTTCTTGTAACGTAGCTAATGTAGCTTCAACCGTTTAACGTAGAAACTTCATTCAAACTGCGTTGCGTAGGTCTTACTTAGGACATGTAGGCTTTGTATTTTTCATCTTTGTAACTTTTATACTTTTTAAACTATTAATTAAAAACTACTCAAAATTTCCCCATAGACTTAACATGGGCTGATGACATCACAATGGAGTAATTAACTTGATTTGCACCTGTATCTTCTTCCAGCTGCTCATCTAGGCCCCATCAAATAATCAGTTCAACTGATTGCACCTGTATCAACTGCTTTCTACTGAACTAGACCAACTCTCTCTGTGTTTCTCCATTCTACAAGGATATAAGACACATTTCATCCAACTTTCTATCCATTCATCCTCTTTAAACCATTCACTCATCCACCCATTGAACTATCCATCAACATCCATTAAACAATCTGCCTATCAACATCCATTCAACTTTCTGTCTATCAACATCCATTACACTATCTACATTTAACTTTTAAACTATATACTCTGTCTCAGGCTTTAAGCATACAATATGGCTCTATTAAGACTGCCGTTAAGCAATTAGAATCCTATGGCAGGTGTTCGGGCCAGCTGCATCAACTGCCAGTCTCAGGCTTTAAGCATACAAACTGGCCCTATTAAGACTACACATCCTGTTCAACTGCTTCCTCTGCCAAAGCCTGTTTCAAAATAAAAGTCCTCACTACAATATTTCACTGTTAAACAATTTAACCCTTTAAACTACTGAACTTTTCAACTGTTCAGCCATTGTAACTGTTACTTGTCATCAACTATGACTCCTACCCACTGTAGCTAGTTAGCATGGTTAGCATAGTTAGCATGCTAGCATGTTAGCATGCTAGTTAGCATTTTTAGCAAAACTGCTAAAATGATTAGCTAAGTTAGCTAAGTCACATGGTTAGCATAATTAGCATGTTAGCATGCTAGTTAGCATTTTTTACAAAACTGCTAAAATGATTAGCTAAGTTAGCTAAGTAACATGGTTAACATAATTAGCATGTTAGCATGCTAGTTAGCATAGTTATCATAAGTAATAAAAATTATTAGCTAGGTTAACTAAGTCATATGGTTAGCATAGGTAACATTTTAACATTGTTAACATGCTAGTTAGCATAGTTACTTGGTTAGCATTATTATCTTTGTTAACATAGTTAGCATAACTGCTAGCAAACATTGGAGCCATTCCAACTGTTAGTTATCGTCAACTATCTGCCTAAATAATTTAACCATTTCAATTATCAACCTATTTAACTGTTCAGTCATTCCAACTATAGTAAACCTTATCTACCAAGCAAATAATTTAACGATATGAACTCATCATATTTTTGCATTTCCATGCACTGTATTTCCTTCAGGAAATGCTTTTCTAGTTACAGTGCATGAAAATGCACTGTACTGTTCTTCCTAGGCTTCTTCTGATTATTATTCTTCTTCTAACGCACTTAATGCAGCTTCAACCATTTAACGTAGAAACTTCATTCAAACTATGTTACGTAGGTCTTACTTAGGACATGTGGGCTTTGTAATTTTCATCTTTGTAACTTATATACTTTTTAAACTATTAATTAAAAACTAATCAAAATTTCCCCATTGACTTAACATTGGGC
This sequence comes from Alosa pseudoharengus, assembly GCF_046254945.1. Taxonomy (NCBI): domain Eukaryota; kingdom Metazoa; phylum Chordata; class Actinopteri; order Clupeiformes; family Clupeidae; genus Alosa; species Alosa pseudoharengus. The sequence goes on along the minus strand of NW_027468598.1, from coordinate 1,536,533 downwards.
CTTTATGACATCACAGCAATTAGAATCTTCTGCCAGATGGCCAGGCCAGGTGGCCAACTGTCAGTTTCTCAGGCTTTAAGCATACAGTCTCATTCTATAAGACTACACATCCTGTTCAACTGCTTCCTCTGCCAAAAACTGTTTCAAAATAAAAGTCCTCACTACAATATTTCACTGTTAAACAATTTAACCCTTTAAACTACTGAACTTTTTAACTGTTCAGCCATTGTAACTGTTACTTGTCATCAACTATGACTCCTACCCACTGTAGCTAGTTAGCTAAGTTAGCTAAGTAACTTGGTTAGCATAGTTAGCATGCTAGCATGTTAGCATGCTAGTTAGCATTTTTAGCAAAACTGCTAAAAACGATTAGCTAAGTTAGCTAAGTCACATGGTTAGCATAGTTAGCATGCTAGCATGTTAGCATGCTAGTTAGCATTTTTAGCAAAACTGCTAAAAATGATTAGCTAAGTTAGCTAAGTCACATGGTTAGCATAGTTAGCATGCTAACATGTTAGCATGCTAGTTAGCATTTTTAACAAAACTGCTAAAAATGATTAGCTATGTTAGCTAAGTAATATGGTTAGCATAGTTAGCATGCTAACATGTTAGCATGCTAGTTAGCATTTTTTACAAAACTGCTAAAAATGATTAGCTCAGTTAGCTAAGTCACATGGTTAGTATAGTTAGCATGCTAGCATGTTAGCATGCTAGTTAGCATTTTTTACAAAACTGCTAAAAATGATTAGCTAAGTTAGCTAAGTCACATGGTTAGCATAGTTAGCATGCTAGCATGTTAGCATGCTAGTTAGCATTTTTAACAAAACTGCTAAAAATGATTAGCTAAGTTAGCTAAGTAACATGGTTAACATAGTTAGCATGTTAGCATTGCTAACATGCTAGTTAGCATAACTACTAAAAATGAAAACATTAGCTAAGTTAACTAAGTTAAGTATTATCCACCTATTTAACCGTTCAATCATTCCAACTATATTAAACCTTATCTACCAAGCAAATCATTTAACTGTATAAACTATCCACCTATTTAACTGTTCAGTCATTCCAACTATATTAAACCTCATCTACCTAGCAACCAATATAGTTTATATAGTATATATTTTTTGCATTTTCATGCACTGTATTTCCTTCAGGAAATGCTTTTCTAGTTATTATAGTGCATGAAAATGCACTATACTGTTCTTCCAAGGCTTCTTCTTATTACAGTGCATGAAAATGCACTGTACTGTTCTTCCTAGGCTTCTTCTTATTCTTCTTCTTCTTCTAACGCATTTAATGCAGCTTCAACCGTTTAACGTAGAAACTTCATTCAAACTTTGTTACGTAGGTCTTACTTGGGATAAGAGTGCTATGTATTTTTCATCTTTGTAACTTTTATACTTTTTAAACTATTAATTAAAAACTATCAAAATTTCCCCATTGACTTAACATTGCCCTTTATGACATCACAGCAATTAGAATCCTGTGGCAGGTGTTCGGGCCACCTGGATCAACTGCCACTTTCAGGCTTTAAGCATACAAACTGGCCCTATTAAGACTACACATCCTGTTCAACTGCTTCCTCTGCCAAAAACTGTTTCAAAATAAAAGTCCTCACTACAATATTTCACTGTTAAACAATTTAAGCCTTTAAACTACTGAACTTTTTAACTGTTCAGCCATTGTAACTGTTACTTGCCATCAACTATGACTCCTACCCACTGTAGCTAGTTAGCTAAGTTAGCTAAGTAACTTGGTTAGCATAGTTAGCATGCTAGCATGCTAGTTAGCATGCTAGTTAGCATTTTTAGCAAAACTGCTAAAAATGATTAGCTAAGTTAGCTAAGTCACATGGTTAGCATAGTTAGCATGCTAGCATGTTAGCATGCTAGTTAGCATTTTTAGCAAAACTGCTGAAAATGATTAGCTAAGTTAGCTAAGTCACATGGTTAGCATAGTTAGCATGCTAACATGTTAACATGTTAGTTAGCATTTTTTACAAAACTGCTAAAAATGATTAGCTAAGTTAGCTAAGTCACATGGTTAGCATAGTTAGCATGCTAGCATGTTAGCATGCTAGTTAGCATTTTTTTCAAAACTGCTAAAAATGATTAGCTAAGTTAGCTAAGTCACATGGTTAGCATAGTTAACATGCTAGCATGTTAGCATGCTAGTTAGCATTTTTTACAAAACTGCTAAAATGATTAGCTAAGTTAGCTAAGTAACATGGTTAACATAATTAGCATGTTAGCATGCTAATTAGCATAGTTATCATAACTAATAAAAATTATTAGCTAGGTTAACTAAGTCATATGGTTAGCATAGGTAACATTTTAACATTGTTAACATGCTAGTTAGCATAGTTACTTGGTTAACATTATTATCTTTGTTAACATAGTTAGCATAACTGCTAGCAAACATTGGAGCCATTCCAACTGTTAGTTATCGTCAACTATCTGCCTAAATAATTTAACCATTTCAATTTTCAACCTATTTAACTGTTCAGTCATTCCAACTATAGTAAACCTTATCTACCAAGCAAATAATTTAACCATATGAACTCATCATATTTTTGCATTTTCATGCACTGTATTTCCTTCAGGAAATGCTTTTCTAGTTCTTCTTATTCTTCTTCTTCTAACGCGTTTAATACAGCTTCAACCGTTTAACGTAGAAACTTCATTCAAACTTTGTTACGTAGGTCTTACTTAGGACAAGAGTGCTATGTATTTTTCATCTTTGTAACTTTTATACTTTTTAAACTATTAATTAAAAACTATCAAAATTTCCCCATTGACTTAACATTGCCCTTTATGACATCACAGCAATTAGAATCCTATGGCAGGTGTTCGGGCCACCTGGATCAACTGCCACTTTCAGGCTTTAAGCATACAAACTGGCCCTATTAAGACTACACATCCTGTTCAACTGCTTCCTCTGCCAAAAACTGTTTAAAAATAAAAGTCCTCACTACAATATTTCACTGTTAAACAATTTAACCCTTTAAACTACTGAACTTTTTAACTGTTCAGCCATTGTAACTGTTACTTGTCATCAACTATGACTCCTACCCACTGTAGCTAGTTAGCATGGTTAACATAGTTAGCATGCTAGCATGTTAGCATGCTAGCATGTTAGCATGCTAGTTAGCATTTTTTGCAAAACTGCTAAAAATGATTAGCTAAGTTAGCTAAGTCACATGGTTAGCATAGTTAGCATGCTAGCATGTTAGCATGCTAGTTAGCATTTTTTGCAAAACTGCTAAAAATGATTAGCTAAGTTAGCTAAGTCATATGGTTAGCATAGTTAGCATGCTAACATGTTAGCATGCTAGTTAGCATTTTTTACAAAACTGCTAAAAATGATTAGCTAAGTTAGCTAAGTCACATGGTTAGCATAGTTAGCATGCTAGCATGTTAGCATGCTAGTTAGCATTTTTTACAAAACTGCTAAAAATGATTAGCTAAGTTAGCTAAGTCACATGGTTAGCATAGTTAGCATGCTAACATGTTAGCATGCTAATTAGCATAGTTAGCAAAACTGCTAAAAATGATTAGCTAGATTAGCTAAGTCACATGGTTAACATAGTTAGCATGTTAGCATTGCTAACTACTAAAAATGCATTAGCTAAGTTAACTAAGTTAAGTATTGTCCATCTATTTAACCGTTCAATCATTCCAACTATATTAAACCTTATCTTCCAAGCAAATCATTTAACCATATAAACTATCCACCTATTTAACTGTTCAGTCACTCCAACTATATTAAACCTCATCTACCTAGCAACCAATATAGTTTGTTTTTACTCTGTATGATATTTTACATCATATTTTTTGCATTTTCATGCACTGTATTTCCTTCAGGAAATGCTTTTCTAGTTATTCTTCTTCTTCTAACGCAGTTAATGCAGCTTCAACCGTTTAACGTAGAAACTTCATTCAAACTGCGTTGCGTAGGTCTTACTTATGACATGTGGGCTTTGTATTTTTCATCTTTGTAACTTTTATACTTTTTAAACTATTAATTAAAAACTGCTCAAAATTTCCCCATAGACTTAACATGGGCTGATGACATCACAATGGACTAATTAACTTGATTTGCACCTGGTATCATCTTCCAGCTGCTCATCTAGGCCCCATCAAAGAATCAGTTCAACTGATTGCACCTGTATCAACTGCTTTCTACTGAACTAGACCAACTCTCTCTGTCTCTCCATTCTACAAGGATATAAGACACATTTCCTCCAACTTTCTATCCATTCATCCTCTTCAAACCATTCACTCATCCACCCATTAAACTATCCATCAACATCCATTAAACAATCTGCCTATCAACATCCATTCAACTTTCTGTCTATCGACATCCATTACACTATCTACATTTAACTTTTAAACTATATACTCTGTCTCAGGCTTTAAGCATACAATATGGCTCTATTAAGACTGCCGTTAAGCAATTAGAATCCTATGGCAGGTGTTCGGGCCAGTTGCATCAACTGCCAGTCTCAGGCTTTAAGCATACCAACTGGCTCTATATTAAGACAACACATCCTGTCCAACTGCTTCCTCTGCCAAAAACTGTTTCAAAATAAAAGTCCTCACTACAATATTTCACTGTTAAACAATTTAACCCTTTAAACTAGGGATGTCCGATATTGGCTTTTTTGCCGATATCCGATATGCCGATATTGTCCAACTCTCAAATTTCGATTCCGATATCAGCCGATACCGATGTCGATATGTGGGTTATTTTTCTTCAAAACTAATTTAGGTAACATCACATATCTCCTGTTGTGGAATTAACACAACATGCTTAATGTTATTGTGATGCCCCACTGGATGCATTCTTGAATGCAACAAGGCTTTCCAAATGTTAACATTGTCTGTGCAAAATAAGAAAAATACTTCAACTTAATTTAGGGAAAAAAAAGTGCCATGTTTATTTTTTATTTTTTAATTGTCTCAAACAACAGTTTGGATTACACTCTCCCTGAGATAATCTTGACAATGCCCACAACAAATAGGGCAAATTTGACTTCTTCACAAATGATAAAACATTGTACCTGAACAACTATGTGCAACATAGCAGAATGTAAAGCCAACTACAGGCATAGTGTATGACAGGCTACCCTTTTTCTGTGTTAAATGAGCCTGCATTTGTAGGATGCTTCATGAACTGTTTCTTTAACTAAAACTCAATCACCTTAATTGAATGAATGCACAAATATGAGTCAATTACAATGTGGCAAGCAACTATACTGCACAATTTTGAAAACATTTGTTTGAGCTACAAAAAATACTTCAGGCTTGAGGTGAAGTACATAACGGACCATACCCACAATCAGGCTTGGAATTTCACCATTTTAGGGGCAAGGCCACTTGGCCTTCAGTTGGGCATATTTGGTGGGGGGCACAAAGGCCACATGTCAGGGCACCAAGGCCAAAGTTAAGTATACAGTAGTAGGCTATAAAAATGATCAACGTTGTATTCACTGCAGTAGACCTGCATCACATACAAAAACATAAAACATGACATATTACATATAATTGTAAATCATCTGATCATCTAATATTTTCAGATATCTAGGCTATATTTAACATTTATTTTATATTTGGCCTGTTATGAAATCATGTATTGAACAATTTAAGCACAGCTCAGCTTTAAGAAACTCAAATAGCCTAGATGCATGCTTAGCATTTTGTGATCATTAAGGCTACTTTCACAAACTCTTACAGTCAGCTGTCCTCTGATTTACCGATATCTAGGCGACATTTGTAATATTTGTTTTGTATTTGGCCCGTTATGAAATAACGTGGAACAATTTAAACACAGTGTAAAACTTAAATCCCAAATTTGGAGACATCCATGTATGTTGAAATTTACTGCAAATTCAAAACGGGATTAGTCTGGAACGGCTAACTGTACAGGGGACTGATTTACACCTTTCTGTTCGGTAAGGTCTGCTGTTTATTCTGATATATGGTTTGTCATATGTTAAATGAAGGGTTCTGAAGTATTCCACCGAGATGAATGGGTAGGGAGATGGACGCAAAACCTTCAGTAGAATTTATGATTGAATGATATTTACTTTTCTCGCGAACCGTTCACCACAGCAATTAGCGGCTAACATCGTTTAAAAGCTGAGAAAAAGCTCTTTCATGTGATACTTGTGATGTCTGTGTGATGAGTAGGCTACTTCGCGAGTAGTTCTTCTGAGAAGAATGGGTTAATTTGGACGCACTTTCTTGCGCTGTCACTTTCTCCACTGCGTAATTTGGCCATAGGCTAAATATATATCGCTATTAGTAGGACGCAAAGCAGAATATTTAAAGGGGGCACCAAGGCCACCGTGGCCTGTAAACCTCTGATTTTCAAAGGGGCGTCACGGCCAACTCAAGGGGCTACGACGGCCATGGCCAATTCCAAACCACAGACATAATGTTGAAACAGAGCGAGCAAGTTTGTTACTGCAGCCATCCACGCTTGTTTGTATGCTTCAAGACGCAGCTTGATGAGGTCATCATCTGTGCGCCGGTAAACGCTTCAGGAGCGCATAGGCACTATTTGGGTGTAACGCAAGCATTATTTTATCGGTTTTAAGGCAAAAAAAATCCGAACTAACAAAAAATATTTATCTTCTTTCAGTTAATTAAAAAATTTGAACGTCATTTTTGAGCAATTTTGACAGCCCTAGTCCACTGTAGGCTACGCCAATCGCTATAATGCATGTGAAATAGCACCATTGAGTAGCCTATGCGAAATAGCCTTAAAATCGTTCCGACCAAGTGGATTATGTGACTTGTCTGTTCTGAAAATTATAACCCTTATGAAAAACAATTGGCCTATTTTTTTTTTTTTTAAACGATATTTTTTATTCAAGAAAGGTAATACTGTACAGGATGCATATAAATAGAATATCTTGAATTGGTTTAACATTATCCCACCCACCCACCCACAACAACCACTTACTGCCTTTAAAGTAATTGGAATTAAGGATAATAATAATAATAATAATGAAAATAAGTACATAATAATAATAATAATAATACCAACAATAACTTTAACAGTATTAAAAAAAAAAAAAAAAGGGGGGGACATTCCACACTCTTACATTTTACATGCCTTTAGCTACACATGGTTGAAAAACACATCAGGGCCCTATTGTCTTACGGGAGAGTATTGAGCTTATCAAAATACAAAATCAACGGGTCCCATATTTTGTGAAATTCACTAATTGATCCTCTGGTGAAGTGCTTAATTTTTTCTAATTTCAAGAAAAACATTAGTTCACTGAGCCAGACAGACAGGTGGATCAGGAGATTTCCACTGTAAAGCTATTCTTCTACGGGCTAACAAAGAGGCAAAAGCAAAAGCATTCTTCTTATCAGTGGGCAACAAGATCTCATTAATCAAGACTCCAAAGATGGCCATGTCTGCAGAGGGTTTCACTTTGGTATCAAAAGCATCGTTCAAAATGTTGCAAACATATGACCAAAACTCTCTTAGTTTAGAACAGGTCCAAAACATATGTGACATATCTGCTGGTGTAGAATTGCAGCACTCACACCTATCTTGAATGTCAGAATAAATTCTGGATAGTTTGGATTTTGTGTAGTAAATTCTGTGAAAAACCTTGAACTGTATCAAGCATGGGCGGACTGGCCATCTGGCATACCGGGCATTTTCCCGGTGGGCCGACGCACCTTTTGGGCAGATAGAAAAGGCTATATATATATAATTTAATTATTTTGGCCAATGATCGGCCCAAACGAAGGACAATCAGCAGCCCATTGGTTACATTTCAATATTGACACTGGACTGATCCAATAACAGTTCACGTCAGGCCCCACCCCTCCCATTTTGGCTCAGAGCCAGGATTCTGTGAGCGCATCAAAAGTTAATTGAAGTTGCCTACACGAAATTGTGGCGGGTGCCGGTAGTGACAATTGTGCAAAATGAACACCAATGTAGAAGCTTCAATACAATATAGCAAGTAGGCTAGCATATGTCAGCAACATGTTGAAGTTCGTTGAGTTTGAACGAGGATATACAGAGCAAGGGACAGTGAGCAGGTGGTGGAGACAGAGTGCGAGCCTAGTTGAGGCTACAAGAACTCAGTGGTGGAGCAGGTAGGCTGTGACATGCCATGCTGACTATGATGATTATGATGACTTATTAATTGCGATAATGTAATGATATGGTTGCCTAATGATAACATAGTAAAGCCGTGCTGTGATTATGATAACAAATAGCGCAACTTAAATTTTCTAAATGAATGATTTGCAAACCCGGACAGCAAAATAGTGTCAAATCGACGTTAATTGATGGTCAGATTGATCAGTTTCCGTCAGACGCCCAAAATTCAACATCGATGGCATGAGTGGTGGTTCTATCCTGGGAGGGTTATCATGGTAAAGAAGGGATAAAAGACTGTAGACTGACGGAAACGTAGGTTACAAAACGTCACGTCATGCACAAGCCAACTAAGCTACAGTATATAACCTATAGGCCTACATTAGGCTACTGTCAGACACTAAAGACAATTAGTTCATGTAGCTGTACTATTCCAAAATGTACCAGCAATGTAGGTAGGAAGTATAGCCTACAGGAATAAAATATTTCCAGCAACAGCCCTGTTTATTTTGTGTTGTTTCAGTTGTCCTACAGTGATAACTGGTATAAATTACATCAAAGGGGTCATAGAATGCAAAACCGAGTTTACCTTGTCATAGATGAATAGCGATAGTTCAGTGGGTGAAATGGAGATACAGAGAACTTCAAAACCCCATCGACACCTCCTTCCTATGCAAATCTCACAATTCGAAACTCCCGCCATAAAACGGGCGAATCCAAACGAAGCTGCGAGTTTACGCAAACTCGCAGGTGGTACCTTATTTGGCTCTGGCCTGTACATTTGTCACGCCTCAAAATTTACATACAGACCAGCCCACTGGTGCTCTGAGCCCAGGAACGTGAATGGAGAGCGAAGATGAGACGAACACTAGTTTAGCTGCCTGCTCGTTGATATCCACAGGAATTATAAAGCAGACAGTTCTTCAAGGATATCGAAAATGAGCCACGGTCGTAAATGCAGTGTTCCAGGCTGAAACTTAGGCTACAAAGAAAGCGAAGACTCCATATAGTCTTCCCAAGGATTCAAAGTTCGAGGGGCATGGATAATGTTTTTCTACCAGAAGATCCCTGCAAAGTTCGACACTCCGTTATTAATTTGCAAAACATTTCACCGAAGGCAGTTTTCAAAACCTTGGACAGTTTAAAGATGGATTTGCTAAGCTGCTGTTACTGAGGGGCTGTTCCGACCATCACAACCGCATGCTGTAAGTATTATTTTGTCGCTAAGCAGTTATGCTGCTAACGTGTATCTAGCAAGTAGAATGTGTGATTTAGTTCATTGGCAAGGCTATTTAATTTTCCTGTGTGTCATTCGGATAAAACCTGTGTTGTCATGTTAACCTACATTTTACTATGCATGTTTGTCGAGATCTCTGACAGGTTATGTTCTCAGCAAGATAGCTAACTTAACACGAGTTTGGTTGCTAAGTTGTAATATAACCCACATACGTTTTTGACGTCAGAAGTGGAAACAACTTCACGTTATCAATTCAAATGATATCTAGTCGATATGTTGTCTAAATACCAGTGGCGGACCGTGCGTTCAGTGGTTAGGCCTTCAATGATGAATATTTTTTGACAAAAATAATAATAGGGGGGCGTTACGGCGGAGATTTTTTTTTTTACATTTCAGCGTTAAAATGTGTGCAATTTCCCAGCATTTCATGGTGGGGGAATAGTTTTCTCTCTCTTACGCGAGTCTGTAGCACTAGAATCTTCGTTACACAAACAATTAATGCTCCGATTGCTTATTGGTTAACAGATCACCCTCAGCAGCAAAGTAGGCTAGGCTATTTATTTACCACCCATATTCACAAGTACATTATAAACTTCTGCCTGCTGCTGCCAGTAAAGACGTGCAATTTAGTCCATGTCATATTGAAAGTGAACACCAAGTGTACTCAAGTATGGGTTTGTGCAGACTACTTGAAATATTTAGGCTATGGGTTGCCTAATTTATGTTCATGACTCGCACGCACATATAGCACTGCCACCGGTCTACAATGATGTGTCCAAACCATTTAGTAGCCTAGTTTAACCCTTAGAACCCTAAGCTGTTTTTAGGGCATTTTCACTACCTTTATTCATAAGGATTTATTCTGGTCATTGTAAGTGCCACACACATATATTATATATTGTTTTTTTCAGGAGAGTTTAGGCTATTCAGATCTGCCATCATTTCATGTATTAATACTAGCATTGATTTTATTTTGATTTTTAAAGAATTAAAATATAAAAAGTGTATTATAAAAATTCTTATATTTCGACATGTATCTCACCACTGCAAGCTCACAGCTCTACATGCATTTCATGTGTGTGTAGGGCAGACTGTCCTGAATCGGGCAATATAATTGCCATGTTGGAGGGATACTCTGGGGCTGAGCAATTTACAGAAATATTTGCTGTGTGATTTACGGAAATAAATGCCATTTTTTATTTAGTGATGAAAAATGACCTTTCTGCGCTCCATATCTGTGACACGAACTGATCTGACCTGACTTGACCCGAGGTTGCGTGTTAGCCTGCGTGCCTGTGTGTATGCAGTCATAATAATTCTCAACTCTTTATTGCATTGCCATGAACAAAGTAAAGGCAAAAAAGGTGTTTATTTGTTGAACAAATTGGGATGCAATGTGAGCCTTGAATTGGATGCCATGCAGGAATTTGCTAGGATCTCAAAACCGGAATATGAACATGCTTTGCCACATGATAGCATTGGATTATAAACATGCTTTGCCACAAGAACAGACACAAACGTGGGGTAAGTCCAGCTATATGAAGTTATTATTTTGCTGTCACTTCGTCTGTTTTATAACCCAGAAGGATGTACTTGGTATCAAATGATAGCTCTGAGTCTCCTCTTTCATCTGACATGCGTGGCATATCTATGCGATCACGGGTCCGCGAGTAATTCAAACGAGAGTAATGAGTGTGCAGCATTGGTTTGTGTACATGACGTTATTATTTTGCAGTCACTTCGTCTGGTTTTATAAGCCAGAAGGATCGATAAACATGGTACCAATGGATAGCCCTGTGCCCCCTCTTTCATCTGATATGCTTGCCATATCGATGCGATCACGGGTTCGCGAGTAATTCAAACTAGAGTAATGTGTGTGCAGGTGAATGCAGAGAAGTATAGACTGTAAATATGATGCAATTTGATTTAATTTCATGATTTTTTTTAATTTTCATACTTGATCGTACAGACAATTGTGTAGTCTCGTTGGAAAGCCCCACTTCTGCTCTGTCGTGCAATAAAGGTTTCATCTCGCTGCGATGAACCGTTCAGGAGCAATGTAACAGAGAAGAAAGGGTGTGTTTTTTGACGCACTTTGCGTCAATCGGGTTCTAAGGGTTAATCTGACATCAGCAAACTTGCTTCAGACTGTGGCTCTCCTATTTAGTTGTAGCTCTAACGTTAACGTTACAGTGCAACTGTTCTAGGTACACTGCTCTGATTACTTACGTGAAACTACAGTAGGCTATCCTACAGTGTTTGCCAAGCGTAGGCTATTTCGCGGTAGGCCTACACTATGAGAAAATGTCTCAACAGAAATTATAAAAAAAAATGTCACATCACACCACCATGCTATTAAACATAAAAGGATACAAGGATACAAGGAAGTTTATTGTCACATGCATATAGTTACTGGAAGTAAGAAATGCAGTGAAATTAAGTATGGTGTCAGCCTATTTGTGCATTTATGGGGGGGTAAAAAGTGCAGTAGAAGAGGGGTTTAGTAGATTAAGTGGCAAGGGCTGCATAAGAAAGGTGAGGGAGGATTGCGATTGGGGGGGGGGCGGGCACCAACAAGGAGCACCCAAGAGCAACAGGGGCAAGGAAAAACTCCCTTACCAAGGAAGAAACCTTGGGCATATCCACGGCTCAAGGGGCTAACCCAACTGCCAAGGGTCTTGGTGTGTGTGTTGGGGGGATGACAAGGGAGATGGGATAGTGTGCTGTGTATGTGGGGAGAGGGCAGTGTGCAATATGTGTGTTGGAGAAGCTTCCTCATGAGACAATGTGCTGTGTATTGGGGGGCGGGGGCAGTGTGCTGTAAGTATGTTGGGGATGTGTGTTGGAGAAGCTTCCTGATGAAATAATGTGCTGTGTATGTAGGGGAGAGGGGGGGGGGGCAGTGTACTGCAAGTATGATGTATGTGAGTGATGACAGTGAAGATGTGTGTGTGGGCAAGAGGGGAGTGAAGCAGTGACTGTGTGTGTGTGTGTGTATAGTGTGTGTGTGGGTAGGTGGGGGCAGTATGCTGTAAGTAAGTAGAGGATGTGTGTTGGAGAAGATCGATCCTGAAGACAATGTGCTGTGTATGTAGGGAGGGGGGGGGCAGTGTGCACCAAGTATGTAGAGGAGGCTTACTGTAGCAAGCAGTGTGCTGTATGTATGTGAGGTGATGACAGTGATGATGTAAGAGTGTGTGTTTTTTGTGTGTGTGTGTGTTGGGGATGGGGGGGGGGGACAGAAAGGCTAGGCAATCAAGGACATGGGTAGATAGATGGAGGAGAAATCAAAAATAATAAATAAAAAGTTCTATAGAGATGTGCAAAAGTTGGAGAAAGTCAGATGTGTGTGTGTGTGTGTGTGTGTGTGTGTGTGTGTGTTTTGACGTGTGATGAATAAGAAAATAAATAAAAGGTCTGCAGCATAGGGAGAGGGATGTAAAAGTGCTAAAAGTCATGTAGGTGTGTGTGTGTGTGTGTGTGGGGGGGGGGGGGGGGGGAAGTAGTAGAGTCGTTGTCTGGACTTCTTCAGAACATATTGAGTGTTAACAGTCCATGTTAAGTCTTCAGTAATGTGGACACCAAGGTATTTAAAACTTGTGACTCTCTCTACAGGTTGCCCGCTGATCATTAGTGGGGTGTAACTGTAGTTCTGCTGCTTCCTTCTGTAATCCACTACCATTTCCTTGGTTTTATTGATATTCAGTGTCAAGCTGTTAGATTGACACCACTGTGCCACCTCATCAACCTGATCCAAGTAGAGCTGTTCATTGTTGTTACTAATCAGGCCCAAGATCACTGTGTCATCTGCAAACTTGATGATGGAGGTATGACTACTGTTGGCTTTGCAGTCATGTGTGTAGATGTTGTACAGCAGTGGACTCAAAACACAGCCTTGGGGAGCACCAGTGCTGATGGTTAATGAGTCAGATGTCAGACCCCCCACTCTAACCACTTGTGAACGGTTGGTGAGGAAGTCAAATATCCAGTGACACAGGGTGGTGTTCAGTCCTAAGGCCTTCATCTTTGTGACCAAGGTGAGAGGTACTATCGTGTTGAATGCTGAACTAAAGTCAATGAACAGCATCCTCACATAATTCCCATTCCCCTCCTCCAGGTGAGTTAAGGTGGTGTGCATGAGGTTTGAGATGGCATCCTCTGTAGACCTGTTGGCTCTGTAAGCAAATTGGAGGGGGTCGAAGGAGGCAGGGAGGGATGAGCAGATAATGTTTTTCACAAGCTTCTCAAAACACTTCATCACTGTAGACGTCAGGGCTACTGGGCGGTAGTCATTCAGACATGATGGACTTTTGTTTTTCGGTACTGGAACAATAACAGACTGCTTGAGGCAAGTAGGAACTGTCTCTTGAGTCAATGATGTGTTAAAGATATAAGTGAACACAGGAGCTAACTGAGCAGCGCAGGATTTCAAAATCCTGTTAGAAATTCCATCCGGTCCAGCAGCTTTTCTACAATTAACCCTCCTAAAGGCATTGCTCACATCGACCTCAGAGACACAGAAAGGTGCATCCTCATTTGCTTCACATGCTGCTGCAGCTAGTGCAAGATAGTCTGTGTTTTTCATGTCAAAGCGAGCATAAAAAGCATTAAGTTCATCAGGGAGGTCTTTACTCACATTCATCATAGGAGGGGACTTTCTTTCAAAGCCAGTGATGGTTCGGAGTCCTTTCCACACTTGTGCTGGATCACCCTCCAAGAAATCAGCTTCAACTTTGTCTCTATAGCGCCGCTTAGCATCTTTAATAGCTCTACGTAAACTATAAGATGCTGCTTTGTAATCCGTCATATCCCCTGAAATAAGCCCAGCATTATAAGTCATGGTGTAAAAGTCTGGTGACCACTAAAAGTCACCAGATGTATTGCCGTATATCTATGTGTATTGCCCTAATGCTGCTAATGCTTGTTGGCTATTTTAGAATGTCTGATAGCCTGGTCTGATGGTCTGATTTCACCAATAATTTCCACAAAACTCAGGAGAGGCGGTTAGAGCCGAAACTGTAGTGTACCGTACGTTTGTCCTGTCCTCTGTCTTGCGGATGTTGCGTAGTGTCTCGCGGCACTGTCTTGCGGAAGTTGCATACTGTCTTGTGGCACTGTATTGCGGAAGTTGGCTAGTGGTATCAAAGATTCTAGACAGATCACGAACAAAGCTATTTTTTGTCTTTATTTGTTTCGTTGGAAAATACAATTTCAATGTCGGGATGTTAGGAAGACATGTGGCTTGTAGAAAGTGGGTTCATAACTTACAACGCTGAATGTAGGGCGACGTCTGGCCAATATTATTCTGCTGTAAAACATGTTTTTGTTTATCCAGCATTGTCTTGCTTAAGTTACGTTGTGCCTTGCAGAACTGTCTTGTGTAAAGGTGTGCTAGGTGTGTAGCGCTGTCATGATGGTTGTCTCGTGGAAAGTGTAAAGTTAGGTAAAACGCCAAATAAAAACACAAGTATCCGTTGTCGACCTCGGTTGCTTTGGAAATGTTTTGTTATGCCACCTAGGCCTATTAGGCTACCTTCCACCTCTTTCTGTTCTATTTGTTATTAACTTGTAGCCTAGGCTACTTGTAACCAAGAAATATATAAATCACTTTTTACTTACAACAAATAGCCTACGTATATTAAACACTTAATGTATATTGTTGATATTCCACAAGCAGCATTAGTTCAAGTTCAAGTAGTTTATCGTCATGCACGCATAAAGGGAAATATAATTAATGAAACTCCTTGTGCCAGCAATTTTTTTAAGAATAAATAATAATTGTTTTGATAATTATTATAGGCAAATGTGTAAATATTTAGGCATCTTACCAGGGGGGTATTCCAAGTACGAGGTTTAGTGACAAACCTGGGTTAGTTAACACAGAGTAGGTGGTAAACCTCCTAATAGAAGAGCTGTATGGCTTCATTCTCCTAACAAAACAATACCATAGGGCTCTTGTTGTAGGAGGTTTACCACTTACTCTGAGTTAAGTTACCCAGGTTTATCACTAAACCATGTACTTGGAATACCCCCCAGGTCTGTTAAGTCATAGGCTTGCTTAACCAAATGTTGTAGACATCCATGGGTAGATGATCACAAAAACAGACAACTGGACAGTTTTGGAGAACACATTTTAATTCTAAACATAAGAACAAAAAAGCTTTGTAAACAAAAAAGCTTTGTAAATCTAAATACGGAAAACCTTGCATGGTTCAGTTCTCTCTCAGAACAAAATACACCATAAACTTAACACCAAAAAAAATCAAATTTCCCCAGTACACACATATAGTAAATAATGAAATGAAGATAATAAATTGAAATCCAATAAGACATAAATAAATAAATAAATAAACAAATAAATAAATAAATAAATAAAAAACTAATACATGAAAAAAGAATGTATAAATACAGAAAAAAACAGCAATGCTTTGTTACTCCAATGCCGGATGCATGGACATGAACCTCTCAGCCAGAAACCTGCAGAAACCCTCGTGGTTCGTGACAATGTTGATGGAAACCTTCAAATGCAAACAGATTTCAAATTGGAAATAGCATGAGAATGTAGTGACAATATGCATGTTTGGTATGGTTTGGTTTATTTATTCTGAAGAAACCACACTGATCATAATATGGCATGGCTTTTATATTCAAATTTCCTTACCTCAGGCATCATTACGTCGAGCACAAGGTCAACATCTATGACATCTTCATCACAGATTATGGCAGTCTGTATCATTTTTGCCAGTTTTCTGGACTAATTGGGGCCACAAAAGAGAAATGAATCTTAGAACGAAAACTTTTTGCATTACTAATTGTATGTTTACTTAAAATAGTTGTTATTCATAACAAGTGCATTATTACTACATAAACTGTACAGTGTATTCATATCAATCAATTTTCTATGCAATCTAATGCTTTTCGGATGTCATCTTCAAATTCCTTATTTGACAGTTTATAGACGGTAGGTATAAACAAATCTACATAAATACTTTTTTCAAAATCACTAACATTTTCGATGCTGAAATGGCTATTTGCATGATGCAAACGCTGACGAAGTTCCAAAGATGCGGCCTTATCTCCCCTTGCTGCATAAGCCCCTCCATCCCATTCTGATGGAGAATCATCAGAGTCCTACGAAGTTTAACAATTTGTTAACATCAAGTATAATACTACATTACTAGAGCACTTGTAGGGGGAAAAACATAAATGAAGCCACATACGTATCCACATTCAGTGGCAGTTTCCTCCTGCAGCCGCATGTAAATTGGCCTTTAGGGGCCACAACGCCTGCACAATCTGTGTGCAACCATCCTTTACAGGACTCAGACTGCACCCACATCAGATGTTCCACTTCTGGATACATTTTGCTAGGTGTGAAGAACACAGTGATAATCCAAGATTTAGAAACCCAATGCAACTTTTATACTTATATCACAACATTATGATCAATGGAATACTGACCCTCCACTGTCCAGCTTCTGAAACACACACACATTAATGTCCTCTGCCATACACCGATGTGCTCTGTCCTCCACACTCTTGAAGATTTCCTTGGTAGAAACGACATGTCCACAAAAACATTTATTTGCAATTCATTAATTAATAACTAATTTCATGCCCGTTTTAAGGATGTTCAGATCTTGCATGGTTCCTGATAGTCACCACTACATTCTTCTAAATGTGACTACATGTGACATTCTTCTGAAACACCTTTTGACCACAGCTGTTCAGGTTACCTGTAATTCAATGTGTGATTTCACCTGGTGGTCACATGACTCATTTGTGGAGTATTTAAGTCTTTAGTGCCATAGACATGATCTACCCATCATGTGCAAGGTAGTGAACTAGCCTTGTTCATAACATACTCTTCTCAATTGAAATTGAGAGTGGGTCTAAAAAGGCATAACAATTTTTTCCCAACGCACTGTTGCACACCATAAATCATTGAATCATAATACTCAATGACTCATCTCATCCAAACCACCCCTTGCCTAACCATTACCTCTAGCAAGACGTCAGAAATCAAAGAAGTTGAATGATAGCGACGGAGATATTCCAGCTGAGGTCCACCCAGTATCTCTTGCCTTGGTTTTATCCCCCGGACTTCCATTTCAGCCATCTGTGTTCACAATAAGGGGAAATTAAGTGATGAGTTAAACTGTTAAGTTTTACCTTTCCCCAGTTCATCTAGCTGTTCTCTGAGTCTGACAATGACACTTTTAGCTCCAGCTCATTGAATCTCTTATAGGAGAGATGCTAACGGTCTAATCGGTTTCAATGAGCTGGAGCTAAAAGTGCTACTGACAGACTCCGAACGGCTGGATGAACTGGGGAAAGGTAAAACTCAATTGTTCAACTCGAGGGGAGGTGGAAAATGAGTGTATTTCTCCAAATGGTGGAGTATCGCTTTATATTATAACAAACAGATTAATAATAATTCTTAACATACCGTACAGACAAAGACGCCACAGTTCTGAGAGGTCCCATGTCCCCTGAAAGGCCTGGCTGTATTTGAAAACAGATGCATGTTTTCCTGTTCTTTTTTGCATAGAGCAGAAATAACTTCAATATAGCTGCAAGCAGCATTAACCCATTTAAGCCCAATTTTTTCCCAGACATGCAAATATGCAAATCATGTGTTATTAGCAACCCTTTGAAGTAATCAATAAATATATTTTTTTTAAATGTAGAAAAGTAGATGAATAAGTATAAGTATATATACTCTTTTGATCCCGTGAGGGAAATTTGGTCTCTGCATTTATCCCAATCCGTGAATTAGTGAAACACACACAGCACACAGTGTACACAGTGAGGTGAAGCACACACTAATCCCGGCGCAGTGAGCTGCCTGCATCAACAGCGGCGCTCGGGGAGCAGTGAGGGGTTAGGTGCCTTGCTCAAGGGCACTTCAGCCGTGCCTACTGGTCACCCTGGTCACCGGCAACCCTCCGGTTACTGGTCCGAAGTGCTAACCAGTAGGCCACGGCTGCCCTTAATAATATGCGTGTACTCAATTAAAAATTGCTCAAATTGTTTTTTGTTAAAATAAAGTTATTCTGACAGGATTTTACAAACTAATATGAACACTGAGACCAATGGCAATAATAAATATGAAAAATATGTTAACATTGTTTATTTACCAGGAGCTTCGGCTCGTTAAAATAGAACCATGTGTATATATCTGTGTGTGTGTGTATGTGTGTGTATCTCTCTGAGTGTGTGTGTGTCTCTCTCTATGTGTGTGTGTGTATATATATCTGTGTGTGTGTGTGTGTGTGTGTGTGTATATATATCTGTGTGTGTGTGTGTGTGTATCTCTCTGAGTGTGTGTGTGTATATATCTATGTGTGTGTGTGTATATATCTATGTGTGTGTGTGTGTGTGTGTGTGTATATCTGTGTGTGTGTGTGTGTGTGTGTGTGTGTGTGTATTTCTCTCTCTCTCTCTCTCTCTCTCTCTGTGTATCTCTCTCTATGTGTGTGTGTGTGTGTGTGTGTGTGTGTATATCTGTGTGTGTGTGTGTGTGTGTGTGTGTGTGTGTATTTCTCTCTCTCTCTCTCTCTCTCTCTCTGTGTATCTCTCTCTATGTGTGTGTGTGTGTGTGTGTGTGTATATATATCTATGTGTGTGTGTGTGTTTGTGTGTGTGTGTGTGTGTGTGTGTGTATCTCTCTGTGTGTGTATATCTATCTGTGTGTGTGTGTGTATATCTCTGTGTGTGTGTGTGTGTGTGTGTGTATGTATGTGTATATCTCTCTCTGTGTGTGTGTATCTCTCTGTGTGTGTATCTGTGTGTGTGTGTGTGTAGGTGTAAAAGTATGTGTGCATCTAGATACAACATTCTATCCCACTGGTCACTATTGTGACCGTTAACATGTTTACTCATTTATACATTCTGTTATACATCCTGTATGTTTCAAGTTACCTCAATATGCCAATCTCCCAGTTCTTGGGGCAAGGGTAAAGGCACAGAGAGTCATACACTCTGATCTGTCTCTTGTCTCCATCTAAAACCTGAGATTGTGGTGGAAAGAAGAATATGAGCAAAGCATAGTAGTGCCAATATGTACAGCCTATTATTGCATTATTCACATAGTCCTTCTGTACAATCTAGATTTTTCACATTTACCCAAAGAATGAAATGGTTTCCACTCTCAGGTGTTGTACCACCAACAACTCTGGGGAACAAAACAACCATGTCTTGTTGAAGGCCCTGCAAATACGATGAAGAGTATAAAGTCATATGTATTACAAATGTATTTCTGTTGTGTTTCAGTAATTGGTTTGCCAAAGTGGGTAGATAAATAGATAGATAGATAGATAGATAGATAGATAGATAGATAGATACTTTATTGATCCCTAGGGTAAGACAGTAACACAATGTTTCAAATATTCAGAAAACAGATAAATAATATGTTTATTGGCATAACACCTCAACGATGCTCTTGTTACGTGCTGTTACCGCTCCAATGGTTTCGACATCACGCCACCAGCAAATAAATTCAAATGTAGGGAGGGCCATGAACTGTACAACATTTAAAAAGACACTTTAATTTGTGTTAATACATACACATGCACAGTATGCGCTTGCCTTATGTATTCTTACCTTATGTCCATCTGCTATCTGAGTAATCCTGCAGTTTACGATCTGTGGTAGTAATTCATTATTCATTTATTTTTGCTGACAATTGACAATGCATTGATCTTACGATTTTGATTTCTAATGGAAATCCAAAGAAACACTTACATCATCAGTTAGCCAAGGTAGAGCAGGTAGATCATTCTCTGACAGATTCTCCAGATATGGGAGAGGCAGAAGTGACCGAAGATCCGGTAGTCTTGCATGACAATCTGAATTTGATCAGTGGCTGTTGTCCGTTTTGTACCTCCTTATGCAATCGCACAAGCTTTTCCTTTGTATAGAACAAATTGTTATCGTTGACAGAGTTTTTGATAGTGCACAACTGTACTGTATCGATGTCATTTCTCTTTTTTAAGCATGGTCATCAATGGCCAGGACACCCAAATTGGTATTCTCAGTGCTGTAGTGACACTAACATTGTGGTGTGGTTCGTGTGGGCTACACAAGTTTGAGTTAATCAGACACAGCAGTGATGTGATATTCTTTTAACACTTTTTTTGATACAAAATAGGAAGGCATTTTCATCATCTCAATAAAATACAAATTACAAAATAGTATTTTGTATTTGAAATACATATTTTAAATACATGTATTAGAAATACTGCCCATCCTTGCCCATGCCCAGCCATGGCCCAATCAGTGGAAACTGACATAAAGATTTGCTCTGCCCCAAGTGTGGCCCATACGCCATAAAATGACTTATTGTTTTGTTATGCAAGAAAAACAAACTCACCAAGACCAAGGAGACGGTTGTTGTGGACTTCCATAAACAAGCACTTATGTCATATTGTATTTATTTATTATTCACTATAGTACTTGATATTTTGTTCTCTTCATACTCCAATGTTGTGTGAATGACAAATAAAGCATCTATCTATCTATCTATCAATCTATCTGTCGGCCCAGGTCAAAGTGTTGGCTGAGGGTTGCCTGGGTCCCCGGGCATGCACTGGCCCATACACTAACTGATCTGACTGAGTGTTGGCTGAATGTCAGCTGTGCTTGAACATTACTTGATAACAAAACACAAATCCAGAGCTACTACTTTAAAGCACAAGTCATCTTTATTAAAAAGTCTAACAAACAACTTTGAAAATTCAAAAATTATAAAGCAAAGAAGGATTTTTACATGTACAATTTTATGTAAAACAATTTACATCTTTTATTTAAAACAAAACAAATAAAAATGTCTAAGATACATACATACATACATACACACATACATACATGTACAATGATTCAAAGACATAAATGATTCTACATAATAATGATAACAATAACAATATGCTTAATTATAGCACCTTTCATTCACAGAATGCAGCTCAAAGTGGTTCACATTTGGAACATTTGTCATTGGTGACAGGGACAGTGGCTTGGTGTCACAGGACGGTAGCTAACTGTCTCAGGACAGTGTCTAGGTGTCACAGGACAGTCATCGGTTTTTATATAGAAAAGGGCCAGATAACAAGCATCTATAGTACTACTGTACTACAAGTCTATGTTATCAAATAAACATGAAACAAAACTTACCAATTCCTGCATAGGTTACCAGCTACGTGCAGAGCTAGCTGACGTTATGTGCATCTTGCTAACATGTAGTCCAGCTGACACTGTAACGTTACATTAGCCTATATTATTTTGCTTAATGAAGGCGTGTATCAATATATATTTTTTAAACAAAAACGGTCAATTTACTGTTCATAACTATAGATAGTCCTTTTCTTAGCCAACACCGCGCTCTCCCAATTATTCTCGTTTCTTTGTGGGTGCGTAATCCAGGGAACTCATAGAAAATAACAAATGGTCGCACTCCAAAAAGTCTTTTCTTGCTTTTAATTCATTTTAGCACAGGGGTTAATTGACAAACGTTTCGGCCTGATGGCCTTCGTCAGTGTGTTACATCCCTATGGCTACTTCCTAGTTTTAAATAGACAAGTTTATTCAATTAGTAGCACCTGTCCTCATTAGCTCCGTGAATTCAACAGGCGCTCCTACACATCAGGCCTCACCGGCCGTTCATCAGTTGGAGCGCTTGGTGTCTCCAAAATGCAACACAATAATTTACATTTTAACAACGCATCACCACATATCGTATAGTCAGACAATGATAAATACATAAGACAATAACATGTCAGTGACACTCAGAATGACACAATCACAGAAATGACGACAGATCAAAGTCTTCATTCATTCCCTCTGGTGACATAGAACGTAGGCGATACATCCAGAAAGACTCCCTCTGAAGGAGCTTTTTGTCTGTATCTCCTCCTCTTCGAGGTCTTTGTACGTGCTCTATACCAGTGAATTTCAGATCTTCTAAAGTGTGATTTTTTTCTATGAAGTGTCTTGCTACAGGTGAAGTTATATCATTCACTCAGTCTTGTTCTTAATTGTCGCGATGTTTTCCCAACATATAATAAATGGCAAGGGCATTGCAAAAGATAAATTACGTTTTTCGTAGAACAATTTATTAACGAATCTATTTTGTACAATTCTCCCGTGTGAAAGCAGCTGAACGTATTGGTTTTTAGCATGTGTGGACAAGCAGCACAATTTCTGCCAGGGAAGCACCCCTTGATGAAGGAGGGCTTCCCTGTGCGAATGACGTCCGACCTTACCAATAGATTATTTAAGTTACTCGACCTTTTATGAGTGAAGAGAGGTGGTGCAGCAAATGTGTTATTCAAAGAGGTGTCTGTTGTTAGAATATGCCAATGTGTATTCACAATTGATTTGATAGGTACCTATACGTTCAGCTGCTTTCACACGGGAGAATTGTACAAAATAGATTCATTAATAAATTGTTCTACGAAAAACGTAATTTATCTTTTGCAATGCCCTTGCCATTTATTATATGTTGGGAAAACATCGCGACAATTAAGAACAAGACTGAGTGAACATAAATCAGCCATCCGTAGGAATGATATAACTTCACCTGTAGCAAGACACTTCATAGAAAAAAATCACACTTTAGAAGATCTGAAATGCACTGGTATAGAGCACGTACAAAGACCTCGAAGAGGAGGAGATACAGACAAAAAGCTCCTTCAGAGGGAGTCTTTCTGGATGTATCGCCTACGTTCTATGTCACCAGAGGGAAAAGACTTTGATCTGTCGTCATTTCTGTGATTGTGTCATTCTGAGTGTCACTGACATGTTATTGTCTTATGTATTTATCATTGTCTGACTATACGATATGTGGTGATGCGTTGTTAAAATGTAAATTATTGTGTTGCATTTTGGAGACACCAAGCGCTCCGACTGATGAACGGCCGGTGAGGCCTGATGTGTAGGAGCGCCTGTTGAATTCACGGAGCTAATGAGGACAGGTGCTACTAATTGAATAAACTTGTCTATTTAAAACTAGGAAGTAGCCATAGGGATGTAACACACTGACGAAGGCCATCAGGCCGAAACGTTTGTCAATTAACCCCTGTGCTAAAATGAATTAAAAGCAAGAAAAGACTTTTTGGAGTGCGACCATTTGTTATTTTCTGTTCATAACTATAACCATAGTCATGTCAGTGTGACATGTACTTTTCCAGTGAATGTTTGTCTGTCTGACTGACAGAAGTTGCTCACAAAGTTCATCACGTAAAACAGACGTCAAAATTTGTGATGAACGGTTCCGGGTATTCTTTTGGAACATAGAGCTGCACAGTCCCGCCCACAGCCGATGCCGGATGTAAAAAGTCAATGCAATTTCTCCATTGACAATTGCGGTGTAAGCCATAAAAACTTAACTGCACGTGGTAGACTTAAAACCAGCTACGGTTGTACTAAGCGATTGTATATGCTCCTATAGACACCAAGAGTTCGTGGGGCACTAACCTTGTTTTGAGATAAATGCCTTTTATTCGCGATCTCTTGGATAAGTACTTCATTACCCACAATCCTGAACAATCCCACAATCCCACAGTGATGCCTCTGATTGGTGGAAAGGCCGTTATGGTCATAGTTTGAAACTTTCTCAGCGGAAAAATATTGACAAAGATGGAGGAGTTTTTTTACTGCCTATGGCGAAAATCTTAATGTGATTAAAAACTTTCTTGACGAATATTGGTACTTGTATCAACAAGGATTGGGGTTTATACATCACACGAACTTAGTCAGGGCCAATACACTATCAAATAGACCACTGTAATTGTTAGTTTAAACAGTCAAACTTTTCAGGTAGGCTAGCACTAGCCGACAGGCTAACCTTTAGCATTTCCGACATTGTATGTCATTACATAATGCAGCTAACTGTAGCGCCGAGGCTATTTGCCCCGTGTTGGACTTTCCCCTGTGTTCCCCTGTGTCTTCTGTTTTCCCGGCGTGTGTGTGTGTGTGCGTGCGAGAGTGTCTGTGTCTCCCTCTCCCTTCTGTGTCATAGAATGTGTCAATAAGTTCTGATGTGTTTTGATTGGGGGGAGGTGTCCGGGAGGGAATATTTAGGGGTTCGGATAGGTTAGCGATTGATAAGGGGAGGGAATAGAATAGGGGGTTCTAAGACGTCTAGTAAGTTTAGTCAGAGTAGAAGTGAATTACGTGCGAGTGAGTTGTGTTGCGTTGTGTTGTCTGCCGATGAGAGTGAATGACAAGAGATTGAGACGTAATTTATCAATATCAGTTTGTTATTTTGTAGTGGACACCTCCTGCTACCTGTACCTTAGCCTGTACATCCTTTTGAGAAATAAATAACCGGAGTTTGGAACGATATCCCAGCCTCCCCGTCTCCTAACTACTCTTCGGCATTACACTGGTGTCTGGAAGTGGGATCGTTACCTCTGCCGAAAATGGATGACATCGCTGGGCTGGTAAGGTCGTTCCCTTTACTTGGACAGACTAGGGACCCTGATAAGGATGTGCCCCGACATGGGCAGGACCACCGAGGTCCGGAGGGACAGAGAGCTATTGCTAGATGGTCTCACAATAACCCCTTTCTGCCATTACTACGAACCGAATGTTCATTAAGCCCTGACTCTAACGCTCGTGCCCCTGACAGTGACACTCACGTTCGTTTTCCTGTTGCTACTGGCAACGGCGAAGAGATCAACCGGAAAGTATTCAATAAAAACATCCGGTTCGCTAGTACGCCAATAGTGGCTAGCGGCGCTAGTGGTGGCTGCCCTGCGCTGTCGGAAGCTAACTGGCTAGCGGGAGAAGCTAGTCGCTACTCCGGTAGCAGCAATACTGTTTGCTCAATTGATTCACATCCCAATTGCCTTCTAAATAAAGTCGAGTCCTCTTCTACAGAAGCACTTTTTGCTCCTTCACTTCCCACACCACCCAGTTTTATGTGTCCAATACCAAACGCCTGCAACTCCCATCAGCTCCTTGATATTGAGCCCCTTAGCATGCATGCTAATTTCCCATCCGAACACACTAGCATTGCGGCAAACACTCTGCAAAAAGGCTCCGACGAGGCAACCCGTCTATTTTATACACATAGAGAGAACACCACACAGTTGCCAGACACTCGACCTTCACCCCATCAGTGTGCTCACTCCCCAGTGACTGGGCCTCACTGGGGGGTCAGTCATTCTACCGGCGGGCATGCTACAGCCACAGAGACTGGGCCGTCTGTCCCCCTGACCCCTCTGGTTGCACCTGAACCTGTGCGTAATAGAAGTTTCCTGAAGTTGGGCAGATACGATGGCCGTACCTCTTATGAAGCCTTTCGTGAAAAGTTTGAGCTAATGGCTAACTCTAATGGCTGGAGTGAAGAGGATAGAGTGGGGCAGTTGGCAGCTGCATTGGAGGGGGATGCGCTGCAGGTTTTTCTTGACGTCCGCGGCAGCCAGGTGACCCAGGCAGATGTTCTACACAGGGCATTGTCTCGTCGGTTCGGTGACACCACTCCCACTGTGTCACGCCGTCAGCAGTTCCAGGAACGTGTGCGGCAGGACAAGGAGACACTGGGTGTTTTCATGGCTGACCTACAGCACTTAGCTCAGTGCAGCTATCCATCTTTTAATGTGGAAGTGAGAGATGCCCTCACCTTGGATGCATTTATTCGTGGTCTGACACCCGAGAGGCTTAGGCAACAACTGCGGCTGCAGCAACCCACCACTCTCGAAGAGGCGCTTCAGCAGGCCCATGCCATTGAGGGGATTTTTGACGAACAGCCAGCAAGAACCGCGAACAGCTGGGGTAGCCGTCCTAGGGCCTTTGCCGTTTATCCAGGTGATGGTAGCCATCCTCCATCTGCTCGTAGGCCTACCTCTTTTGACCATGACTCTGCCGTCTGCTGGCGCTGTGGCAAGAGAGGCCACCTGCGCCGGGACTGCACCACACTGGACTCAGCTGTTGGCTCTTTACAGCAGGGAAACGGGAAGGGACCGGAGGAATGGGAGTGTCTCCTGGTCCTGTGTGCAGTGTAGAGTCTCCCGTCAGTGTTGTTTCATCTGATTGTGGCCTAGTCGAGTGCTGTCATGTATCTGCTGTTGTAAATAGTCATCCAGTTAAAGCTTTAATAGACACTGGTTCCACCGTCACTCTAGTCCACCCCAGCTTGTTAGTGAACCATGCACTACAACCCCCCAGTGTCCCTTTAACTACCGTCACCGGCGAGCATGTGCCTATGGTCGGCCAGTGTGAGGCGGAGATCCAGGTGGCTGGACAATGCTTTTTCATACGCGTCTGGGTTGCTGAACTTCCTGAGCACTGTATCCTTGGCATTGACTTCCTTCATGCTGCAGCGGCTGTCATTGACCTAGGGGCAGCATGCCTCAGACTTGGAGAGTCAAACACTGCGCCCATCTGTTTCAGCCCCTCACCCCTTCGACCACTGTTAAACTGTGTTGGCGTGCTCCATGCGGCTGAGAATCCTGACCCGCCAGCACCTGAGACCATAACCACTACCCCAGACCTTCCTGTGCCGTTTTCAGCAGCCTGCTCTGGGTCCGAGACTCCACTTCCCCTACGCCCCTTTCCTGCTGTAGTGGAACCTGAGCCTCCAGCACTGGTCACTGATGCACCAACACAGAGACACACCATCCATCAGTTGTGGGAGGACAACAGCGTAGGCCTTGATGAGTCACAAAAACAGATGCTATGGGCTGTGCTGGACCATCATCGTGCTGTTTTTGCTGCAACCCCCGGTGATGTTGGTAGGACCCCGTTGATTCAGCACAGCATTGACACTGGTGATGCAACCCCTATCCGTCAACGTGCACTTCGCTTGCCCCATTCTCGACAGCTGGCTGCAGAACAGTGTCTGGAGGAAATGAAGGCTGCTGGAGTCATCGAGCCCTCTGACAGCCCCTGGGCTTCTCCGGTTGTATTGGTCCCAAAAAAGGATGGCAGCTGGCGGTTTTGTATCGACTTTCGGCGGCTCAACGAGGTGACTGTTAAGGACTCATATCCACTACCCCGGATTGACGAGTCCCTGGATCAGGTGGGTGGGTCGAAGTGGTTCTCGTCGTTGGACCTCCGGTCTGGTTACTGGCAGGTGCCCCTCGCTGCTGATGCCAGACCAAAGACAGCGTTCACTACGGGGACAGGGTTGTGGCAGTTTAACACCATGCCATTTGGGCTTTGTAATGCGCCCGCAACATTCGAGCGGCTGATGGAGCGTGTGCTGCAGGGAATTCCCAAAGAAAGGTGTCTTGTGTATCTTGATGACCTGCTCGTACATGGCAAAGACTTTGAGTCTGCATTGCGTCATCTAGATGCAGTCATCACAAGAATAGCCCAAGCCGGCCTGAAGCTACACCCAGAGAAATGCAGTCTGATGCAACGCGCTGTCACCTTCCTTGGACACCACGTGACTGGAGAGGGGGTTGCTACTGAACACCGGAAGACCGAAGCTGTTCGTGACTGGCCAGCCCCCTGCAACCTACGACAGTTAAGGTCTTTCTTGGGTCTGGCTTCATACTACCGCCGCTTCGTTCCAAGCTTTGCCACTGTGGCTGCCCCACTCCACCAGTTGTCTCGGAGGGAACAGAAATTTCATTGGGGGCCTGAGCAACAACGTGCTTTTGACAATCTGAAGCTGGCTCTTTGTAGTGCACCAATCCTTGTGGCTCCAGACCCGAAGCTCCCTTTCATCCTGGACACGGATGCCAGCAATGTAGGCCTCGGGGCCGTCCTATCCCAGGTGACTGCAGATGGAGAGAGGGTCATCGAGTATTACAGTCGGTCCTTCAACAGAGCTGAACGCAACTACTGTGTGACCCGGAGAGAACTGTTAGCCGTTGTCGAAGCTGTTCGTCATTTCAAGCATTACCTGTGTGGCCTTCCTTTCGTGGTCCGGACTGACCATGCCTCCCTGCGTTGGCTCCTCTCTTTCCGTGAGCCAGAGGGTCAGGTTGCCCGTTGGATAGAACAGCTACAGGAGTTTCAGTTTGAGATTCAGCACCGGAAGGGAGAAAACCACCAGAATGCTGATGGGCTGTCCAGGAGGAGCTGTTCAGCTGCGTGTCCACAGTGCAGTCGTCTACCTGGTAGCGCTGAGGGCACGTTGCCTGACGTGTTAGAGGATGAACTGCTAGCCATTCAGTGCCGAGCCATACTACCGGCCTCCAACATGTCCTGGGCTACCGAACAACGTAAAGATCCAGAGCTCCAGGTTGTGATCAGCTGAGTGGAGGCTGGACAGCGCCCATCCTGGGAAGATGTAGCTGCTCATGGACTCACAGTGAGGGGCCTGTGGTCCATGAGGGATGGGTTGGCCCTACATGACGGGGTGCTGAAGAGACGCTGGGTGGAGCCTGCAACAGGTTTACCTAAATGGCAGACTGTTGTCCCGATGTTTAGCTGCGGATTGGTCCTCGCAGCCATGCATGGGCAACCTGGAGTGGGTCACTTTGGGGTGAAAAAGACACTGAAGCGTGTGCGGCAACAGTTCTATTGGAGCACGTGCAGGAGGGATGTAGAGTCCTACTGCCGCCGGTGTGACGCATGCACTGCCCGTAAGGGACCCGTGGGCCGTTCCCATGCTCCACTTCAGCAGAGGAGGGTAGGCTATCCGATGGACCGTATAGCTGTGGATGTGATGGGGCCCTTACCGTTGACACCCCGGGGAAACCGTTACATCATCGTGGCTGTGGATTATTTCACCAAGTGGCCCGAGGCGTACGCTGTGTCCAATCAAGACGCGTGTACTACAGCTGAGGTGCTCCTTGGAGGCATGTTTGCTCGGTTCGGAGTGCCTGCAGAACTCCATACGGATCAAGGGCGGAACTTTGAGTCCCGCACCTTTGCAGATTTTTGTCAGCGGATGGGTATTCGGAAGACTCGAACCACTGCTCTCCACCCTCAAAGTGACGGCCTAGTCGAGAGGTACAACCGCACCCTTGCCGAACAGCTAGCCTTGTGTGTGCAGCAGGATCAGAGAGATTGGGACCTGCAGATTCCTCTGGTCCTCATGGCAAGCCGCACTGCAGTCCAAGAGTCCACAGGTTGTACTCCAGCGCTGTTGATGCTTGGTAGAGAGCTGCGGACCCCACCCTCACTCCTCATGGGCCTACCCCCAGATGCTCCAGATGCCCCTGCAGGGCTTGGGTATGCACACCAACTGCAGGACCGACTCCAGCTAGCTCACGACTTTGCACGCCATCAAGCCATTCAAGCTGGAATTCGGCAGAAGAGAGCATATGACCACCATAGTGCAGGACGTGACTTTACTGTGGGTGAGTTGGTCTGGGTGTATGGGCCAAAACGGAAAAAAGGACGGTCGCCCAAGCTCGACTCAGCGTGGGACGGGCCTGCGTACGTGGTAGAGAGAGTTGGGGAGGTGACATATCGCATCCGTAAAAGACCTGGAGCGCGGTGTGTGGTCCTCCACCGTGATAGGCTGGCTCCGTACCGAGGGGATCGTAATCCCTTTGTCCGTGGAAGTCCGCGTCGTTCCCCTGGGGTGAACTGCCCTGAACCTGGAGGAGCTGGACACGCAGCGCCAGGGGATGGGTGGGGAACCTCAGAGGAGGGCGAGGTCTGTCATCCCGTTGCCCTGGTCCCTGGGAGTGTTCCAGGAACACCTGGAGGAGCTGAACACGCAGCGCCAGGTGGACCTGGAGGCAACCAGGTTCAACCAGGCTTGGGATTGTGCTGGCCAAACCCCGCTTCGCCTGCGCTTGACGACCACAGGGGGGAGAGGGCCCACGGGCGTCGGCCCCAGCGGAGACCAGCAGGTGAGGGCCGTCCAGCGGCAGCGTGCTCCTCCTCGCCTGTGCCTGACGACCACAGGGAGGAGAGGGCCCACGGGCGTCGGCCCCAGCGGAGACTAGCAGGTGAGGGCCGTCCAGTGGCAGAGTGCTCCTCCTCGCCTGTGCCTGACGACCACAGGGAGGAGAGGGCCCACGGGCGTCGGCCCCAGCGGAGACTAGCAGGTGAGGGCCGTCCATCGGCAGCATGCCCCTCCTCGCCTGTGCCTGACGACCACAGGGAGGAGAGGGCTCACGGGCGTCGGCCCCAGCGGAGACCAGCAGGTGAGGGCCTTCCAGCGGCAGCGTGCTCCTTCTCGCCTGCGCCTGACAACCACAGGGAGGAGAGGGCTCGTAGGCGCTCAGCTCACCGGCTCGCGGACGTGGGATCACGCGCCCACCGAAGACCGGCAGCACCGGACGACATTCCTGTGTCGCCCCTTGGTGCTGTGCTTCCGGGGACATCACCGCAGCGGCTCCAGCAACATCAGCCTGCGTATAGCTTGAGGCCCAGGAGAGGGCTTCGCCCGCCTCGACGCTTTGATGAGGCCATCTTTCCTCGAGGGCGAGGAACTTAAAGGGGGGGGGGCAGTGTAGCGCCGAGGCTATTTGCCCCATGTTGGACTTTCCCCTGTGTTCCCCTGTGTCTTCTGTTTTCCCGGCGTGTGCGCGTGTGTGTGTGTGTGCGTGCGAGAGTGTCTGTGTCTCCCTCTCCCTTCTGTGTCATAGAATGTGTCAATAAGTTCTGATGTGTTTTGATTGGGGGGAGGTGTCCGGGAGGGAATATTTAGGGGTTCGGATAGGTTAGCGATTGATAAGGGGAGGGAATAGAATAGGGGGTTCTAAGACGTCTAGTAAGTTTAGTCAGAGTAGAAGTGAATTACGTGCGAGTGAGTTGTGTTGCGTTGTGTTGTCTGCCGATGAGAGTGAATGACAAGAGATTGAGACGTAATTTATCAATATCAGTTTGTTATTTTGTAGTGGACACCTCCTGCTACCCGTACCTTAGCCTGTACATCCTTTTGAGAAATAAATAACCGGAGTTTGGAACGATATCCCAGCCTCCCCGTCTCCTAACTACTCTTCGGCATGTTAGTTTAAACAGTCAAACTTTTCAGGTAGGCTAGCACTAGCCGACAGGCTAACCTTTAGCATTTCCGACATTGTATGTCATTACATAATGCAGCTAACATTAGCCTACATGCTGCAACACAGGTATGAATATTATGTTTTAGTGAGTGTCCAAAGGGGTGAAAGCCACTTTAAATCGGGTCACATTATTGACTGTTGTGTGTCCGAGAGTCAGTTTGTGGGTTTTGTAAGGGTCAGCAGCATGAGGGACAAGACCTACAAAAGTGTGGTGAGTTAGCTAAGCAGGGAGGTTGTAATGTTAATGCTGCTAGCAGTGCTAGTTAACATTAGCTAGGCTACTGTAGCCTTCATACTGTATGATTCATATTAATCATTAACCTAGGAATACTTCGTGCATTTAATGAACATTTTGTGTAATAATTCACGGCAAATTAATAAACTGAATATGGTGGTCCAAGAGCAGACCATGCATCAGCCCGACTGAGCAGTGATGACAGCATAGGATGAGTCAGGTAACGTTATGAAGCACTGCCGTTAACGTTAACCGCTTTCACACACACGATATAAAATACACGATGATAAATATAAAATTCAATATCAAAACACTATTATTTACACGATTACTCCTGAAATAACTGCTATTAACTGCACAATCACTATATAAATATCACTGTTTGGAGGAAAGGGTTCGCTGCTGTCGCCGGTTGGAAATGAAATATTTCGCGCTGGTTCGTGCTGCTTATATATTTTTCAGTGAGGCCCGGTGGTTTATGGGATGAGTAGTTCCTTCGCTCGGAAATGAAAATATGTACACAGTCTTGTACCTTTGACTTTTTTTGGATTTTCTCTTCGTTTTTTCACTCGAAATGATATGTTGTATGCTTATGAGTTATGCCGTAGCTGGTTAGCCTGAGGTACCGTAAACGCAGTGATTCCTTGTGAAGGCCTGATGCGGGACTTAACAAGAGAAGACGTGCGATTGGATAAAAATGTATCGCACCCCCTCACTATTTGTTCACACGATCTGCCAATCAAATCACATATCGGACAGCGGTGGGATATCAGTAGTCGAGAACGATCGGGGAAGGAGAAGCAGAAGCAAATAATAAATGCTAAAGTACAATGTTATTAAAGACACTATTATTTTTAATTCGTTTGAAAATAGTTAGGCCTTCAGAGAAGGCTTTGAAGGCCCTGACGGTCCGCCACTGCTAAATACAATGGATTTATTTGCACGTTCTTATTTTAGAACATTACAAGAATGACAACATGACAAACGCAGCATGCCAAACAGATGCTCCAAGTGTGGCATCTTGTGGGGCTTAGAATATTAGCAAATGCTTTTGCTGTGAGTTAACAGCTTGGTGTGTGCATGCAAAAGTGACTCACTTGTGTTACAACATTTCTGTTGTTTGGTTAAGGTTTTTATCTTGCAGCCATGCACTTCAATGAGAATGCTGAGTCCCCACAACAGAAGACAGCCAAGGAGAAACTATGTACAGACTTGCCAAACAATTTGTAAGTTTAATAAAATATATTTTTTTATTACGAACAACAAATCAAAATGTGCAACAGTATAGGCCAGGGGTGGGCAAACTTTTTGGCTCAAGGGCCACATTGGGTTTTGAAAATTGGCCGACGGGCCGCACAACAACCCCCCCACGACACACGCATAAAAAAATAAATTTTTTATAGCCTATAATTTAGTATGAAAAGTATTTGTTTTAAAATATTAATTGCTTAAAAATATTGCTAATTTTATGCTGTTTAACAAATGTATAAATTGTGCACTGTCGCTTTAAGACAGACGCTTTAATTCACGTTTATTTCTCAATGATCTTCTGCCTGCTCCGCTATGGCTAGTGCTGTACCTACGGCTGGGCCCTCTCACAGTTTTTAAATGGTCAGTAGTGGGAACTACTGTTGCCTTCATGATTTCCTTTTAAAACTTTCTTATAAGAAGAAGATATCAATTATCAACAATCACAAGCCAGCTGGAACCTGCGGCTCTCTCTCCCTCTCGTGAGTGCAGACGCGTTCCTAATTAAATGGATTGCATAATGTTCACGTTAGATCTGCTGCAAAGGAGATAACTAAGAGTTAACTTAGTTTAACATGATGTTATCTCTATTTAACATGATGTTTTGACATTGACATTGTAAACGTTATCTAAGGAGAGTGAAAAGCAGTTTGCAGTAAAGCTAACCAACGTCGTCTCTATCGCAGGAAAAAAATAGCGAGCAGCCTGATAACTAAATGAAATGCTCGGCGGGCCGGATGAAAGTGCTTGGCGGGCCGGATCCGGCCCGCGGGCCGCAGTTTGCCCACTCCTGGTATAGGCACTAAAAATAACTTATCGATTCACACACAACAGGCTGTCTTAGACCTGATGCTACTGGTGTCGAAATCATCATCAGTACTGTAAACAAAGCACAATGTTCAGGGCCATACAATTTGTTTATTGTACAGTATACAGCCTACAATGCACTGTATTACAGTATCCAATATAAGTCCTCTTTCTTGTCCTCTTCGAGATCATCAAAGACCCTCTTCCTGATTGGGATGCCGTCCAGCGGATTCCTGTGCCCCAAGACTGGTGTGCTCAGCATGACCGACCTTCCATGGAGGATGCTGT
The DNA here is from genome assembly GCF_046254945.1 of Alosa pseudoharengus. Lineage (NCBI taxonomy): Eukaryota > Metazoa > Chordata > Actinopteri > Clupeiformes > Clupeidae > Alosa > Alosa pseudoharengus. The sequence goes on along the minus strand of NW_027468598.1, from coordinate 1,502,668 downwards.
TGCTGAACATGAGTCACGGTTCAGTCGACAAGGGGTCTGAATCCAACGTACTGTCCTGAAGTATCCGGACGCTCCCTCCATATACGTAGCACCACACACGAGGGGATCATGACACGGACGCTTCCTTCTAAGGAAACCCCAGCACCTGCTCACAAAAGACCTGTAGGCCAAGTCACTTCATTGCCTGCAACGAGAACAGGGTGGAAAAGCCAATTTTTTACTATAAAAAATATTTTACATTAGAGTATCACTGGACGATTGTGAAAAAAAAAAAAAAAAAGTTTGTCATTTTGTGGTGTTGATCAAACTGTGTTTTTGCAATATGCTGAACCAATAATGAATGTGTATTGGTAAAAAATATTTTATTTATATACTGTAACTGCTAAAACTTCAAATTGTATCAAATTGTCCTCACCTTTCCATCCCTCCGATTCTCAAACGGCCATGGTCAGCTCTGTAAATATTCATTGCATTTTGCAAAGAATAAATATAGAGGCACAACGGAGCGAGGCCATGATGGTCATTCAGGTCAGCTCCTCAGGAACCTGGGCCATTCTCATAACCTGTAAAAACAAACATAAGTTCCCTGCTGTTATTTTGTAATTTTGAATGAGCAGGAAGCACAAAGTAGCTTAAGTAAATGTCTCCAGTTTTAGTGACCAGAGTTGTAAGATTGTACAGTTGTAAGACATATTAGGCTACTACATGGAAAGAAGGTAATAATCTCAATCAGATGTCAATAGGATAGTTACATTAGACCTACAGACTGTACCTACTGTATTTTAAACAGTGATATTTATAGGATTTTTGATTATTGTACTCTACTCCATGGTATGGGGATAAATAAAAGTGTTTTTGAATTGACACAAACGAGAGTAGGCCTAGTAATATTTTCGTTGACCTCGTTTCACTTCAGCCATAGGCTACAAACTGCACAGAGCTCCTGCCCAGCTAACTGGGCGTCCCGTTGTAAGATCATACATTACTACATGGAAAGAAGGTAAAAATCTCGATAATCAGATGACTTAATCAGCAGGATAGTAGTTACACGAGTACATTAGACCTACTGACACAAACGTAATATTTTCATTGACGCGAGCAGTAGGCTACTCGTTTCACTTCAGTCATATAGCCTACGGACTGCACAGAGCTCCTGCCCAGCTAACTGGACGTCCTGTTGTAAGATCGCATATTACCACTACAATAATGTATGTAACTCCTAATCAGATTACCTATTCAGCAGGAGAATATACTTACGTTACTGACTAAAACGAGTAGCAGCTACTTTCCTTGCAAGCAGCACTCCTTTCACTACAGCATAGCCTGAACTGCCCACGACTGGCTACGAACTTTTCAGCTAGCTTCTAACTGGACATCTTGACAAAAATTGCACAAGGGTACAAGTTGTAAAACATTTGTTTGTGTGCAAATAAATAACTTCTGTTGCTTAAATGCTAAAAATGAACCTAATGTTTAGCTTAGTCTACGACACTAACGTGCACTAGTATTACAGCTAGCTAACTGGGCTACATGTGGCAAACTCAAGTAAATGACAAAACTTACCACTCTGAAGTAGTCATTTCCAATCTATGGGCGACTGGTTGCTCCTCTATTTCAAATTCTTCCTCTGATTCAGGGTCAAATATGCTGTTCAACACCTATGTCTCCATAGTATTTCCACCTTGGCTGTTTCAGTGAGTGCTGTCGGCCATGTTTGCGACTTTGCTCGGGAGCTTCGCTCGTTGTAAACCAACCAATCAGCACGCAGTTCATCTAAATATTCATGAGCATACCATACAAGGAAGAAAACCTCTCGTTTCATTCTAGGGCTTTCAACCAGGCTTGCATTAGGGCACATAGAACAGCACATATGCCATTTTCAGCCCAACCAATGTTACACACCCTATTCAGAGACCTTAAGGACCAGCACAAAATACCCTATATCATCATTCTATCACCCCTTTAATGTCTAAGACAATCTGGGTAATTTAACTCTTTACACATAGGCTTCAGTAATTTTTGATGCTGCTGTCGATTGTAGCCCATTGAATAATTTGAAATGATACTTTGAATTCAAGCAGAAACTCTTCTTTAATAATTGCTTGTTAGTCTACTTGAATATGGAGATCATATGCTCCATGCCTACCTCTGATCAGTCAGAGAGATAACCAATGAGGCCTATATCACTTTCAGTGCTCCATGACAGACACACAAAAATATTTTGTATTTAATTAGGTGTGCCCGACCGATTTGAGGGCCGCTTGGGCCAAATATGCCAGGGCCGATTTTTGGTGCCAGTCCGCCCCTGGTATCAAGCTAAGGCGGGCACAGGATGAAGTGCCATTAACTCTAGCCTGAGCGCAGTCCCAGACTGCATCAGTGATTTCCCTCCCTAGTTCTTCAGCCCATTCGGTTTTAAGCCGCTCTAGTGACGTTTCCTGGAGAGAAGTTATTATATTTTAAATGTTTGAGATCAGTCTCTTGTGCTGAACCGGAGTCCGCAAAATTTTCTCAAGTCCTGAGTCTGTTGGTAAAGCAGGAAATGATGAACTCTGGCTTTGAATAAAATTACGGACCTGAAAGTATCTAAATAAGTCTGACCGCTGTAAATGAAATTTCTCAGAAAGATCAGTAAAAGTGGCAAAGACACCGTCTATATAAAAGTTCTAGCAAATAGTTAGACCATTCCTACGCCACAGTGTGAAGGTATGGTCCATTCTGGATGCAGGAAATAGATGGTTGTCACAAATTGGGCTATACACAGAGAATTCTTTCAGCTTAAATTTTTTTCTGAATTGTGCCAATATTTTAAGAGTGGATATTACCACAGGGCTAGATGAGAATTTGGATGGTGAGAATGGTAATTTTGCTGTAATTAAAACGGAGTGAAGTAGAAAAGCAAGAGTTTGCCTCAATTTTGCACCAATCCAGGTCTGGGGCCTGATACCAGTATGATGCTTTTTGTAGCAATTTAACGCAGGTGAATAAGTGGGAGGTTCACTTACCTGATTGAAGCATGGGCCAGTCAAGAGTTGAAGCGTGGACTAGTAAAATCCCATAGTGACGTTTTAAAATCCAGTAATGAATGAGCACGGGTTATAAGCGGGAGCGAGCGCTAGTTTTGGCATGTTGTCTCGTCAGGAGAGATGCGCCACCGGTAAGCTGCTGTTTTTATCCATTGAGCTACGGTTTACGTTTGTTTATCTGTTTGCGCTACTGCTGTGCTATGTGCGCGGTTTGTATGCTTGATAACCGCTACTTTGGTCACGCTGGTAAAACATTGCTGCAATCCGATGTTTAGCGTTGTAGGCTTGATAGTATCCATGGCTGTGTTTGAAACTGGAGCGTTTTCACCGTCATGAGTCACTTCCTGTTTGCAGTGCAGGTTGGGTAATGTAGTTAATAGGAATGGATTGCTATGCTTAGCGATACTGCTTAAAACTACACTCACTGTTTGTGGATTGGGCTATTGGCTTAATGTGTGATATTGACATTGATGATTTGGTTTATTGACTTAGCTAATTTGTGACAATGCAATGTGGCTTGTGTGGCAGTGCAATGTTTGATGTGCAATATTGCTTGTGTGGATTTGTTGAATTTCTGTGTTTTGATATATGTGCTTTGCTTAGTCATTCAATTTTAAACTAAGTACATTCTAATATTTATAACATTCTAACATTTAACATTCTAAATATTATATTATATAATACTATATTCATTTCTGTATGTGGCTATCAATATCGTTGGTTACACCATAGCCTTTCTATTTTACAGGTTTATAACCTACAATTTGTGGCTGCTATTTGTGGACTAAGGATTAGGAACATCTATCAGAATAAATAAAAACACAAAGAGTTATAACAACGTGTCCTCTCCTGGCGCCCCGTTCGGTGGGGAAATCTTAAAGAACCGAACAGTTATAAACCGAGGCCCACTGCACTGGACTGAGTGCAGCAAAAAACAGCCACGGACTGCTTCATTAAGGAAGCTCAATCAACCTAGAACCAGCTGGCCTCTCACTGACCCCAAGTTTTCCACTAACTGAACTGCCCGTTGATCAAGGATAAAGGAGCGTGTATACACATTGTTAGTGACCGCTCTCCAGTCGACATAAAAGGAGTAACAATGGCAGACTTGGAGAAGCTTAAAAGTGTGCGATCAAGAGCACAGGCTTCATTCACCAAAAGGGCTCATACTCTGACCAAACCGGGACTCTTGGAACTGACTGAGATTCTAAGGGAATGGAAGATTTTCAGGACAGATTTTTCTAAAGTCACAGATGAGTATGACATGAGTATGCTGAAGCCCTGAGGGAGTCAACGGATGAAGAGGTCGTAGGATCTGCAGACCAGATTGATGTAAAGACAGCGGAGTGTGAGGACAAGTTCCTTGAGGTAAAGAAAGCCACCCAAGAAACCTTTTGGACCAGCTACGCAGAGGAGGCGTTTTTCAAGCAGGCCAAAACGGCTGAGTCAGCAATCACTCAGGCAGAGGAAGAGGAAGTTAGCCCTCAAAAGTCAATCAAGGACCGCAGGCTAAGGAATAGAGGTGTTGAAAGAGAGGTCACTGAACTCGGAGAAATGCTGGTAGAGTGGAAAGAGTTGGTTCCTGGCCTGAAGGCATTAGATCTTAGGACACGCCACAAGGCACTAAAGAAAAGGGTCCTGGCATTGTTGGACAAATTGGAGGAGGACAAAGCAGACCAAGTAAAGGGTAGAGAAAGAAACCTGGGAGATGATTGCAGCGTGGTTGGTGATCCGCTAAAAGATCCTTCTTTCCTCTCTCTCCCTGACATCCCTGCCGATTTCAAGCTGAAGCCCAGAACATACACGGGGGCATCAAACATGAACACCCAACCCATCTTACTGCAAAGCAGCCCGGGAATGACTCGAGGAAACCCTAATCTCAAGCCTCAAATTAGCCTTGAAAGAGCACGGCTACCCACTTTCTCTGGTGACATGAGGGACTATTACCGCTGGAAGACTTGAGTGGGAGGACCTACAAGAATTGGGTAATCCACAAGGTGCGGAATGTATAAAAAAGTTCCACTTGTTAAATAGTCTCCATGAAAAGGTCAAGAAGGATCTCGTCTTATCTAGCTGTGGATCTGCTGACGATATGTTCAGACTGCTGGACAGCAAATACGGGAACAGGGCGAAAATAGTCCTAATGATCACCAACGAGGTCCAGTCTCTTCCTCCCGTCAAAGGAAACAATCCCAGAAGAACCATTGAATTGATCCAGGCTGTGGAAAGGGCACTGTGCAACCTCCAGATTCTTGGTGAAGAGGACGCCGTAAAGAACCGTGTTGTTGCTCAATCGCTTGAAAGCAAACTTCCCAGTTCACTTAAGAAGGAGTGGATTATGCACAAAACTGACCCGGCAAACAGGTTCTCTCCACTGAACCATTTTGATTGTCTCCTAAGATTCTTGAAGATTCAGCCAAGCCCTGCAGACAAAGGCCCTGTGGAAAAGGGTGCCGCAGACTACTCGGATAAGAGAGGGAGGAAGGCTTTCACTAAGTCAGAAGGATGACCATCCCAGCTGCACTGTCTGTGAAGATGACTCCCATGCCGGCAGGCTATTTGCATGCAAGGTCTTCAGAGAGCAAGATCTCTCAAGAAAAAGGGCCCATTTGAAGAAACTAGGGTTGTGCTCCAAGTGTTTGCGGCCCCATTCCAAGGATGGGAAAGGATGCACACCCAGATACCTCTGCCCAAAAGCAGACTGTCGGAAAGGAGGGGCGTCGGGCCACAATTACCTTCTGTGTCCTAAGCCACCAACTCCAAGGAAGGACAGCAGCAGTGAGGAGCAGAGCACCATCAAAATTGGAGTAAAGAAACTTGGCCTAACCAACAAACAAGAGGACTTTCTGGCAGAGCTTACTCCAGAACAAAGAGAGAAATACAAGAATGCATTCTCAAACAAAATATCCTCAACTGTATGCACCAAGGCTGGAGATGAACTGCAAGAACATCCAGTGGTGATGATGCTGATGGAAGTGACTACAAACTCAGGTTGCCTTATTGGCTCCCTAATCGACCTCGCATCTGACACCAATTATATCACCAATGAAGCAGCCGATCACCTTGGACTGTGCGGTGAGAACATCAGGCTTATAGTCCATGGAGTCGGAGGGATGAAGAAGACTGTCCTGACCAAAAGATATTCCCTGCGGCTGAAGGTGAAGACATCCAAGGGAAAAGTGGCAGAGCATAGAATTCTCTGCTATGGCCTGGAATACATCGCGGAGGTGACCCAATCAGTCACAGCCGAGCAGCTGCAGAAGTTCTTCCCCAATGTCCCCAGAGACGAACTGATCCGTCCCACAAAGATTGACCTCCTTATCAGTCACCGGGAAGGTCGTCTTGTTCCCCAGACAATCAAGATTGTGGGAGACCTCGTCCTCTGGGATGGCCCGCTGGGAAAGACTGTTGGGGGAACCCATCCCGATCTCATGGAGACAGTCGACCTGGCTGTGTACCGCTCTGAAACTCACCTTGCGAGGACCATGAGAGCAGCCTTGATGGCGTATAAAGAGACCATCATACCTCAGGAAGAGGAAGAAAATGCGCTTGTCCGGAGCACCACAACTACCAACAAAGAGGTCTTCGAGTGGTTCAGGTGGGACAGCATTGGAGCGGCGTGCAGTCCTCAATGTGGCGGTTGCAAGTGTGGTAGGTGCCCCCCTGGAGGAAAAGAAATGACCCTCAAGGAAGAGCGGGACCTGGAAAAGATAAAAGGATGCCTAACATACGTGCTGGCGGACAAACACAGCAACTCCCCCCACTATAGCCTATCCCTGGAAGGCAGACCTCACAACACTGCCAGACAATCGACAGGCAGTGGAGGCAACCTTCAGAAACACCTGTGGAACCTGTGTGGAAGGCTGCATACAAAGAACAAATACATGAAATGGTCTCAAGAGGAGCTGCTGCAAAACTCACAAGGAAGGAAATCGACAACTGGAAAGGACCTAAATGGTACATCAGCCATCTGGTTGCACCGAATCCTCACTCCTCCTCAACCACTGTGAGAATTGTGTGGAACAGTAGCCAAGAATTCCGAGGCATAAGTCTCAATGATCTCCTTCACAAGGGTCCCGATGTCCTCAATCCCATCAGAGGTGTCCTCCTGAGGTTCAGGAGTGGACTCCATGCCGCACTGGGTGATGTAAAAAAGATGTATAACTCCGTGTGGCTGAAAGATGATGAAGTCCACCTCCACCGCTTTCTCTGGAGAGACAACCCTGAGGACGACATTGAGGTGTTTGCAGTCGTCAGAGTCAATATTGGTGATAAACCTGCAGGATGTATCGCCCAAGTTGCCATGAAGGAGACGGCCAACCTTCCTCAGTTTGCTGGTATGATTGAGGAACGGCGGGCTCTGACTGAAGACAGCTACGTGGACGACATCCTGACTTCACACGATGACCTCAAGATGCTGGAAAGGATCACCAAAGGAGTGGAGAAGATTTTGAAAGCGGGAGGCTTCTTCCTCAAACCATGGGTCCTGTCACGTCAAAGTGGGAGGAGTGGAGCCCCTGCTGAAACAACTGCTGACTCTAGTGTAGAAACAACTGGACCCAGGACTCTGGTACTGCCCAACCAAATGCGTGATGGGGAGAACAAAGCACTCGGGGTTGGCTACGAACCTGAGACAGACAAGCTTCGGTTACTGACATCTATCAACTTCTCTAAGAAAAAAGGGAAAATGAGGACAGGATTTCATCTGAGCATGGAGGATGTCAGGGAAGGAACACCAAATCCCCTTACCCGACGCATACTTCTTAGCCAGATTGCCGCATTATACGACCCGATTGGTCTTGCCTCACCAGCCAAACAGAAGGGAGTGATGTTGGTACGAGAATCATTCCAGGAAGCTGGCAAGGACAACCCGTCTAAAGATACATGGGATGCCCCTCTCTCACCAAAACTTCGAGAAGCCGCAATGACGCTCTTTGAAGAATACGTGAGACTTGGCCAGGTCAGGTTTGAGAGAAGCCTCACGCCGCCTGGAGCCATAGGCCCACCAACAGGGATCACGTTCTCAGATGGAAGCGAATCCTCCTATGGAGCCGTGCTCTACCTGCGGTGGGAAACTGGAGACAAAGTTGTAGTGAAGTTGGTGGAATCCAAGGCTAAACTCACCCCTCTCGACCAAAAGGGAGATGTGATCAAGGCGGAACTCTGTGGCGCGGTCTTCGCTACCCGTCTAAAAAAGTATTTTGAAAAGCACTGCCACATTAAAGTCAAGCAATGGATTCACTTTGTGGACAGCCAAACAATCCTGGCAGCCATCCAAAAGGACAGCTACGGCTACCAGACCTTTTTCGCCAATCGAATCGGCGAGATTCAGAAAGCCGGAAATGTGGAAGATTGGAGGTGGATTGAAGGCAGACTAAACATTGCTGATATACTTACCAGAGGTGCAACTCCGGAGGAACTTAACGAAGGGTCAGTCACTTAACGAAGGGTCTAAGTTTTTGAAATTGCCCGAGACCGACTGGCCTATGAAGATGGCAAGTGAGATTACACCCTCTGCTGCTGAAGATGTCGGAAAACTTCAGCGGAAAGCCTTCTCCGCAGTGGTCACCAGGGCCCAATCAAAAAAGAGAACTGGCCCCAATGGGCCTGACATCAAGGCAGACCTCAAGCATGAAGGACCATCACCAGCTGTCCCGGGTGTAACATCAGTTTCAGACAGACAGAGAAGGCCCTGGGCAATTGGACTGGTGCGCCTTGTGGAACCTCAACGCTTCAGTTCTCTGTCCAGGCTATGTGGCTCCATAGCCTGGACTCGACGGGCTGCAGAAACCTGGCTGAAAAGATGCCAGGCACCAGACTCCTTAAAGTGGGAGGCAAACCGTTCTATCCTGTCTACTGAGGAAAGAGTGCAAGCCTTCCGAGACCTGGTCCTCGCAGGCCAAGATGGCAGTCAGTTCCTGGACTCAACGTTGAATCGTTTGGTGGTCCACAAGGACGAGAACACAGGAATCCTTCTCTGTGGAGGACGGATCCAGTCCTGGAAAGAAGATGGAACAGCTGTTCCTCTAATTCCGTTTCATTCATGGCTCGCAATGTTGCTGGTGAGAGAAGCTCATAACGAGAACCATGAAGGTGTTGCTGCCACACTTCTGCGCACCAGGAGGAAAGCATGGATTGTGCAAGGTTGGAGACTAGCAAAGAAAGTTGCGAACGACTGTATTATATGCCGCAAACTGAAAGGGAAGATGTGCCAGCAGACGATGAGTGATCTGCCGCCAGAACACTCACAGCGTGCTAACCCATTTGAGTATACAACACTTGACCTCTTTGGCCCCTTCGAAATCAAAGATGCGGTCAAGAAAAGAACAGGAAAAAAAGTCTGGGGCATAGTATTCTGTTGCATGGAATCAAGGGCAGTTCATGTGGACCTCGTTGACGACCAATCATCTGAAAGTTTTGAAATGTTTTGTCTGTTACCGCCTTGAATCACATGATCAGTCGGTCAAGTGGGAGGTGTTACGTTCACTACGTCACGGGTGATCAGTAACAATTTAACGCAGGTGAATAAGTGGGAGGTTTACTTAGCTGATTGAAGCACGGGCCAGTCAAGAGTTGAAGCGTGGACTAGTAAAATCCCATAGTGACGTTTTAAAATCCAGTAATGAATGAGCACGGGTTATAAGCGGGAGCGAGCACTAGTTTTGGCATGTTGTCTCGTCAGGAGACATGCGCCACCGGTAAGCTGCTGTTTTTATCCATTGAGCTACGGTTTACGTTTGTTTATCTGTTTGCGCTACTGCTGTGCTATGTGCGCGGTTTGTATGCCTGATAACCGCTACTTTGGTCACGCTGGTAAAACATTGCTGCAATCCGATGTTAAGCGTTGTAGGCTTGATAGTATCCATGGCTGTGTTTGAAACTGGAGCGTTTTCACCGTCACGAGTCACTTCCTGTTTGCAGTGCAGGTTGGGTAATGTAGTTAATAGGAATTGATTGCTATGCTTAGCGATACTGCTTAAAACTACACTCACTGTTTGTGGATTGGGCTATTGGCTTAATGTGTGATATTGACATTGATGATTTGGTTTATTGACTTAGCTAATTTGTGACAATGCAATGTGGCTTGTGTGACAGTGCAATGTTTAATGTGCAATATTGCTTGTGTGGATTTGTTGAATTTCTGTGTTTTGATATATGTGCTTTGCTTAGTCATTCAATTTTAAAACTAAGTACATTCTAATATTTATAACATTCTAACATTTAACATTCTAAATATTATATTATATAATACTATATTCATTTCTGTATGTGGCTATCAATATCGTTGGTTACACCATAGCCTTTCTATTTTACAGGTTTATAACCTGCAATTTGTGGCTGCTATTTGTTGACTAAGAAATGTATTAGGAACATCTATCAGAATAAATAAAAACACAAAGAGTTATAACAACGTGTCCTCTCCTGGCGCCCCGTTCGGTGGGGAAATCTTAAAGAACCGAACACCCATACAGTGGATGGAGATATAGAGTCTGACTTGTTAAATAGCATAAAGTCATCTATTGCCTTAGATATGAGATTGCAAAAGTGACTATCTGTTAGTAGGGCTGTGTTCAATCTCCATGTGCTATGCTGTGTCAGGTTTTGAGCAAACAAAAGATCAAGAGACACTGGAGCATGATCTGACTCAACAATAGCACTGTATTCCGCCTTCTTTACAGCAGGAAGAAGTGTTTTGTCAATTAGGAAAAAGTCTATCCTACGGTATGGTGAACGTTTGAAAAATAGGAGAATTCCTTTTTATGTGGATAGAGAAACCTCCACGGATCAACACTACCAGTCTGCTCTGCAAATTCACTAAGAGCTATAGAGAGCTATAGACATCTTAGAGCGTACTAAAGTCTTTGGGTTGGAGCGATCTATGGCTGGGTCAATGACGGTGTTAAAATCACCTGCAAGAATTAGTTTATGTGAATTCAAATTTGGGATAAGAGAGATAAGTTTATTTATGAAGCTGACATCATCCCAATTTGGGGCGTATATGCTTGCTAGTACTACTGGAGTGTTAAAGAGTGACCCTGATACTATTATAAATCGTCCTTGGGGGTCTGAGATTATCTGAGATGGAGTAAATAATACTTTTTTATGAATTAAGATCGCCGCCCCCCGTGCTCTAGTGTTGAAGTTAGAATGAAACTGCCCAACCCAGTTCTTCTTAAGCCTGACTTGGTCTACTATTTTCAAATGTGTTTCCTGTAAAAATATTATTTCTGCATTTAATTTCTTTAAGTGGGAAAATATTTTTGATCTCTTATTCAGCCCATTCATTCCTTTTACATTCCAAGTAATAAAATGAGTTGATGTTGCACCTACTTCAGCCCTGACATTAGTTATCATACGACATGTTCTGTTAAAAAGAAAAAGAATAGAAGAAAGTGCGCCCCATAATATTTGCCAAAAACCTCCGAAAACATAAGCATCACATAAAACAAAATGAGATACCATTGGGCAGTATACAATCCCCATCCAGTACTAAATATACCATCAATTGCTTTGATGGGCCCCCTCCTAACCCTCAACACTATGTCTGCCGCTAGAACAAGGGCAGACTGCAGGCTCCCTCCTAGTTCTAACTCTTGAACCTTCCGGTACATCCTATCCTACCGTAAACAGAGCCTTGACCATTTAGCAATAACATTATGAAACAGAATAGCATATTACAAAGCTCTCAGATTATAACCTTAACCACAAAGTACAAATAATCAAATAACCAAAATCCTTCACCAGTCACGTACACCACTATACACACACATCTATAGAGCTACACATATATAGCCTATTTATAAAAGAAATGAATTGGCTAGGTTAGCACTATAGCAGCTAGCAGTTCAAAGTATATCGTTAGTTAACCAAATCCAACAGGTGGCAGCCGGTGACCATTATCAGTTGAAAAAAAAAAAAATGAGTGACACTTACCAAGAAGAAAAAAAAAACACGATTCAATAATCATCCTAAGAGTTCCCGTAACCCAGTAGGTTAAGCAAAATAACAGTTTACCTCAAAAAGGGACAAGTTCACATTCTCAGTCTGTGCTCGGAAAGTTCTTCAGACGCGTTAGCCACAAGCTAACTGCAGCCAAAGTGGCTGACTCCACAAGGCTATCAGTCCGAAGTCCAGTTAGTCCTAATTGTCTTCACCCATCACCTTTTGGTCGTAGAAAGCTTTTGCTTCCTCTGGTGTGTTTAATTTGAAAGTATTTCCGTGCGTGACTCGCAAGATGGCAGGGTAGAGTAGCTGGAATTTTATCCCCTTCACAGGCTTGTTTGACGTCATTGAATTCAGCCCGTCTCCTAGATAAACTGACGCTGTAATCTGGGTATATCCTCAGGGTAGCATTTCGGTATGTAACTGTGTGCTGTCTAGCCCATTGCAGCATTCGTTCTTTTTCTTGAAATCGGTGAAAACATACCACAAACGGACGTGGGGGTAGACCAGATTTTTCAGGCCTTTTGCCGACTCTGTGCGCTCTCTCCAGAGCTGGGGCAGATTCAAACAACGCATTGCCCGTAAACTACATCAACATGCTCGATACAAATTTGACAGTGTCCTCAACACCCTCACTATCTTCTGGAACACCCACAATCCTCAGATTGGCTCTGCGTGACCGATTTTCTAACAGTGAAGCTACACCAGGCGCGTAACTGAAGCGTTACGTTCGCATAGCGTCTGCTGCAACAATTAGCTGCCACTATAATCAATGGAGGTAGCTACACCAGAGGTAGTACATTCGAAAAAAATAGACCATTCATTTAAAATGAATTTTACACGTCGCGAACGGAACGCTTCAGTTACGCGCCTGGTGTAGCTCATACCTTAGTCTTCAACACGATCCAACAGTGTAGCATTCTGGGTTCGTAGAGACTTGATAGCTGCTTCGGTTTCGAAAACTTGTCAAAGTTCTCCCCAGCCAAGGATTCCGTTGCAGTCAGACGTTGTTGAAAGCTGTCCACGGTCTCTTTCAGTGCATTCACTGAATTGTGTAACGGCCCAAGAGAATCCTGAATGAGTGTCGAAATATCTTCTTTCAAACTAGCGCGTTGTTTGGACAGTTCTTCCACCAGATGTGTCATGGTTATTCCATCGTCGTTGGAAGAGCGGTCACTAGCCGGAGAAGCCATTGCTGTTAGCTTATTTGCAATTGTGTTTCGTGTCACCAAAGCTGTCTGTTTTTGCCTGGTAGAAGCCATTAGTTGCGTGTGGCCATATAACGCAATATAATTCTTATATAACTTCAGTCCTGAGATCCTAATCTCAATTCGATTAAATTCGATAAAGTAACATGCAAGTTAGGTCGGAGCTCCTCACATGTGCTGCCTACTCCAACATGACCCGGATTTTGCACAATTGGCCTATTTTAAGGAGCTCCAAATAAACTAACGAAATCTGCTGGAGTAGCCTAAAGCATGTAGGCTAATGATTCCTAAAACATACCAAATGAAGTCCATTCTGTGGCTATTGAAATTTGGGTACTATCGTGTTAACTGTAACCCACCCTCTGAAGCCTTTTGTGACACATAGAAAATAATTTTTAATGAACCTGACGTGTTCTTCATTCTCCAATTCTAAAAATGTCATTTTTGAGTCATTAAAACTTAATACAAAGTGGTTTTGAGCCATTTTAAATCGCTGAGCTGCAGCGTCGCACGTTCGTAGACTGTGTGCTCCCCCTCCGTCTACAGCCAGGGCGTATACATTTCTTCTACGGCTGCAAACGGGATTCACTCGCAGTTAACCAAATATTTCTTTATTAGGCAGGCATATTTCTGGCTATTAAATTATTTCTAAACCAGTCTGCTAAAGTCTGTAGTGAAGTCTGTGTAGAGTTTTCCATCCGCTTTTTATTTTGCGAGCCAATAGCCGCTTCATTCTTTCATTGCATGTTAACCTTAATGCGTAGCCAAATAGCCTAAATAAAATTTAAACAATGCCTTCTAGTAGGCCTACTCATGGACTGATACTGTAGCTCTATTGGGAAGGACACGGCTCCATTTCTTTTTACGAGACACCCTGCTCACAAGAGCCATCTGGTGGTTGTTTGGGTTGATGCAGCGTCGTTGCAGTGTCACTGGGGAAATACAAATTAAAGTCGCGTGATCACGCATGAAGCCGGCACGCAAGCCAACGGAGAGTTGCTAGACTACCCTGGCTGCAAATTGCATTTGCTGCCACTAGGGTGCATCTAGATTTCTAGGCTACTCCTTTACACCAAATAAAGAAGACTTTGTAAGGCATATTCCACAATGGGACATGCATTTATGGGGGTGTAACACACACACATTTTTGGCAGAATGATGCCCAGTTTAACTTGGAAAGTGTGAGATGGTGTGTGATTCTAAGGTACAATTGTGGAATAAAGGTTTACAAAGCCTAATACCAAGTGTTAAGTATCCAGAGGCGCACCTTGTCAACAGGCAAACCAAGCAACTGCTTGGAGCCCCGAGCCGCTAGGGGGCCCCCGACCTGGTCTCAGCGCGTTTGCCGGTGGGTCAAGCGAGAATTTCGTCCATAGAGATTGAATGATGTATTTTGCGTGCTCCTGCCCTGTTGTACAAACAGTACGTGCAGGCCCTATGCTATGGCCTTATGAACAGCGGATCTGTGTTCAAAAAAGTTCAAAGAATCCGCACATATTTAGGCAACTGTGCAGTGGCGTAACTAATCAACGGTGGGCCCAGGTGCGAGAGCGCTCCGCGTGCCCCATACCAACGTCTTTTGGCCCAGGATGAATTAGCTCTGATACATGCAATACACATTAAGGGTGACTTCAATTGTTTATGCAAAGGGCCTGAGGCACCGAAGTAGTTTAGTAGTTACAGATTACAATTTCAAATAAAAAACACACGACTACATATCCATTACATGTGAAAACATAAAAAAATTATTTTATTAACAGCCTGCAGGCCAGGGTAATCTACTGCATTAACATCAACTCACATGGAATTATGGGAACACTCAATGCGCCTCTTCAACCCTCTGCTGAAACTGCAAGCGTAGATTGCTTGCTTATAAACTCACACTGCGCAGAAACAAAACTTAATGTAGCCTAACTTATTTAACCGTCCAGAAACCAAATAAAATCATTCATATGCATACAATCCCCAATATGCGTGAATTAGGCCATTAGAAGAAGGCCATCTTACGAGCCTTTCATTGTGCAAAATCGTCAATGATGTTCCCAATATTTAATGCTCTGGCTCTCGTATTTTCAATGGACAGGATAGCTAACCCACGGAGCCTCTCCTGCCCCATGCTGCTCCTTAGGTATAGGTCTTAATAAGTTTGAGTTTGGAAAAAGATCGCTTAGCTGTTGCCACAGTCACAGGCAATGTCAGAAACAACATGAGTACACACTTCCCCGAATGTGGATGTTATGTCATAATCTACCACCAGCATTTTGGCAAGTTGAGATGACTTCTGTGAAATCTCTGCTTTAAAGCAAGACCTGAATGAGAGGAGTTGTGTTGGGAATGTCGGTGCAATGTCCCTGCTATAATGGTCTGACAAACGTCTTGCCTTTTCAAGCAGTTCATCATCACCTGCGAGTTGAAGGGTCATAGGACGTAAAGACTCAAACACATGACAAGTTTCCCGCATACTTGCAAATCTTTGGGAGAGCTGACTGATTATGATGTCCAGAGTTGCATTAAATACCTGCACTTTGAAGTATCTCTGCATCGGTTAAGCGCTCATCTTCCGATAGATCGTCAAAGTGACGCTTCACTCTCCGTGCTCTAACATTCTAAAGTTCTAAAAAAAAAAAAGGAGGCAGGGCGGGGGTAGCGACGGGCCCCGGGAGGTCACGGGCCCTGGTGCGACTGCACTTGCTGCACCTACTATAGTTACGCCACTGCAACTGTGGTAAACGTCAATCGAGGGTGCAGTGATGACGGATCAACATCGGATTTTGGCATTTAGCCTACTCAATGAAGCTATAGTAGGCTAATGTTAATTGGCAGAAAGATTGAACATGGTTTGCTACATCTATACGACAGTAAACTTCAGCTAGCTAGCGGCAGTTACAACTAGTTAAGCAAAGAGATGGTTAACGTTATGTTTGTATTAGGGCTGTCAGCCATAACATGTTAATCGCGATGCAGTAAGGACCAAGCATACTTTCATACGTTAATTTGTTAGATTGCCCGATTGACGCAAAGTGCGTCAAAAAACACACTTATTCTTTGTTACATTGCTCCGGAACTGTTCATTGCAGCGAGATAAAACTGTTATTGCGTGACAGTGCAGAAGTGGGGCTTTCCAACGAAACTACGCACATGTCTGTACGATCAAGTATGAAAATAAAAGAAAATCATGAAATTAAATCAAATTGCATCATATTTACAGTCTATACTTCTCTGCGTTCACCTGCTCACCCATTACTATCGTTTGAATTACTCGCAAACCCGTGATCGCATAGATATGGCAAGCATATCAGATGAAAGAGGAGACACAGGGCTATCCATTGGTACCATGAATATCGATCCTTTTGACTTATAAAAACAGACGAAGTAACTGCAAAATAATAACGTCATGTACACAAACCAACGCTGCACACCCATTACTCTTGTTTGAAGTACTCGCGGACCCGTAATCGGATAGATATGCCACACACGTCAGATGAAAGAGGAGACACAGAGCTATCATTTGATATCAAGTACATCCTTCTGGGTTATAAAACAGACGAAGTGACAGCAAAGTAATAACTTCATATAGCTGGACTTACCCCACGTTTACGAATTTTTGTCTGTTTTTGTGGCAAAGCATGTTTATAATCCAACGCTATCGTGTGTTTCTCTATGGCAAAGCATGTTCATAATTCGGTTTTGAGATCCTAGCAAATTCCTGCATGGCATCCAATTCAAGGCTCACATTGCATCCCAATTTGTTCAACAAAGAAACCCCTTTTTTGCCTCTACTTTGTTCATGGCAATGCAGTAAAAAGATGTTGTAGAGAATCATTATGAGTGCATACACAATGCACTCAAAATTAGATTTTGTGAGATACATGTCAAAATATAAGAATTTTTATAATACGCTTTTTGTATTTTTATCATTTAACATAATAACCTAATGGTGATATAACATAATGGTGATAACACTTGTCGGTAGGGCCCCCTTGGAATTTTTGCTTGGGGCCCCCACAGACCCTAGAATCGCCTCTGTAAGTATCACTAACTTTTTTCAGCAAAGCTGTTTATTTTTTCTACCTCAAACCAATGAAAAGTTATGTCAAATTGGTATTGCATATGCATATATAAATACACTCTAAGACCTGCACATGTTTTAAGTTCAATGTGAAAAGTTGGATGTGGTTGCAAAAGGAAAATTGTGCAAGTGGAACAATCCACTACTGTAAAATAGCTTACTGAAACATGAACATTTTTCAGAACATAAGTATTAATCATAAGCAAGATCAAGTAAAAACTTTACTGTATCTTAAAACTATTTTTTTCACTCATGTTTCACTCAGACATTTGTTTTCTCCCATCTGTTGAAATTCATGAGCATTTGTGTCATTAAAAAAAGTCAGAACCATGATCATTCTATGTTTTTATTCTTTTTATGACATTGTTGCTCTCTTTTGCCAGCATTTTCAAATCAAAACACTCTCGGTCCATTACGTTTCAAAACAAAAAAAATGAAATGACAGAGGTTACACTCACTCCAGCTATCATCCAATTTAAATTATGGATTAAATTATGTGATGGACATACAATCACTGCATTAACATTATAGCTCATGATTGAATGAGATTCTTTAATTGTGTACTGAAATATTACTGTGTACAAAAATATTGTTTAAAGAGAACCAAATGCATATCCCAAATCACCAAACAGACTGACAATAAATAATATCAATTTGTTCATATAAATACGTTGTCTTAATCCAATCAGACATGATTGCTCAAAAATACACTATATTCCTATTTAAATATTTATAATTGAATAGTTCTTACATATAATATGATTATTTTCTATATTGCTTAGGTTTCTACCACCACACAGTACCTTTGATTAAGCTTTAATCATTTGCATACATCTACAAAATCATTGACCACTCTTTTTTGATCAAATGGAGTGCTTAATTTCAGTGCCTTCATATTGTTATTTGAAACTTCTGATTGGTTTTACACATTTGGATGACTTTCCCTCTCAATTACTGAATAAAACAATTTCATGTCTTCCAGCTGACAGTTGATTATCCAGCATTGCCAGCTTTGATACCATACAGCAACAGGAACACAGTGATGCGGGAGGAAGCACACAAACAACAAATCAACAGTTCCATTTACCATAATTTCAATTGTTGGTTTTAATTTTAACCTCCCCAGTTAAATCATTTCTGACATCTGAAGATTACAACATGTCATCCTGTGGCTCACGAGGGAATGGCCTCTTGCGCTGCACCCTGAGGCTTGAGAAGCATGAAGATGTTGCCAGGGCGATGCGACTGAAGGCCATGTTGAGGCAGCGCACCTCTGAAGTAACAGGGACCTCTGAGAAGAGAGCATGGTCTCGGGGCAGCTGAGCTAAGCTCTCACACATCTCTATGTCCTTGACAATGTTCAATATCTCCTGCCTCTCCATGTGTCGAGTCATCCCACGGATATTCAGCATGGCAGACACATGCTTCTTCCTATGATGGGAGCAGATTATAGGTCATGGGTCCACTTTCTTAAAACTTCTGAGTCTGAGACCTGTCAGACACGTTGACATGCCTTGAAAATGTTATACATTTCAACTATCAAAGAAACATTCAAAAGTGCCATATACGGTTATATTCAGGCATTATGTAGTATTCACAAGTATATTCCTTACTCTGTGTCCTAACTGCATGTGACCATCTGATCATCGCATATGGGGATGGGTATCGTTAGGATTTTATTGATAATGATACTGCTTATTGATACCGGTTCTTATCAATTCTCTTATTAAAGGAAACATACAATGTTAAACTGTGTTTACTTCGGAGTTGTTGAATTATGGCAGTAGGTATGTAAAATGGACATACAGTGAACCTCAAAAATAAATCTCATTGTCACCTGCTTCATATGCAAATCTCACAACTTGAAATAACTGAGGTAAAGCGAGCCAATTTCAACGAAGCCACACTGACGTCAAAGTGCAGGACTGCACCTTTGGTGCGACCCTGACATTTATATTAACCAACCAACTAGATCATGAAGCTCAGCTACGGGATGTCCCTCCTTCCTTTTGCTATTTGCTAGGTTTGACAATTGTCTATATGCCAGGAAGGCTCTTTAGCCAGCTCTATATTTCCAGTGGAGCATCAGTTGTGTTGTAACAGCATTTTCTGTTATATTCTGCTTTCATATTAACTTGGACACTGAATATCTTGTTTATGCACAACAAGGCAACTATTTATTGAACTATGACACACACTATGACAATCCTTCAGCATCTTAACACGCTCATTCACTAGGTGCAACACCCAACCAGGTCTGTGTAAACAGGTACAGTAAAATAATAGCCGCTACAACACAGCTGACACTCCACTGGAAAAGAATTCTAATTCTTGAAAAACATGAAAAATGCAGTCAACAAGTTTGGGTACAGTGGAGGGTATAACCATCACATTGCCCAGATAGCAAGGACACGTTGGCCCAACATTGGTATTGGTTGGCAGTGTCGGATGTGGCATTTCGTCGTTGAAACAATGTCACAACAATGTGAGCCCATCTAGCAATTGTATATCGAATGTTGGTTTATAGTATATTATGTTCGACGACAAAGCCCATGTTTAGTTGCAATGTCACTTAGATGTCAACAAAAATACAATTATTACATGACGTATGTGCAACAGTGTTTCAAAAACATTTGATTTGATTTCCTCTTGTAACAAGAGGATTTACGTTGAGCGTCGAAACATTGTCATGCCATCCCTCTGGCTAATGCTATCCCTACACCGTAAGAAAAAGAAACGTGTAACTCATCCATTAGAAATTCATTCTATGAATATTGTGTTATGCGAAGTTATTCACAATATAACTGAAATCCAACTTCCTAGCAAAAGGTTAGATGAACATCCAAGCACTAGCCGAATCAAGCATACATTTTCAGTGAGCTTAATCACGAATGACAGAAATAAGAGAGGCTACATTCCTAAATCCCAGCAGGCCTTGATCCGTAAATTTTGAAAATACAAATAAACAAACAAGACAAGTTATTTTCGTTTTTTATTAGCTTATTATTATTTCTGACCAACATTTGAATTGGAACATCTAATGAGAATGAAAGCACACTACACAAAATATGAACTTAAGAGTAACCATGACCGTTATGTATGCAGAAAAAAGGGCTATAGCAGTCATTCAAAGTTATAAAAATAGGTAGAACATGCCCCACCCAGCTGAGAATGGATATTGACGCTCATCGTGAATGAAGTCTCATCATCATGTTACAACGGACTTTGTTTTCTAATGAGTAATCAAACACATCATTGGTTTGATGTATGCTTAAACTATAGGTTATATAGGGCTGTCAAAATAACTGATTCATTTTGATTAATTAATTTGAGAAAAAATAACTGATAAAAAAAAATAGTGCAGATTAATCGATTCCGTATGATCTTTGACCCCGAGCCGTTCTAGTCAGTAACCATTAGACTGTAAAATGAAGGAGAGAGAAGAAAAATTTCTGCCTAGATCATTGACTGGAACATATACTTTTAAAAAATGGCCTGATGGTGTTATAAAATAAAATGGTGATTAAAATAAAGTCCTCTGCAATGTCTGCAACAAGGAATTTGCATATCACCAGAGTTCGTCATCTCTAAAGTTCCACATCAATGCAAAGAAATAGTGTTGACATTGAGGGGAGTGTTCATTTATTTTCATTGTGTCGCCTAAGTTATACCGTGTGCGTTACTTTCAAATGGCCACTTCAGTCGCGCATTACGCGGCGTGAAGCTGCGTGAAACTTTAGTACCACTTTCAGCCACTGTGCGTCGCTCTGCCACTGTACATCGCTCTCTCAGTAGCCTGCCTGCCGCCCCTTCTGAAAAAGCAGGAGGCCTTTAAACATAATTGTTGCCGAGAGGAATCCCAGCCTACGAATTCAATAACAAAATAAATCATGCATAATTAAACATTACCTCGATTTAGGCTACTTGGGTATGGCTTAAGGCTTGGCTACACAGTGGTAACGAAAATCGAAATCTGCTTTTGATAGCCTACCGGTGCCGCTCCACAAAACGAACAAATATCTTAATTTGCTTTCTACGTTATTGTCAGTGTTGGGGGTAACGCAACTACGCAAATCAAAACAGTGTCTTGAACTGCAGACTACAACTGGCGCGGTGTAGCCTACACAACTTTGTTCAAAATTGATGCATTCAAGTTAACTTTGCAAAGTTAGTGTTATAGCCTACTTATCACAACGTTGTCAATCGCAAACACTAATTTATTCTAACGTCTCTATACGGAACTA
This sequence comes from Alosa pseudoharengus, assembly GCF_046254945.1. Taxonomy (NCBI): domain Eukaryota; kingdom Metazoa; phylum Chordata; class Actinopteri; order Clupeiformes; family Clupeidae; genus Alosa; species Alosa pseudoharengus. The sequence continues at coordinate 1,481,178 of NW_027468598.1, read as the reverse complement.
CCTGCTTCATTTGCAGAGGACGAAGAGAAAGCACCTTTTTGATAATTGAGCCAGTAGAGAAATATCTGTTCAGAATTAATCTGTAGCCTTGGGTATGCTTCTGCAGAAAACAATGTTGTTGGCGATTTAATACTATCTAACAACGTTTTTAACAGGCTACGCAATAGAGGCTTAGACAACTATGACCCACGTTTTGGTTTCGTAAATTAATTTGCCCTACTTCTTGACTGCAATGTAGTCAATTGACTGCTTGACATGTCATTTTTATTTTTCTGTACAGTAAACAAATACATCTGCTTTATGCTGCAGAATTACATTAATATTTGGCTGACTTCTGCAGACGTGCAAAAAAACACTGGCACTTCCCTCCCAATATTCCACTGATCACACATAAGGGGTGCGTTTCCCAAAAGCTAACTACGCTTAACCCAGATTCGAACTCTTGGACAGGGGACTAATAACTGCTGCGCAACGGAATTGACGGCGTGTATGGGTGAATAGGGGATAAATAACAATAGACTACACAACTGTTTCACCAGCACATTTAAATGACACGTGTTAAACGTTAATTCAAAGCAGTGGTTAATTTACAAGGTCAGTTTATGAACCAATGAATTAACTTGATGACCCTGAGAAAAACAGATTTCACGGATTAAACTAAGGTAGTCCATCATTAAGTCTCTGTTATGTGCAGGTGTGCCCGTTCACATGCTACTAAACGTCATTAACCACCTTAGTCCAGACTACTGAAGTTTGGAAACTATCATGGTCCAAACTTACAAAGGCCCGTGGGGAGATCACATGCCAGTTGCCTCTCCCTTCAGTGCTATGACTCTGTTGATGACTTTGTCTAGGTCTCAGGCCCCTCCTTCTCCTGGACAATAGGCCAGAGGTGGAGAGGTGGAAAGGTGAGTTGTTGGGGGCAGGGCCGGATTAACAATTCATAGAAACACACACACACACACACACACACACACACACACCCACACCATGACACAGAGCATTTCCAATTCAAAAGGGAAAGCACTGCTCATTGCAAAATGCAGAACCTTTAAAGGTAAACAGGCCTATAACTTGACTAAAACCGGCCTATAACTTGACTAAAACCGTGCAAAACTGGAGGTACACCTGTTATTATCTGAGCAGTCTAATGTATGTCCTCATTTTGCGAATGCGTGGACGATATGAGCCTGATGCATTTCGTTCGATGTCCGAGTCACGCATAATGTTTGAAAGCCACTGGCACGTAATCACAATAATTTAACACACGACAGTTGGATACCTCATCATGTTCCCATGCCTACATTTTGGTGAGTAGCATAGAGATCATTAAAACAATAAAGTATGACTCTCCGTTTGGGACATCGAAAACTACCGTCGGAGATGCTGACTTCCAAAGGCCTCGGAATAACACGTTATCTCCACTATCATCATAGCCTAGAAATCTAGAAGCGCCCCTAGCGGCAGCAAATTACATTTGCTGCCAGGGCTAGTCTAGCAACTCTCCGTTGGCTTGTGAGCTCCAGAAATCGAAACTTAATCAGGCCATTGAAATCGTGTATAGAGTCGTTTGGTGGGCTTAACATAATGATTGATGGCAGAGTTGCAACGGTTTGGCTTGAATTCCCTGCTACTTGAAAACAAATATCCTATTGCGTCCTATTGCGTGCAGAGGGAATTTGAAAGACAACTGATTATCCCGCCCCTCGGACTGAGCACTGCGAACGGTGAGTGCCCAGACCCTACATTTTAATGTGGGTCTGGCTTGCCAGGCTACTATCATCAGTCAATGCCCCCTTGATCAAAGTGGGGAATGAAAGAAAAAGTTTGAGAACCACTAGCTTAACAAGTTACCTGCAGTCCAGAACACACAGAATATTGCAACCGAAAGTTGCCTTTATAATCAACTACTATTTGTTCCAACAAAGCCTTTATAAAAGTGAAAAAAAATATTCCATAAGAAGTAAAATAAAATACTGTTATTGTAGTAACTGTACCACATTATCCCAAGCTTCAAAGAGCTCCCCGCGTCTGTGACAGGCAGACGTGACACCGCTAAATTCTCAGCTTGTTTATACCCTACACTGAACGCGTAAGACCGCTAGGCCCATCACTGTGGGGTGCGGTAGCCTACTCTCTGGGATTTAAGTCAAGCAATATAACCATACAAATGCGCGGCCTGCTCACTCATTGTTTCAAAAGAAGTAATTTCGGCTTTGCCTGAACTGGCCATTGTAGTCTACGTAAAAGTAAAGTATCCCCCATCCAATGATATCGGCAAATGTTTGTCTTCCATAGAATTTCACTTCACCTTCGACAATGAATAGCTCATTACACTTATGTTACTGTTAAACGTAACTGGTATCATTACAAACATTATTCTGTGTCCTAAAAACTGGCATATTTTATGGCATTGTGTCATGTAAGGTCGTTGCAAAATCTAGAGGTGGTCAGCGGGGGACAATTGAGAAACACATTGGATTGTGTTATTACTTGAACATTCCACTTGTAGGCTTCACTTAGCCCCGCTATAGGGTGTGAAATGCGTAATGCGTGTGAAATAGCACCATTGAGTACCTATAACGAAACATCCTACAGCTTAAATTATGTAAACTTCCCACGACCATCATGAATGGTACTTCAAGTATGTGTTATTTTAGATAGATTGCTGCTGGGCTATATGTCTTGGTTCATGTCTGTTAACAACTCATTGCTGTCAAGCGTGTATCTCGCGGTTGCATCCATTACAAACAAACATGCAATGTGAACGTCTAGGATTGGGGAGAGCACTAAATGCTCTACTGAATAAGCACAAAGTCAAACCTCTAAATGAAAAACACTCTTTAATAATCAAAAAATAAACCGCTAATGAAGTAAACTTGTGACCATCAAAAATCGCTTATCTCCTGTAACTCCGTGATAACAGGACGTTTGGCATTTGGCTGAGGTTACGGAGGTTAAGATGCTCTATATTTTGTCCAAATGATGTCTGTCTATCATCGTTGCACTCGGAGAAAACCGGAATGTTTCATTTGTCCTGCGTTTCTTCTACGGCTGCAAACGGGATTCACTCGCAGTTAACCAAATATTTCTTTATTAGGGCAGGGCAGGCATATTTCTGGAAGTCTGTGTAGGGTTTTCCAGGCTCCATTTCGTTTTACGAGATACCCTGCTCACAAGAGACATCTGCCGCTTGTTTGGGTTGTTGCAGCGTCACTGGAAAAATACAAATTAAAGTCGCGTGATACCGAGTGATCCCGCGCGCGGACCGCGAGAGAAGCTGGCCAAATCGAAGTAATGCCCACTGTATATGTGGCCTGAAATGCCTTGTATGTGAAAAAAAAAACTTCTTCCCGAAGCACTTTTGAATTGATTTCCTCAGCCTATTAGGTCATATTATAGATTATTATGGCCATTATTTGAACAGTGAAAGTAATAATAAAAGAGTTTTTGAACTTTAATGTCACTCATCATCACCATTGATTATTCAATGATTCATTTGAATTGAAATATTTAAAATACTTTCACAGCAAAAATTATATACACGATTAATTTAGATTAATTAATCACAGAGTATGTAATTAATTGGATTAAATTTTTTAATCGATTGACAGCCCTAGTTATAACGTTGCCATGTCTCAATGATAAAGATAGTCTACAAGTGGTAACTCTCCGCCATGCGCCCGATATGCAGTCCCATGTTTTGCGGATTTTTGAACGATTTCCTATTGAAATGTCAACGTCCCAACAACATTCCCCCACCGGCTTGTTACGGATTTACTGCAGATGTGAATCAATCATAACACTAAACCTACTTCTGTGCAATAAAGAAGTCTGCGCAAACATTTATGGTATAAATGTGTCCATAATACATTTACAAAAACTAACCTTATCTCTGTGATTAGTTGAAGACCACAGAGCAGTTACTCCACAAGTTCATGTCAATTTGGGAGAGTGCAGCCTGCAGCTCATGCTAACTTGGGAAGGTGGAGGGAGTTAGTTTGCTTCGGTAGGCCTACATACTTATAATTTTGAATGGCTACGTTAGAATGTTGTTAAATTAAATTGTACTGAAAAAACATGAGCAATGTCAGCGAGGTTTGAACCCATGCCTCACGGAACACATGCATGGCAGGCGGGTCCGTTATCAGAAGCGCCACCTCAAACTTTCTCGAAATAGCATGCAGCAGATTATATCTTTTGCTACATCATTTTAATGTGGGCAATATAGTAGGCAAGCCAAACTTTGGCGATTTTAGACCCATAGCCTACAGTGAGGCCATTGTTTTTGGCACTTGATTTTGTCTTTAGAAGAGTTCGGCTATCCCTCTTACAGCCAGCAAAACAATGCAATGCAGCATTGTTGCACTTGTGGAAAACGTTCTGAATCTCTGTGAAAAGGCTTCTACTGTATCCCAAATTAACATGGCAAAGTTGCCCATGCCTAAAAGGTCGAAGAAATTTTGCTTTGGTGGCGTGTTAGATAGCATGTCAGTCTCTTAGTCTTGTATTTGTCAGTGAAGCGCTGGTTTGAATCCAACGATAGTAGGGGTAGACTATATTTTGCAAAGGTTCAGTCTGTTGTTTTTGGACAGTCAAAAAAGGTTTAGTTCGGCCTATGTAATTTTATTTGTCATTGACACAAATTAAGGGGACATTTTCATACTAACCCGTATTTTTTAGTAGGTAGTAGGTTCAATTGGCTCCACGCAAAGTTAGAGTGCTCGTGATGCACCTGCTCGTGATGACGTGCTAATTGTGCATCCCCAGTTAAAGGGATATTCCACCTTTGGGGAATTACACTAATTTTCCACCTCCCCTTGAGTTAAACAATTGATTTTTACCTTTCTCCAGTTCATCCAGCCGTTCTCTGAGTCTGGCGATACCACTTTTAGCTCCAGCCTAGCATAGATCATTGAATCGAATTAGTCCATTAGCATCTCGCCTGCTAGCATCACATTTAAAAGTGACTAAGATTTCCGGTAATTTTTCTATTTAAAACTTGTCTCCTCTCAAGTTAGAAAGTGTTATAAGACCAACAGAAAATGAAATGTGCCAATTTTCTAGGCTGATTTGACATGACACTATACTCTCATTCAGGCGTAATAATCCAGTCACTAACCAATTTGTCTGCTGCAGCTCAACCTTGTTGCTGGAAATTAGCCTACAGGGACTATTTTCAGGTGGTGCAAAAGCCTGTCATACTGGTGAATGTATATGCCCCTAATTGGGACAATGAGAGATTTATAGAAAGAGTGATAGCATCCATACCAAGTCTCAATTCCCATTCTCTCATTTTTGGAGGAGATCTAAATTGTACAATAACTCCATCTTTGGATCATTCCAATCCAAACTCTAATTCTCCCTCCAAAATGGCAAAGAGACTGTCAGTGTTCATGGATCAAGTAGGCTGTACTGACCCGTGGCGTTTCTGTTTCCCATTGAGCAAGACATGCATTTTTCCCATGTACACCATACATATAGTAGAATTGATTATTTCGTCATTGATTCTGCATTGCTGTCTTTGGTTAAAAAAAAATAATATTCATCTATAATTGGATCATGTTCCGGCACTTTTAGATCTATCTTTATTACACAAAAGTATGGAGTACACTCAATGAAGATTGGACACTTCAATTGAAAGAAATGTTGTCATCCCATTGATTATTTTCTTGAATTTAACAGAGGTGATGATGTGTCGCCTACTACTTTGTGGGAGACACTCAAGGTTTTTATTAGGGGAAATATTATTTCATATAAACCCATGTTAAATAAAAGCAGATGTTTAGAGCAAGAAAGATTGATCAAAGCTATACAGGTGAGTTCAGTATTCAGCTTCCCCATGCCCAGAACTTTATAAAGAAAAAGTAGAACTTCAGGCTAAGTAGGAGTTGTTGGCATCAGAAAAAACTGAAAGGATGTTGTTGAAATCATGGGGCATTATGTATGAACATGGGGAAAAGTCGGGTCGTCTTTTAGCCCACCAGTTAAAGAGCAGATCATCTGAGCAACATATCTCCTGTATTATGAAAGATAATGGGGAACTTACAGTTGATCCTATAGAAATTAATGATACATTTCAGGCATTCTATTCAAATTTGTATTCATCTGAAGCTCCTAAAGACAATACAGTTATGGATAATTTTTTTTGCAATTTAAATATGCCCACAATTAATGCAGTAGAGCAGAATTAGAGTTCCCTGTCACACACACCGAAATTGCGGATGCAGTTAGGACCATGCAAAGTGGAAAAACTCTGGGCCAATTTTTCAAGAAATTTTCTGGGGAACTAATTCCAATTTTACTTGAAATGTTTCACGACTCAAAAGCTAATGGTACTTTGCCCAAGACATTGACTGAAGCTTCTATAACTTTACTGTTAAAACCAGGGAAAGACAGAAAGCAATGTGGGTCATATCACCCTATTTCCCTCCTTAAATGTGATATAAAAATATTGGCAAAAGCACTGGCTCACGGTTGGAAAAAGTTATGCCAGAGGTGATCTCCCCGGACCAAACAGGTTTTATGACGGAACGGCACTCTTTTTCAAATGTGCGTCGCCTTCACCAGCGTCCAGTGCGGTGGCTGAAGTGGTCATTTCTTTGGACGCTGAAAAAGCGTTTGATAGGGTAGAGTGGAGTTTTTTGTTTGAATGTTTCAGTAGATTTGGTTTTGGCCCCAATTTTAGATCATGGATTGAGCTTTTATACTTCAGCCCAAAGGCATCAGTAGTAGGGTTGGGTATCGTTTCAATTTGAACGATTCCGATTCCAATTCCGATTTCTTATTTCGATTCCGGTTCCTATCGATTCTCAATTCCGATTTTTTTTAAAGGCAGGGTCAAAAAAAGTTTAGGATATTTTAAATGAACTAGCTGACCAACGGTCTTTCTCAGGGTATCTGCACATTTTCCAAGTACAAATTTAAAGACTTTTTAAGACCTTTTCAAGACATCTAAATGAAAATTAAGACTATACCACGACAAAAAGATATATATGACTGTTTATGCAATAGTTTTTTTTTTTCCTACTAATTTTAACCCACACCCCATTTTGGATGTCTACAGAAGTTACCAAATATATTTTGGTGAAAGAAAAATAATTGTGTGTGAATTACCTTCACAGCTATAAATGCCCAATTTTAGGGTCTGGGCTGCTTGCTTTTGAAGCTGGCTGTACATCAGTGGTCACCAACCTTTTTGAACCCAAGATCCCTAACCTCGCCCTGAACAAAGGCAAGATCTACCTTGAAGCGTCAAAAGAAAATCAAAGCTAAAATACTTCCAATTTAAGGCCTTTTATTTAGGCAAATGTATCAGGTCAAAAATATCACATCCTCCACCCCCTTATACAGGCGTCAATGAGATAACAACACTTTAACATAGTCTTTACTTACATGATTTTGGTTTTGATTTTCTAATTGGAGTAAGTGTTTGTGACAATACGTCATGATAAATTTGATGTTTGATCGCTGTTTTGGTATGAAGCATCTTTCACGTAATTAATGCGTACTCTAGAAAGTGAAAGTAACCTAAGCCTAGGCCTACAATGCACTCCGTGTCTGTGCACGTCCGCAATCGATTACATTCTTCAAATGGAGAACAAATTCCTGATCGCTAAACTTTTGTTTTTTATTTTCTGTCAGTTAGCAGTTGATATAGAAGCACCTAACATAATTTGACTTCAGCGGTGACAAGTCCTGTTGCGAGAGAGAGAGAGAGAGAGAGAGAGAGAGAGAGAGTGCACCTGTAAAGTGGTGCTGTGCGCGTGTGTGTGTCTGCATGGGGTTACGTTCGGTTCAAGTCAGAAGTTGGTTCGTCCGGTCCCGCATTCACTCTGCTCCATTATTAGATTACCGTTATCAGACAGCACTGTAAATGTATGCAGGAATTTCTCGCATTAATGATGGCTAGGTCTTGAATAAATCATGCGCTATCCTATCCCACGCTGAAATGTAGGCTACACCCTGCAAACGTTGCCGAACATGTGGGAATTTGGTGACTGTTTTTAATTGTCCTGTTATTCTCGGGATCTACTGGTCAAGTCCTAAAGATCTACTGGTCGATCGCGATCGACGGGTTGGCGACCACTGCTGTACATATTTGGTTTTGCTTACTGCTGAGGCTGACTGTTCTTCACCTGTGTCTGTAGTAGCCTAGGGCTACTTGCCAAAGACATTTGCACTGGACTGGATTCCCTTCAATATTTTTTACAAAGTTAGACTAAGCTATTTACATATTTTAATAAGCCTACTTTATATCATTTACTATGTGCATCTATTGTCCAATATGCAGCACAGCAAATTAAAGTTAATCCACTACTTTACATTTTGCATACCAGTTGTATCTAAACCAACCAAAGCTTGACTGAAACATTGTAAAACCATTGACTTGTTTTAAATTAATTAAGAGACAGGTCCTCCTCGCATGATCCTGCTGAAAACTGCTGGTTTCATCTCAAGCACGCACGTATTATGAACGCACATATTTTTTTTTATGTAGCAGTCGCCAACATTCAAAAAATATGTGGTTATATTTCACAACTTTTGCGAAGTAGGCCTAGCCTACTGGGAAACGCTGGCAAGCAAGCTGGCAGATATTACAGGTAGGCTATTATAACTTAGACAGATATTTTCTTCCCTAGGCTAGGCCAGCAACACACGCTGGAAAGATGCAAACAGATCAACTTAACATATACAGTATTTCCTCCTGATTGCGAAGCACTGCACATAATTTGACCAGCAGTCTTCGCGTCCATTTGTGAAACGATGCTGCGTCCGAGCAAAGACTTTAGATGCCAAGTGCAACTCCAAAAAGGAGAACAAATGAGCGTCTGGCTTGAGGCTGCGCCGGACAGGGCTTTTAAAATCCATATGTCCGGCCTAAATTCGAACATATGGCCAACCTATCGCTAACTGGCTTACCAACTCTTTCTCCCGCTCATTCTACCATAGGCTCCCTCATTCCACGTAGGCTACCTGTCTATCTCTCAGGCCTCAGCTACACCACGAAAACGTCAGGCATATTATTTTGTACATAGGCCTACTGTATTATTACCATTTTCACACCTTTAACCAAACCCGTGAAAAACATCTTCACTCTGCAACCACTACACTTCCTCCCGTAGCCTAATAGCCTAGTCACTTATACAATTGCGTTTTAAATACAGGAAACTGGATGGAGACATTACTCGCTCTCTTGCACTCGCTGGCGGTCCCATACGCACATTTAATACCTCTCTTTCGAAAATTCAGTTGTATTTAAGATTTTTTAAGGATCCGTGGGAACCCTGCTTTCTGAATGAAATAGTCTGACATTCTCCATGAATTTTAATTCTATGAACTATGCGCTTCTTCGTTGGTGTTCAGCCGTTTCTTCTTCTGGTCGGCGGACTGGGAATTGAAACTAGGAATCGAAATTTAAACTTTTGACCGATTCCGGGAAAATCGCAAAGATAGTCCCGGTTCCAACCAATACTCGATATTCGATACCCAAGCCTAATCAGTAGTCACCAATAGGAATCATTCCAAGTTCTTTTCCTTGACGAGGGGAACACGTCAGGGATCGCCAATTAGTCCACTTTTGTTTGCTCTAGTTATTGAACCTCTTTCTATTGTGCTTAAGACAAAGCCAGAAATATGTGGAATTCATAGATAGGGTTTAACCCATAAGGTATATTTGTATGCAGATGACTTATTGTTGTACCCAAGCTTGGAATTTCATCATTTTAGGGGCAAGGCCACTTGGCCTTCAGTTGGGCATATTTGGCAGGGGGCACAAAGGCCACACGTCAGGGCACCAAGGCCAAACTTAACTATACAGTATTCATACAATACTTACATACATAAAAATGATCAAAGTTGTATTTAGCCTATTCACAGTAGTAGACCTGCATCACTATGAAACATGACAAAAACATGAAACATGACATATTACATAGAATATGATCAGAATCATCTGACTTTAATATTTACAGATTTACTAGGCTATTTAATATTTACTAGGCTATATTTAACATTTATTTTCTATTTGGCCTGTTATGAAATCATAAATGGAACAATTTAAGCACAGTTCACATTTTGTGATCATTGGCTACTTTGACAAACTCTTAGTCAGCTGTATATCCTCTGATTTTAATATTTACAAATATCTAGGCGATATTTGTAACATTTGTTTTGTATTTGGCCTGTTATGAAATAATGTACTGAACAATTTAAACACACTGTGACAGTGAAATTTAAAGCCCAAAGTTGGAGACATGTATGTATAAATTTGCTGCAAATTCAAAACTGGATTACTCTGGAATGGCTAACTGTACAGGGGGATTATTTACACCCTTGAGTTCGGTAAGATCTGCTGTTTATCCCAATATATGGTTTGTCATGTGTTGAGGGAAGAGTTTGTAAAGTATTCCACTGAGATGAATGGGTAGGGGTGCAGAACTGTGTAAAATAATATGATTAAATTAAAGTTACTTTTCTCGCGTACCATTTACCACAGCAACTAGCAGCTAACATCGTTTAAAAGCTGAGAAAAAGCTCTTTCATGTGATGCGATACATGTAATGTCTGTGTGAGAAGTAGGCTACTTCGTGAGTAGTTCAACAGAGAAGAATGGGTGAATTTGGACGCACTTTCTTTCTTGCCGTGCGCTGTCACTTTCTCCACTGCGTAAAAGACTACATCAATTTGCACTGTGAATGCTAAGATTATTTTGACAGGCCATAGGCTAGTCGGAAGCAAAGCAGAATATTGAAAGAAGGGGGCACCAAGGCCACATTGACCTGTGAACCTCCGACTCCCAGCTTTAGTAACTTCTAAAACTTCAATTTGCCATAATCACTCATTTATTCCAGCTAGAATAGATGCAACGTTCTTGGAATGGAACAGGCAAGGCCTTGTCAGATTTAAAGATTTTTATAAGGATGGTGTATTTGCAAGTTTCAATGACATATGCGAAAAATGTCATCTCTCCTGCTCAAATCATTTTAGATATCTACAGATTTACCACTTTATTCGCAGTAATATGACATATTTTCCAAATGAACCAGATCCATCTGTCTTGGAGGATATCTTGGAAGTGTCTTCTAATTGAAAGGGACTTATTTCCAGAATTTATAACATCATCACTTCCCATGGTGACAATATTTTGGATAAGATTAGAGTAAAGTGGGATGCTGAACTAGGAGAGACAATACCAGATGGGAGGAAGATATGCGTAGGGTCAATGGGACTACATCCTGTGCTCGTCTAAGATTAATCCAGTTTAAAGTTTTACATAGGATGCATTTTTCTAAAGCTAAACTGGCAAAAATATTCACAGGCATGGATGACAATTGTGGCAGGTGTCATAGCGCTCCAGCAACTTTGACCCACATGTTCTGGTCATGCCCATGCTTGGATCAATTTTGGTTAGGGGTTTACAGAACATTATCTGAAGTTATAGAAATAGAATGTGAGCCTCAATTTTTGGATCCGTGCCGAGCGACCATATAGGACTTGCTAGGTATAAAGATATATTAGCCTTTTCAACTTTGATTGCCAGGCGGCAAATTCTGTTACATTGGAGATCCCCATACCCACCAAAAGTATCTGTATGGCTGACTGATCTTATGAAGTATCTGAAATTGGAAAAGATAAAGAATGCACTTATAGGGTCCAATGACCCATTAATGACATATTTTGAAAAACTTAAGTCCCTTCCTGAGATTCCCTAAGCACTAAGATGGCCAAGGCCTAAATAAGTCTGCAATATTATTTTATGTACCACTGTTTTTTTATTTTTTATTACTGGATACTTACTATTGTCTTTGGTTTGACTGGTGACATACTGTACTAAGACGCACAGAGGTTCTGATGAGGGTGGGTGGGAGGGTGGACAGGGGGAGGTTCTTTTCTCTTTTTTTCTTTTCTTTGGAAATTAAAGAGTAAAACAAATGTATTTCATGTAAGTATGTAACTTTGTTGTTCTTGGTTAATAAAAATAGATTTTAAAAAAAAATCACTTAAAAAAAAGTAACACAATAGTCACTTTCTGAAGTAACTAGTTACAGTACATGAAAATGCCTGTCTTTCCCACCTGATGACTCTAGTGTTTCCCACCGGATTTCTGCATGCCTTAAGGATATTTCAGCCTAGATGAAAGATCGGCACCTTCAGCTTAATCTCTCAAAAACAGAGTTTTTGGTGTTTCCAGCTAAAACAGCTATTCCCCAACAGATTAACATCCAGCTTGACTCAACTTCACTGACCCCAACTAGATCGGCACGAAACTTGGGCGTTGTAATTGATGACCGACTTAACTTCTCTGAGCATATAGCTTCTATTGCAAAATCATGCCGGTTTATGCTTTACAACATTAGGAAGATCAGACCTTATCTGACACAAGATTCCACACAACTTCTTGTTCAGACCATGGTCATCTCTAAGCTGGACTATTGTAATTCACTATTAGCTGGCTTACCCGCTTGTGTAACAAGATCATTACAGCTGATTCAAAATGCTGGAGCACGCCTGGTCTTCAATCAGCCAAAGAGGACACATGTAACTCCTCTCCTAGTTACTCTCCATTGGCTCCCTATAGTAGCCAGAATTAAATTTAAATCTCTCACTTTGGCCTATAGGACACTAACTAGATCTGCTCCTAGTTATTTTAATTCAATAATCAAGCCTTACATGCCCAACCGCCCACTGCGGTCTTCTGGTGAGCGTATGTTGTGTCGACCAGTCATAAAAACTGGGTCTAATTCCAGACTCTTTTCTTCAGTGGTTCCATGTTGGTGGAATGAACTGCCCAGTGCTCTCCGTTCCTGTGGTAGTTTTGGGTCGTTTAAGAGGGGTCTAAAGACATTCCTATTCAACATATACTTAGTTGTTTAAGCGCTTATGTGTTATGGTTTATATAATGTTGTTTTTATTTTAATTGGGCTGTTAATTAATTTGACATTATTGTTTATTATTGATATTCTCCTTAATGTAGTCTTAGCATGTTATTGTTTTTATATTATTGATTGAATTGACATTATTGTTTTATTATTGCCTTTCCCCTTTTTTACATTGCTTTTTTTATTAGGCTATTGATTGAATTGATATTATTGTGTACTACAACTATTCTCCTTACTATATTTGACCTAGATTTTAATCTGTTCCCTGTTCATTTTTAAATATTATTATGTTGTTTTGTATTTATATGTCGCTTTGGACAAAGGCGTCTGCTAAATCCATAACCATAACCATAACCAAAATGCACTGTTCTGTTATCCGAAGTCGTCTTCTTATTATTCTTCCCACCAAATTTCTGCATCTAATTCAGCTTCAACCGTTTAACGTAGAAACTTTGTTCAAACTTTGTAACGTAGGTCTTGAAAAGGACACTTGAGGAATGTATTTTTGTTTTTTGTAAACGTTATACTTTGAGATATTAACATACCGGTAAATCAAGCTTATTTTCCCCCATAGACTTTGCATTGGTACTATGACATCACAATGGGCTAATCAAACTGATTTGCACCTGTATCAACTGCCAGCTGCTCAACTAGGCCCCCTCACAGAGCCAATTTAACTGACTGCACCTGAATCAACTGCTTTCTGCTCAACTAGGCCAACTATCTCTGTGTCTCTCCATTCTACAAGGATATAATGCACATTCCAAGGGCTATAAACAACTTAGAATTAGGGCTGTCAAAATAACTGATTAATTTCGATTAATTCATTTGAGAAAAAATAACTGATTAAAAAAAATAGTGCAGATTAATCGATTCCGTATGACCTTTGACCCCGAGCCGTTCTAGTTAGTAACCTGTAAAATGAAGGAAAGAGAAGAAAATGTGCTGCCTAGATCATTGATTGGAACATTTACTTTTAAAAAACGGCCTGATGGTGTTGATGAAAATAAAGTGTTGATTAAAATAAAGTCCTCTGCAATGTCTGCAGCAAGGAATATGCATACCACCGGAATTTGTCAACTCTAAAGTCCACATCAATGCAAAGAAATAGTGTCGACATTGAGGGGAGTGTTAATTTATTTTCATTGTGTCCCCTAGGTTATATCTGTGGCCTGAAATGCCTTGTATGTGAAAAAAACTTCTTCCCGAAGCACTTTTGAATTTATTTCCTCAGCATATTAGGTCATATCATATATTATTATGGCCATTATTTGAACAGTGAAAATAATAATAAAAGAGTTTTTGAACTTATTCAATGATTCATTTGAATTTAAATATTTAAAATACTTTCACAAGAAAAAAAATATATATGCGATTAATTTATATTAATTAATCACAGAGTATGTAATTAATTAGATAGATTTTTTTAATTGATTGTAAGCCCTACTTAGAATGCAATCAACTGCACCTGTGCTCTCTCACTGACTGCAGCAACTTCAATGGAACCTCTTCTCTGTGTCTCTCTCCATTGAACTGGATAGCTCAATTTTCTCTTCACCACTTTCTTTCACTTCTAGATGCACATCTATTCATTTACTATTAAACAATTTAGTTATTTAAACTACTCAACTATTGAACTGTTCAGCCATTCCAACTGTCAGTTGTCATCAACTATGACTCCCGCCAACTGTTTCCTCTGCCCACAACTTTTTCAAAATAAAAGTCCTCACTACAATAATTCCCTATTAAATAATTTTACAATTTAAACTATCCAACTGTTTAACTGGTCAGCCATTCAAACTGTCAGTTGTCATCATCTATGACTCCCGCCAACTGTTTCCTCTGCCCACAACTGTTTTCAAATAAAAGTTTTGCATTTTCATGCACTGGTAATTCCTCGGACATTTTCTAGTTACTTTAATAATTTGTAACTGAGTAACTGATTTAGTTACTTTTTGGAAGACGTAACTAGTAACTGTAACTAATTTCTTTTTAAAAGTAACTTGCCCAACACTGTAGCCTACATTGCAGAACCACTTCAACTTTATTCATTTATGGTAAATAAATGTTACACTACTGTGCACAGTCCCATTCTTTTCTGACATGATGATGCTAGTACTTTAGCAGCAGTTAGCTAACTATGCTAATGTTAGTGATCTACAAGTCTACTCCAAGTGACAACATATTATACATAATGCTGGCAATGCTGAGAACAATTAACATCCTTGTTTATCTTACTTACATTGAGTTGACTGTGTGGCTTAATCAACAGATGTGGTGGAGCACTGTTTCGTTATGGTTTGCTAAGGAGTAACCCTTTGCTTAAAATAGTGGAGAGCTGGGATATGAGAACTTTAATTTAATTTTAGTTTAACAGTTATTGCTACATTGTGTCAAAGCGTTATAGAATCTTCGCATTGTATTGTAGAATGATTTATTATTAGCTGTGCAAAGTCTGAGCTGAAATGTCCAGGGATATTCCAACTCATGGAATGTCTCTCGGCCAATCAGAATTTTATATATACAGTACCCTCTGGAATTATTGGCACCTTTGGTAAAGTTGACTAAAAACAGGTATAAAAATTAATCTGTTGGTGATTTATTGTAATCTCACAATAAAAACAATGAGGGAAGCAAATATATTCTGAGAAAAAAGAAAATCTCATAAAGAAATAAATATTTTTAACAAAAACATGTTGCTCACAAATATTGGCACCCCTAAAAAAAAGTATTATATATAAAACCTAACAGAAGCATTTTCCTATCTAATTTCAACTTATTTAAGTTAATTAGAGTGTCTTTGAACTTTCAGTAGTTGTTCATGACTTTCTTTTTCACTAAGGTATGAAAATAAAGTGACACAGAGGCTAAATCCTCTAGTCATTTTTCAACATGGGAAAGACAAGAAAATACACTAAATCTAAATAAAAACAAAGCGTGTTGACATTTGTAAGTCAGGGGATGTCTATAAAAACTAGGTACTTGTTATGTTGAAAATGCCTATATTTACAGTTAAAACAATGATTAACAGGTTGTAATCAACTGGAAATATGACAAACATGCTTGGACAAAGACCCAAGGTTATCTTGCCCCCACGAACATTATGGAGGATGGTAAGAAAGTTACAGAAAAAGGCATCATCTTGGGGTCACCAAGTACCCCAATTTTTTTTTCAAAAATGACCTCACTGCTAATAGATTATTTAGAGGGCATGCCAGGTAAAGGCCTGTCCAGTGATTTAATTACCAATGTAAACGGCAGGAGTTACTGAATGGTACAGTGTCTTTGTCTGGAAGTGTGGTCTATTGTCAGATGAAATGAAAATTGCGCTCTTTAGCTAGAAACACTTTAGGTGTGTTTGGCGTACATAGAAGAACTACTATACTGAAAAGAACCCCATACCTAATGAGAATTATGGTGGAGGGGCTGTGCTATTGTGGGACTGTTTTTATTCCCAAAGGCCTTAGGAACCTAATTACAGTGCATGGTATCATGAACACCAAGAAAAACCTGAACATTTTCAAAGGAAATCTGTCAATCTCTGCCAAGACATTAAAATGAACCAAAGCAAATGTCCAGATCAAAACAAATATGGTTTACTGAACACAAAATCAAGCTTCGGCCATTGCCATCTCAGCAGTGCTGTATAAAGTACTAGAAAGCAATACTTGAGTAAAAGTACAAGTATCGTACTAGAAAGACTTTGGTAGAAGTGAAAGTTACCTATTAGAATATTACTTAAGTAAAAGTCTTAAAGTATCTGATATATACTGTACTTAAGTATCAAAAGTAATTTTCTGATATTTAATGTACTTAAGTATTTGAAGTAAAAGTAAAAAGTAAAAAGCAAGCGGTTTTATTTTTAACTTTTATTTTATTATTTAACTTTATTTTGGCTTTCTTATAGTAAAGCATAAAGCATATTCAGGGTTCCCATATCGTCTTAATCTTACTCATCAAATCAAAATCACATTATTTTCTAGGACTTTTCAGGCACAATTGTCTTAAGTTCAAAGAACAAACAGCATATTTTTAGAGCTGACATCAAAGAAAAAATCAGAAACAGAAATTTCACTTTTAAATTAAAATGAAAAATAAATAACTTATTTCTTTAAAAAAAAAGACCTGCTGGTAGGGAGAACATTTTGGTCATGTGGTATGAGCATTTCTAGGGCTTACTCCCCAGGTCACCATCTCACTCTCACACACACACACACATGCCACCTATGTCCAGCACCTACTAATATGCCAGTCATTAGTTGAAACTGAAAAGGTGTCTGTTCATCTTTAAAAGAAGCTGGTTTTCAAAGTTGCCAGAATTCAGTGCCCGGGAGTTTCAGGCCCAAGACCGGCCCACGTTTTCCATAGTGGTGGAAATTGGATAAATGAAGCAACATTTCAGCTCTTACTATCCTGTAGTTCAACAAATGTGTAAAGGTTATATAATAATTCACTTCAACTGAGAAGTTAACAAAAAAATATTCCACTATTCCACAAGTTAACAAAAACAGAAAGAAAGAAAGCCTTTGAAATGTAGCCTATCCCATGCTTCCACAAAGAGGCATATTGAACTAATGTTTAGGCTACATGTTTTTTGCATGGGTAGGCTATATTGTTGTTTGGTGATTTAGCCTACTCCTTTAGCCCACCCTCTTCTGAGCAAACAAGGCATATAGGTTTATCATGTAGGGTAATTGCTCTTTCTTACATTAAATAATTTTAATTTATCCTCTCTACTTGTCCCTGTAGTCATAGCTTCCTCATCACTAATTTCGGGCTCATCATTTTCAGTGGTCGACTGGTTGATCTGCTGCTCAGTCTCTCCTGGCCTCTTTCTACCATCCATCCTTCCTGACGCTTGTGTCTACTGTAGGGCCGGCTCGGCTATCCGTATCTGAGAAAACTTTTTGGAAAAGACGGGCTATGGACTCACCCAACCAACTCTTTTTGGGAGGGGAGAACTCCCTCACGTAGGCTACAACCCATGCAGAGTCATTGCATTGGTGTCATGCACAGAATGCGGAACGTGTCCTACTTTAAGAAAAGATAGATGTGACCAATGTCAATATTTTTTTCCTCGACCGGCCCAAAAGTGAAGCGGTCCACCGTGAATTCTCCTGATTACCCACCCCGGGCCTGATTCAGTCTTACTCTTCTTGGACTGAAGACAAGTCCTGCAATGCTAAATAGCCTTTCACAGGCCGCTGAGGCAGTTAGCGGAGTGTTCAGCTTCACAGAAGCTGCCAATGTACAGAAACATTTCTTGCAAATAAGGCCACGGGTGTATGACGTTATCTTCACCACTACCCTGTTCGCCGAGTTCACCACTATCGTCGGGGTGGTCGTCTATGATAATGGGAGGTCCTCCAGTAGTTGCTCGTGCTCATGGTGGTTTCAGTTGTGCGTCCTCCTCCTTTAGCAACAAACAAGCACTGAAATAGAGCGTGCAGCGTGCGGAGCGTGCGTAATGCTAGGAGCAGTGATTCGCCAAACCTCCCTTATTGCTGTCGCACACATTTCTTCTAATTTTATGTTTTAGTAACGAGTAACGAAGATACTTAGTGGAAATATAACGGAGTAAAAGTATACATTTTATCTAGGAAATGTAGTGGAGTAAAAGTGAAAGTTGACATAAATTTAAATAGCGAAGTAAAGTACAGATACGTGAAATTTCTACTTAAGTACAGTAACTAAGTATTTGTACTCCGTTATATTACAACACTGCATCTCAGTCCCCTGATCTAAACTCCATAGAAAAACAATGGGGTGAGTCAAAGAGGAGAATGCAAGTGTGGACTTAGGAATCTGGATGATCTGGGGAGATTTGGTAAAGACGGCCTTAAATCCCTTGCTTTGTATTCTCCAACTTTATGGGGTGTCAGGAGAATATTACAAGCTGTTTTATTGGCAAAGGCAGGCTTAAGAAGGTATTACAAGCAGGGGTGCAAATAATTGTGAGCAACGTGTTTTTGTTAAAAATATTTATCTCTTTATGAGATTTTCCTCTTTCGCAGAATAAATTTTAAAGTTTAGAGGAATCATATGGAACCTCAGAACTGTACAAGTTGGAATAAAAAGAACGGAAGGTAGAATTAATTAGTTTGGGGTCCGTTACCAGAGCTCCTTCTGATGTTTTAATGGCAGGTATAAGCGCAAAATTTTCACTGGCACACAGGCTTATTGCAAGTGCCCGGGTGGGGCGGGCTCCCTCAAAGTAATGGTTTTGACGCGTGCGATTGATAAGGAATTTAACACGCTGTCGGAGTAATGAATGGAGTGATTCTGGAGAAACGTTGTTGTGCATGACACATTCAAGATTCAGCGAGATTCAGAAAGGTTAGACCTGCAGATGACAGCCTTATGGTCCGAGAAGGCTGGGGGAGCATGTCCATGCTTACCTTTTCAAGGAGATCCTTAGATACAAAAATTAAGTCTATTCTAGAAAATGACTCATGTCTTGCCAAAAAAAAAGAGATGTCTTGCCGATTATGATTGGTAACCCGCCATATATCAATTACTGAAAAATCATGAGCCCATTTTCTTAATGCACTAGACGCTGCTTTCTGATCACTGCCCTCAACTACAGTCGTCCTGTCTACAGAGTGGTCCCAGACTGTGTTAAAGTCTGCCCCAATAATTAACCGTGATAGTTATACCTTTTGTTTCAAATTTTCGGATAGGCAGATGGTAAGCTTGTTTTTATGCTGGCAACAAAACAAAGGTACGTTATTCTTTATTTTAAATGCGTACCGCCATGGCAATAAAGAGAAAGAAGTAGGCTATGATTTGAAATGTAAGCTGACTGTTGTCAAATTTGCCAAATAAAATACGGGAGAAACTAAATGATTCATGCTCTCTCATGCTGTTTCATTCGTGACAAAAAGGAGGGAGAATGAAACATTATGCACGTTTCACTTTTGCATAAATAATTCCTGAACGGTTTTGGTCAGGGCTGAAAATGCAACTGTATTTGACAGAGGACAGATATAGGTTGCTAGTGACAAAATATGAACTTTCAGTGTGATACGATCTCTTTGGAAATTATGTTTGATTAAAAAGTTTCTCATCTGTTCTGGCTATCCCTGCTATTTGGATCTTACTCAATGAACATCTCAACACTAAATGAATGATGATCCGTAATTGTCATCGGATAGCCATATGGGTAGACATTCAGTGTACACCTTAAAAGTCTGCTTATTAACACTTGCAAGCTGCATGTTAACAGTTAGTTAATGTTATTAAAGGATAACAACAGTTAACTAACTGTTAGTAATGAATTGTTAACTGCTTATTATGCACTGTTAATACCTAATAAGCACATGTTATTCTAAAGCGTTGGTAGCCTATGGAAATTCCTTACTGCAGAAATCGCAAAGAACTGTCAACAGTGCCATCTTGTTATTTTGACAGCCCTAGCTATTATGTGTTTTTATAATGTTCCAACAGAGTTTCTAATAGGCTACTACATCATAGCAATGGTTATGATACTAGTCTTTTTAAATAACATCATACACTTGTGTTCATAAGTTTACATACCCTAACAGAATTTTTGAAATATTGGCTAGTTTTTGGGAAAACTTGTTTTATAATGGAATGTGACAAAAAAAATGTCATGGGCTTGAAATCACTTACGATCACTGACTACACCTTTAAGAAAGGCATCTTTCTGTTCATGGTCCCTTCTTTTCCCTTCATGAATGTTTTTTTTTTCAAGTACAGAATAAATGAAAGAAGATAAGAAAGAAGATACCCATTCCAAAATGGTAATTGAGCAAGGTATTTCACCTCAAGTTGCTCCAGGGGGACTGTCCCTACTACATAAGTAGACACCTTTTCATTTTATATGTACTAAGCTTGACATGACTGTACGTCCTTTTAAAAGTTGTTTTGTTTTGGTCAGAGTGCACTACACAGTCCTTACCGCATATCAGGGAATTCACGCACCAGGATGCCTACTTCCATCTGGATGGAAGGTGTATCTTCTAACAGGATGATCTCTGATAAGTGTGGGATGGCATTATCAAGCCATGAGGAGGGTGATTCCTAAGAGGCACAAACATATAGATAGAAGATCCTGTGAGTGAATGTACATGTACATTTACATTTATTAATTTGGCAGACCCATTTATCCAAAGCGATTTACAGCAATAGAGTAACATTTAAGAATTTTAACATACGAGCTACAGCAGTAGAATAACAATTTAGCTATTAAAAGTGCTCTAAGCCAGCGGTCCCCAACCACCGGGCCGCAGGACATTCCTATCCGGGCCGTAGCCTACGACATGAGTTTTAAAAAAAATGCATGCAAACTAAACTAAATTTAATTCGCAATAATGTCACGTTTTTACATGGCATAGGCCTATATACAGTTGTTTGATTGCCCGCATGTTTGCATTTTGCAAGGTCTATTTTCTTACGTCTGTCTGTCCCGCCTTCAACACTTTTACTGTACATACAGTATTGCCTTCAGCGCTGCGCAGCCTCAGGTCAGCTCACTTCACTTGATCAGTTCTTGGCGAACGGTAGTGTCACACTAAGTTCGCTAAACTACTAGAATGAGCAACAAAAAACAAGCATCTTTAGCAGGTCACTGGCCAGAGTGTTTGAGTTACGAGAGCCGCTGCAGAGATTTCTTACAGAAAAAAAGTCACCGTTAGCTGCACATTTTAGTGATGAGGACTGGGTGTCAAAACTCCTTACCTGTGTGACATATTCGGGTTGCTTAATGACCTCAACCTGTCACTCCAGGGGAGAATGACGACTTTAAACTGGCAGATAAAGTCGCTGCATTTAAAGCCAAGCTTGATTTGTGGGGACGACGGGTGGACCGGGGTGTATTTGATATGTTCCAAAGAGTAGTGGGGGTTTTGGGAGAGACTGAGGCAGGGCCCTTTCTCTCGCAGCTGGTGCGCGATCATCTTGTTGCGCTTTCAAATGAGTTTGAACGTTACTTCCCATCCTCCAAAGATCCACGGCAAACCAATGAGTGGGTCTGCAACCCATTAGTCAATATCCCGAATAGTCCTAACTTGTCAGCGCAGGAGGAAGAGCAGTTGAACGAAATTGCAAATGACGGTGGTCTTAAGAGTGTGTATAAGGAAACCTCTCTGGCGGGTTTTTGGATCAAAACCAAAGCAGAATATCCCGATATAGCCGTAAAAGCGCTGAAAACGTTTCCCACCACGTATCTATGCGAGGCCAGGTTTTCAGCAATGACTGCAACTAAGACCAAATTGCGCAATCGACTGGACATTTCAAACACACTGAGGGTGTCGCTGTCTTCCATCACCCCAGATGGAAGCTTCTTGTTGCAGGGAAACAAGCAGGGCTCCCACTGATTATATTCGTAAAGCACGTTTAGTTCCCATGTTTTGTTCCCATATTTTGTTAAGCATGTTCACACTTATAGTTCATATTGTTCAATTTTCACTTCTTCAAGTTCACGTTTTTCACAAGAGATCGTTACCTTCACTGTTTATACATAACTGGAGCTAGTTCTTTTCAAGTAATGCATGCACAACACATATGGAACATGGAACCCCCGAACCCCCCCCCCCCGGTCCGTGAAAAAAAAATAGGAATCAAACCGGTCCATGGTACATAAAAGGTTGGGGACCCCTGCTCTAAGCGATGCTGGGTAACGTCGCTTCTATTGACTTTCAAACCAAAACAGAGAACTAGCTCGCTACTTCCTCCCCCTCCCTCCCTTGCTGCTCCCGTGCAATTGAAACTCTGATTTGCTAGAGCAGATTGTTATGTTTTTATGGGCTAGGTTTGCCCAGGTTGTTTTTGTTGCCATTTTTGTAGCCTGGGCTGTCCACAGAGATCGCATCTTTTTACAGTGTATTAAGGACACAGACAGCTAGCGAATGGTTAGGTGATGTTTGCAGTAAGTGACATAAAATGTTTTAGCCTAAAAAACGTGTGGCATCGCTTAGAGCACCTTTAACAATGTAGCCTCATGGATAAGGTAATGTCAGGAAATATGCCACCGTGTGACACTGTAATGGGGAAAAACATGAAGCTGTATCAGTATATTAAGCACCAAATTTGATACTGCAATGTTCATTTCTAACGTTATGTGTAACCTACATGTATTTAGAACTATCATGCAATATGCTGTTTCACCTTGTAGTTGCGCTCAACCTTAATACAGCCCCACGGAGTGCGTAGCTGGAAAGGTGCTTAAGTTATGCCTACATAAGAAACGCTCCTCCCAAAACTCGTAGCTCCCTCTATCGCGCTTAAATGACAGATCTTTATACAGATTAGCCTATAGCCTAGGCCAGGGGTCGGCAACCTTTTTTGCCTGGAGAGCCACTTTTACCAAATTTATTATTTTTTTAATCTCAGAAGAGCCACATAAAGACAGTTACAAGAAAAAGTTTGGATATAGTTACTCATTCAACAGAGATTTTTAAATACATTTTCTACTAGTTTTAATGTGCATGTAACTTGAAATGTAAAGTGGAATGACGAAGTATAGGCCTTAGGCTTCCCATGTAGGCTAAACACCACCCCTTATTTTTCCAGTGTCCTTTGGTATGCAAAGTAACATCATAGCTAACAACACAACACTCAATT
The DNA here is from genome assembly GCF_046254945.1 of Alosa pseudoharengus. Taxonomy (NCBI): domain Eukaryota; kingdom Metazoa; phylum Chordata; class Actinopteri; order Clupeiformes; family Clupeidae; genus Alosa; species Alosa pseudoharengus. Next base: position 1,457,713 of record NW_027468598.1, on the reverse strand, counting down.
TTCGTTGACATGTCATTGGCGAAATTGAACATTAGGCCTACCAGAGATTAGATTTGGTGATGGCCTTGGAGTCTGGCTGGCTCATATTCAGTGAGGTGAAGTTTCATGCCAGAATTGAGGCTGTCACCATTTAAGGGCAACTCCACGCAAAACTGTCATATCCATAACGCCAACTAAATACCATGGCATTGTGTTGCCGTTATGGATGTGACGGTTTTGCGAGCGCATGTTTGTCTTTATATTTTTCATATGTGAGAAAGATTTCTCACATGCAAGTGGAACCGAACAGTTGCAGTGTGCGATATATAACGGGCAGTTCATTTCGCGTTTTCAGAATCAGTCGCACACATCAACAATAACAATTAAAGTGTTCTCGTTGACTGAAATGGAGGGAAATCGGTGATTTTATTTGATATTGACATGGAACGCGAATGTAACAATATTGTGCAGGCTACTTATGGAGTCAAGTGAGGTGGAAAGTTAGGCCTAGGCTAAATTAGGCTACTCAGATAGACCTAAAATATTACATTTTGAAAATAAACGAACTAAAATAAAATAGCCTACATTTTAATTAAATAAATAATTATCAAATAATTATTTTCAAGAGCTGAGCCGCATCAGAGGGATCAAAGAGCCAGAGCCGCGGGTTGACGACCCCTGGCCTAGGCCTACTATCTTCTATTACAACTCTACCTCTTTAATTCAGCTGTCTGGTTGAAGCCTGGACACATTGTAAACAAAGTAGCTGGTAGTTGGCTAGCTTAACATATTCTACTGATTGGACTGTTCAGTTTTCCCATGTGTGTTTAAGTTTCAAGGTAATACTTGTTCTCCTTGGGACAGGCTCTTTTGGGAAACATTGGTATTGAAATGATCAGTCAACTTGAATGCAAGAGTTTTAAATAAATATGTGCAGCATGCTAATGAAGCTAAGCGGATTTAATAGTGATTTAGCTAGTCGTCTTCTATGCGTCCTTGCTTTCACGATTGTGAATGTTTTATTATGACCGCCACATTTATTATGACCGCAGCGAAGCGGTCATATAGGGATTGTCAAAGTTTTTTTTTTTTTTTTTTTTTTTCCCCCCCGTCATCTACTTCCTGAAATTTTGGTCAACGATACCCGGGGCACCGAAACACCGGGGCACATGAAATTTGGTGGGTATGTAGCCCCACTACTTTTACGGAAAAATTTCCCCCACCGCGCTGGGCCCCCCGAAACCCCAAAAATGCAGTTTTTCCTAAATAACTACCTGAACCGTGGCACTGAGGATGAAGATCTTTTTATGGTATGTTGGTCTCAAGGGCCCACATCAACCTGGCCCATAACCACTCATTTGTGATTTGCACCCCCACGGTAAAAAATGAAAATGCAATATCATTCTGCTTTAATCACCCCTATCTTCAGTTAACCCTCTAGGCGCCACTGTCGAGTTTACTCGACAAGATGCGGTACTGAATAAAACGGCCGATTTAGTCAAATAGGATGTCATATTTCGTTCGACATCCACTCCACTAGATGGCAGACATGTCATACGTCATCCCCGAGTCCGAAAAAGGTCACGCTTTAAACAAAACTTTTGAGCTACAGCGCATTGAATCAGTGCGTGCAATACCGGAGCTAGTGTGCGTGTGAGCCACTTTGTCAGAGCGATATTGTCAACGTCAGCGAGTATTTGCATTAGATTATCGTCTAATGGCATCAAAAATGTTTACCTGAAATGAAGTGTTGGGTCTTCTATTCGCGGACCCTGATTCTGAAGGGGAATATCTGCCTTCAGAAAATGACGGTGATTCGTTTAGTGAGGCTTCAGATGCGTCCCTGCCTTGCAATGATGCAGCTGGACAAAGTGAGAGTTTACTCCATACCAAGCACAAACGTTGAATCGTTTGCCCAATGTCACTGGTGGGAATAATGTTTCACAGGTTCGGAGTGTTCACCGGGAAGTTAGCAGGGTGTTAGTGGTGTGGCGAACGAGGCTGGAGGTAGCCTAATGTCCATAGCGTTAGCTTCTGTCTTCTGAACGTGTGCCTCTCCACAATCGCGGCGACAGTAACGTGGTGGAGCCTTTGTCTAATGCCACTGGGTATGTTAGACGAGGTCGAAGTGCTCATAGGACAGTTAGGGGGGAACGTAGTGGCAGTGTGGGGAGTGAGAATGACAGTAGGCCTAGTCCGAGCTGCGCAAATTCTCTCCACTCGGCGCGCGCGAGGCAGATCTGGCCATGCTGCTCGCATGGTGGAGGTGGTGACACGCTCTCTCCCTCTCCCACACACACACACACACACACACACATTAGGTCATGCATTGCTAGGTTACGGGGACGCTGGCGAGACACGCCGCTCCGTCTGGCATCATGTTTTTGTTTGTATTTATGTAATGTTCGTAATTTTATGTAATGTTCTGTTAATTTTTTGTATTTATTTTTCTAGTTAAATGTAATCACTCTTTATTCATGTTATTTTCGATCGTTTTTGTGTTATTCTTAGTCCTTTTTTCTGTTTAACAAACTCGGCTGACACCATCAACGTCAAGTTAACGTTAACCAGCTTCCATTGGGCTGATGAGCGCCTTGGCTAGCCTGCCTTATGTCTCTGAAGTCCCTCATGCATCCGTGACGATGCACATCCAATGTCTGGACGGAGGGATTGCTCAGCAAGGGGGCCTAACGTCAATCTGCAAGAGATCTGCAGCTGCCACGACCACCGAGCTGCGGCTGACTTGCGAGCTGCCATGCTAGCATCTACCGGTGCCTGGAGTCTGGATTGAGTGCTAAGAAACTCTGATGACAGCGTCAACCATGAAACAACAAACGGTCACTGTCTAGGACCACCGAGCTGATAATCAGCAGGGTCGCCCATCACAAATTCGAACTGTCTTGTCCTCCCAGTGCTCTCCAGACTGCCAGTGAATTCTCCGGGTTGGTCAGTTATAAAGAACTTTGTTGGTGTTGCATCGTGAAGACACAGCTGTGCGCAGTTTTCACGCGGGTCATCTTTGCCCTTGGACATTTTCAGCCGGTTGGAAATTGGACTAATTTTATTTTTATTTTTTATTTATTTTATTTATTAATTTGTTTGTTGTATGTCTTGTATGTCTTGGTGTCACGGGTACGCTGGCGACTACGCCGCTCCGTCCGGCATCTTTTGTGTTTGTTATTTCTTAAATGTATGTCTTGGTGTCACGGGTGCGCTGGCGACTACGCCGCTCCGTCCGGCATCTATTGTCTTTGTTAGTCTGTGTCAATGACAATGTCTTATATGTCTTATATACTAACCCACTCTACATCTCTCTTTCTTCCCCCTTACTGTACCTCACTTGTGAGGTATATCATCACCAGTCATCAACCATCCGTGTGTTGGCCCTCCTCTCACCCATCTCACCTGAAGTCCCATCCTCGACTGCCCTATTACTGCCCCCTATCTGGACTCCTGGCCCGTACAGCCTAGCGACCCACCACCAGCCTATGACAACTCTGCCCGGATTACTGGCCCATCCACCAACCCACCACATGCCCCTCGAAAACTCCCTTCCCCTGGACAATCCCAATGCTGGACTATTGAACTTTCTGTCACTAAATCAGGAATAACGAATTACCATAACGGATACGTAATCATCCCACCTCTTGTAACTTTCAGCTCAAGTGCTTAACACCATATCTTATTCTCTACACCCGACTATCATATGCATTTGTCATGTATACAGACCTTACTGTCATGTACTGACCCTAGGCAGATGGGTCAGGCCCTTGAGTCGTGGATCTGCTCGAGGTTTCTTCCTATATATATCTCCAATTCTAGGGAGTTTTTCCTCGCCCCTGTTACCCATGGGCCTCTCTCTTGCTTTCCTTTTCTTCCTTTCTTTCCTTCTTTCTCTGATTGCCTACATTCTGTAAAGCGCCATGATACATGTGTTATGTTTTGGCGCTCTATAAGCACAATAAATTGAAATTGAAATTGAAATTGATATGTGGAGCGCTTTGGGTTGCACTCTGTGCATGTTAAATGCGCTATACAAATAAATCTGACTTGACTTGACTTGACTTGCATAGTCTATCACAAGATGATGGGAATGCCCTGTATGGATAGGGATAGGGAGTCATTATCTCTACAGCAAAAGGCCTGCTACATAAAAAAAAATGTCAGCCATTTATTAGTAATGATTTACACTGTTGATTTGCTATCTATTTCCCTGATCATTTAGGACATACACTATGTGTTCCTTTTTGTGTGTTCATGTCCTTGTGATGTGTGTGTCTTTGTCAGCTAAGAAAAAAACAAAAAAACATCAACGAAAACAACAAAAAGAAAAAAAATACTAACATTGTCTCTTGTCTTGTCTCGTCATCTCACTCCTGATCTGTGCCTTGCCGTGGCAAATGAGCTTTTGAACTAAACAGGTGTTGTCTACTTGTGTTTGTGTGTCATCTGAATAATATATATGTGCCCCATACATGGAATCAGAGTGCCTACTGTATGTAGTAAATGGAAAATATCTACAGCAAAAGGCCAGTCTACCGCTACATGCATTTGGTTTGTTTCTGCCATTTATTAGTAATGATTTACAGTTTGTTCACTACTTACTATTTACCTGAGCATTCAGTATTGTGCAATATAGCATACAGAAGGTGAGGGACATTTTGGGGGGAAAGAAGTGGTGCATTTTATCATTCAAACATGCGACTTTTCATGAAAATTCTATAATCCAAGATGGCCGCCACCATATGACAACATAATATGCAAATTAAATATAAACATTTAATCTCTACATAAACTTTGGGCCATCCTTAATATTTCTCTAATTTACAGAAAGTCTCTATCTCTTATCACTTATATAGCCTTTTGAAATGAAGATGTCAAAATGTATCGTTTCGGAAAAAAACCTCTGGCGCCTAAAGGGTTAAGATGTTCAGAACTGCACCAAATTTTATGTGTATGATGTGCATTCTCTGGGGGTATGCCAAGTTTCGTAGAATTTCATCCATGGGGGGGTCTAAAAAAATGTAGGATATGTGTACATTTAGTGAATGTACACTCATTGGCCTGTAGATGACGGTGCACACATGCACACACACACAGGCACGCACATACTACCGTTTTTGGCAATTAGAACGGCCAATACATAATTACAAATTTAGTAGGATGAAAGAAAAGCCAAATATTCATCATCATTATCATGGCTGCATTTCCAGTATTGGCGATACGTAGTCGTTTGTCCACTAGATGGCGCATCGTTGCAGTGAGACGTAATTTTGTTGGAAGTTAAAAAGTGGGTTGGAAAAACAATGGACGCTTCCTACAAGGACTGTAGTTTACCGCAGAGAACGTCTAATAAGGATAGGACGATTTCCACATGAAATGTAATTCCCATTTCTTCTTGAAGCCGAAATAAATCTGAGAATGTTTATCGGACATGCTTGGTTTTTACTGCAGGTAGGCTACGTTAATCTTATACAAGTTATATCCCATAGACATTATATGTCTATGGTTATATCCTAGGACATAGGTAAAATAATGTTAGGCTACCATTAGCATTGGTTGAGTGATGGAGGCCCATTTCATTATTGATGTATTTGTAGAAAACCATAAATGCGGTTGTTATAGGCTACCAAGCAAATTGATAACACCACTAATTGTATCTTTCGACTGTCACCTCATTTGCTTATGACCATAACCTAGGCTACTAACAGGAGCTAAGTGAGTTAGCCACAACACGTTCGCTACGTGATGGTTTTCTAATGTAAAATATATAGGCTTCCTGAAAGATAACCTGTCTATATGATGCATCCTAAACAACGGGCTGGGACATTTCTGCTCAAAGTCTCAAAAAGCATCTGAGTCAACGTTCATTCCCAAACACCCATATAGGCTACTTCAACCCTTTATTTTCAAAGGTGATTCAAGTAAGGAAGAGCATGGCTCAAAGTAAAGTAACTAGGACTGAAACTACATAAATTCGTCAAAGTGAATCATTTGTGTCAACTCGCCGCAATGTCAATTTATTAACGCACCCGTGATGATCTACATCTCCATTTAAAACAAATGTTTTAGAGCGCATGTTGAGAGATGTATCCAGGGCAGGGCTGTACCTACACATATTTGTTGCACGTGCTACAAAAATCCTTCTTTGCGATGGATGATTTAGTACCAACCTTACACCGGTCCGATACAGTTTAGCCTATGGCTAATACCGTGAGACTGAGATGCTTTTTGTTTGTTCGAAGTGCGTGGGTGTGAGAGGGGAGTCGATGTGCTTTGATTCCAGCTTGGTAGTTGTAGTCTATGCGATTAAAAAACACGTGTGTGTGAAGTATCCAAACAATGATCACGCTTTTATTATGGCTGCTTTAGCCATAGACCTTGAGCTACTGTACAGTGGGTTGGGTTCCATTTAGAAGTGTCCACTTCATTCGCGCCTTGATTAACACAGCTGCGTGAAATGTACTGATATGCAAAACTATTAACTTTTCGCCAAGAGGTGGCAGCTTAAGTCCACTTGATGCTGTAAGCCATTGGTTCCCAAAGGAGATTTTATTTGGGTCGCCAGCATAGCCTAGTGACAATTTATGTTGTGTAATAGGCCTAGCATAGGGCCTACCTTATATAGCTTATGTTAACAGTCACGGTTTTGTCATAACTCCCTCTATGCATTTTTGCATTTAGAATAGCTCTGAAACCGGGGGCGAACACGTCACGGGGGGGGGGCGCCAGTAAACAATATTTCTATCGGGCGCCTACCATGGATTAGGCTGGGTGAACTCAGCTTGATCTGCCGGCGATTCCTTTTCGATTTCTTAAAAGATTGAGCTTGGTCTGGCGAAAGCCAGACTAACCATGGACCTCATAGTTGCAAAATGCAAGGGAACATGAATCAGCATATTATTTGCACAAACAATAACGGACAGTAGCTCTTCAACTTGGCCCGTTAAAATGTGTATGAACAGTCTAGCAACGCATTTCATGAAGGCCCTTTTGGACATGTCAGTTATTTGCAACACTGGGTAAAACGGCATTTTGTTTTAGACTACTGGTATTTAATTTGTGCATTGACAATAAAGCTGAATATCATATGAACTAGATGACTAAACTTATGCATATGTAGAAGAAGAAACATTCACAAAAATCCATGACATGACCTCTCTTCTTGATAGCTGTTGAAAACTGTATGGAACTGACAGGGATTGTTTTGTTTAATAATAAATAAATAAATACATTATGCTGCTACCTTCTGCTTTTCCCAAATACAATGTAACCTACAGGTGTACCTTTCATCAGTCCAGTTGCAATGGATGGACTGTGATAAACTGCCCTACTTGTGATTGTTTAGATATTTTAAAGGTTTTATAACAATGCTACAAATTTTTTGGCAAGTGCTACAAATCTATTCACCTTTGCAGCGCCAGTAGGCTACTTTGTGTGCAAACACACATTCCAAACAAGCATACACAAAAGTTTCAAGAGTGGGGGATGGAGTAGAAGATTCAATTCATTTCATTCATTAATATGATTTATTTTCGCGGAATGGATGTACAGGACTGAGCGGCAGTCATATTTTCTACCGCTATGCGGTACATCTAGTTTAGATTGTGTTGGCCGAGTTGCGTGTGTCCATTGAGCGCGAGAGAGAGAGGGAGGGAGAGCGAGAGAGAGCGGGGCAAGGAGAGGGGGTTTACTTCTATACTGTTTGGTAAAGTTGAACACATAATGTAGAAAAAGGTGCGCACATCTAAATGTTAAAAAAGTAGGTGCTGGACTCAAAAAGTGACAATAAAAATTACAAAGAAGTCCGCACACTAGAGCTCCATTAATTTTTTCTTTTATTCACCACATGTGACGTTTCGGGACACACTGCCCTTCCTCAGACATAAGACAGGTACCTAGCAGCCCATACTAATTGAACACCTGACATCACATGATGCAAGTGATTAAAGTGCCGAGTGCAAAGTGCTTCAAGTGCTAGTGAGCAAAATGCAGTGTGCAAAAATGCAATAAATACAATACAATAAAGTGCCAACGTGCAATAAATAACACAAAGCACAACAGTATTTCAATGCACTCATATACCAGATAGTACCAATAGATCACATTGAGGAGTAATGAATAATGCAAAAATTACATAAATGTTACAGGCAGCCACATCAATATGTGTGATATATACAGCATGAACAACATCAAAGAAGGAACCGATCAGGACAAAACTAACAGATTGGAATTCAGGATCAGAAAGATATTACACTAGGGTGACTAGATGAGATTGGCTGAAATTCGGGACGCTTTTTTTTTTTCGCGGGGGGGGGGGGGAATTTTTATTCAAACATCAAGTCTGCCTCAAAATACAACAGAGAAATCATGAACTCAAAATGTCATTGTGGGGGAAAAAAAAAACAATGACTGCGTAACAGTGCAAATCAGACCTTTCAGAATAAGGATAATAGCCTAAAGCTAATAACAAGCCTTGCCAAAATTATGGGTCATTAAGTAAGAATACAAAATGATTGTTAGATTAAGTAGATTATGTTAAAACGACATGGACATTAGGCCGAACATCCGACGTATTTTTTTTGCACACACGCTGGCTCTGCCTGCTGCGCTGCCTGCACATTCAATGTCCTCGGCTTCGCGAAATCAGTGCATATTCGCGCCTAATTATAGAACGTCAAAAAGAAACAAAGTAGCCGGGCTGCATCCAGACACTTAGCTGCCGTCGGGGGCTGCATGCAGTCGACTCAGACTCTCTACGGACAGTTTTTAATGTTTATCAGAAAATAACTACTCAGTATTCTGATTGAGTATAATTTTCGGGACAATTAGAGCAGGATTCGGGATTCGGGACAACTGCTTGAATATCGGGACTGTCCCGAATTTTTCGGGACGTCTGGTCACCCTATATTACACCATGCTACAGATCAACACAACAGTCCAAAAAGGCCAAGGTCAGTTCATAGAAACACCCCTAGTGGGTGTTTTGACCACTTCTATTCCACAGTAGCGCAGTGAAGACCGATTGTGAGAGCACTGTTTCTTCACTGCGCTACTGTGGAATAGAAGTGGTCAAAACACCCACTAGGGGGTGATATTAACTCTTTACTTCTAAAAAAAGAAGCGTTTTGGATTTACACACTGGACACTCTAGCCCCTAGAGGAATGAATGAAGAGTTTGACTTGCGTCCCTTTCTATGAACTGACCTTGGCCTTTTTGGACTGTTGTGTTGATCTGTGTTGAGCTCTAGTGTGCAGACTTCTTTGTAATTTTTAAAGTTGAACACATAGTCTACAATGAAAGCAACGAGAGGTATGAAATTATTAATTATTTTGGAAAACGTAGGCTACCAGGAAGTAAAGCGGGAGATGTGTGTTGCTTAGCACTGCGTGAAACAACACAGGTTCATGGATATGAGTGTCGCGATTTCGGTTTTGAATCACATATCGTTACAGCCCTAGTTATAGCCTGCATAACACAGTCAAGAAATTAGAACCTATACTGGCTTAAAAGATGCTGCCTGATTTGTTTTCCATTTAAGCTATCAATATGAACAGGGAGGGGGGAAGAAAGGAACCACCTGAAAGACACAAAGGCTATATGGTTTGATTTAAAGAATATTTTAATTTGATTTGAAGTCTTGGCCTAAATAACAAGCCAAAATATAATCCCTTAAATATGTGATCCTGTTGCATACTCTGTTGTTTCTCAACACTGAGCTAACTAGACTATACCACTGCATACATACAACAGACTTTCACACAGTCACACATCTTTTATTCATTCAATCTAATAGTACACAGTGGATGTAGTGATATGTACAAAAACTAGATGTACCGCAGAGCGGTAAAAAATATGACCGCCGCCCAGTCCAGCACATGTTTTCCACAAAAATAAATCACGCTGAAAGGCATATATGATTCTAACTGTCTCACTGAATTGCATTATACACACTCAATTCTCACTGGTATCTGCTAGACAACAAGTATATATATACAACCCCACCCCCATCTTGCCTGTTCATAATTCTGAGAAATTCTTGAATTGTGTGCATGTGTGCGTGTACATGTTTATGTTTATGTGTGTGTGGGTGGGTGTGTGTGTGTGCATGTGCATGCATGCGTATATATGTCTACTGTGTGAGTATGTGTCATACGTAGGATTACTGTGAATGTATGTGTGTGCGTGTGTATCTGTTTATGCACATGTATGCATATGGAATGGGTTTACATGACCCCTGGAGGCAAACATACGCAAAAAATTGGTCATCCTAGGCCCTACGGTTCTCAAGAAAAGTGATGGTTCCATGCTATCCATGTGGGGTTACATGCCCACCAAGTTTCGTGTACCCCGGTCTTTCAGTGTCCCGGGAATCCTTGTTGGCGTACGGTCACTAAATGTACACATACATTATTTTATTGTAAGGCCCCCCATGAACGAAAGTCCACGAAACTTGGCATGCATTCGGAGGGTGTCATAATGATCCTACACTTTCAATTTCGTGCAGTTTTGACGATGTCAGCCAGAGATATTGTGATGAAAACACCTAATGTTTTGCTTTTTAATTTTTAACTAGGTGGCGCTATACATGAAATAAGTGGTAATGGGATAGGTTGACAAAAAAAGGTGGATCTCCTAGGCCCTACGGTTCTCGAGATATTCACAGAAAACTGTCTCCGGCCACCTACAGGCCAGTTGGTATATAGTAACATAAATTAATTTATTGTGTGGCCCCCCATGAATGGAATTCCACGAAACTTGGCGTGCATTCAGAGGGTGTAATAATTATCCTACACTTCCAATTTCGTGCAGTTTTGACTATGTTAGGTCACAGATAACTGCGATTACAACACCTCATTTTTATTTTTTTGTGTTTAACTAGGTGGCGCTATACATGAAATGAGTGGTTATGGAATGGGTTGACATGGCCCTTTGAGATCAACATACAAAAAAAAAATGTTCCTCCTAAACCCTACGGTTCTCGAGATATTCACAGAAAACTGTGTCTGCCCTACCCTCCTTTCGGGGGGTCCAGTCCAGCGGGGGGGCTACAGATCAAAACGAAAACAGGAGGTTCCATGCTATCCATGTGGGGTTACATGCCCACCAAGTTTCGTGTACCCCGGTCTTACAGTGTCCCGGGAATCCTTGATGGAAATTTGGACATGCAAAAAAATAAATAAATAAATAAATAAATAAAAAAATAAAAAAATAAATCTGACTAAACCTATATGACCGCCGCTTCGCTGCGCGGCGGTCATAATAACAGTTGCAAATTATATAGAAAGGTTTACACATATGAATATACATTAGGGATGTAATGATGCATGTTAATTGGCTAAAAATCAATACAAATGTGTGAAGTCAATAACTATTTAAATACAAATGGCATCTATGATCAACTACAATCAGGCTTTCGGCAACACCACAGTACCGAAACTGCACTTGTAAAGGTATTAAATGATATCCGCCATACAGACTCAGGTAAAACAACTGTCCTGGTAATGTTAGACCTTAGTGCAGCTTTCGATACGGTTGATCATGTATTACTTCTCAACCGACTAGAATGTTGTGTAGGGCTTTCTGATACTGTCCTTAGATGGTTTAAGTCTTATTTAGATCACAGAGAGTATTTTGTTTCTATTGGTACCTATGTATCTGAGAAACATACTATGCCATATGGGGTGCCACAGGGATCCATTCTTGGGACACTCTTATTTAATTTGTACATGCTCCCCCTTGGTGAAATATTTCAAGAGTAAAAGATTGCATATCATAGCTATGCAGACGACACGCAGATCTACCTTGCATTGTTACCAAATAAATTGAGTCCTATTGACTCCTTATGTCTTTGCCTTGAAAAAGTAAATACGTGGATGCAGCAGCATTTTTTACAACTTAATCAGAGCAAAACTGAGATTATTTTATTTGGTAACAAAGAGGATAGAGCACAAATAGGTGCTTACTTAGAATCTAAAGCACATACAACTAGGACTCATGTAAGAAACTTGGGAGTCATCTTAGATGGAGACCTGACTATGAATGATCCAGTGTTTCCCATACATTGACTAATCTGTGGCGGGGCGCCACGAAATAAAAATCGGCCGCCACAGATTAATATTCTATGTTTCATTTAATTTAATTTAATTTAAATTAAATATAAGGTCAAATCCTTGCATTGCCATTGAGCTGCGCTTTTTACGCACACAGCCTTTCCTTGCCCCGCCCCACTCTCTCTCGTAGCCCGCTGCCAGTCCTCTGCATGTGCATTTAACAAAATATTCACGATTGTTGAAGGATTGTTGTTGCCACATAGAAGCATTGCATAGTCAGCTGTCCAAGTCAGCTACCGCCACAAATTGAATCCAATTCTGTGGGAAACACTGTGATCACATCAAAAGCATAACTAAATCAGTATTCTGGCATCTCAGAAACATAGCTAAGATCAGAGATTTTGTTTCTAGACAGGATTTAGAAAAGCTTATTCATGCTTTCATATCCTGTAGGGTAGATTATTGTAATAGTCTCCTAACTGGCCTGCCCAAGAAGTCCATTAGACAGATTAAATTCAAAACGCTGCTGCTAGACTGTTAACCAAGACTAAAAAGAGAGATCATATTACACCCATTCTTAAATCTTTACATTGGCTCCCAGTTAATTTCAGAATTGATTTCAAGGTTCTACTCCTAGTATATAAGTCACTGAATGGACTTGGCCCCAAATATTTTTCTGAAATGCTTCCCCAATATACACCTAGTATGGAGTATAGATGTACTGGAACCTGTCAATTAATAGTCCCCAGGGTTAAAACCAAACAAGGAAAATGGCATTTAGCTATTATGCCACACAGCGCTGGAATCAGCTTCCAATAGATATTACATTTTCCCCAACACTAGACTGTTTTAAAAAGAAACTAAAACCTGAACTTTCATTCTGCATTTATTGATTAGTTTTTAGGTTTATTTTTATTTATTTATTTATTAATTAATATTTTACCTCCTATTCATTCAGTCTTATTTCCCCCTTGATCTCTTTTATTATTTTATTGTATTTATTACTATTATTATTGCTGTTAATCTTTTATTTTGTTTCTTTTAGGCACATTGAATGACATTTTGTATGATAATGTGCTATATAAATAAACTTGAACTTGAAGTTCACATACGGTTAAGATAAAAAATGAATCGCAATGAAATATTTGAAAATAATAGGGTGTAATCTGCTTTTGATTTCACTTGTTCGACTTCAGAACGTCTGTAAAACAATTGGCAAAAAACAACCTCATCAGGACACCGGATTACACAGAATACACATTACCTGGGACATTTAGTTTAGAGATTGTGTTCCGACACATTTCATGTATGGGGTTCATTCGATTCATGTTAAATGTGGTATAGATGTTGCTGATGTTATAGTGCAAAGATATTTTTCACATGTTGTAATATGTTGAAATGGCGATAAGTTTCATTTAAATATGTTGCCTCTGTAAATTCATGAAATTTGTCACACACATCAGGAGTCTCAATAAATACTCAGAAACAAAGGCTTGACCGGGGATGTGGCCAAGGGACTCTCTAGCGCCCCCCTATGTACTGTGACTTGTGGTTAGCATATAGTTTCACCTACAGACACCAAATTTGGTAGGTGTACCTCCCCAAAACAAACAACGTTTGTATATACATGGCATAAGCCACAACCACAGGAAGTGAGGTAATTGAGATTTTGTGCGTTGTGGACATGATCAATTTTTACGCACTTTTCCTAGACGATTGATCCAATTTATGTCAAAGTTGTATGATGCCAAGATGTCATTGATTCTAAAATGCAAAGCTTTTTTTGATGTAATCGATATGATGAATTTACAAACAACGCCACATAAACTATGTGTTAAATATGTGATAAACCCATCATGGATTGATTGGCATTGGTCAAACCTCACAGGTTGTTAATTATTATGGTAATGATGATATTCACATGCCCACAATGCATATTTGGTAGGGGTGTGAATCTCTCATGTAAAAGATGATACGATTCGCATCTAGATACATAGCATGATTCGATACAAGAAAAGATACATGTTCATAAAAAACGATTCAGTACGATTCGATGCGATGCGATTCGATGTAATTCGATGCAGTTCAAGAATGGAAAGCATTCTGAAAGATTTTTTATCATTTGCTCAAGGTGCACATTCATTTTATATTATCAGTTATCATGGTCATGGTTGTCAATTAGGCCAAGAAATGTGTGAATGTGATTATCTAAACTGAGGTTTGTTTCATATACTGTATTGAAATTAAAAAAGAATAGTCTACATTTCAGTCAAACACAGCAGCCAAATACAACATATTTTTTTATAGACTTTATAGATTTTATAGAGTTATATCTGATTGTTTTCATGGAGCTGTAGCCTTGTTGAGGTAAGACAATACCGAAATAAAATAAAACAGTGCTTAAGACACTCTTGGCCTTTTCTCATATAGCCTACAAGAATAAAATAGGCCTACATATCAATGTCAACTCTTTGGGTTTATTTTGTTCCAACGGTAGACCTAATGCAGAAACCTATAATGCCACAAGTCTGAGTGAATATGAACAAAATAATTGGCTAATAATTTGTGCATCGTTTTAGCATGGGCCAAATTATTATTTAACATTAAGGAAATCCCTTCATCAAACGTAAGGCTATACTCTACAGACTATTGTTGCTGTTTAGTGTTTAATTTTGCGCTGGATTTTGAAAAACAAAAGAGTAAAAACTGTAAAACAAACGGCCGAGTGCGAGTTATCACGTGCTTAAGTTGCAGTAGATGTATGGGTAATGAGGTAATTTGACAACTTTGGGTAATGAATGTAGCCAAAAACGAACTGCATTACCCACAATTCTGTGCCACGTATAGTTTCAAAACCGGACGTGGGATGAACGCGCTGCTTGAAACGTAGTCTGAGCGAGCAGGAAAGGTTGTGAACCGATTCGTAACAAGTAAATCGATATAACGACCGGTTCATTTCAGTTTTATTTCGATACGGGGCTTCACGTATCGATGTAGCCGTATCTTACACGTTACAAACGGATACCGATACGTATCGGTAAATCTTTACACCCCTAATATTTGGCATAGTGCCACCATCTGACAACAGATAAAATATCAATTACGTTAGTGGCACATGATCATATTTGACACACTTCTCCCAGGTGGTATATCAGAATCATGTGGTAATTAGAGAACATGATGTCAAGATGTTGATGTTGAAATGTATCAAAATGGTGACACAATAAATTTAAGTATCTTGCTAAATAACACAAAATCCTACATAATGTCAGAATGTATTGGCTGAAACTTCACCCTTCACAGATTATTATGGTAATGATAATATTCACATGCCCATAATGCATGACTGACATAGCGCCACCATCTGGCAACAGATAGAACGGCTATTTCACAGGTTTTACCTCTACCATTTCTAGCCATTTCATCAGATTTGCTTCACATTTGGTACATTTAGGTTTCTGGGCCTTCCTAAGACGAACATAAGGGGATGGGGGTCACCCAGTGGGTAGATTTGAAGCAGTTTTTTAGGATAACTAGTCAACTGTTATCTGTATTGCACTGCATATCACAAAATGTATGTCATAAACTAATAACTTGGAAGCGTATTATTGTACCCTACACATTTATCATGTAGTACCATCTAGTGACTACCATCGGTGTAAAACGCCACACCAAACAGGAAGTGAGCAAGTGCTTCCTATGTAGAAAACATGCAAAAACAAATAGCACACACATCAGATGTGTACATTTGATAAACGCACCACATGTCAGTGCTTTGTTGGATTCCGAAATGTCACGGGTTGCGGACAGCAACAATGCACAATGACAAAGCTGAATCTAATCTAATCTAAGCTTTGCTGCCTTAACAATAATAATAATAATAATAATAATAATAATAATAATAATAATACAACTTTTTGAGGGTCTATGTAGCCCTGCTTTTTGACCCAGTTCTTGACACAATTATATGTTGAAATGTGTAGATCTATTTTGCTCTGCCTTGGAAATGCACGCTGTAACACTACCCAGTGACAAGTTTACTAACCAGATCTTCGAAGACCATTTTAAGTTGTTTTCCTTCATCATGCAGTCGACCTGCCATTTTATGTCTCATCTTCTGTGATGTGCAGATGATCCTTCCACGCATTAGAGCACGAAGATACTCTACCATCACTTGCCTGTGCACATCACCCACAAGGAGCTACAGCAAGTTCATAAACACAGACATTGAAGGTACAGTTTAAAAATATGAATTAAATATATTCATCTTTAAAATTAAATATGAATTAAATATATTCATCTTTAAAAATGTAAATTAAATGGTGGTGAATTTTATGACTGCAGTGTGTGTAGTGTAAATATGAAATATGATGAATAACGGTGAGCACAGTGCCTGGTAAGGTGGACTGGCCATCCTGCTGAAGCCCCTGAAGTGCTCTCTGATACTCGTCTCTATTGGCTCAAACACACTTGGATTATTCAGCCACTTCTTTTTCACCAGTTTGTCGAAGAAAGGCTTCAGATGGTGACAGAGAAAAAGAAAAATAATTGGAAACTGAATTTATTGAAGTACCATATTGAGCATGTGTGTTAGGAGGAGATAATAAAAACAAATTAAGTCTTTTTCAGAAGCTATCTATCAAGCAATATCATATATATAAATAGATAGATAGATAGATAGATAGATAAATATACTTTATTGCCACACAACCATGTTGGTGGTAATTGTTAACATAATATAATAGATAGTGTGCAAATATATGCTTTTGATATATGTTATATTCTGGTATTTTGAAGGGGGTTAGGGTCCATATTATCTAGCCTGAATACAGTAGGGTAGAGGTATAACTCACAAGTTGGTACAGTAAGTGAAAGAAATTGGGAATGGGAGTTCCATCAGAGACAGATCAATAATTAAATAGGCTGCAAAACAACAATTAACTTGGTCCAAGCATGTTGTGTTTGCTTATTTTGTACCACATTTTATACAGTTTGTGGGATTTGTGATTGTTGTTTCAGAGGCTGTGCTGATGGTGCCAGGTTAAACAGATATGTATTTTCTTTGGGATTGAGTAAATAACTGCATTTAACCCGTAGAACTCCAGCCATTGGGTGAATTACGGTCTATGGATAGATGGCGCTGTTGCTGATCTAGTTAATCTACCCATTGTCACTCCCCGATGTGAGTCGCTACCGAATGTGAGTTGCGCATGCATCACTTTGCAACTTTGCGACTACGAATGTTGCTGTTAGCCACAGAATAATGACATAGGTACATTAGCCTACATAGCAGTAATTTCTTATTTAGCGTTAGGCATCACATTTTCACGGCATGATCTCTGATGTCAGTTCTAGATTAGAGGCTGAAGTAGCCTACAAGAACCTGATAACGAGAGACTTCTGTAATATAAATCTAATAAAAATGGACCTACAATAACAATTATAGATAGCTACCTATCAACCTATCAATCTGAACATGCACGCCTCACATCCAGTAACGACTCACATCAGGGAGTGACACCCACCCCTGGACAGGAAATGACTTCCCTACAAACGTCCCATGGTCATTTCAGTTTACTTCCTGGTTGGTTTGTTGGTCAAAAATAATAATAAAACGATGTTTTGTGAGTTTTCCCCCGCTATTATATTTTCGCAACGTCTTTGACACATTCCGGTAATGGTAAAAAAATACATGTTTTTAAATTGACAATAATATTGGTTCTACTTCATGGACCGGAAAACCGCTTAGCTTAACGTAGATATTAGCCAAATGATATGCTAATTCTAACCTATGGGTGCTGTACCTCAAATTTTGGGTACTGTGAAGTGTTTAGGGACCAGTTTCTGGTTCAGTTTCTAACTTTTACTTTCACTTTTTGTCTGATTTGTAGTATTTGCTGCCCAACCACTTTCATGGCAGAAAAAAGCAGATGCGTAATAATAAATCCCCTAATGGTTAAAAATATTAAGTAACAAGGCCAGAGTTGAGTCATGCATGGCCTATCATGGCCTCCAGAGTCAGGGGCGTAGCCAGGATTATTTTATAGGGGGGGCCAGCTGGGTCCAGACTTTTTATTGAGGTGGCACTTGGGAATCAAAACTACTATTTGAAAACTACTGAAAAAGTTTTGAAGATTAGGATAGCCTATTTTAATAATGGTAATACATTGTGTAAAGCCAACACTGATACACAGGTCAGTTTGTTGTCCACTCCAAATCATTTTCCATAAGCCAATGCTATAAAAAAGTACATTATGATAATGCACCTTACTTAATCAGTCTTATTCAAATGATGTTAAAGAACAATAATAAATACTACAAATATTGTATTCAGATATTTAATCTTATACTGATGGCCAAACTATATTTCTTTCTGATATCCACTCTAAGTACTTGGCTGTAAGTAACATGGCTCTGAATTAAGAAATTAACCCTTAGAACCCTAGACTGTTTTAAGGGCTTTTCCACTACCTTTAGTTATAAGCATTTATCCTGGTCATTGTAAGTGCCATTTACACATGCTATATTTTTTTCAGAACAGTCTAGGCTACCCAGATCTGCCACCAATTCATATTGATACTTGCATTGATTTAATTTTGATTTTTAAAATTATACAAAGACAAAAAGCATATTATACCATTCTTATTTTGAAATGTATCTCTGTCAGCTGGACATGACTTTCATGTATGTGTAGGGCAGTCCTGAATCTGGCAATATAAGAACCATGGTGGAGGGGGGCTTTGGGGCTGAGCAATTTACAGACATGTGGTGTGCGCCTTACAGAAATAAATGCCATTTGTTTTATTTAGTAATGAAAAATGCCCTTTCTGCGCTCCATATCTGTGACACGAACTGATCTGACCTGACTGAACCCGAGTTTGCGTGTTCTGTGTTGATGATTCTAAAACAACTTTTTACTGCATTGTCATGAACAAAGTGAAGGCAAAAAGGTGTTTCTTTGTCGAATAAATTGGGATGCAATGTGAGTCTCGAATTGGATGCCATGCAGGAATTTGCTGGGATCTCAAAACCGCATTATGAACATACTTTGCCATAGAGAAACACATGATGGCGTTGGATTATGAACATGCCTTGCTACTACAACACACAAAACCGTGGGGTAAGTGGAGCTATATGAAGTTATTATTTTGATGTCATTTCGTCTGTTTTATAACACAGAAGGATGTACTTGGTATCAAATGATAGCTCTGTATCTCCTCTTTCATCTGACATGCGTGGCATATCTATCCGATCACGGGTTCGTGAGTAGGGCCTAATTCAAACGAGAGTTGGTTTTTGTACATGATGTTATTTTGCAGTCTCGTTGTCTGTTTTTATAGCCCAGAAGCATCGATATACTTGGTACCAATAGATAGCCCTGTGTCTCCTCTTTCTTCTGATATGCTTGCCATATCTATGCGATCACGGGTTCGCGAGTAATTCAAAGGAGAGTAATGGGTGCGCAGGTAAACTATAAATATGAATCAATTTGATTTAATTTCATGATTTTTTATTTTTTTATTTTCATACTTGATCGCACAGGCAAGAGTTTAGTCTCGTTGGAAAGCCCCACTTCTGCTCTGTCACGCAATTCAAGTTTCATCTCACTGCGATGAACAGTTCTGGAGCAATGTAGGCTAACAAAGAACTCAGGCAAAGCAGCCTCTGCCTGACCAGCTATGGCAAGAACCACACGCAGTCAGCAAATTATGTTTTTTATATAAAGTAGCCTAGCCTAGGCCCTATTAGCCTATTTTTGTAACAGCGTTACCGCAGGCATCCGATTATTTCTGATCAGCCCCACACTTCAATGTCAGACTAAGGACAGCCCAACGCAGCTCACTTGGCTATGATTTGTGACACATTCTAACATCTTATTAGCATTAATGTTCCAACTCATCATCAACTCACCTGTTGTTACTGAGGTTAAGTAGTAGCCTAGTCTACTGTCAAGTGTTTTTAACAGATGACTTGAATTGTCCCGCTGCTGCTGCTGCTGCTGCACTAGGCCTAGCCTACTCACGATTTGATCACAACCATGGGCTACACTTCCTGACTAGGCCAATGGTCGTAGATAGAGTGCAGTAATTGGTTCAGTCCCTGCTTTGCAAAGTGTTGGCAAAGTGCCGTCGAAAATGGCAGCAATTCTTTTTTCTTTTCTTTTTTACTTTTCACTGAACGGAGCTGGGGGGGCCAGCAGGGTGGCCAAGCTTTGACCAGTGGTGGCCGTGGCCCCCCCTGGCCACCACGTAGCTCCGCCCCTGTCCAGAGTTATTGCCTAGTTAATGGCTTAAAAGAGCCATTTCATTTGACGTAGTTAAGCTGCCCCCAAAGGCTCTGATATATGCAATTCAGTTGCATATTATTCCATAAGGCTCTGATATATGCAATTCAGTTGCATATTATTCCATATTAAATGCATATTCTAGTTTTATTCAAAACTACACCTATCATTGTTATTTTGGTCCCAAATGAAAATGTACACTTCTTATCCTCCAACAATAGACCCTAGGTTGTTGTTTGACCTGAGTATCTTTTAAGCTGTTTTACAAAGTTGCTAATGATCTAATTTACTCAGGCAATATTTTTGTAGCATATCATAATCACTTACCCTTATATTTTCAAAAAGTCTGTCACTTAAAAGTCTCACTCCAAGGTTCATGACTCTATCCAGGGAAGCATTGGCTCTGTGAGCAGAGTCTGCACTAGCAGCAGATTCACAACGCTGACACTGTTGCACAAATCTCCTGTGTATGGACACACACACACACACACACACACACACACACACACACACACACACACACACACACACACACACACACACACACAAACAAACCAAAACATTTAAATACACACATACACACAGAGAAGTAAACACACACACAGGGTCACATAGTACAGACAAGCAAAACAAAACAGACACCCTGTAAGTCAAGTGTGCGTCATCATTTACTTGGTTAAATCTAGATAAAAGTAAATGCCATAATTAGCACAATTCAGCAAAAAGGGTCACAAATGCAATAAATGCATTACCATACATATACTCAATCACATTTAAGATACGGTTTAGTCTATCCTCACTGGCCGGACATAACTTTTACTCAAACATCATGGCAGTTTATAGTCTGGAGACAACTTGGAGACAAAGTGTTGAAAATGTGGATTAGGAACAGCAAACAGTATGAGGGCTACACTTTCAAGCTTTTCATCTATGTCTGACCAAAAACTCATTTTACTCATCACTTTCAGGAGGCAATAAAAACAAAATCAGCAACACAACAGGCTCTAATTTGTATGACGCACAAACTAACACAGCTTAAACAAGCCTATGCAAATCAAATTTAAAAGCAAGTTTCTGATTTCCTTCTCAGAAAAACCTACTAGATTAGGGCCGTTTTAGCCTGCTACATTAAAGGCTTTTTTACCTTAAAATTATGTTTCCAAAAACATTTTGATGGCACATAAATTCTTAATAGGGCGAACGGCACCTGCAACACTCTGAGCAGGCATCGAAATGGAAAAGAGCTGCTATGCTATAGGCTGTAGAGTACAAATAGACAGGCTACTTCGGAGCTCTCTTTCTACAGACTGCTGTCGGTGCATTCCCTCTATATTGTATAGGAATTATGCTCATAGTTTGTTGAAAAAGACGCACACTTAGTTCATTTATTATTGCCCTTCTCAACTGTAGGGGGACCCCAAGAGCAAATCTTCTTTCATGCTGCTGGAAAGCATGGAATTTATCAATTTGAACGTGAGTGGTGTCACCACTCGGATCTCACGTCAAGTCTCAATTCTTATACCTACGTTTTTGAGGTGGCATATTACGGATCAGCAGTAAATCAGGATGGGAAAGCTGAAGTTGAATTCAATGATTTTAAATGTTGTATTGAAAATTTTCTAACTTCACTGTCACTGTGAATGCTTTTACATTTTGCTATATTTTCTTTATTCTGTTTCCTATTTGTACTTTTAATTGTGTTTTAATAATCTCCCTCCCTCAATTCGATTAGCAGACACCCTCCCTATTTTTAAGTCTAAACTTAAAACATACCTCTTTAGTGCTTCCCATAGTTAGGTATGGTGCAGTGTGGAACTTTAACCACCTCAGGGTTTTTTGGAATGGACCACCCTGCTGTGTCGTCGTGTGGCTGGCACCCCAGTCATGCGTGCGATGGTGGTCACTGACCATACCTGCGCTGGTGCTGACTACCCCTCACCACGCCTTAGTTATGCTGCTATAGTATAGCGCTGTCATGGACTTTTCATGCGTCACGCCGTACAACCCATCTTCTCTCTTCTTCCCTCCCTCTCGCTCAACTGTCCCTCCTACCTCTTCTCTCTGTCTTGCCGTTCAATCCCTCTTCTCCCCCCCCTCTCTCTACTCTCCTTCTCTTGCCTTTTCTCTCTAGTATAACACTATATAGTACCATTGAAATACTAACCATCATGATTACCATCATGACTAATGAATACTAACAATACTAACCCACTCTATATGTCTCTTTTCCCCCCCTTATCTCACTTGTGATGTAAACCATTACCAGCCATCAGCCATCCTTGTGTTTGGCCCTAATCGCACCTGAAGTCCCATCCCTATGACTGCCCTACCACCGCCTGTTGCTGTCCCCTTACCCGGACTCCTGGCCCGCACAGCCTAGTGACCCACTACTTGCCCTACGACAACTCCTAATCCCTGTGGACAATTCATTCCCTACACTGGACTATTTGAACTTTCTGACACTAAATAGGATTCATGCATTATCATACTGGATATGTAACCATCCTACCTCTTTGTAACATATACCTCAGGTGGCTTTAAACACCATGTTCTATTCTCTACACCTAACTAACCTTTCATTTATCATGTACACAGACCTTACTGCCCTGTAACTGACCCTAGGAAGATGGATCAGGCCCTTGAGTCGTAGATCTGCTCGAGGTTTCTTCCTATATGTATCTCCAATTCGAGGGAGTTTTTCCTCTCTCTGAATGTTTTAACACTCTGAAACGTCATGAGACATGTGTAATGTTTTGGCGCTCTATAATTGAAAACAAATTGAAAATTTGTGTTGTATGTTTTGTTTTCCTTCTTATTAGGTGCTACCTTTCTTGGCCTGGGCTCATTTGGAAGAGATTTCTGTCTCAATGTGACTACCCTGGTTAAACAAAGGATAAAATCCAAGCCCACAGCAATATTGCAATAAACAAACTACTGTAATTGCGTCTAGCACATTCACTTTAATGGTATTGTAATGCTCAACAATGCTATTGGTCGGCTTTAACCAAACTTTTCACTAGTTCCTGACACCTGACTCTGCCCACTTTGTACCTTTGATCACATCTTACCCCTTGTTTTACTGTGCATGCACTATAATTATCACTGGGGGAATATGATACAATCCTCGGGCCCTAAATGTTCAAAAATGCTATTTGTTAACTCATTGAGTGCCAAAAACGTAATATTACGTTTTTCCTTCCCATGCGTTGAGTGCCAAAAACGTAATATTAAGTTTTTAGCTTTTTTTTAAATTACGAAACTAGACACTCTAACACACCTTATATGTGATTTTGGGAACTCTGTGATGAATGGAAATTAAATATATGACGATCGAAAACTCATGAAAACGCACAATCTGGACATTTTATCTGGACATTTTATCATAACTCGATTGCCGCTTTGGGTCGAATCAGTGACGCATGCACGTCATCTCAAAACCAGGCCATTTTCGTGGGTCTATCACTAGGTGGCAGTCTCGCCAGGTCTCGCTGATCACTTCATGAAAGACGTTATATCTCCATTTCTAGAAAAAAAAACAGTGATTTTGATGAAAACTAGCCACTGTTTAGCTTGGGATTTCTCAGGAACAGAGGCGTGTAGAAATACACGGTTTGCACCCACTGAGAGCCTCACCTTTTAAACGAGCCATTGTATGTGTTCATAGCTATAACACAGAATATGCTGTGGCTGTACAAAAATCATCAACAATGGTCTAGATTGCTGGCACTCTAGGACAAAGCTTCCGAAAACAGCTTGGCATTCAATGAGTTAAGCAATAAATATACAAATATTGCAATCACCACTTATTTTCACTGTGTGGTTTCTGCAGCATGGAAGCCTGTTCATAGTGCATGCTGCGGATTGAAATTAGAGCCCTATGAAACAATTTGACACTTAGTGTTTTCATAGGCATATCATAGCATATCAGCAAGCATTTGTCAGTGCTAATGTTTATGGTGTTTATAAGCCTTTTATGCAGTTAGCTTGCTTGTTTCAGATCAAAACATAATGGTACTTCAATGCAGTAATTCTACCCATCCACATTTAGTCCACACCATTGTCTCCAAATGTATATGTTCATAAACATCTGACCATGCAAAGCACACCAACAAACCTAAAAGATGGACAGCAGTTGACCAGAGCAATGATTGTAGAAATGTATCCATTTCCATCTTCTCCAAATTCCCACACAAGAGGTTCAAGGAACATTTCAACTTTCCTCTGGAAGCTATAGAAACATTTATAGGAGATTATTAATTAAGGACCAGAAATAATATATCAAATAAACATATCAGCCACAGAGAAATGTTAGCCACAATTTCTAGGCATTCAAGGAGGATCAGATGATATTAAGTGTTAAACTGTTAGTTTTCATGTTTCTTGTTCCAAGCATCAGCTGACTTGCGAAGGCTTGAATGTGTTTAAGCAGTGGACTCTACACTTTAAACTTTGCACTGTAGAAATCATGCAATATTAACTAATTCTGTGTTACAAACCTCCTTAAAGGAAAAATCCGGAGTTAAAACAACCTGGGTTGCGGTAGTCAAGTCAAGTCAAGTCAGTTTAATTTTTATAGCACAGTTAACACGCACAGAGTGCAACCCAAAGCATTCCACGTACAAGACACATAATAAAAAGACAAAAGATGCCGGAATGAGCGACATAATCGCCAGCGTACCCGTGACATCAAGACATGACAAATACATTTAAAAAATAACAAAACACAAAAGAAGCCGGATGTAGCGTCGTAGTTGCCAGCCTACCCGTGACACCAAGACATACAAGACACACAACAAACAAATGAACAAAAGAAAAGTAAAAAAATAAAATAGAAAATAAAAAATCATGTTAAATTAGTCCAATTTCCAAACTCAAATCAGTGGGCGCGTTCAATCATGCAGTGATGTGCAGATCTGGCTAAATCTTACATTACAAACATGCCATTCAGCCAGATCTGCACAACACTAGAAGTCGAACATGCCCACTGATTTGACATTACTGGAACACAAAGTCAAACAATGTGCTTTCTTCAGAAACAGGTCTTGTGTGTACCTCTCTGTACACTTTCAAAGTTCACAATACTTTAGTCTTGTCAGTGATGCACAGTGCGGAGGATGGTGAGATAGTGAGGAGGATGGTGAGATAGTGAGGCAAAAATATCCATAAGGATCACAGTTGGAGAGTAAAAAAGTAGCAACTTGAAGTCACCAAATCTCCAAAAAACATCAGATTCAACCTCCATGCTAATACATTATTTAGAAGGCATTTAACTACAAATGAAATGAAAATTGAGCTTTTTGGCAACAAACACTCAAGGGTTGTTTGGTGAACATAGAAAGATGCTGATGCCTACTGTTAAATATGATGGAGGGTCAGTGTTGCTTTGGGGCTGTTTTTCCTCCAAATGCCCTATGAACCTTGAAGTAATATGAACTCCCTAAAATACCTAGACATTTTGAATCCAAATCTGGCTGCCTCTGACATCACACTAAATCCCAGTCATGACTCTCAGTCTCAGGTCAATGAGTCAAAATTCCAATTTGATATGACAGCATTGACAGGATTTTATTATTATTCCGCTGACCGCTTTTTCTGCACACAATTTCTCTTCAACCGTTTAACCTAGAACCTTTGTTCAAACTTGGTAAGGTTGTTCTTCAAATGGACCAGGTTGCAATGACTTCTCATATTTGTAACTTTTATACTTTTTACACTATAAATTAAAAACTATTTAAAACTAGAAAAGCATTTCCTGAAGGAAATACAGTGCATGAAAATGCAAAAATATGAGGTAAAATATCATACAGAGTAAAAACAAACTATATTGGTTGCTAGGTAGATGAGGTTTAATATAGTTGGAATGACTGAACAGTTAAATAGGTGGATAGTTTGAATGGTTAAATTATTTAGGTAGATAGTTGACGATAACTGACAGTTGGAATGGCTCTAATGTTTGCTAGCAGTTATGTTAACTATGTTAACAAAGATAATAATGCTAACCAAGTTAATAATGTTAACTTAGTTAATTTAGCTAATGTTTTCCAGCAGTTTTTTAAAAAAAATGCTAATAATGTTAATGCTGTTAACTATGCTAACAATGTTAACTATGAGACTTAGCTAACTTAGCTAATAATTTATAGTAGTTGTGCTAAAAAATTAAGAATGCTAACATGCTAACTATAATAACCATGTGACTTAGCTAACCTAGCTAATAATTTTTAGTTGTTATGCTAACTAGCATGTTAACATGCTAACTATGCTAACCACGTGGCTTAGCTAACCTAGCTAATCATTTTTACCAGTTTTGCTAAAAATGTTAACAATGTTAGCAATGCTAACATGCTAACTATGTTAACCATGCTAACTAGCTACAGTGGGTAGGAGTCATAGTTGATGACAAGTGTTGACATAGTTGATGACAAGTTAAAAGTTGTTGATAGACAGCTAGTTTAATAGATAGTTTAATAATAGTTTAAAAGTAGACTGCTTAAAAGTTGAATGTGTATAGTTTAAAAGTTTAAAAGTTGAATGTAGATAGTTTAAAAGTTGTTGATAGACAGCTAGTTTAATAGATAGATAGTTTAATGATAGTTTAAAAGTAGACAGTTTAAAAGTTAAATATAAAAAGTTCAGTAGTTTAATGGGTTACATTGTTTAACAGTGGATTATTGTAGTGAGGACTTTTATTTTGAAACAGTTTTGGGGAAACAGTTGAATAGGATGTGTAGTCTTAATTGACCCAGATTGTATGCTTAAAGCCTGAGGCTGCAGGTGGCCTGAACACCTGCCATAGGATTCTAATTGCTTAATGGCCGTATTATGATGTCATAATCGGCAATGTTAAGTCTATGGGGATTTTTAAAAAGTTTTTCTTTAATAGTTTAAAAAGTATAAAAGTTTCAAAAGACATACCAACCTGATCTGTTTGAAGACCTACGTTACAAAGTTTGAATGAAGTTTCTAAGTTAAACTGTTCAAGAAAAATTGCGTACGGAAAAAGTGGCTGCAGGTGACCTGAACACCTGCCATAGGATTCTAATTGCTTAATGGCCGTATTATGATGTCATAATCGGCAATGTTAAGTCTATGGGGATTTAAAAAAAAATGTCATGCACTGTAATAATAATAAGAAGTTGCCTAGGAAGAACAGTACAGTGCTTTTTCATGCACTGTAATAAGAAAAAGTTGTTGTTGTTGCCTAGGAAGAACAGTACAGTGCATTTTCATGCACTGTAATTAAAGACTTAAAGGCCGTGTTGCAGGGTTCATTTTCCAATGAATTTGCACAATTTGCTTGTTGATAAAAAACATTTCAACTGTTATCCATTGTATTTGATGTTGTTGGGTATCACAAAACGGAATATAATACGAAAAAGCAGGTACTATTTCACAGCATTTGAAGTGATTCTCCTTTCCCCCACAATGCATTGCATTATGTCACCTTGGGGAGACTACAGACCAAAGCCCACCTTGAGAACCTTGAGAGTAACGAGAGAGGAGTAAAGAGAGACGAGTAAGGGATTGTTCAGCAGTAGATAGCGCAGATTATAGATAAATAGATAGGCTATAGATAGCCTAGATATGTATATAGACAGATAGATAGCTAGATAGATCATGTCATTATGCTGGTCACAGGGGAGCTCCTCGACCAGCGGCCGAAATGCACTCACTTCCCTAGTTACTGCAGCTCTCCACCACAGTTTCCATCGGGACGGCACAGCCCACACAAGCACCTGCAAAACTGCGACTTGCCCATATTATCTCCCTCTTTGGTAAGCCGTACCCTGACGATGTCAATGGCAATCAATCACGAGCAGTAGTTATCGAAAATATTCATGCTGAAGACACGACCAGCCTAATCGGCGGCGGCTAGAAGCTAAGTTATCTAACTGGGGTGGCTCACAGGTGGGACTAAAAAGTTAGCCCAGCTAGCCATCATGATGCTTCATATTCTGATCTTCTGACTAAGTGGTAGCCTACTTATCTGAACTAACGACATGATCACTATCACTAGATATAAAGAATGTTGACTTTCATTCGGTGCTGTTCACTGACAGTAACAAAAAAAGTGTCGTAATGTTATAAGCATAATACATTGAACTGAATAGGTGCATTATGTAGCCTCATAACGAGGCCTCTCAAATTCAGAAAATTGCATTATAAAATCGGAAGACATTGTTATCTTTGTTAGACCATAGGGTCGTTGTCATATAAATGCTGTAACGAAATTCGAAGTGTAAATATACAAACTTTATGTTGGAAGTGTAACCGCGACCGTTTCCCATAGGAATGAATGTAAAACATACCCACCAAAACGAGACCTCCCGAAATTCAGAAAAATTACTAAATTGATATCAGGCACCGTTATTACCATTGGTAGATCATAGGGTAGCTGTGATATAAATGCTGTGACGAAATTCGAAGTGTAAATATACAAACTTTATGTTGAAAGTGTAACCGCGACCGTTTCCCATAGGAATGAATGTAAAACATATACCCTCAAAAAATGAGACCTCCCGAAATTCAGAAAAAATACTAAATTGATATCAGGCACCGTTATTACCATTGGTAGATCATAGGGTAGCTGTGATATAAATGCTGTGACGAAATTCGAAGTGTAAATATACAAACTTTATGTTGAAAGTGTAACCGCGATGTCCATTGAAATGCATTGAAATGAATGAAGCGCAGATCAAGTAGTCCCCAAAGTGACGTCATCACCGGAATTGCGTACAAAAAACCCGCTAATGCTAAAAACAACAAAAACTGGCTTTTAACACCATTTGGAGACATTTTTAAAATGATATACATATATTGAGTGCTTTATGTACCCATTAATCAACAGTGGTGTTTAACCTGCAACACAGGCTTTAACATTGGCCATTATGACATCATGATAGTAACTAGAAATGCAATTCCCAAGGAATTACTAGTGCATGAAAATGCAAAAAATATTATGTAAAATATTATACAGAGTAAAAACAAATAATGCCGATATAGTTACTATAGTGTTGCTAGGGTACATATAATGGTTGCTATGCCAAATAAAGTGGTTGTTATGCTGGTCACTAGGGTAATCATGTTGGTTGCTATGGTGGTTGCTAGGTTGACATAGTAGTGGTTGCTAGGTTGTTGTTATATAATTCAGATGGTTGCTAAGTTGTTGCTAGGGGACATATGGTGGTTGCTATGCAAAATAAAGCATTTGCTATGACGGTTGCTAGGGTAATCATGTTGGTTGCTATGGTGGTTGCTAGGCTGACATTATAGTGGTGGTTGCTAGGTTGTTGCTAGGGTCATTAAGATGATTGCTAAGGTGTTGCTAAGGTAGTTGTGGCGGTTGCTATAGTTACTCAACAAATGAGATTACCTAGCAACTAGCACAGCAACGACAACAACTAATCTAGCAACAGCCTAGCAACCACCTCAAGTACCCTAGCAACAACCTATCAACCTCTTCCACAATGACAACCTAGCAACCAACATAGCAACCAACATGATTAACCTAGCAACCAGCATAGCAACCACCACAATTACCCTAGCAACAGCCTAGCAACCATGTCAAATACACTAGCAACAGCCTAGCAACCTAGCTAAGTAACATGGTTAGTATAGCATAACTGCTAGCAAACATTAAATAAGTGACATGGTTAGCATAGTTAATATTGTTAACATAAGTATTATACTCTTTTGATCAGTGAGGGAAATTTGGTCTCTGTATTTATCCCAATCTGTGAATTAGTGACCGATCAGCACACAGTGAACACATAGTGAGGTGAAGCACACACTAATCCCGACGCAGTGAGCTGTCTGCTACAGCTACGCTCGGGTGCGGTGAGGAGCTAGGTGCCTTACTCAAGGGTACTTCAGCCGTGCCTACTGGTCGGGGTTCAAACCGACAACCCTCCGGTTACAACCCCTAATCTGTATAGCATTGTTAGCATAACTGCTAGCAAACATTAGCTAAGTAACATGGTTAACATAGTTAGCATGACTGCTAGCCAACATTAGCTAAGTTAGCTGTTTTAACACTATATTTTACATCATAGGTTTTACATTGTCATGCACTGGTAATTCCCTGGAATTACGTTTTCTAGCTGCTGTTACTGCTGCTGTTTTTGGGGTCAGAAAAAAGCGGGGAAAAAAATTCTGAATAGGAACACCATATACACCTCTAATGTAGTATAGTATAATTTTGTATCGTAGGTCTGCAATAATCAGGAGGAATTCTTTTAAATTACCTAATGATTTCATATCAATACCCCTTTTTCCAGATCACATACATGCTGATGAATAATTGTTGGTGTGTTTGTTGTGGTACAAATCATGTTATACCATTATACAGCCCTACACAATTAGCACCCCTGGAATCTTTTGATGATTTATCTTGGTCTCACACTGAAAACACTGAGGAAAAATCCAATCTTGATGGGAATAAATCACCTCATCAAGAAAATTATTTGTAACAAAAACACATGTGCCACAATAATTTGCACCCCAATATCCAATACTTCAATACTGTAAAGCCTTCAATAAAACAGCTCTTATGTGTTATCATATAACATCTTCTAAAGCTGGTGAATCTCACCTGTACAGGAAGTCTGCCAACCCATTTAGACTGCACTGGGACACACGAGCCCCAAGGTCTTTGCTTATTGCAGCTGATCTGTCTAGGTCTTCCTGCAACATCTTTAAGATAACATACAATAAAAACAAAGTACTGACTCAACCATAATAGCACATTGTTATTAGACCAATTCAACCACTCAGAATGAAGAGATTTATATCCATGTGCCTTTGGCCATCTATCTTCATGCAACTTTTACTGATATACATATAATATCCGCAAATAAAAGGCTACACATACGGAGGCATTTATTCCAGAATTCCTAGGGTTAGGGTTAGGGTTAAGCCTAGGTGCCTGTTCAGGTTTAACACTATGTGACATTAACCTTGAAATCCAGACCCGGAAATCTAGACAGATTAAGGGTCTGGCCACAAGTATGGCCCAACTCGAGGGGCGGCACCAAGCATCCATTTGAAAATATCGCTGCACGTAATTGGATTACACTACGACCAATGTTTACTGACTGATTCTGGACTACGACGATTGGTGCAGCTCGGTTTCATGGGCATAGGTAATGAGCATCATTACTCGTTGCCAGAGTAACTCGCTGAGCAAATTCAAATTGAGCTCTCGCGAAAACTCTGGATTTCCAGGGTAATGTGACATTGCACTTAGGTAATACTGACAATTAATAAGTCTATATTAGTAACATGTCATCATCATGGGGTACTGTCTGTCACTGATTGATTTAACTAATTTTAGTTGGCATTTGCCATCACATGTTTATAACAGGACTCTTATAATGAAATGCTCAAGTAAAGTACAGATTTTCTGTGAGATATGTTCAACATGTCCTGTTGGTAACTGACTTGAGTGACAGTATCAGCTAAGGAGATCTGGCAGTCCTCTGAGCTTAAACATTCCTTCCAACTCTTCTCTTCCTCATCCAGCAAACGGGAAAGCTCATTGGTCACTTTTCCCTAAAACAGGGCATCAAACATCAAATATTAGAATGCAACTGTTTGTTTGCTATAATCATAAAAATGTTACTTTCACAACATGTCTGGAATATTTTGTCCAGATTGGCTCTTCCCTATTTAGGTAGGAGTTGCATAATGTAGCAAAGGAAAGAATGTGTTGGGCTTCTATTGTGTGATGACGACTGTGGACAGGAAAACCATGACTTGACCCTGAAATGCCTTACTGTAACGAGATGCTGGGTTTGTCCACCACTTAAAGTGAATAGGAAGTGCCTCAGGTTCACCCTTTCCGCATACCAAGACAAGAAATTCACCAGCAGGTTACTGAACTAATGGCCTTACCCTGACTGAGTTCAGGCAGTCCAGTTCAAGTTTGTCAGTTGCCTCAGAGGGTAACAGCGCTGCTAGCTTCCAGTGGCTGATGGTAGTCATTGTGCTGACTATTCCTAGAACATCCCTGCAAACAATTGTGAGAGAAGACAAAAACATGGCTGAAAAAAAGGTGTCAAAGAATAATATATATAAATTGAGATATTAAGAGAGTTTACATACAGGAAAAAGAAGTTTTCTCTTTCAGTTCACAATGTTAACAAATGGGAGTCATGCTGCTCTCCAATCACCCGTCTCAGGGATTTTTTCCAAGGGCAACTGCATATATAAGGCCACTTCGCAATAAACTAGTCCTCTGCATTCTTCAGTGATCAATATGATTTTGAACCAGCACTTAAAGAACAAAGCCAGACTTAAAATCAATCTGAGTAGCCACCGTGTCCACCTATTATGGAACAGATACAGGGAGCTCACAGTGAACAAGCAAAGCTGGACAGAACTAGCCTTCTGGCACTCTCCAGACACATTGCACATAGACATGCTCTTGGGCTGGGTGAGCCACAGATGGGTTGTGTCCATGGATGGACCTTAGAGATGGCGCATGACATGCAGTGATGCCTCGTATTAAAAAAAAAAAAAAGAACGAAAAAAAAGCTATTTAAGCACCGAAATGAGGCACCGAAATCAACATTGTTATTCGATGCAATTACTACCGTTTGCGTCGGCACCGGTGCCATATTAGAACCGTGTTTCGGTGCCCAACCCTACATAGGAGGGCTACTCATAGGCATGAAGAGAGCAGGGGACTCATTCACTGAGTGTACCACCAGGGTGTGGTACACACACAGCTGGTAGCTTTTGGCAGTAGGCCGACAACTTTGCCCAACACTGACAAGTGAATGCATCCAAATGGTGGGCCGTGGCGTCAAATGAACAGCTGCAGCTCACTGGCACTAGGGTTGGGCACCGAAACACGGTTCTAAGCATTTGGGAACACAGTGAATTAACTGGAAAGTAGAGTCCCTGTTAGATTAGCTTGCTTGCAAATGCCGTTGTCCATGACCTGGCAGTTCTATGGCAAGCGGTTTTAACATACCTTATGGCAACTTGAAAGCAGAGCTTACCATTGTGTGTGCATGCATGGCAAGCTGTTTTAACATTTATATGTATTATTCGTAGGAGCAATGAGATATATTGATAGTAAATTGAATATAACAGTTCAATTTCATGTTCAAATTTGTCTTATCAATAAAAAAAGCAATTCATGCTTTAGACCATTTTAATTTAAAACATTTTAAAAACAAATTACCGGTTCAGGCACCGGCACCATTTTAAAAGTATCGATTTAGCACCGGTATCAGATAAAACCCAAACGATACCCAACCCTACTCCTATGCCAGTGAGTTGTCCCAATCTGACACTGCATCTACTGTGGTTAGTCACTAATACACACATGAGCCTGACTTGTACTTTGTCGTCTGCTTTTATGACCACATGCCATCTGTGCACAGTTCTGGGTGAATACAGTCAATGAGGCGCAGTAGTATGCAATGCGTGTTCTCATTGATTTATATAAAGTAAACTCGACTATTGGATCGCTTCAGAATGCCTACAGACCAGTTTACTGCAGTGTGGCCTTATATAGGCAGTGGCATGCAAAAGAGTTGCATGACTGGAGATCAGATCAGTTCAGATCAGGTTCAGATCAATGACATCATCCAAGAATGACTCCCATTGGTTATTATCTCTGAAGAGAAGCAAGATTATATTAATAAGCATACATTTTCTACTGGGAATCTAAAGGATGCCTGTTGCTGCACACCTGTTGTAAATGTTGTAGATCCAGTCAAGTAGGGAGTAGATGTCTTTAAAGTGCAGCTGGCTATCCACAATGCTTTGTAAACGACGGGATACTGCCTGGTGGTAGCTCTGCACATATACCTGGAATGCATCATACTCCTTGGGGTAAACTGGCACTACATTGAGCCAAGCAGCCTTGAGGTCTTCTAACATGCAGGTCTTAATTTTGTCCAGGTAGATAAACATCTCCCCCCACTGCACCTCCCCTGCCTGAGGCAGGCAGCCATCAGCTGCCTCAGCCACAGCCTCCCTCCACTGATTCTTCATTTGCCGTGGCCGTGGCCCTCCAATAGCAGCCTTCTCTCCATTTGCCCAGGTACTGTCAGCCTGCTCCTCCTGCTGGAGAACCTGCACCACCAGCCCCAAATTAGGCCCAGCAGTAGGAACATGCAGGGCCTGTCGGACAACTTCCCACATCTCCTTCTTCAGCGCCTCATATAGGAGCTCCACATCCTTGGCCTTGCGCCTCCCACTGTCCTTGGACCCAGGAGAGGCCATGTCTTCTGGCACAGTGCCCCCTGCTGATGGGGAAATAACAGTGGATGCAGCCAGATCTGCACATTCCTGCTCCAGCTCCAGGATGTGTGTGTCAGCTAGAAACAGGTCTCTCTTGGTCACCAACTGCAAAATCTCCAGCACTAACAAAACAAACACAAATGGTGTCTATTATATTTCCATGGCCCAATTGAACACTAAATATTACCTTTAATTTATTTCAGGGGTTTTCAGTGGCACTCCATCAAAGCATTTCTGGTGGTCACTGTCCATGCTTTTAATAATGTAGTTTTAATGTGGGAATCACTCATTTTTATACAGTGGTGGTCCTCAGGTTACTTAAAATCAGAATGATGGTCCCTGGATCACAATCAGTTGAAAATCTCTGATTTATGTATGTTCTTGACTATTGTAATGCTCCTCTGGTGAACTGGCCAACTAGCAACCATGATCTCAAAATAAACTAGACAACCGAACACATCCAAACAGATAAAATAGATAGTTACGCTCCTTAATTATGATTGGCTGAATCATTGTTTAATAAAGTACAACCCTACACATTGACCTCATTTTGTTCTATATTACTGCGCTACCACAACTTGATACAAAAGTTAGAGTTGTTGTGTCTCGACGTTGCTTGGTTTTGGCTTTGCTTTTTGTGGAAGAATGATTATCTATGAAAATCATTAAATTTATCATTGCCATTCCTTAATTTGGTGAAATCTTGCCAGGTATATGTGGTAGCCGTATTAGAAAAAACAATAAGCCACTCGAGTCCGTAGGTTATAGAACAACAAACTATGAAAGATTATTCTGACCACAGTAACACCATGCATATGTGCTCATTTAAAAGGAACATGCATTTTCAAGTACACAGCAAAATCCTCCTCAAAAACTTTAGAAAGACATTTCTTTGACAGGAGCAGTGGTATTAAACATTTCAGTGAGACACTCCATAAACAATGGTAGTACAGACTGTATCTCACCATCCATCCCACATACTTTCCTGACAGGACATCATAAATATTTCGTCTGAAAAATCGGACTCGGTGTGTACACACCGAGTCCGATTTTTCAGACGAAATATTCGCACGAAATTACGCAGCCTATTAAACACATGCATTCGTATTAGTCTGTACACACCGAGGACGAAATTCGTTGCGATTAAAAACATTTTCGCAACGGTCTCATTTCATGCGAAATTTCGCATGCGAAAAAGAGCTGTTGACCAATCAAATAATGATTTTGCAGGGTTCCATTGATGTCACAATAGAACGACGAGCAGAAAAAAAGATGATAGATTGGGTGATCCTACTGCTCACGATGACTAGTCTCCTCAATAGGCCTATATGCCAAAGTTACAAAGAGTTTACGTTACAGTAGACTCTCTCAGGTGTTCAAGAGTACTCCTGACGAACTTCTTACGTAGTGCGAACTCCTTACAGACAGCTTTCCCCACTTCTTACCACCGTCTCATTTTACACTCAACCAAAAAGAATGAAATCTCACTACAGCAGTGAACAGAGGACTTCTCACTGCACATATTTGCAATGAAAAAATACAACATGCATTCATGGAAATGGAAGTTTTAAGAATAGGTCATGATAGGCTATGCTGCTGACAACAGCATTATGTCCAGGGTTACCACTATCGTAATTTTGCCTCACATTTCCTGGTGCGTTAACTTTGCTTTATGCTTCATAACTGAAGTAGCCCAATGTGGAACTCTGAAAAACTTTCTGTGGATCTTATAAAGGTAAGCTAATAACTGGTAGGCTATCATTATTAGCTTTTGCTGTGTGTTGGATCATCGTCATACAAGCTGATCAATTTTTACCACTTGTTGCAGCAGTGCGATTTTATCCCATGCTCATTTCTACAGGCTGTCTCTGCCTCCGCTCCTTAGCAGATACATTTTGACGTAGCCTGCGTGTGAAATGGTTTTGTGAGATGTACATGATATAGGCTATGGCCATTTTATAGCGTGTTGGCGTATAGCATTTTGGCATGTAACATTTTAAATGAGGCCATGCCTATCCTACAACTTGTTAGGCTACACCAGTCCGCCCAAATGGCATACCTCGAGTCCAATATGTGGGCACCCCTGGCTGCAGCTTGCAGATCGGGCTGGGCTCAATGTGGGGCAGAGCGCAACGTTGAGCTCAGCCCAAAATCAGCTCGTCATTCCCTGCTGACCTCTCTGTGTCCGTCTATTTACCCGGACTCGGAGTTAAAATTTTTCTCAAGGAAGAATGCTTAACTCTATAAAAGCGTATCCTCATTAAACTAGGCTACTGCCAACAATCATGTCCCTTCCCGCCTAGCGTTAGAATCTGGTTGCGTGTGTGTTGTGTAGTGGGGTGGGTGTACAGTATGGGTGCACTAATGAGCCCAACCAACTTATGTGTTCCATCAGTGGTTCGACTGCACAAGTAGAATACAATAGAATTGTACATTCTACAGTAGAATCACAATAGCACAAGTAGAATAGACAAGGGATGGCCGTAAGCTTTAGGAATTTCCCCAGCACCTCTCAAGCCAATGCACGGTTCAATGAATGATCAAGGCTATAATCCGTTTCAAATCTTGATGATTTTATGAGTTCTCCCTGCTTACTGAAAGTCGCTGTGTGAACCTGCGTGACGTGAGTGCGAAATAGAATGCGAAATATTAAAATAATCGCATCGGACTTGGTGTGTACACTTTGAGTGCGAAAATTTCGCACACGAATTTTTCGCATTTTCACACTGTTATTTCGTATCGCATCTGGTGTGTACGGGCCTTTAAGTCAGTAGTCAGACTACTCACAAAGCTACAGTATGAACTAACATAACCCCAATATAACACTGACTCATCACATTCTTAAGTGCTAAAGGAGTGCTGGAGAATGTAGATGTCTGTTCATCTGCTTGTATTGATCTTATCACCCTCAGAGCTTTATGGTCAGTATCTGATTTAAAATGGTTTGCTGATGTACAGTTGTTTTGAAGCTGTGGTTTTACTCAATAATGGCAATAATTGTGTTGTTTAGCAGCAGACAAAGCAGCTGTCTCTTCAGCTTTCCCTCGTGCATTTGAGTATGGCTGGGTGCTATTATGTAACTGTCTCTTCCCATCTAGTCCTGTTTTAACTGAACATAATGACCTTGGGGTGGGTGGGGAGGCCAGTGATATTCTGTATGACTAGCAAACACAAGTTAATTAGTCAGATATTAAATCACTAAAACAATGTACGTTGTCTCTAAAATTGTTGATGTTTTTGTTTTCTTTTCTTGAAACTAGGGTAGCCTATCAGATATCTGGCCCAGTCATAAATATCATACATTTTCATAACTTCCACAGTGAGCAAGCAAACCCACAGGAAGGACATCTAAATATAAACACAATGCATTATAGGGCTTTAAAAGTAGTTTAAGGAAGGAAAGTCAATGTTCTCCTTGTTGTTATAATGGTGATGGCTACGGAAAACAGAATTCTGTACACTCACAAGCTTTTGTTTTATCTTTTTGTTTTATCAGTTATCCCCCTCCCCCCCATCACTTTCTTTTAGTGAAAAAGAGTTAAATATGTTACATTCTACATGTTATGTTAAATATTCCTTCTAAAGCAAGACAACAGTATGTTGACTATGTTTTGACTGTAACATAAGAGAAGTTAATTCCTGCATCACTGCATTGCCCAGAGGAAGTAGACAGCAAACTAATAAACATAATTTGTGAATTGTGCCAAAACCCTGCCTGCACCAGCATATCACATTCAAAAAGAGATCAGATAAGGGAAGCCTTGATAGCATTTTCTTGGCCTATTCAGATTAACTTCATCTGGGATGGGCCATTTCTAGAGGAGCTTGAAAGATTAATTTTCTGTATGAAACAGAGTTTATTGAAAAGGGCTCGAAATTATATTAATTTAATTTGCAATTGTCATTTTTCTTCATAAGGGGCATTGTTCGCCTACGAGGAAGCTATTTCGGAACGCAAGGTTGTTCTCTTAGACAATTTGTAAAATAATGCAACCAGAACAACACACCATTCTACTTTTGAGGGCTAAATTAAATGAAATATGGCTCGTTTTCCATTTGAACACATTGTCATCAATATTAACAAGATTAAAATTACCCATTTTTCGAATTTGGATGTATAGTTTCAAAATCAGATATCAAATGAACGACAAAGTACACAGACCCAATTGCAGTAACTACATGAAAACTTCACTGTTGAAAACTTGTTTTCCACCCGGCACAAAGTAAATTTTTGTATTTTGCACGTTTAATTTGCCAGGAGGTGTGGCAACTAACAACCTAGGGAGTGGTCTGGCGCATTGTCTAAAAATCGCTATCTTTCACTACCTAAAATGCATTACGCCACTGACCAAGAGAAACCTGGTCAGAAGTCCATGGCGAGTTGTTCATATGTTATTTTAAGAGCGCATTATCAACAGTGATATGGGCGGGTGCACAACGCACCATCCTTCTATCATCCATGAACGCGCACCAGTGCACATCCATGCAATACATTACAAATTACACAATTACAACAACATAATTAGAAATATAGCCAATGGCGGGCTTGAGCACCTGTGGTCTGCAACCCGTGACATTTCGGAATCCAACAAAGCACTGACGTGGTGTGTTTGTGAAATGTACATATTTGATGCGTGTGCTATTCGTTTTTGCATATTTTTTTCTTGCACATCTACTTGCTTGGCCAAGTGGAGGCGCAATGCAAGGCAGGCCCATTGGGTGTCATCACAATCATAATAACCTGAGAAATTTCAGACCATTCATTTTAAGCAAAGCAAATTCCTGATATACTTCTTGGTTGGCCAGATGGTGGCGCTATGTTAGGCATGGAAATTACACATGTGAATATCATCACAATAATGATATTCAATATTTTGAAAAGTTTCAGA
Source organism: Alosa pseudoharengus (assembly GCF_046254945.1). Classification (NCBI taxonomy): domain Eukaryota; kingdom Metazoa; phylum Chordata; class Actinopteri; order Clupeiformes; family Clupeidae; genus Alosa; species Alosa pseudoharengus. The sequence continues at coordinate 1,418,254 of NW_027468598.1, read as the reverse complement.
TCAATAAGTTAAGGTATTGCCCATTTCTGGCACATTTCCTGCTTGGCCAGGTGGTGGCGCTAGCAAAGCAGGTCGATTGTGTGTAGACATTATCATAATCATAATATTCATTAACCTAAGAAGTTTCAGGGTGTTCATTCAGATTACTTTCTGCTATGTTAAATGTGACAGAGCGCAGTGCGTCTGTCACTGGCAAAGACTGCTTTCCTGCCGCAACGTGAACAATGGCTTTACAAACATTTGCACAAAGACTGCGCTATTAAATCATGTTGTGATGTTGATTTGTTTGTTAAGATATTGTGGATGGTACAGACCTGAGGCGTGTCAAGACGGGGGTTAAGTTAACACTGGGAATTTGTTTGAGTTAAGCATACAGGGAATCAAAGCTGTGATATGCGCTATAGAGGTTGAAGCGAATGGCCATTTCAGCGTATTACGTGACGTGAAGCTGCGTGAAGCTTTAGTACCACGTTCAGCCACTGTGCGTCGCTCTGCCACTGTACGTCGCTCTGTCAGTAGCTTGCCTGCCGCCCCTTCTGAAAAAGCAGGAGGCTACCTTTAAACATAATTGTTGCTGAGAGGAATCCCAGCCTACGAATTTAATAACAAAATAAATCATGCATAACTAAAAATGACCTCGATTTAGGCTACTTGGCATATGTATGGCATAAGGATTGGCTACACAGTGGTTAACGAAAATCGAAATATGCTTTTGAAAGACTACCGGTGCCGCTCCACAAAATGAAAAAATATCTTAATTTGCTATCTACGTTATTATCAGTGTTGGGGGTAACGCGTTACAAAGTACAAGTAATTCGTTACAGTTACTGAATAACTGTAACGTCCATCCCTGCGTTACTCTTGATATCTCTAATATATTGACTTATTGTTTCCATAGGTGGTATGCGGTATGATGATTTTTTACGAGCAAGATGTTTTTGGTGCCCTACGCGCACTGCATGTTCTTAAATAACAATTAAGTATCATCAGTAATATTCGACCATCTTACCACTAGGAGTACTCCTAAATCGCAATAAAAAATTTTAGCTAGAAGTTTTTAATATAAGGAAAAATGACAACTCCTAAACTAAGAGTGAGTCTTCGTTGCTATGGATGACGCCATTACTCATGCACGAGCTTGACTGAAGTGAACACCTTGATTGGCTGATGATTGTAACGCGGGAATGATTCCAAACACCTCCCTTACGATGATGAGTGACAGGTGACAGGTCTGAGAATGCGTGCGCTACACAAGGACGGAAGATGATGAATAACTGAGTAAAAAGGCCTAGCCTAAATGAACCAAGAGTAAGGCAAAACAAATAGCCAAGTAGCCTAATGAAACATAAGGATTGATGCAGTATCTTTGTAATATTATTAAATTAATCTGTCACTATGCCTATGCCTACGTTTGCAAAGAGGAGAACATTTTAATTTGATTCACAACTAGATGTACCGCATAGCGGTACAAAATATGACCGCCGCTCAGTCCTGGACATCCTTTCCGCGAAAATAAATCACCCTAATCAATTTGTCTCCATCTTTTACTCCATCCCCCACTCTTGAAACTTTTGTGTGTGCTTGTTTGGTATGCCTGTGTGTGTGTGTGTGTGTGTGTGTGCGGCTGCACAGAAAGTAGCCTACTGGCGCTGAAAAGGTGAATAGATTGTAGAATAGCCAAAGAAGTTGTAGCATTGTTATAAAACCTTTAAAATCTCTAAACAATCACAAGTAGGGCAGTTCATCACAGTTCATCCATTGCAACTGGATTGATGAAAGGTCACTTACACCTGTAGGCTACATTGTATTTTGGAAAAGCAAAAGGTATCAGCATAATGTTATATTTTTATTTATTTATTTATTTATTTATTTATTAATAAACAAAAACATCTCTGTCAGTTCCATGCCGTTTTCAACAGCTATCAAAAATAAAGGTCATTTTTTGGATAGATTGATTTTTTGTGAATGTTTCTTCTTTTGCATAAGATTTTAGTCATCTTTAGTTCATGTGATACTTTATTGTCAATGCACAAATTAAGTAACAGTAGTCTGAAACGAAATGCTGTTTTACATCTAACCAGTGGTGTAAATAACTGACATGTCTAAATGGGCCTTGATGAAATGTGTCGCTAGACTGTTCATACACATTTTAACGGGCCAAAGTTTAAGAGCTGTTGTTGTTCGTGCAAATATAGGCTGATTCATGTTCCCTTGCATTGTGTAACTGAGGTCCATGGCTTGTCTGGCTTTCACCAGACCAATCTTTTAAGAAATCAAAAAATAAATAGCGGGCAGATCAGGCTGGGTTCACCCAGCCTAGTCCATAGGCGCCCGATATTGTTTAATTTTCCGATTGAGATATCCACGCTCTGGCTATTCTAAATGCAAAAATGCATCAGGGAGTTATGACAAAACTGTAACTAACAAACTAGATCCTAATAGAAAGCTGTTAGCTTCCCTAAGCTACAGGTAGGCTTATAAGGTAGGCCTATTTACAACATAAATTGTCAATCAATAGGCTATGCTGGCGACACAAATAAAAATCTCCTTTGGAAACCAATGGCTTACGCCTTACAGTATGTAAGCGGACTTAAACTGCAATATCGTGCGAAAGGTTGTATAAATAAAATTCACGCAGCTCCATGAGTCAAGGAAAGCGCGAATGAAGTAGCCACTTCTAAATGGGACCCACTACACCAGGGGTGTCAAACTCAAATTCACAGGGGGCCAAAATTAAGAACTGGGAGTATGTCGCGGGCCAAGCTCAACATTGAATAACCGATGTTTTTATTGAATTAAAACTGTATACACACACAAGAAAAAATAGAATGCAGGCATTTCTGAATATAGCCTAATAGAAAAAATATATTGAATATCTGAATAGAAAAAATATATTGGCCTATTTTTGCAGGTGAACTAAAACATTTAACAACTATCAAAATTGTAATTGTAGCCTAACTATTAACAGTTCATGACAGTTCACGTCATGAACTCATGACAGTTCACGTTCACGTCATGACAGTTCACGTTCAACGTGGTGCCGTTTTATGTTGTACTCTTTAGTGACAGCTACGGTGAATCCACATACCAAGCAAACGGGTTTGAACATATAATAGTTTTCCCACCTATCTTGAAAGCTCAGATTATCAATCTTTTGCTTCGCCAGTTTGTCTGGTTGCATGGATACATGTTTTGTTTATGAACAGAAAAGGCGGCATTAACGATGCAACGCATTTTGGGATATGAAGTGTTATCGGTGTATGATACACTGTACAGTATGTAGCAACTTGATGGGCTGCGTTGCCCTGGGCTGCGCTCATGCGCTGAATAGAATAGCGTGCTGGGCCAGCTCTAACGCGGATGCGCTGAAGAGAATACTGTCGGGCCAGCTCAGATATGGATGCGCTGTATAAACTACGCGGCGGGCCACTTCTAATACAGATTGAATAATGACCTCGCGGGCCACAAATAAGCAGCCCATTTTGACATGAGTTTGACATCCCTGCACTACACAGTAGCTTAAGGTGTGTTGCTAAAGTAGCCATAATGAAATGAAGGTGTCATTGTTTGGATACTTCACACACACGTGCTTTTTAATCTCACAGACTACAACTACCAAGCTGGAATCAAAGCACATCGATTCCCCTCTCACACCCTGCATGCACTTCAAACAAATAAACAGGCGTCTCAGTCTCACGCATGTATAGGCAAAACTGTATCAGACCGGTGTAACGTTGGTAAATCTTCCATTGCACAGAATGATTTTTGTAGCACGTGCAACAAATGACAGTTGAAAGATACAATTATAGTGCTGCTATCAATTTGCTTGGTATAACCACATTTATAGTTTTCTACAAATGCAATCAAATTGGCCTCCATCACTCAACCAACACTAACGGTAACATTATTGTACCTAGGTCCTTATTGATATTATTAGATTAACGTACCTGCAGTAAAAACCAAGCATGTCCGATAAACATTCTCAGATTTATTTCGGCTTCAAGAAGAAATGGGAATTACATTTCATGTGAACATCGTCCTATCCTTATTAGACATTCTCTGCGGTAAACTACAGTCCTTGTAGGAAGCGTCCATTGTTTTTCCAACCCACTTTTAACTTCCAACAAAATTACGTCTCACTGCAACGATGCGCCATGTAGTGGACAAACGACTACTTATCGCCAATACTGGAAATGCAGCCATGATGATGATGATGAATATTTGGCTTTCTTTTAATCCGTCTGAATTTGTTTTATGTATCGGCCGTTCTAATACCGATAGTATGTGCGTACCTGTGTGTGTGTGCATGTGTATATGTGTGCACCGCCATCTACAGGCCAATGAGTGTACAGTCACTAAATGTACACATAACCTACATTTTTTTAGACCCCCCCATGGATGAAATTCTACGAAACTTGGCATACCCCCAGAGAATGCCAGGTCAATCATACACATAAAATTTGGTGCAGTTCTGATCTTAACTGAAGATAGGGGCGATTAAAGCAGAATGATATTGCATTTTCATTTTTTACCGGGGGGGGTGCAAATCACAAATGAGTGATTATGGGCCAGGTTGATGTGGGCCCTTGAGACTAAACACTAAACTGAACACTAAAAACATACCATAAAAGATTCTTCATCCTCAGTGCCACGGTTCAGGTAGTTATTTAGGAAAAACTGCTTTTTATGCGGTTCGGGGGGCCCAGCACGGGGGGGGGGAGTGGCCCCCGGGGACGAAACGAAATTTTTCCGTAAAAGTCTAGTGGGGCTACATACCCACCAAATTTCATGTGCACCAGTGTTTCGGTGTCCCGGGTATCATTGACCAAAAATTCAGGAAGTAGATGATGATATAATGATTGACAATCATTATATGACCGCTTCGCTAGCGGCGGTCATAATAACATTACATTTAATTTACATGTTGACAATGAGTAGCCTAGTTTTGGTTGTTGTTGGTGCCGTTATTGCATGTTAGTTATGCCTACAATGCAAAATTCCTTCCTCGCCATTGGAAGCTCCTGTAGCCGCATAGGATTTAAAAACATTGTGACGTGAAATGCCACAAAACGGTTTGTAAATAGGTCTTAAGAAATAGTGAGTTAGTCCTCTTGATTTCTTTTAAGCTGTCCCAGAGGTGGAAAGCTGCGATTTGTTGGGGGCAGGGCCGGATTAACAATTCATAGACCCCTGGGCACAAATGTCTGATGCCCCCCAGGGTCCCTCGAGAAATGTTTAAAAGTTGGTCACGCAACTCCTAGGCCTAGGCTACCCAAAATGGACAGGATGTGGACAGGAAGGAAATGAAAGACTGTGTTGACAAGATCAACGAATTACTGCGTACAACACGCAAGACTTCCCAATCCCAAATTCATTTGTTTGCGCAACAGCCCGTTCTGTCTTCACTCCAGCGAGAGTGAAATACCGGTAGGCTAAATGTTTAAAGGCTGTGTCATCAAGATAGGCTATTTGCTACGATATTTACCTCTGTTTCAACTAGTCGTGACTTATGCCCATTCAACTTTTAACTTAGGCTATAGCCTACAACAGTCTAATTTTGCGTGTCAATTGAAAGACCTGTTATTTACATTTTTGGATTATACTAGCCAGTCTCTATGTTGTTTTCATGGACAGCAAGACCCGCTTCATTCATTGTTTTAAATAACGTTGTCTGTTGCTTACACACGGCATCTCCAGTGGTTCACTTTTACTTGTGCAGCAGACGCACAGATTGGATGAGCGCTGGCAGCACTACCCCCTAATTGCATGTCTCTTTATTTGAGAACACTAAATAAAGAAATATTTTCTAATCAGGAAAATGTTTAGTTTATTTTTCTTTCAGTCCGCGATTCAATTGCCACACATTATCCGCAGACTAGCAATCTCCTCGTCGAGGAGGCCCTATAAGCCTGCAGATCATAGACAGAGAAAGCATGCTCTGGGAACAGAGCACAGTTGCCTGTCTAGTGTAACCATGGGTATGTCTACAAAAAAAAATCTTAGTGCACTTCGGGGGTGGCCGCACCCCCACTTCCAACGTCACTGGCTGCCTAATAGGTGAAGAGAACAATAAATGGAGTTAACTGTAATTCATGTAAATGGAGTTAACTGTAACTGAAGCCTTTCATGACACAATGAAAATACTTTTTAAGGCGAGACACGGCAGGTGAAAACATCATTTTTTCATGCACTGGTCAATTTCGAGATTTTGAGATAGAATACATGCTAAGGTAACATACTATCACACTACTACAACAAAAAAAGTCTGATTTACACATTTAGGTGTTTATTTCATTATATTGTGTCTACTCGCGCCTGTATATTTCTCCTAAATTCAGCAAAAGTTCTAATTCTAACCTTGTATGCACTACCGTGGTCCAAAACATATCATGTGTACTACCGTTGGAAAGCTCTGTTTTTCCTGTATCACGCTATGTGATCCATATATGGACACTTCCTATGTATCTTGCGAAACTTTTTTTCTACTTTTGGAACTTGCTGGGCTTCCTACTTGACCCCAATAGGCCCACAAACCACTACCGCCAGATGGCAATCGTATCATGATACTATGATTGCTCTATCACTGTTGACGCTCTATCACTGCCCTCTCTATGGCCGAGTTAAACTAGGGGAAGGGACTGGCCATTAACCCCGGCCGGGGGCTAAACTCAAAGCGCGCACACACGCGCACACACACACACACACACACACACACACACACACAGTAGGCCACACTAGACTGCAATAACAAGGCAATCAGTAGACTGAGCTAGATCACAGGGTCCTATGACCGGCTTTGAGAAAGTACTGATTTAGTCCGTACAGCAGCTCCAGCCTGGAGCGTTATGAGACTGACCACACTCTGTGTCCAGAGATAATTCAGAATCCGCAAGTAGCCTAATCCACAGAGTTCGCAAGTATCCACAGTGTTCGCAAGTAATCCACAATGTTCGCAAGTAATCCACAACTTTCGCAAGTAATCCACAACGTCTGGTGTGCTGCGGAATGCCCCCCGTCCAGCCGCACTAATCAACACGCCGAGAGTCCTGTCGTGTCCAAATTCAGCCTCTCTTTATCTCCCCTTTACCAGCAACAATCACACGCCCCCAACAAGCCACAGGTGTCCCACCTCACCTGCAGCCTACTGCAATTAATCCACATGGTGGGGGCGTAGCCGTCGTGGCCAATAAACGCCATTCACTACAGTATGCTGCAAATGAGCATACATGTGAAGCACCGGGCATAACTTAATTTCGCGGCTACGTGGAGCAGTAGTAGGTTAATTGTTGAGGAGGCCCATAGTTTGAGAAAAGCTGCAAATCATAGGCAGAGAAAGCATAATGCTCTGAGAACAGTAGCCAAAGGTTTTCCTGCAGAAACAGGTGCCTTGGTGCACGCACCCCGCTTTCACTTTGACTCCCTGCATTGTGACAAAAACTGTCAGTCAGACAATGAATTTTGGTTTACTAAATTAGCATAATGCGGTAACAATTATCATTTCAATTCTATCCGAAATCTGCTCACTGCAGACGTTACAATGCAGACCCAAGCAGCAGCATAGCCTTGAAAGACGTACACTTTGAATTTGATCAGAGCGGCTCTGGTTCTTCACCTAACTTGATGTGATTGGCTGGATGACCGTTCAATCAAATCAACAGACCTATTTGTGTCTCTGTGTGTGCGTTTATAGATACGGTTTTTACGGGAGCGTTTATTTCCATATTTTACTTTCAATTTAATCTGACAAAAAGTGTGGGGGATAGAATCGTGTTCCAGCAAAACTGTGTACATTATAACACCCACATCCCCCACGCTTGCTACGCGCCTGCGTGTGTGCGTGTCTGCACGCAGGTGTCTCTCTCTCCCTCCCGTGTCATAGGCCTATGTAATGTGTCCAGAAAACCCACAACACGCAACAGTGATAGAGCAATCATAGTATCATGATACGATTGCCATCTGGCGGTAGTGGTTTGTGGGCCTATTGGGGTCAAGTAGGAAGCCCAGCAAGTTCCAAAAGTAGAAAAAAAGTTTTGCGAGATCTCGCAAAACTTTTTGCGAGATCTGGCAAAACTTTGCGAGATCCCGCAATTAGTGCTGCCGCGATTAGTCGACTTAATCGACCTAATCGACCATGAAAATTAGTCGACGGCAATTTATTTAGTCGAAGAGTCGTTTTACTATTGACCACCTATTTATTTTTGGTCTCCCGTCTCAAATGGCTCACTGTAATGTTATTAACTCTTGAAAAGGACGACTGTCTTTGGATGTTAAACAGGCTACTTAGACTTTGGCAGTCATGTTTTAAACCCTGCTAAGGTCGCAAGTGGAAACGCATGTAGCAAAGCTGCGTGCCTGCCTGCTTTCAGCGCGATTCATTATTAGGCAGTTAAGCGGGGGAGCTAAGATAGTACGCTAGTCCAGACTCTGACTAATATAGTATTGTGGAAATTGCAATAAATAAAGTGAAGATAGTGGCTCACGTTGACAACGCAACGGCGTGTCATTTATTTATTCATACAAAAAAAACGTTAAAATGAATATGCCGCTGCCCGTGATATCAACAATCAAGGTGCGCGTTATTTCCCATGTTCAATAAGTCACAACGCATATTTTTTTTTTAGCGTTCAAGCCAACTGATAAAGTGAGGTAGCCTAACCTATGTTTTAAGACGCACAAAGTGCCTGTAGCCTAGTTGTTTTGAACATGCTGACATTTGCAAAGTCCTCAACTCCTGTCGCCTTTCAAAGTTGGCTAGACCATCGTTTCTCAAACTTTGGGCCGCGGACGAGCACCGGCCGCAACGTGGACACTGCTGGTGGAGTGGAATTATTCCCGGGGGTTCGTCTGATAATTTGCTGCGCAATTGATCAAGGAACCGCGGACCGACAGAAAAAGAAAACAAACGTTTCTGCAATCAGTGTCAGAGGCATACAATTAAATGGTGTTATGAGCGTTCATTCAAAGCATGCGTGTGCGCGAGCGAAACTGAAACCACTCGATAACGTTGGTAGCAAAGCTCCGATTCACCTATTGGAAGGTTATTTAATTATGAAACAACATTTAATAGAACGATGTGGATTTATACAACTTCCATAAAAAACAGAGCACAGACTAATACACTATCTAGCATTGTATTGTATAGTCAAATTTGCATAACATGGCCAAAAGCTATTGTGGCAGAATTAAATATCATGTCACTATTCTTTCCATTTGCCTACCAGTGTATAATGCTTGCATTAGGGAAACATCCCAAAACAATGGCACCCATATAATTGCTGTTGTTTTGAGAAGTATTTATCATGCAACCATGCAAAAGCAATGAAACTATTGTAATTATATTTTACATTGGTAAAGCAGTCCTCTGTTTTCACAAACTTTTTGCACTTTAAACATTGGCTGCTTTGAAGTGCATGTATAACAATATAGCATAACGATTATAATTGTGATGTGATAAAATGATAATTTGATGGAGGGTGGGTTCATGTAGGTGCCATGATCGGCCCTCAGTTCAAAGAAGTTTGACAAACATTGAACATTGTCTATGTCCATGGCAACACTGGCATACAAATAAAGTATATCAAAGGTCTGAAATTAGATCTGATGGTATCATTTTAAATGGGTGATTTTTAAAAAAAAAAACATAACGTTTTTGAACAGTTCACTTAATATGCTTCTAACAAAAGTAGGGTGATCTATATTTTATGTTTCCCCTTCAGTTGAGTTCAAAATAAAACGGACACAACGAAATAACAAACACTTGATTTTTAAAAAAAAAATTAGTCGTTTAGATTAGTCGACTAATCGAAAAATTAGTCGAAAGATTAGTCGTTAGAAGCAGCACTACCCGCAATGAGATCCCGCAAAAGTGCATCGTTTTTTTTTTCTTCTTCATGTTTTTTTTCCCCATGTCACCCGGAGGGCTCCGTAGAGTACTGCTTTACTAATGTAAAATTTTAATTAGGCCTACACTAGTTTAATTGTTTTTGCATTGTTGCATGATTGATATGCTATTTAATTACATTTCATTTGAATGCCTGAATGTAAGAATTCAGGAAACACAATACCAGCTTTTAACATTTCTGTTGTTTACTAGTTTATGTAAATCACATAACACATGAACTGTTTACATACTACTGATAGCCCATTACTGTACACAATAATACTGTGCCCATTCATTAACATATATTAAACATCAGGCGTCTTGTTTACACATTAAAACCATTTTTACACTTCGAATTTCGCTTCCAAATTGTAGTAACTACATCTACGAAGTCTAAGGAAGATAACCATGTAGTCTGTTCAAGATAAGATAAATTTTGACAGAACTACAGACTTCGTGAAAGTAGTACCTAAAATGACTCCATTCACTTCACTTCCTTTTTTCTAGCTTGCAAAATCGCGGTTGTTCTGTTTACACATTAAAACCATATTTACACTTCGAATTTCGCTTCCAAATTGTAGTAACTACATCTACGAAGTCTAAGGAAGATAACCATGTAGTCTGTTCATAGATAAGATACATTTTGACAGAACTACAGACTTCGTGAAAGTAGCCTAGTAGCCCTACCTAAAAAGACTCCATTCACTTCATTGCAAAATCTCGGTTGGTCTGTTTACACATTAAAACCATATTTACACTTTGAAATTCGCTTCCAAATTGTAGTAACTACATCTACGAAGTCTAAGGAAGATAACCATGTAGTCTGTTCATAGATAAGATAAATTTTGACAGAACTACAGACTTCGTGAGCCTAGTAGCCCTACCTAAAATGACTCCATTCACTTAATTGCAAAATCGCGGTTGGTCTGTTTACACATTAAAACCATATTTACACTTCGAATTTCGCTTCCAAATTGTAGTAACTACATCTACGAAGTCTAAGGAAGATAACCATGTAGTCTGTTCAACGATAAGATACATTTTGACAGAACTACAGACCTCGTAAAAGTAGTACCTAAAAAGACTCCATTCACTTCATTGCAAACAGTGTGATAAATGGCCATCACGTAAAGCATATAGCATATGACATACTTATCGTTGACGTTGACCCGACATGTTCATAAGTTAGACCATAGACTGATAAGGACGTCCATCAAACTAAAAGGGTTCGTTCTTCGATGTCGATGTCAAATTCGTTCGAATTCGTGTGCATCCTGTGTATCTTTCGTGCTGTTATCCTGTTACCTCTTCCTGCTGTTCTGGCAACAAGGTTTCACGCGAGATTACGCCACATCCCAGAGAGTTGTGTTGTCTCAAGATGGCGCCCGTCTGTGTGAACGAGACGTGAACGGTACTGTTTTTCTTTTTAATAAACTGCCTGTAGACTTACACAGTTCTCAATGCTTCGGTTTACATGTAGATACCCTCATTAAGCTACGGTGTAAGTGTGTTGCTATTTGGAGCCTTGGTAGCTATTTATTTTTACTACGTTTAGTTCAAGTGCTCTGGTTCAAGCATAGTTGTGTTTGGTGGGTCAGGTGACGAGCCGTCGAATCACAGCACAGCACCCAGAATGCATTGCAACACACCGTCATGAAGGGACTCATCGTTAGGTCGGCTTTAAATAGCATACAGAACCTATAGTTTTTTAACGTTGTCTGTAAGCTCCACAGATCGTGGCAAGACAATTTAATTGATTGTGGACTTCTTGCCGGGCAATGATGAGTAACTTGAATAGTAGTGCTGCGCGGATGTGCATAATATCTGTATGAAAGTGTGTTTCTCAATGTAATAATCCATACAACTTTACACATGACTAGGTTTGAGTGGAGCTAGCTGGGCATATGACTGGGCTGAATGGATTGGGAAAATACTTTATTTATTTATTTTTTTAATGACCTATATGAACATGGTTTGGCTTTAAAAAAAAGATGAGACAGCGCAAAAAAAAGATGAGACAGCGCTTTGCGCTGTCTCATCTTTTTTTACATGACCTTTACAACTGGTGCTGGCAAGGCATTGAACTGGGCTGAATGGATTTGGAAAATATACATATATGGTTTTTTTTAATGACCTGTATCAACATGGATTGGCTTTAAAAAAAAGATGAGACAGCGCTGGCAAGACATTGAACTGGGCTTCATTCGAGGATTCCAACTGTACCTCATTCATGAAAATCGGACATACTGGTCAAAAGTTACATGCACACACCTTCATTATACACAGACAGCCCAGCCCAGCCCATTAGAGCTCTGCCAGGTGGCTTAGAACTCTTCCAGGTGCAAGCTTAAGCAATTAGAGCTGAAAGAAACAAGCAAGTTACACCGGTTCGGGCCTGAATTTTTGGAGTTCGAACCGCGTTGTTAGCTCAAACGGTCTAGGAGCAGTAGTTCGGCCAAAAAGTGGGTGAAAAGGAATAATAAACTAGAATTGCGGTTCCGAGGAACTGCAAGAGTGGGTTTGATCTGGGGCACGGAACTCGGCCTCATCCAAGGATTCCAACGGTACCTCATTTATGAAAATCGGGCACACGGATCGATCAAAAGTTATCTGCATCAACGCAACATCCAATAAGCTAAAACGCATAAATAACGTGGTTGCTATGCTGGTTGCTAGGGCAATCATGCTGGTTGCTCAGGTGGTCGCTAGGTTAGAAGGCCAGTGCCTCCTGAGAGGCCTGAAGGGTCAGTTCTGAGGTTGTTGACTGCTGAAACCGAAAAATGGACTGCATTTTCTTAAAAGACAATGTGACTGAAGTGCGGGCAAAGTTTGCACAGAAATGTACGATTTTTCCCACCCTCATCGACCTTGTCATAAAACTTGTTTAAATGATCACACGACGCCTCCTTGCTGCTTTGTCGTCTACATCAGCCTTTCTCAAACTTCTTTGACCTGAGGCCCAGTCAAGGCATACTTTGGGGTCATAGGGCCCACCTACATGAACCTACCCCCTCCTCCCACCCCCCATCAAATTGTAATATCATCACAATTATTATTTTTTTTATACTATATTGCTATACATGCACTTCAAAACAGTCAATGTTTAAAGTGCTAAGATTGTTCACAAAAGTTTGTGAAAGCATGCACATCAGAGTACTGCTTTACTAATGTAAAATATAATTAGGCCTACACTAGTTTCATTGTTTTTGCATTGTTGCATGATTGATATGCTATTTAATTACATTTCATTTGAATGCCTGAATGTAAGAATTCAGGAAACACAATACCAGCTTTTAACATTTATGTTGTTTACTAGTTTATGTAAATCACATAACACATGAACTGTTTACATACTACTGATAGCCCATTACTGTACACAATAGATTAGTATCTTCAAATAGTCAAGGTTGTTGACTGCTGAAACCGAAAAATGGACTGCATTTTCTTAAAAGACAATGTGACTGAAGTTTGGGCAAAGTTTGCACAGAAATGTACGATTTTTCCCACCCTCATCGACCTTGTCATAAAACTTGTTTAAATGATCACACGACGCCTCCTTGCTGCTTTGTCGTCTACATCAGCCTTTCTCAAACTTCTTTGACCTGAGGCCCAGTCAAGGCATACTTTGGGGTCATAGGGCCCACCTACATGAACCCACCCCCTCCTCCCACCCCCCATCAAATTGTAATATCATCACAATTATTATTATTTTTATACTATATTGCTATACATGCACTTCAAAACAGTCAATGTTTAAAGTGCTAAGATTGTTCACAAAAGTTTGTGAAAGCATGCACATCAGAGTACTGCTTTACTAATGTAAAATATAATTAGGCCTACACTAGTTTCATTGTTTTTGCATTGTTGCATGATTGATATGCTATTTAATTACATTTCATTTGAATGCCTGAATGTAAGAATTCAGGAAACACAATACCAGCTTTTAACATTTATGTTGTTTACTAGTTTATGTAAATCACATAACACATGAACTGTTTACATACTACTGATAGCCCATTACTGTACACAATAATACTGTGCCCATTCATTAACATTAAACATCAGGCGTCTTGTTTACACATTTAAACCATATTTGCACTTCGAAATTCGCTTCCAAATTGTAGTAACTACATCTACGAAGTCTAAGGAAGATATCTATAAACATACTACATGGTTAAGATACATTTTGACAGAACTACAGACTTCGTGAAAGTAGCCTAGTAGCCCTACATAAAAGGCTCCATTAACTTCATTGCAAAATCGCGGTTGGTCTGTTTACACACTAAAACCATATTTACACTTCGAAATTCGCTTCCAAATTGTAGTAACTACATCTACGAAGTCTAAGGAAGATAACCTTGTAGTCTGTTCAACGATAAGATACATTTTGACAGAACTACAGACCTCGTAAAAGTAGTACCTAAAATTAGTGTGATAAATGGCCATCACGTAGCCTAAAGCATATAGCACTAGCATATGACAACAGCAAATAGCTAACGTTTACGTTAGCCTAACTTACTTATCGTTGACGTTGACCCGACATGTTTATAAGTTAGACCTTAGACTGATAAGGACGTCCATCAAAATTCCGTGTGTATCCTGTGTATCTTTCGTGCTGCTATCCTGTTGCCTTTTCCCTGTTGTTCCGGCAACAAGGTTTTTACGCGATATTTGCCACATCCCAGAGAGTTGTTGTTTGGTGGGTCAGGTGACGAGCCGTCGAATCACAGCACAGCACCCAGAATGCATTGCAACACACCGTCTAGAAGGGACTCAGCGTTAGGTCGGCTTTAAATAGCATACAGAACCTATAGTAATATAACGTTGTCTGTAAGCTCCACAGATCGTGGCAAGACAATTGAATTGATTGCGGACTTCTTGCTGGGCAACGATGAGTAACTTGATTAGTAATGCTGCGTGGATATGTATGATATCTGTATGAAAGTGTGTTTCTCAATGTAAGAATCTATACAACTGTACACATGACTATGTTCAAATGGAGCTAGCTTGGTATAGGACTGGGCTGAATGGATTGGTGAAATACTTTATTTTATTTTTTTTAATGACCTATATGAACATGGTTTGGCTTTAAAAAAAGAGGAGACAGCGCGACATGACCTTTACACTTAGTGCTGGCAAGGCATTGAACTGGGCTGAATGGATTTGGAAAATATATATATATATTTTTTTTAATGACCTGTATCAACATGGTTTGGCTTTAAAAAAAAGATGAGACAGCGCTGTCTCATCTTTTTTTACATTACCTTTACACTTAGTGCTGGCAAGGCATTGAACTGGGCTTCATTCAAGGATTCCAACGGTACCTCATTCATGAAAATCGGACATACTGGTCAAAAGTTACATGCACACACCTTCATATACACAGACAGCCCAGCCCAGCCCATTAGACATTGCCAGATGGCTTAGAACTCTGCCAGGTGCAAGTAATCAACTCTAGCAGCAGAGCTCTACCAGATGCAAGTAATGAGGTGCTGTGATGTCATAAAGCCCCAGCATTCCGCCATTGATTTCAATGGGGCCCAAAAACGCCGAAAAACGGGAATACCGCGAAAACGACAAGGGCCAGCGACACGAAAGCAACAAGCAAGTTACACCGGTTCGGGCCTGAATTTTTGGAGTTCGAACCGCGTCGATAGCTCAAACGGTCTAGGAGCAGTAGTTCGGCCAAAAAGTGGGTGAACAGGAAGATATAATAATAACTAGAATTGCGGTTCCGAGGAACTGCAAGAGTGGGTTTGATCTGGGGCACGGAACTCGGCCTCATCCAAGGATTCCAACGGTACCTCATTTATGAAAATCGGACATACGGGTCAAAAGTTACATGCACACACCTTCATATACACAGACAGCCCAGCCCAGCCCATTATAGCTCTGCCAGGTGGCTTAGAACTCTTCCAGGTGCAAGCTTAAGCAATTAGAGCTGTGATGTCACAATCGAAATTTGAATTCTGAACATTCCGCCATTCATTTCAATGGGGCCCAAAAACGCAGAAAAACGGGAATACCGCGAAAACGACAAGGGCCAGCGACACGAAATCAACAAGCAAGTTACACCGGTTCGGGCCTGAATTTTTGGAGTTCGAACCGCGTCGATAGCTCAAACGGTCTAGGAGCAGTAGTTCGGCCAAAAAGTGGGTGAACAGGAATAATAAATAACTAGAATTGCGGTTCCGAGGAACTGCAAGAGTGGGTTTGATCAGGGGCATGGAACTCGGCCTCATCCAAGGATTCCAACGGTACCTCATTTATGAAAATCGGACATACGGGTCAAAAGTTACATGCACACACCTTCATATACACAGACAGCCCAGCCCAGCCCATTAGAGCTCTGCCAGGTGGCTTAGAACTCTTCCAGGTGCAAGCTTAAGCAATTAGAGCTGTGATGTCACAATCGAAATTTGAATTCTGAACATTCCGCCATTCATTTCAATGGGGCCCAAAAACGCCGAAAAACAGGAATACCGCGAAAACGACAAGGGCCAGCGACACGAAATTAACAAGCAAGTTACACCGGTTCGGGCCTGAATTTTTGGAGTTTGAACCGCGTCGATAGCTCAAACGGTCTAGGAGCAGTAGTTCGGCCAAAAAGTGGGCTTATAGGAAGATATAATAATAAGAAAACTTAAGAAGAACAATAGTGGTCTTGCTGGATCAAACCCACTAATAATAAGAAGAAAACTTAAGAAGAACAATAGTGGGCTTGCTGGATCAAACCCACTAATAATAATAATAAGAAAACTTAAGAAGAACAATAGTGGGCTTGCTGGATCAAACCCACTAATAATAATAATAATAAGAAAACTTAAGAAGAACAATAGTGGGCTTGCTCCGCAAGCCCACAGCATGGCTTCCCACTAACAATAGTGGGCTTGCTGGATCAAACCCACTAATAAATAAAGTAAACTTAAGAAGAACAATAGTGGGCTTGCTCCGCAAGCCCACAGCATGGCGAAGCCTATGCTACTTTAGGATTACTTCAATAAATATGCCCATTAAGTAAAAGACACCACCACAGAATTGATGAAAGAATTCTCATTCTATTTTTCTCCACTCTTCTCCAAACATGCATAACTCAGCTTATAAGGGCACACCTGGACAAAGAATTTAGCTTTTACTGGATTTTTGTGACCCAGGGACATGGCCTGAGATTGGCATAAAAAAGGGAAGCATTAAACCCAAATGACACCATGTCCATTTCAATTGTGTGGTTGAGAAATGTATTATTTTGGGATGTTTTTCAACCAGGGGGACCTGGTAACTTTCTCAAAGTAAACGGTAACACTAAAACAAGAGGCTACATTAAGATTAGGAGGAAAAGATCAGGCAGTGTGCCGAGAGACCTGCCCCAATAGTATGTAAGTTAGTAAGTTAGTATATCTTTTGATCCCGTGAGGGACATTTAGTCTCTGCATTTATCCCAATCTGTGAATTAGTGAAGTCGAACCAGCAAGCCCAAAGGCCGAAGCCCTAACCAGTAGGCCATGGCTGCCCCAAAAGGCAGCATTTGAACATTAAACCACACAATGATCCAAAACATACAGCCAAACAAGGCAAGAAATGGTTAACAGAGAACAATATCAACATTTTAGAGCGGACCTCAATCCGTCAAAAAAGTGAGCACAAGGCCAAAGTGATGGCAAATTATCGTTCCTGCCTCAAACTCAAGATTGCTGCTAAAAAGGTGCAGTCTACAATCATTGTGGAGACATGAAGAGGCTTGGTGGGTATTATATAAACCATTTTGAGAGCTGTGGTGGTAAATAAAGATGTTTCCAGTGATTGTTTAAAAAGGGTATGAATAATTTTGAAAACGCAATTTTTCATAAAAATGTTAAAAAAGATAACACTTTTTTTATTCCATGTTTTTACCACATTGTCTTGCAACATTTTGGCATGTGCAAGTGTCATTTTAAGTAAGAAAAAACATATTGGTAAGTAGAAAATCAATATTTGCCAGGGGTATGAATAATTTTGTTCTTAACTATATCTTAAAAAAGTCTAAAAAATGTGAACATCCGAATGAACTGCTTGTCAAATTAAAAGATAGCTAGGCTGTCATAAAAAAGTTTCATTGTTTCATTGTTTGCATGATAAAATGTAATCAGGTAATCCCTAACAATGTAACTGTAATCTGATTACACAATTTTTTTATTGTAATCTGGGCTGATTATAGTTACTTGATTTTTGTAATCTGATTACGTAATCCAGATTACATGTAATCCGTTACTACCCAACCCTGTTTACTAGTTTATGTAAATCACATAACACATGAACTGTTTACATACTACTGATAGCCCATTACTGTACACAATAATACTGTGCCCATTCATTAACATATATTAAACATCAGGCGTCTTGTTTACACATTTAAACCATATTTGCAGTCTGTTCATAGATAAGATACATTTTGACAGAACTACAGACTTCGTGAAAGTAGCCTAGTAGCCCTACCTAAAAAGACTCCATTCACTTCATTGCAAATCCCGGTTGGTCTGTTTACACATTAAAACCATATTTACACTTCGAAATTCGCTTCCAAATTGTAGTAACTACATCTACGAAGTCTAACGAAGATAACCATGTAGTCTTTTCATAGATAAGATAAATTTTGACAGAACTACAGACTTCGTGAGCCTAGTAGCCCTACCTAAAATGACTCCATTCACTTAATTGCAAAATCGCGGTTGGTCTGTTTACACATTAAAACCCTATTTACACTTTGAATTTCGCTTCCAAATTGTAGTAACTACATCTACGAAGTCTAAGGAAGATAACCATGTAGTCTGTTCAACGATAAGATACATTTTGACAGAACTACAGACCTCGTAAAAGTAGTAACTAAAATGACTCCATTCACTGCACTTCCTTTTTTCTAGCTCACAAAATCGCGGTAGTTCTGTTTACACATTAAAACCATATTTACACTTCGAATTTCGCTTCCAAATTGTAGTAACTACATCTACGAAGTCTAAGGAAGATAACCACGTAGTCTGTTCAACGATAAGATACATTTTGACAGAACTACAGACTTCGTGAAAGTAGTAACTAAAATGACTCCATTCACTGCACTTCCTTTTTCTAGCTCGCAAAATCGCGGTAGTTCTGTTTACACATTAAAACCATATTTACACTTCGAATTTCGCTTCCAAATTGTAGTAACTACATCTACGAAGTCCAAGGAAGATAACCATGTAGGCTGTTCAACGATAAGATACATGTAAACAGAACTACAGACTTCGTGAAAGTAGTACCTCAATGACTCCATTCACTTCATTGCAAACAGTGTGATAAATGGCCATCACGTAAAGCATATAGCATATGACAACAGCAAATAGCTAACGTTTACGTTAGCCTAACTTACTTATCGTTGATGTTGACCCAACACGCTCATAAGTTAGACCATAGACTGATAAGGACGTCCATCAAACTAAAAGGGTTCGTTCTTCGATGTCTTCAAATTCGTTCGAATTCCGTGTGCATCCTGTGTATCTTTCGTGCTGCTATCCTGTTACCTCTCCCTGCTGTTCTGGCAACAAGGTTTCACGCGAGATTACGCCACATCCCAGAGAGTTGTGTCAGAGAATTGTGTTGTCTCAAGATGGCGCCCGTCTGTGTGAACGAGACGTGAACGGTACTGTTTTTCTTTTTAATAAACTGCCTGTAGACTTACACAGTTCTGAATGCTTCGGTTTACATGTAGATACCCTCATTATGCTACGGTGTAGTGTGTTGCTATTTGGAGCCTTGGTAGCTATTTATTTTTACTACGTTTAGTTCAAGCGCTCTGGTTCAAGCCAGAGCCATATAAAAAGAGAGTTGCGACACTCCCATAGACTTCCATAGGAAACAATGGCGGCGCTTTTTCCACGCTACTTCCGCTTTATGCTGAGCTCAACAGTTTCAAACTTTGACATTCACGGCTGTAGCCCCATTCACTTCCATTGCTTTCTGCCTGATATTGTCAGTGGTAAGTAGACGAATGTACGACGCTTTTTTAATTACAGTGCATTAAAATGCACTGTACTGTTCTTCCTAGGCAACTTCTTCTTATTACAGTGCATGAAAATGCACTGTACTGTTCTTCTTAGGCAACAACTTCTTATTATTATTCTGCTTACCACTTTTTCCATACGCTATTTCTCTTGAACAGTTTAACTTAAAAACTTCATTCAAACTTTGTAACGTAGGTATTCAAACGGACAAAGCTGCTATGTCTTTCAACTTTGAAACTTTTATACTTTTTAAACTATTAAAGAAAAACTTTTTAAAAATCCCCATAGACTTAACATTGCCGATTGTGACATCATAATACGGCCGTTAAGCAATTAGAATCCTATGGCAGGTGTTCAGGCCACCTGTAGCCTCAGGCTTTAAGCACACAATCTGGGTCAATTAAGACTACACATCCTATTCAACTGTTTCCTCTGCCCAAAACTGTTTCAAAATAAAAGTCCTCACTACAATAATCCACTGTTAAATAATGTAACCCATTAAACTACTGAACTTTTTACATTCAACTTTTAAACGGTCTATTTTAAACTATCATTAAACTATCTATCTATTACACTAGCTGTCTATCAACAACTTTTAAACTATCTACATTCAACTTTTAAACTTTTAAACTATATACATTCACTAGCTGTCTATCAACAACTTTTAACTTGTCATCAACTATGTCAACACTTCATCAACTATGACTCCTATCCACTGTAGCTAGTTAGCATGGTTATCAAAGTTAGCATGTTAGCATTGCTAACATTGTTAGCATTTTTAACAAAACTGCTAAAAATAATTAGCTAGGTTAGCTAAGTCACATGGTTAGCATAGTTAGCATGCTAGTTAGCATAACTGCTAAAAATGATTATCTAAGTTAGTTAAGTAACATGGTTAGCATAGTTAGCATGCTAGCATGTTAACATGTTAGTTAGCATTTTTAGCAAAACTGCTAAAAATGATTAGGTAAGTTAGCTAAGTAACATGGTTAGCATAGTTAGCATGTTAGCATGCTAGTTAGCATAGTTAGCATAACTGCTAAAAATTATTAGCTAAGTTAGCTAAGTAACATGGTTAGCAGAATTAAAAATCTTAGCATAACTGCTAGCAAACATTAGAGCCATTCCAACTTTCAGTTATCGTCAAATATCTACCTATACACAGCCATTAAACTATTTGAATATCAACATTCATTCAACTTCCAGTCTGTCAACAACTTTTAAACTATCTACATTCAGCTTTTAAACAGTCTACTTTTAAACTATCAACTTTTATTAAGCTATGCAACCACCATGTCTATCCTAGCATCACCGTAGTAACCATCTCTGTATTATCTGTTTTAACTATACATGATATTTTACATCACAACTTTAGCATTTTCATGCACTGGTAATTCCTTGGAATTGCATTAAAGTTGTCATATGCATTTCCTATACCAACTGCACTAGTAGATACTGGTATTGTTCTTTGAGGATTTTGTGCTGCTTGTTTAACTGATATTTATAGCTTAAATGTTGACCGAAATGTTAAAGCCAAAAGTTAGCCTGCAAACCTTGATGTGGAGAGAGGCTAGCTTAAAGATAATGTTCCTACGTCAATAATGAATTTCAGACAAAATACATTTGGTTAGCCTATTGTAGTAGGGCAACTCTAGATGATAGGTTGGTTGTCAAAAGATTTTTTATTATGTTTATAATGCTATATTTTTCAAACCTGATTGCGTTAGCTTACTAGCTTACGTTAGCTAGTCAGCTCATTCACATACATAGTGTTAACGTAAGACATGCTATGAGGGGGAACTCGAAAGCTGTTCTCATATTAAATGCTACATTGATAAAATACATTCCATACAGCATGGTAACTCTATATTCAGATGTGCTGGTTATCAATGGGTTTGTGATTAACGCTCTTCAGGTGAAAAATGGAGGAAATTAATGTGATTATTGTCTTTAAACCTGATATAGACTAGCTTGCTAGCTGGCGAGTTTTATGGCGTTATGAACTCAACCGTGGGCTGAACATGACATGATATAGGCTAGTGTCCACGACTCGTGAACGAGGGGATTTCAACTATGAATTTCAGGGGAAGCAGTAGGAGCAAAACCTAGACTATTATAAGTTATTATAGTGCATGAAAATGCACTATACTGTTCTTCCTAGGATTCTTATTACAGTGCATGAAAATTCACTGTACTGTTCTTCCTAGGCTTCTTATTATAGTGCATGAAAATGCACTATACTGTTATTCCAAAAGTCTTCTTATTATTATTCTTCTTCTAACGCACTTAACCCTTTGCAGACCGCACGCTCTAATTTCGGTACCCCAGTACCGATGACGTTCAGTCTAATAACTCAGCCATACCCCAACCAATTTTATCAATGAAAACTTCCTCAAAAACGTCACATCACAGGCTTTCTGGCGATATGATTGGTTAAGGGATTTGTGGCGCGAATTTATTTTACTACGTGAAGGAAAAATCAAGAGTTGACGTCTCCCTCCACTAGAGGAAAAACAGCAGGAAGCACTATGCATCGTTGATCTTGACGTCGTCTAAAGGAGAAACTACTGGATCATCTGAGGTAAAAACAAGTCTTTTAATGTTATTACTACTTGTTATCCATGTTATTACTTCAAAATCGTTTTTAAAAGTTATTTTTGCTGGTAATTACACCTTGTATGCATGGCTGTAACATAATGCGTGTGTGTGTTCACTTCAGCTGATATGACAGCTGGTATTTTAGCACACCGTAATCCTTAGTAAACTCATTATTTTCAGTAATTTCTGGGGGGTTACTATATGTCAACCAAGATTACAGACCTACTAGGACTGACATTTTAACGATTTGTTCTATTTTGAACGATGTTCCTTGCTTGTCAGCTGATACAGAAAACTAGCTAAGTTAGGTAACGTTAGCATCAGAAGAGGCTGCAACATGTCCCTGACGCGTAGTTGCGATAAAGTTCACTCCCGTGCTTCATGACTGCCAACTTTATGTCAAGTACACCTAATCGGTATTTTATTGTCAAATAAACCTTTCATTTCTTCGTAATATGTATAGCACAATTTACAGTTGTTTGTAGCCAAGTTGCTTAGCTTACTTAGATAGAAACATCTGACATGAATGACAACGTTAATGTTACGTTACCGACGTGAAGACTGTGTTGATCACCGAGGGTGTAACGTAAGGATTTTATTCATTGACTGCTGTTTTCATGAATACATGACTGAAGATTTGTTATAAATGTGTCTTAGTATTGTTTAGCTTTTAGGCTGTAAGGTTGGCTGCTAACGATTATGAGGTTTTTGGGTGGCTAACTATGATGGGAGCTCATACACCCAAGCCTACTCGTCGACACATTATTTTCTAAGGGGGTGTTTTGTCTTTACGCAACTGCAGTAGCCTATGCACAGTGTGTATGTGTATGCATACGCTGTTTAGATGTTTTCTGTCATACCTCCTGACTTATGTTCATGAATCAATGTTTGCTTGTAAGCTGGTATGCTATGTATGGTTTAGCCAAGGCAATAACACCTAGTGAGCTCTGAGACTAATGTTACCTCTCCAAGCAATATTGGAGTCCTCCAGTGACAATAATACTTTTAGTGAAAAGAGTCATGGTTGGTGGTGATTAAGATTATAGAAGTAGAAGTAATGTAAAATAAAACTAAACAACCTATTTACTATCAGACCTGTGATTTTTTGTTATTTTAGATGGAGGGAGAGAAGTATGTGCAACTGAGGTGAAAGCAGCCGACTGCTGATGGCAAACATGACCCCAAGGACCACGGTGGCATGGACATGGGACATGGATGGGTAGTTTCTGGATGAAGAGGAAGACAATGATGTGGTAGAGGAGGAGAGTAATCTCCCATCATCCTCAGCTGGGTAAGCATGTTTGTGTGTGTGTGTGTGTGTGTGTGTGTGTGTGTGTGTTCGCCCAACTGGGCGTATTTCTGGTTGTGATAAGAGTGTTGCTTATAACAATAATGACAGGGATTATAGTGATAATAGTTTGGTTAGATTTGTAATTCAATTTCTAATTTTCTTATCTGACAATTTCTTTATTTTGAGCTTGGTCAAGTCCCATGTAAGGTAGAAAGCATACACTTTGCCTATCCTTCTAACACAGTCAGGGACACCAACTCCAATAGCATTTACACCTCATCGTCTGCTAGGCTTAGATGGACACACACACACACCCACACCCACACCCACACACACACACACACACGCCACAGCTGTGACAACACACACACGGATCTGGTGTGAATGCGGCGTTAGTGTATCACCTTATGTGTAGGGCAAATGATATCGATAATTATATATTGTATCAAATGATATGCTGTATGGTTGTTAAATGTATTGAATTTCTTCTAATGTTTTAATTGTTTATATGTGTGAATGTTAATATGAATTGATGCTTTGTTCATCATGTTAAAGTATTTTGTTGATCTTTGTTATACTGTTGTCTTGTCATTCTTGTAGTTCTAATAGTTACTGCTTGTTTGTAAACATATGTTTTGTTATTTACCTGAAGTTGTTGTTCCTGATTATTTAATGAAATTGTTAGACTTATCTAAATAAAAATGATTTATTTCTTCTTTCGTAAACCTAACACATGTGCCAGTGTCTCTTATTCTTGTTTTCATAGTAGAATGAAGCACACGGAGAAGCAGTTACCATCTGGCTAGTCTTTATTTCAGCCTTTATCTTTCCTCCCCACAATTGATTTAGCCTCTTCAGAGTACAGTAAGACATCCTATATTTAGCTATGCATCTTGTTTTGATGGTAAAACATCTTATATTTGTTACATGACCATTATATCTGTGTATTTTTGGTCAGATGTCAAACCAAGAAAGGAAAACATCCTACTCTTTAAAAATTCTACAT
The DNA here is from genome assembly GCF_046254945.1 of Alosa pseudoharengus. Classification (NCBI taxonomy): domain Eukaryota; kingdom Metazoa; phylum Chordata; class Actinopteri; order Clupeiformes; family Clupeidae; genus Alosa; species Alosa pseudoharengus. The sequence continues at coordinate 1,393,466 of NW_027468598.1, read as the reverse complement.
GTTACTACGACTTGCAGTTATGAGTAAATTAATCATAACTTCTGAACCAAAGGTGATAAATTGATTCTGTTTTTTTCACTGAGGAGATCACAACACTGTCTATCTTTCACACACTATATCTACAATAGACATTAGGTGAAAAGCAAGATTCATCTTTACAAATTGATATTTTCGTGTTTTTTGATGTTGAATTTTGAAGGGATTGTTTAAAAACAATGTGTGTTACACTCAAACTTATTAACTATGATATGTACCATTTTAAAGGGCTAGTTCTCCTGATTACAATGGTGGGTATATCTTATCTCTGCCATGTAGCATGGCCACACAATAAGCCTTTTTGTCTCACAAGGGCATCAAGTATGAAAAATCGGAACGTTTCGTGCCGTCTGCAAAGGTCTAATACATTTATCATAACTTTTGAACAAAAGGTGATACATTGATTCTGTTTTCATCACTGAGTAGAGGACAAAATTGTGAATCTCCCATACACTCTAAGTTTTTCTCTATCTACAACAGAAATTGGGGGAAAAATGAGATTAATCTTGACAAACTGATAGTTTTGAGTTTTTTGGGGTTGAATTTTAAAGATATTTTTTTAAAAATATGTGTGTTCTCCTCGAAATTATTAATTCTAGTTTATACCATTTGAAAGGGCCATTTCTCCTGATTATAATGGTGGGTAAATTATATCTCTGTCATGTAGCATAATCACACAATAAGCCTTTTTGTGCCATAAGGCCATCGAGTATGAAAAAATGGAATGTTCGGCGCGGTCTGCAAAGGGTTAATGCAGCTTCAGCCGTTTAACGTAGAAACTTCATTCAAACTATGTTACGTAGGTCTTACTTAGGACATGTGTGCTATGTATTTTTCAGCTTTGTAACTTTTATACTTTTTAAACTATTAATTAAAAACTAATCAAAATTTCCCCATTGACTTAACACTATGATTATGACATCATAATACGGCCTTAAGCAATTAGAATCCTATGGCAGGTGTTCGGGCCACCTGCATCAACTGCCAGTCTCAGGCTTTAAGCATACAAACTGGCCCTATTAAGACTACACATCCTGTTCAACTGCTTCCTCTGCCAAAAACTGTTTCAAAATAAAAGTCCTCACTACAATATTTCACTGTTAAACAATTTAACCCTTTAAACTACTGAACTTTTTAACTGTTCAGCCATTGTAACTGTTACTTGTCATCAACTATGACTCCTACCCACTGTAGCTAGTTAGCTAAGTTAGCTAAGTAACTTGGTTAGCATAGTTAGCATGCTAGCATGTTAGCATGCTAGTTAGCATTTTTAGCAAAACTACTAAAAACGATTAGCTAAGTTAGCTAAGTCACATGGTTAGCATAGTTAGCATGCTAGCATGTTAGCATGCTAGTTAGCATTTTTAGTAAAACTGCTAAAAATGATTAGCGAAGTTAGCTAAGTCACGTGGTTAGCATAGTTAACATGTTAGCATGCTAGTTAGCATAGTTAGCATAACTACTAAAAATGATTAGCTAGGTTAGCTAAGTAACATGGTTAGCATGTTAGCATGTTAGTTAACATTGTTAGCATAACTACTAAAAATGATTAGCTAGGTTAGCTAAGTCACATGGTTAGCATAGTTAGCATTTTAACATTGTTAGCCTGCTAGTTAGCATAGTAATTTGGTTAGCATTATTATCTTTGTTAACATAGTTAACATAACTGTTAGCAAACATTGGAGCCATTCCAACTGTTAGTTATCGTCAACTATCTGCCTAAATAATTTAACCATTTCAATTATCAACCTATTTAACTGTTCAGTCATTCCAACTATATTAAACCTTATCTACCAAGGAAATAATTTAACCATATGAACGCATCATATTTTTGCATTTTCATGCACTGTATTTCCTTCAGGAAATGCTTTTCTAGTTCTTCTTCTTCTTCTAACGCACTTAATGCAGCTTCAACCGTTTAACGTAGAAACTTCATTCAAACTTTGTCACGTAGATCTTACTTAGGACACCCGGGCAATGTATTTTTCATCTTTGTAACTTTTATACTTTTTAAACTATTAATTAAAAACTAATCAAAATTTCCCCATTGACTTAACATTATGATTATGACATCACAATACGGCCGTTAAGCAATTAGAATCCTATGGCAGGTGTTCGGGCCACCTGCATCAACTGCCAGTCTCAGGCTTTAAGCATACAAACTGGCCCTATTAAGACTACACATCCTGTTCAACTGCTTCCTCTGCCAAAAACTGTTTTAAAATAAAAGTCCTCACTGCAATATTTCACTGTTAAACAATTTAAGCCTTTAAACTACTGAACTTTTTAACTGTTCAGCCATTGTAACTGTTACTTGTCATCAACTATGACTCCTACCCACTGTAGCTAGTTAGCATGGTTAGCATAGTTAGCATGCTAGCATACTAGCATGTTAACATGCTAGTTAGCATTTTTAGCAAAACTGCTAAAAATAATTAGCTAAGTTAGCTAAGTAACATGGTTAGCATAGTTAGCATGCTAATATGTTAGCATGTTAGTTAGCATTTTTAGCAAAACTGCTAAAAATAATTAGCTAAGTTAGCTAAGTAACATGGTTAGCATAGTTAACATGCTAGCATGCTAGTTAGCATTTTTAATAAAACTACAAAAAATGATTAGCTAAGTTAACTAAGTCACATGGTTAGTATAGTTGGTATGCTAACATGTTAGCATGCTAGTTAGCATTTTTAGCAAAACTGGACAGTAGGTATAGCGTCTGTATAGTAGCCTAGGAGTTTTTGCTCCAACTAATGATCGGTTTCAGTTCATTTAGTTTTCAGTAATTGTACATTTCGTGTTGGTGTTCTTGGTGTAATTTTGATTGCTTTATTTGCCAAGTAATTTGTCAAATACATAGCGAAGTTTGCATGGAAGAGACTGATGTGACGAGGGCATTGCCTTTCATTAGGTCAGTGATCTTTGTAAGTAGGACAAATGTCTTTTTTTGGATAACTGAAAAGTGTAGTCAGGTTAATAGGGCATAGATTACTCTGAAAGTAATCCCCAACAAAAACATTCTTCATGTTGTTATTGTTATAGTTTTTGTGTGGACTTGTGGCACCCCCAACCAGCCTTGCAAATGGTTAGCTGTGTATGGGTATGTAAAACTCTTGCTGGAGATGGCCTCTTGCTTAGGTTTCTGCTACTTACTTAATGTGTTGTCCCAAGTATACACTGAGTGTTACCTGCTTTGTTCTCTCCCTCCATTCTCCACTGTGCCTGTTCTGCTTATCCAGGACCAAGGATGCAGAGGACATTTAAGTTGTAATTGATTCTTATTTAGCCTATGTGTTTTTGACATGTTTATGGCTTACTCTTAAAATGTTACCAAGGCTGTGTGGTGCCCACCTTTATGCTATTTCTCTAAAAGAACTGAACAGATTTAATGCATTGATCAAACTTTTAAAATTTAAGCTGTTAGGCTACTGAATGCCATTTATATATTTGATAGACGTTTATTGCTAGTCTTACAATGATCAAAGTTGTGCAGATTTGGGGGGGGGGGGTGCACCTTCATCTTTATCTCACCAAACGAACTGAAAAGGACACTGGATCTAATGTTCACACACAAAAAGGATACAAAATGCATAGCCTACGTTTTGACAATGTAAGTAAAGTATATGTAGCGTGATACAGGCAAATGTAGGAATCCAATAACAGCTAATGTCCAGCAAGGAAACAAACGTTCAATGTTAGAACTACCAAAGAACATATTTTAGATTGATATTGCAAACTAATTATACTCGCAATATATAATTGACACTATAATGTAAGCATGCTAACACGTAATAACACTCGTTTTTGGTTTGTTGTAATGTTTCACGTTCAATAACGCACTTGCTGCTGTCTATCCCATTGAAATAACACGACACGGTGGGTCAGGTGACGAGCCGTCGGATCACAGCACAGCACCCAGAATGCATTGCAACACACCGTCATGAAGGGACTCATCGTTAGGTCGGCTTTAAATAGCATACAGAACCTATAGTAATATAACGTTGTCTGTAAGCTCCACAGATCGTGGCAAGACAATTGAATTGATTGTGGACTTCTTGCCGGGCAATGATGAGTAACTTAACTTGAAGAGTAGTGATGCGTGGATGTGCATAATATCTGTATGAAAGTGTGTTTCTCAATGTAATAATCTATACAACTGTACACATGACTAGGTTTGAGTGGAGCTAGCTGGGCATAGGACTGGGCTGAATGGATTGGGAAAATACTTTATTTATTTATTTTTTTAATGACCTATATGAACATGGTTTGGCTTTAAAAAAAAGATGAGACAGCGCGATGACCTTTACAACTGGTGCTGGCAAGGCATTGAACTGGGCTGAATGGATTTGGAAAATATATATATATATATATATATATATTTTTTTTTTAATGACCTGTATCAACATGGTTTGGCTTTAAAAAAAAGATGAGACAGTGCTTCGCGCTGTCTCATCTTTTTTTACATTACCTTTACACTTAGTGCTGGCAAGGCATTGAACAGGGTTTCATTCGAATGGCAAAGCCATGCTGTGGGCTTGCTGGATCAAACCCACTAATAAAGAAATAAAGTAAACTTAAGAAGAACAATAGTGGGCTTGCTCCGCAAGCCCACAGCGGTCTTGCTGGATCAAACCCACTAATAAGAAAACTTAAGAACAATAGTGGGCATGGCAAAGCCATGCTGTGGTCTTGCTGGATCAAGCCCACTAATAATAAGTAAACTTGAGAAGAACAATAGTGGGCTTGCTGGATCAAACCCACTAACTAGAAATGCAATTCCAAGGAATTACCAGTGCATGAAAATGCTAAAGTTGTGATGTAAAATATCATGTATAGTTAAAACAGATAATACAGAGATGGTTACTACGGTGATGCTAGGATAGACATGGTGGTTGCATAGCTTAATAAAAGTTGATAGTTTAAAAGTAGACTGTTTAAAAGCTGAATGTAGATAGTTTAAAGGTTGTTGATAAACAGTAGATAGTTTAAAAGTTGTTGATAGACAGCTAGTTTAATAGATAGTTTAATGATAGTTTAAAAGTAGACCGTTTAAAAGTTGAAGGTAATAGTTTAAAAGTTGTTGACAGACTGGAAGTTTAATGAATGTTGATATTCAAATAATTTAATGACTGTGTATAGGTAGATATTTGACGATAACTGAAAGTTGGAATGGCTCTAATGTTTGCTAGCAGTTATGCTAAGATTTTTAACTATGTTAACCATGCTACTTAGCTAATGTTTTATAGCAGTGCTAGCAATGCTAACATGCTAACCATGCTACTTAGCTAATGTTTTCTAGCAGTTTAATGAATGTTGATATTCAAATAGTTTAATGGCTGTGTATAGGTAGATATTTGACGATAACTGAAAGTTGGAAATGGCTCTAATGTTTGCTAGCAGTTATGCTAAGATTTTTAACTATGCTAACCATGTTACTTAGCTAACTTAGCTAACATTTTCTAGCAGTTTTGCTAAACATGCTAACTATGTTAGCAATGCTAACATGTAAACTATGTTAACCATGTGACTTAGCTAACCTAGCTTATCATTTTTAGTAGTTATGCTAACTAACATGCTAACAATGATAACATGCTAACTATGCTAACCATGTGACTTAGCTAACCTAGCTAATCATTTTTAGCAGTTTTGTTAAAAATGCTAACAATGTTAGCAATGCTAACATGCTAACTATGTTAACCATACTAACTAGCTACAGTGGGTAGGAGTCATAGTTGATAACAAGTGTTGACATAGTTGATGACAAGTTAAAAGTTGTTGATAGACAGCTAGTTTAATAGATAGTTTAATAATAGTTTAAAAGTAGACTGCTTAAAAGTTGAATGTATATAGTTTAAAAGTTTAAAAGTTGAATGTAGATAGTTTAAAAGTTGTTGATAGACAGCTAGTTTAATAGATAGATAGTTTAATGATAGTTTAAAAGTAGACCGTTTAAAAGTTGAATGTAAAAAGTTCAGTAGTTTAATGGGTTACATTGTTTAACAGTGGATTATTGTAGTGAGGACTTTTATTTTGAAACAGTTTTGGCCAGAGGAAACAGTTGAATAGGATGTGTAGTCTCAATTGACCCAGATTGTATGCTTCAGGTTACGGGGACGCTGGCGAGACACGCCGCTCCGTCTGGCATCATGTTTTTGTTTGTATTTATGTTATGTTCGTAATTTTATGTAATGTTCTGTTAATTTTTTGTATTTATTTTTCAAGTTAAATGTAATCACTCGTTATTTATGTTATTTTCGTTTTACGTTTTTGTATTATTCTTAGTCATTTTTTCTGATTAACAAACTCGGCTGACACCATCAACGTCAAGTTAACGTTAACGTTAACCAGCTTCCATTGGGCTGATGAGCGCCTTGGCTAGCCTGCCTTATGTCTCTGAAGTCCCTCATCCATCCGTGACGCTGCACATCCAATGTCTGGACGGAGGGATTGCTCAGCAAGGGTGCCTCAATCTGCAAGAGATCTGCAGCTGCCACGACCACCGAGCTGCGACTGACATGCGAGCTGCTATGCTAGCATCTACCGGTGCCTGGAGTCTGGATTGAGTGCTAAGAAACTCTGATGACCGCGTCAACCATGAAACAACAAACGGTCACTGTCTAGGACCACCGAGCTGATAATCAGCAGGGTCGCCCATCACAAATTCGGACTGTCTTGTCCTTCCAGTGCTCTCCAGACTGCCAGTGGATTCTCCGGGTTGGTCAGTTATTAAGAACTTTTGGTGTTGCATCGTGAAGACACAGCTGTGCGCAGTTGTCACGCGGGTCATCTTTGCCCCTTGGACATTTTCAGCCGTTTGGAAATTGGACTAATTTTATTTTTAATTTGTATTTATATTATTTATTAATTTGTTTCTTGTATGTCTTGTATGTCTTGGTGTCACGGGTACGCTGGCGACTACGCCGCTCCGTCCGCATCTTTTGTGTTTGTTATTTCTTAAATGTATGTCTTGGTGTCATGGGTACGCTGGCGACTACGCCGCTCCGTCCGGCATCTATTGTCTTTGTTAGTCTGTGTCAATAACAATGTGTGAAGCGCTTTGGGTTGCACTCTGTGCATGTTAAATGCGCTATACAAATAAATCTGACTTGACTTGACTTAAAGCCTGAGGCTGCAGGTGGCCTGAACACCTGCCATAGGATTCTAATTGCTTAATGGCCGTATTATGATGTCATAATCGGCAATGTTAAGTCTATGGGGATTTTTTAAAAGTTTTTCTTTAATAGTTTATGAAGTATAAAAGTTTCAAAGTTGAAAAGACATAGCAGCTGAATAAAATATTGTTGAATATTGTTTAAAACAGTGTTTTTCAACCACTGTGCCGGGGCACACTAGTGTGCCGTGAGAGATCATCAGGTGTGCCGCAGAAAATTACCCAAATGTCACTCACTGGTCCAGAAAAGCAACTGTTGCATCAAAGAATTTATAACCACATACTCTCATTGATTGTATGATTGCACTATTTGTGGTATGCAGGCATTGTACAACGGGGGCCCCATATCCAGTATTCACAGAATCATCACATATCCAGTTCATAACAACAATTAAATTAGATATAGTCACCTACAAATGAAACAGAGGGCACTTGTTTTATTGAGCAGGTCAGTCTTGCATAGAAGCCATAATAAGGCCATATCTGTGTATTATTTGAAATTTTAGGCTATGGTATGTTTATTTTTTCTTCACACAGGATGTTAGTGTGCCGTGGGACATTTTAAGTGTCAAAAGTGTGCCGTGGCACTAAAAGGTTGAAAAACACTGGTTTAAAATCTAATCCAAGTAAAAAGATGGAGGTCAGATAGAGAAAAAAGTTTGGTGGGGAGTTGTAGTTGATGACAACTGACAGTTGGAATAGTTGAACATTTAAAAAATTGGATAGTTTAAATGGTTAAATTATTTAATAGGGAATTATTGTATTGAGGACTTATTTTGAAGTTGAAGTTGAGGACAGAGGGAACAGTTGGCGGGAGTTGTAGTTGACGACGACTGACAGTTGGAATGGCTGAACAGTTAAATAGTTGGATAGTGAAAATGGTTAGGTTATTTAATAGGGAATTATTGTAGTAAGTACTTTTATTTTGAAACAGTTGTGGGCAGAGGAAACAGTTGGCGGGAGTCATAGTTGATGACAACTGACAGTTTGAAAGGCTGAACAGTTAAATAGTTGGATAGTTAAAATGGTTAAAATTTTAATATAGAATTATTGTAGTGATGACTTTTATTTTGAAACAGTTGTGGGCAGAGGAAACAGTTGGCAGGAGTCATAGTTGATGCCAACTGACAGTTTGAAAGGCTGAACAATAGCTGGATAGTTAAAATGGTTAAATTATTTAAATTGGAATTATTGTAGTGAGGAGTTTTATTTTGAAACAGTTGTGGGCAGAGGAAACAGTTGACGGGAGTCAAAGTTGATGACAACTGACTGTTGCTAGAGTAGTAGAGTAGTATGGTGGTTGCTATGCTGGTTGCTAGGTTTTAACTGTGAATGTGGTTGCTAGGCTGTTGCTAGAGTACTTGAAGTCGTTGCTAGGTTGTTGCTAGGGTGTCCATGGTGGCTACTATCAGAAATAAAGGAGTTACTACAGTGGTTTGCTAGTATAATCATGTTGGTTGCTATGGAAACTGACATAGATGCTTAATTTCAATGGTTGCTAAATTGGTTGCTAGGTAGGTGGTGGTTTAATATAGTACTGTAGGCTAGAGGCATAGTTGATGATAACTGACAGTTGGAATAGTTGAACAGTTAAATAGTTGGATAGTTTAAATGGTTAAATTATTTAATAGGGAATTATTGTAGTGGAGACTTTTATTTTGAAACAGTTGTGGGCAGAGGAAACAGTTGAACAGGATCTGTAGTCTTAAGAGAGCCAGATTGTATGCTTAAAGCCTGAGACAGACAGTTGCTGGAGGTGGCCGGAACCATATGGCTCTGGCCGGAACACTTGGCATAGGATTCCAAGTGCCCTATTGTGATGCCATAATCGGCAATGTTAAGTCTATGGGGAAATTTTCAGTAGTTTTTAATTAATAGTTCAAAAAGTATAAAAGTTACCAATATGAAAAATACATTCCACACCTGTCCTAAGTAAGACCTACGTAACGCAGTTTGAATAAAGTTTCTACGTTAAATGGTTGAAGCCGCATTAGACGCAGAAAAAGCGTTAGAAGAAGAATAACTAGAAAATGTAATTCCAGGGAATTACGAGTGCATGAAAATGACGCTAGGACAGACATGGTGGTTGCACAGCTTAATAAAAGTTTATAGTTTAAAAGTAGACAGTTTAAAAGTTGAATGTAGATTGGGAGTTGATCACACTAGTTGACTGAAAAGCCCAGGCTGCCAAACAGTTGTGGGCAGAGGACACAATTGGCGGGAGTCATAGCTGATGACAACTGACAGTTGGATTGGTTCAAATATTTAATAGGGAATTATTGTAGTGAGGACTTTTATTTTGAAACAGCTTTGGGCAGAGGAAACAGTTGACGGGAGTCATAGTTGATGACAACTGACAGTTGGAATAGTTGAACAGTTAAAACATTGGATAGTTTAAATGGTTAAATAATTTAATAGGGGATTATAGCAGTGAAGACTTTTATTTTGAAACAGTTGTGGGGAGAGGAAACAGTTGACGGGAGTCAAAGTTGATGACAACTGACTGTTGGTAGAGTAGTTATGGTGGTTGCTATGCTGGTTGCTAGGTTTTAACTGTGAATGTGGTTGCTAGGCTGTTGCTAGGGTACTTGAAATCGTTTGCTAGGGTGTCCATGGTGGCTACTATCAGAAATAAAGGAGTAACTACAGTGGTTTGCTAGTATAATCATCTTGGTTGCTATAGAAACTGACATAGATGCTTAATTTCAATGGTTGCTAAATTGGTTGCTAGGTAGGTGGTGGTTTAATATAGTAGGCTAGAGGCATAGTTGATGATAACTGACAGTTGGAATAGTTGAACAGTTAAATAGTTGGATAGTTTAAATGGTTAAATTGTTTAATATAGAATTATTGTAGTGAGGACTTTTATTTTGAAACAGTTGTGGGCAGAGGAAGCAGTTGAACAGGATCTGTAGTCTTAATAGAGCCATATTGTATGCTTAAAGCCTGAGACAGACAGTTGCTGGAGGTGACCAGAACACTGGCATAGGATTCTATGTGCCCTACTGTGATGTCATAATCGCCAATGTTAAGTCTATGGGGAAATTTTAGTAGTTTTTAATTCATAATTTAAAAAGTATAAAAGTTACAAAGTTGAAAAATACATAGCTGAAGTCACCTAAGTAAGACCTACGCAACGCAGTTTGAATGAAGTTTCTATGTTAAACGGTTGAAGCCGCATTAAACGCACAAAAAATGTCAGCGGAATAATAAGAATAAGAATAAATCGGATAACAGTAGAGTGCATTTTCATGCACTCTAATAAATAAAGTAAACTTAAGAAGAACAATAGTGGGCTTGCTGGATCAAACCCACTAATAAATAAAGTAAACTTAAGAAGAACAACAGCATGGCAAATCCATGCTGTGGGCTTGCTGGATCAAACCCACTAATAAGAAAACTTAAGAAGAACAATAGTGGGCTTGCTGGATCAAACCCACTAATAAGAAAACTTAAGAAGAACAATAGTGGGCTTGCTCCGCAAGCCCGTCTTGCTGGATCAAACCCACTAATAAGAAAACTTAAGAAGAACAATAGTGGGCTTGCTGGATCAAACCCACTAATAAATAAATAAAGTAAACTTAAGAAGAACAATAGTGGGCTTGCTGGATCAAACCCACTAATAAATAAATAAAGTAAACTTAAGAAGAACAATAGTGGGCTTGCTCCGCAAGCCATGCTGTGGGCTTGCTGGATCAAACCCACTAATAAGAAAACTTAAGAAGAACAATAAGTGTGCTGCTTTCAGCAAGCACACTTAATTAGGGAGACGGGAAAAATAATAAAACTTAAGAAGAACAATAAGTGTGCTGCTTTGCAAGCACACTTAATAAAACAGAATAAATATGGATATTCAATATGACAAATATATAACAGATATGTACATAACATACAGCTATGTGCAGTGTGGAAACAGTGTCATTGTAGTGCAGAAACAACATTATAAGAGTAGTAAGAATAAGTCTATGTGCAGGATGAATAGTATGAAGATCAGTAGAATAACTATGTATAAATGTAATTACAGTAGGCCTATGTACATTTGTAAATAAATAGAAAACTATGGGTACGCAAAAAGTACAACCAAAGCTAAGCTTGATCGACTAGAACGTCTAAAGAACCAGAACTTGAGTGTAGTTTTTTGCTGGGTCCCAGGCCATGTTGGTCTGAGGGGAAATGAGAAAGCGGACAGTGCTGCTAAGCAAGCCCTCAATGAAGAAGTCACAGAATGTCAAATCCCTGCCCCAGACCTTAAACCTATACTGAACTCTTACATCACAGATAAGTGGCAATCTGAATGGGATTAATGTACCAACAACAAGCAAGGAATGTGAATTTTGGCACATTTTCATGACCGACTGGGTCATTATGGGCCAAACAAAATACGGTGTTGCTAAAATTACTCCTATTGTGGCTATTAGAGACATGCGTTCATGAGTATCCAGCTACATTTAATGAGCTAAGTAAAATACATTCACACACACAAAAAAAAAACATCATTAATGTTGTGGACATTCCTTTATTCTGAGATACATCAATAGGCTCTCAAAACAATCCCAAACAGACATAAGGTCTTTATAGAGCAAATCCATATATATTATTTGTCAAATAAACCAGTAAAACAGAATTAGGGGATGGAATATATAACATTCACACTCATAGCTCATATATTTAAAATAAATCAGTGAAAAAGTATCCTGACAAACAAGCAGCATTTTAATGCCTTGGTCATATTTCATAATTTAAATTCTTCTCTAGGTTACCTGATAGCCCAGTTTGAGAGGTGCAAGACGCATGACATTATTTATTTTTGCAGCCAATCACTGCTGTTGTTTTATTTTATTGATTTGATCTTAGTCATAGAAGCTAAATTCGAAGGCAGGCCACAGGTAAAATCCAACGAACCGCATTCACCCCGCAAGCCAATAGTTGAATAGCCCTCTCCTAGAGCTTTAGAGGTATTGCCACTGCTCCAACACTGAAAGGCACTGTTAGAATGCCTGGAACAAGCCAGGTTCAGCATAGCGTATGCCACTGTCTGCTCACGTTGGTGACCGGACCAGGGCAAGCACACTTTCGCAGTTCCCACCGGAAATGCAGTCTAGTTTTTATTTTCTCACTTTTTAACCTTTGTTTTAAGATGTTCCCATGGGCGAAAAGTCTTGGAATTTGGCACACACATCCGGTATGTGAAACACAGGGTTGTGCACAATCGAATTGCAATTCTGCTTCCTGTTTGCTACCTCAATTGAAATGCAAGTGAAATTCAAGAATTGAATTGGAATTTAAGAGCCAGTTTCAATTAAATTCTGGAATTTTGCACAAGCCTGGTGAAACAATGCTTTGGGACAAAGGCTTGGCCTCGGGGGTGTGGCCCAGGGACTCGCTAGCACCAGATTAGATTAGGTAGCACCATGAGCTTCCCAGTTATATTCAGTCATTCGAACATTATTAGGATAAGTGTTGCTTTTTCCAGTCTATGTTTTCGATGGTAACCGATTGTCAGTCAATAGTGAAAATAACTGTGTAGAACGGTTTTGTCGTTGACTGACACCACGGTGAAGTTAGTTTCTCTTTGCCAATGAGTTCAAATAATAGACAAAAGCAAAAGCGTGAAGGCTATACTACGCTAGGTTTTAGTAAAGCGTGGTTTAGTGGAATAACTGTTCTATATGGTCTCAGCAGCAGAAGCAGATTCCTTTAAATGCGCCACTGACTGGCAATTGTGTAACAGCCAACTATTTGCATTGAGTCCTAACATTACCTAATCAGTCAACATTGCCATGTCCATGTCCCATGTCCAGGGGGAGGGTGCAAGTCATGAGTGGTATTTACGACAGTTGTGTAAAATACATATAGTCCACAACTGTAGAGGGAGCCCAGTAGCAAAAGAAAAATGCCTTGGATTGCTTATAAAGGTTCCATTGTGTAGTGCTCATAGTAGCTAATAGTTAAGGAATGTGCTGCTACTTGAGAACAGCTGCTGAATTTCAAGTATGCATTGTTTCTTTGTGTTAAGTGTTTTCAACAGTCATCTAAAAATGTGACATACATACAGAATCCTGGAGAGGGTAAACTGCATACAAAGCCCTCTGCATTCTCCACTTAAACTTCACAGTGGAAACCATAACATTTCTTCCACACCATTTTAACCATGGAGCAGCCCTAAAAAGTGGCTTTGGTAAACCAGTTAAGATCGGTTGAGGTCAGGTCAACTTTTCTTCTAAACTCACTTGGCGTTAATAAGTAGATTTAATTTCAACCATTTTTGGAAACATACTTTAGAAATGTAAAAAGTATAAGCTGGATATATAACAATAGAAATATGCACATAGACTATATGAAATATACAGTGTTTTGATAAATATGCATGTAATCCTGCACCAGCATAGTATTTTATAAACAGGATTGCTGATAAATGGTGGTAGTGGTTAAGAAACTTTGCTTACAAGCATAAGCCATAGGTTTTATTCCTGCATTAGTAATGCACTAGTATATAGGTAAAATTAAGACTGGTCTAAAATAGCTTGGTGAAACTGGCCCCATGTCTTCCCTAGCAACAATCTCTGTGCTTGCATTATCTGTTATTGTATTGCATGTAAATGCAATGGACTATTATCACTGTTCTTCTTATTATTATCGTCTATTTTTATTATTCTTCTTCCGACCAAGTTTGACGTTTAATGACACTAAAACCACTGAACCGTTTGACGTCATTCAAACACTCTTACAAAGGTCTTGTAACGGACAATTGTACAATGTATTTTTTAGTATATCTACAGTGGGCATTGCTTCGATTTGGCCAGCTTCCCTCGCGGTCCGCGCGCGGGATCACGCGGTATCTCGCGACTTTAATTTGTATTTTTCCAGTGACACTGCAACGACGCTGCAACAACTCAAACAACCGGCATATGTCTCTTGTGAGCAGGGTGTCTCATAAAAAGAAATGGAGCCTGGAAAACCCTGCACAGACTTCACTACAGACTTTAGCAGACTGGTTTAGAAATAATTTAATAGCCAGAAATATGCCTGCCCTGCCCTAATAAAGAAATATTTGGTTAACTGCGAGTGAATCCCGTTTGCAGCCGTAGAAGAAACGCAGGACAAATGAAACATTCTGGTTTTCTCCGAGTGCAACGATGATAGACAGACATCATGCCTTCCTGTTACGTCCTGTTATCACGGAGTTACAGGCGATAAACGATTTTTGATGGTCACAAGTTTACTTCATTAGCGGTTTATTTTTTTGATTATTAAAGAGTGTTTTTCATTTAAAGGTTTGACTTCGTGCTTATTCAGTAGAGCATTTAGTGCTCTTCCCAATCCCAGACGTTCACATTGCATGTTTGTTTGTAATGGATGCAACCGCGAGCTACGCGTTTGACGGCAATGAGTTGTTAACAGACATGAACCAAGACATATAGCCCAGCAGCAATCTAGGGACTGTTCGTTATTTATTGAAGAGGCCACCGGAGGAATTTTGAGTGCTTCAGTCAAAAGTTGCATGACCCTCCCTTGCCTGCTAGAAATTGTTCAATGACCCTCCGACAGAATTGTTACAAAAGACATGACCCTCCCCTGCCAATTGTCGCTGTCTTCCGCCCGCGCTGCTTTGCGCCACAGCCACACACTGTGATAACGTTCTTAAATCAATCTTTCCCGTGAGCTTGCATGCTACCAGTCCTTCCTTTTCAAATGTGTTGCGCCTGTTTGCACAATTTCACAAATAATCATATGTGATTAATAATCTAATAACTTTTTCCGTGTTTCTCACATATTTTAACCCTTAAAGGAACACACCACCCAATGTCAGTAGTAATATATGTTCTTACCTTAACTTTCACGAGTTGAGTCATACCTCTCCCGTGTCCGTACGTGCACTCAAACGCTCTGGTGCGCGGCTGGACTGTGTTAGCATGTTGCTATGCTAGCGGGCTTTGACGGCAACTAAGCGTAGAAGTAATCAAAAACATCCACGTTTTACCGACTTAAATACAGTTGCACGAGTAGTTGATAGAAATGCTACGGCCACGCAACGTGAAACGTGGCGATTTTCCAAGCGAATAAACCGGAGAACTACAATGTGTGGCGCAATAGCACTTGGGAGTACTTCGACCTAGCGTAGTAGTATTGTTAACACCTAATTGTAGATCCTATCCACCACAGAGTTTAGAATCCATGCTGGATCGACCCTCAGCCTCTCCCTCCCCTCTGAGCGAGAGAGAGGCACACACACTAGAGATGCGCTGATGGGCTATTATTTCAACCATAACTGCACAGCAGTTTGTTTTAATGTAGGCTATATGGGTGATGCAGCGCTGCTGACGTGAGACTAGAAAGCCCTTGCCTGTACTAGAAAGACTGATCCAATGCAGCAAATATATTAAAAGGCTAAAGTCGTACATTGGCTATGTTGTAGCCTATCCCCAGAATATCAGCAGCAAACTCAGTCTCTGTCTCGCAAAACAGTCTCCAAATAAAACGCACATCGGGCTGTTGCCTATTCTGCCAGCTTGTGACAATATATCGTCCAAAATGCTTGATTGCATTGCATTCTCCACATTTTTAGCTACATTTTCATGTACCACATCAGCATTTTTGTTCAGTGAATCTTTTGTAAATTGCTTTACAATTACCGTCGGGCCTATAGGCCTATTGCCAGGCTTGCCTCAGCTTCGGTCACGTCCTTTTACAATTTTATCATTGTAATAAAAAACTCAATTTGCCACATCATTTCAACATGCTCCTGGCCTACTAATTAATGCCTATTGTACTTTATTTTTTGCAAAAAGAAAGAAATCCTTGATAAAATAACAAGTCATTCACATTATAGGCTACTTTACACACTGTTATGTCAGGGTGACTGACAAGCCTGTTCTGAAGACTCCCATTCATTTTGACTGCACGAGCGCGTCTTTTTCAGACAGACAGCATTTTATAGCAGGCCATCGGACAAATATGACGCCTCGATAGCCTATTAAAGAAACTCCGACTCCATTCATTCTGAAAGTCCACCGCACAACGTGCATGTTCACATTTTTAGTAACAACCGCCAAACTTGCTTGCTTGCCTTATCTAAGTTTTCCGACTATTTTTCGTAGGCCCTATACCTTCTTTTTCCGCTGGATGTTATTGAGTTTGTAGAAGTTTTAGCTCTTACGTTCTGAACATCTCGCACTGCCATCGCCCGATGTCATTTCTGAGTCATTTCACTCTCTGTCTCTCTTTTAAATGCCTATTCCCTGAATGGTAGGCTACAATTATGTGTTTTATATAGGCCTATAGGCTAATATCGAAACAAAATAACCCAGGCAGTCTCATCTAGGATATAACACAGGTTGAAGTCAATCAAGTTGGTTCTATTTAGGGAGGTGAATGTGTGTAAACATCTGTAGATGACTCAGAAATGACATCGGAAGACAAGGAGTGAATAGTGGCAGAGGCAAGCCGAAGGCTGCTGACAAGGGCCCGACGCTATTGTAAAGCAATTTACAAAAGATTCACTGAACAAAAATGCTGATGTGGTACATGAAAATGTAGCTAAAAATGTGGAGAATGCAATGCAATCAAGCATTTTGGACGATATATTGTCACAAGCTGGCAGAATAGGCAACAGGCCAATGTGCGTTTTATTTGGAGACTGTTTTGCCAGACAGAGACTGAGTTTGCTGCTGATATTCTGGGGATAGGCTACAACATAGCCAATGTACGACTTTAGCCTTTTAATATATTTGCTGCATTGGATCAGTCTTTCTAGAACAGACAAGGGCTTTCTAGCCTCACGTCAGCAGCGCTGCATCACCCATAGCCTATTAAAACAACCAGCGGATGGTGGGCGGGTGTGGTTTCGAAAATTGGTCAAAAAACTTTGGTGCTGATGGATGATAAGTTTTGCTATGCAGTTATGGTTGAAATAATAGCCCATCAGCGCATCTCTAGTGTGTGTGCCTCTCTCTCGCTCAGAGGGGAGGGAGAGGCTGAGGGTCGATCCAGCATGGATTCTAAACTCTGTGGTGGATAGGATCTACAATTAGGTGTTAACAATACTACTACGCTAGGTCGAAGTACTCCCACACATTGTAGTTCTCCGGTTTATTCGCTTGGAAAATCGCCACGTTTCATGTTGCGTGGCCGTAGCATTTCTATCAACTACTCGTGCAACTGTATTTAAGTCGGTAAAACGTGGATGTTTTTGATTACTTCTACGCTTAATTGCCGTCAAAGCCCGCTAGCATAGCAACATACTAACACAGTCCAGCCGCGCACCAGAGCGTTTGAGTGCACGTACGGACACGGGAGAGGTATGACTCAACTCGTGAAAGTTAAGGTAAGAACATATATTACTACTGACATTGGGTGGCGTGTTCCTTTAAGGCGCCAGAGTTTTTTTTTCGAAACGTTCGATTTTGACATCTTCATTTCAAAAGGCTATATCTTAAAAGTGATCAGAGATAGAGACTTTCTATAAATTAGAGAAATATTAAGGATGACCCAAAGTTTATGTAGAGATTAAATGTTTATATCTAATTTGCATATTATGACGTCATATGGTGGCGGCCATCTTGGATTATAGAATTTTCATGAAAAGTTGCATGTTTGAATGATAAAATGCACCATTCCCCCCCCCCAAAATGTCCCTCACCTTCTGTATGCTATATTGCAGTGTTTCCCAAACTTTTTTTCTGGCGACCCACTTTTTAAAAATGACAGACCATCGCGACCCATTTCACTTCAAATCTACCCTGCAACCACCAACATTGTTTTAGGTCACAGGTTCTCCAACTTTTCTAGGCCTCCCCCAACCATACATTGCTATAGGATCTAGATAGATAGATCCTGCTTTGAACACGGTAGTGTTGCATTTTGAGCACCATCAGCGTGAAAAGTTGGAAATGACTACTGAAAAGATACGTTTTAATGCGCAACCGAGAGTTTGTGGAAATTCTCGCATGTTGCGCATTCGTCAGCATAGTAAAGCTGTTTCTGTATTTCTAAAAAAACATGTTGTAGGCTACGTTGCGTTGCAGACAAATGGGTCCATAACACTGTGGACGTCAATTCCGATGTAAACAGCAAATAACTCAAGTCGTTATATTGTATTATATTATATAGTCGTTATATCAGAACAAGAGGCTTTTGGGCAATAGCCGGAAGAATGCGCCTTTACTTTGGAGTTTGCGAGGTAGAAAACGAGAGAAATAGTGTTTAAAATGTCTATTTAAATTGTAGCCTAATATAATGCACTGTTGTGCATTTTAAATCAGAAATAAGAATGTGAGGAGGTTGCTATTAACTTTAAAGATTGCATCTACAATCGAAACTATCTGCATGCAATTGAATATCCTTATCCGGTCTATGGATGTCTGCTTTAGTTGACAGCACGGTCACTAGATTTTAATCAGTAAAGTTGAGGAACTGCATCTGTTAATGTTCGTGCAAATAGGCGGATTCATGTCCCTTGCAGTTTGCAACTGCGAGGTACAGGTCATGGCAGGCGCCCCACAGAACGGTTTCATTTTGAGAGGTAGATATCCATGCTCCGGCTTCCCCTCTGCGATGCGTTCGTCCCCCAGTTTCATGAGCTTTTATGACAAAACCGTAACTGTGGTAGTTAACAAACTACATCCTAATAGAAAACTGTTAACTTTCCTGGTATCAAATGACAAATGGTATCAGTTAGACCTATAACACAACATAAATTGTGCTGGGCTGGCGACCCAAATAAATTCTCCTGCGACCCACCCGTGGGTCGCGACCCAGACTTTGGGAAACACTGCTATATTGGACAATACTGAATGCTCAGGTAAATAGTAAGTAGTAAACAAACTGTGTAAATCATTACTAATAAATGGCAGAAACAAACCAAATGCATATAGCGGTAGGCTGGCCTTTTGCTGTAGAGATTTTCAATTTTCTACATACAGTAGGCACTCTGATTCCATGAATGGGGCACATATATATATTATTCAGATGACACACAAACACAAGTAGACAAGACCTGTTTAGTTCAAAAGCTCACTTGCTACGGCAAGGCACAGATCAGGAGTGAGATGACGAGACAAGACAAGAGACAATGTTTGAGACAATTTTTTTTTTTTTTTTTTTTTTTGTTGTTTTCTTAGCTGACAAAGACACACACATCACAAGGACATGAACACACAAAAAAGAACACATAGTGTATGTCCTAAATGGTCAGGGAAATAGATAGCAAATCAACAGTGTAAATCATTACTAATAGGCTAAATGGCTGACATTTCTTTTTTTTATGTAGCAGGCTGTAGAGATAATGACTCCCTATCCATACAGGGCCAGCATTCCCATCATCTTGTGATAGACTATGCATGGCCTAATGGCTCCCCTGCCCCGTGTCACCACCTCTGCTCCTGCTGCGAGCAGCATGGCCAGATCTACCTCCCACGCGCGCCGAGTGGAGAGAATTTGCACAGCTCGGACTAGGCCTACTGTCATTCTCATTGCGACTCCCCACACTGCCTCTACATTCCCCCCCCTAACTGTCCTATGAGCACTTCGACCTCGTCTAACATACCCAGTGGCATTAGACAAAGGCTCCGATTGCGGAGAGGCACACGGTCAGAAGACAGAAGCTAGCGCTACATGGACATTACCTCCAGCCTCGTTCGCCACACCACTAACACCCTGCTAACTTCCCGATGAACACTCCGACCCCGTGAAACATTATTCCCACCACTGACATTGGGCTAACGAATCAATGTTTGTGCTTGGTGTAAGCTAAACTCTCACTTTGTCCAGCTGCATCATTGCAAGGCAGGGACGCATCTGAAGCCTCACTAAACGAATCACCGTCATTTTCTGAAGGCAGATATTCCCCTTCAGGATCAATAGAAGACCCAACACTTCATTTGGGGTAAACGTTTTTGATGCCATTAGATGATAATCTAATGCAAATACTCGCTGACGTTGACAATATCGCTCTGATAAAGTAGCTCACACGCACACTAGCTCCGGTATTGCACGCACTGATTCAATGCAGCTGTAGCGCGAAAGTTTTGTTTAAAGCATGACCTTTTTTGGACTCGGGGATGACTTATGACATGTCTGCCATCTAGTGGAGTGGAGGTCGAACGAAATATGACACCCTATTTGACTAAATCGGCCGTTTTATTCAGTACCGCATCTTGTCGAGTAAACTCGACCGTGGCGCCTAGAGGGTTAACTTCCCCCCCGCTGTCTTGCCGTTTTAATGTTTTCCCGTAGAATATCCCATATTTTAATACTCTCATAACAGCCCTGCATCGGGCCTGTCTCTGTGTTGCCCTGTTGCTACCCCTTGCCCTTCCAACGAAACAGATGTCTTCAAATCATCGTTTTCCTTGCTTGAAGGCGAACTTAGAATGATGTTAACCTATTTAAGTTTAACGGCGTGATTGTCGTGAGAGCACGATTCATTGGCGCTTGCATGTTCGGCCTTATGTCTACGTGCGCACCTGAGGCTACTCAGCTACTAGAGAAAGAATTTCCCCTGTTTGTATGTTCACTCCAAGTTGGCCTACCATAACTTACCAACTCTGCACTGTAGACCCTAACTGGCTATTTATATTTTTCTGTGAAATAAGCAAATGTATTTGTTATTGTATTTGCAGAATTACGCACTAGGCTACTTGGAACATAACACATTTGACAAAGGACAGATGTATGTTATAGTGACAAAATATTAACTTTCAGTGTTTTACGATGTCTTTGTCATGGGGAATTATTTTTCCCCATGCATTTATTCTAGGCTACTGTCAGTAACTGCCGTGAGAGAAGCGGGTTCTGTGTTTCGTTCATGTCAGTGACTGACGCGAGAGAAGCGGGGTCTGTGTTGCGTTGCGTTCATTTATTTTCAATTGGGCATGCCGTGCCGTGTCGTCCACAGCTCAGTTCTCACAAAGCCGAATTTACTCCTTTTGAAACAATGAGTGCGCACGTTTGTATGGTTATATTGCTTGACAGGGGGGGTCCCAAGCAGCTTTCAGCCATAAGGCTACTTTGAGAACATTTCCTAATTCACCCGACACTAATATTCAAAATATTGAAAACTATTTCGGCATAGCCTATTAACTGACCACCCGATTCACGTTGACTGGGGGGCAGGGGGGCCATCAGACATTTGTGCCCAGTTAATCCGGCCCTGCACACCTTCCCACCAGCTGTGACAGCTTAAAAGAAGTCAAGAGAACTCCTAACTCACAGACCTATTCACAAACCGGTTTTGTGGCATTTCGCCTGTTTTGAAATCCTCTGCGGTTACAGGAGCTTCCAATCGTGAGGAAGCAATTTTGCACTGTAGGCATAACTCAAATGTCGCTCACTGGTCCAGAAAAGCAACTGTTGCATCAAAGAATTTATAACCACATGCTCTCATTGATTGTATGATTGCACTATTTGTGGTATGCAGGCATTGTACAACGGGGGCCCCATATCCAGTATTCACAGAATCATCACATATCCAGTTCAACAACAATTAAATTAGATATAGTCACCTACCAATGAAACAGAGGGCGCTTGTTTTATTGAGCAGGTCTTGCATAGAAGCCATAATAAGGCCATATCTGTGTATTATTTGAAATTTTAGGCTATGGTAAGTTTATTTTTCTTCACATAGGATGTTAGTGTGCCGTGGGACATTTTAAGTGTCAAAAGTGTGCCGTGGCACAAAAAAGGTTGAAAAACACTGGCATAACTAACATGCAATAACGCTACCAACAACAACCAAAACTAGGCTACTCATTGTCAACATGTAAATTAAATGTAACATTATTGTGAATCAAATTAAAATGTTCTCTTTTGCAAAAGTAGGCATAGGCATAGTAACAGATTAATTTAATAATGTTACAAAGAACTACATCAATCCGTATGTTTCATTAGGCTACTAGGCTATTTGTTTTGCCTTACTCTTGATTCATTTAGGCTAGGCCTTTTTATTCAGTTATTCATCATCTTCTGTCCTTGTGTAGCGCACGCATTCTCAGACCTGTCACCTGCCACTCATCGTAAGGGAGGTGTTTGGAATCATTCCCGCGTTACAATCATCAGCCAATCAAGGTGGTCACTTCAGTCAAGCTCGTGCATGAGTAATGACGTCATCCATAGCAATGAAGACTCACTCTTAGTTTAGGAGTTGTCATTTTTCCTTACTAAGAGTAGGTCAGAAAGGCTTTGTGAATAACTGAATAAGAGAAACTCCTAGCTAAAATCTTTTATTGCTATTTAGGAGTATTCCTAGTGGTAAGATAAAAGGCTTTGTGAATATGGCCCCTGGTGTCTAACCCAATGCATAGGCCATTTACATAAAATAATGGTCGAATATTACTGATGATCATTGTTATTTAAGAAGATGCGATGCGATGGTGCGTGTAGGGCACCAAAAACATCTTGCTCGTAAAAAATCATCATACCGCATATTGTGGCGGGTCTGTTATTTAGCCTACTTACTGTAGTAGGCTGCGCAAACCACAGGCCTTTAGCCTATTTTGGGCAAGCCTACAGTAATCCTCCTACCCCCGCTACCACAGCTGTGGATAGTGTGGCATGCTCACGCGTTATGTCTCCTTCTTGCCAACTTGAAGGCCTATAGCGCAACCATTTACGTCTTCATAAAAAACAACTTGCCAGATATGCCTTCATATCTTTGGGCTTAATTCAGCATTTTGTTCTTCCACTGGAAATTACTCTTCTACATTTGCTGCCTGATGCAACCTTTCTGTTTTTATT
Source organism: Alosa pseudoharengus (assembly GCF_046254945.1). NCBI lineage: Eukaryota > Metazoa > Chordata > Actinopteri > Clupeiformes > Clupeidae > Alosa > Alosa pseudoharengus. Next base: position 1,370,530 of record NW_027468598.1, on the reverse strand, counting down.
GTTTAGAAAATGTTTGAGATCTTGAGTTAATGCATTAAACATTGTTTGCTGGTAACCTGCCACATAGCCTACAGATTCTTGTGTGCGTACATTCTCTATTCTCTCCAAAATGTGCCAATTCTATAGGCTGGCCAAGTGCATAATTCTGCAGCATAAAGCAGATGTAGCCTATTTGTTTATTGTACAGAAAAATAAAAATAACCTGTCAAGCAGTCAATTGACTAGATTGCAGTCAAGAAGTAGGATAAATTAATTTATGAAACCAAAACGTGCGTCATAGTTGTCTAAGCTTCTATTGTGTAGCCTGTTAAAAATGTCACTAGATAGTATTAAATCGCCAACATTGTTTTCTGCAGAAGCCTACCCTAGGCTACAGATTAATTCTGAACAGTTATTTCTCTATAATAAATTAGCGTTTGCGATTGACAACGTTGTGATAAGTAGGCTATAGCACTAACTTTGCAAAGTTAACTTGAATGCATCAATTTTGAACAAAGTTGTGTAGGCTACACCACGCCCATACTGACAATAACGTAGACAGCAAATTTAGGTATTTTTCCGTTTTGTGGAGCGGCACCGGTAGGCTATCAAAAGCAGATTTCAATTTTCGTTACCACTGTGTGCAGCCAAGCCTTAAGCCATACCCAAGTAGCCTAAATCGAGGTAATGTTTAATTATGCATGATTTATTTTGTTATTGAATTCGTAGGCTGGGATTCCTCTCGGCAACAATTATGTTTAAAGGTAGCCTCCTGTTTTTCAGAAGGGGCGGCAGGCAGGCTACTGACAGAGCAACGTATAGTCGCAGAGCGACGCACAGTGGCTGAAAGTTGTCTGTTGTCTGTAAAACTCAAAATTACCACGTTTTCATTAAATGCGGATGAGGCAACAAATGGAAATATGAACAATATCTCGAATGTTCTGATTCGTTACTTTGATGAGGAAATGGGAAGTCTTGCAAACTTGATTTTATATATTTTACTTGGTGTTGAATTGCATATTGACAAGAAAAGAAAAAAATCTCCCCTTTAAACACTTTTGGCCTGAAGTAATTAAATAAGAGTGTAAGTTAAAGCCCTTCTACAATATTGCTGCAGTAGAAAAGAACAGCAATGGCTTGTCAGCAATGGTCAGGGATGGTACTGAAATATTGTTTTGTTCATCAGGAAAACGTAATCTCAATCAAAAACACTCTCAATTCGCCTTATTCACATGGCGGCCATTGGCGGCTAAAACGAGGCTACAGGGTACACAAACCATAGGATTGTTAGGTTCTATGCATTCACCTGTAGGTGGCATTAATTATATAGTAAGTGTACCCTGTAGCCCCTGTAGTTTTGGTTTAAACAATGGCCGCCGTGTGAATAAGGTGAATACTCCCTTTGCTGTTTGCATCTTTTTGTACATTAAAAATCAATAGGTCGTGACCTCAAAAGGGGTGCTATCTCTATAGATAGATATGAACAATGTATGACTTATGGCCTGAAAAAAGTTCAGTCAAACGATTTTTTTTTTTCACTTTAATCCCTGTAACCAGTGGGCCACGGCTGCCCACAAACTAGCATCAGTAAAGCGTTACTATGACCACAAAGCCTACTATAGCCTACCATAAAGTGAGCTAATTAATCTGTTCCTATATCAGGTGATTTTGTAGTTCTTCAGAGCCCTATTTTTATGATCCCTGCTGTCTGTACCACGTCCCCTACGGACACTATGATCACGTTTATCACTGCCACCTCAAGATTCATTATCAAGATTGTATCAACATCTATTAAACTATCTGCCTATCAACATGCATTAAACTATCTGCCTAGCAACATCCATTTAAAACTATCTCTCTATCCACATTCAACTTTTAAACTATCTACTTTTAAACTATCAATATTAATTAAACTTTGTGTATCAACATCCATTAAACTAGCTGTCTATCATCATTCATTAAACTATCTGTCCATCATCATTCATTAAAATATATGTCTTATCAATATTCATTAAATTGTCTGTCTATAAATATTCATTAAATTATCTGTCTATCAACAACTTTTAAACTATTGACATTAGACTTTTAAACTGTCTACGTTTACACTATCAACTTTCATTATACTATGCAACCACCATACCTATCCTAGCAACACAGTAGTAACCATCTGTTTTAGCTATACATGATATTTTACATTACAATTTTTGCATTTTCAGGCACTGGTAATTCCTTGGAATTGCATTTCTAGTTATTATTATAATACACCCCATGGGCCAGATCAGGTCATACCTGACAGGGGTTCCCTGGCCTTCACTTCAGGGAACTCCTCCACAGGCCCCTCTTCAGGCCCTTGGGAGGATGACTGGTCCAAACTTGACTCCCTCTTGTGCTTATTTCGACCAACAAGCTTCAGGAAGGAGAGGCGCCGGCTGCTCTGGTCAGCATCACTGTCACAAGAGAGATCTCCAGAGGGCAGGCTTTCTTTGCGCAGACTCTCTCGACATCTCCCTGCAATGCTGTTAAGGATGGCAAGTTTAGAAAACAGAACATAACTTAAGTGACCAGAGTGATAAATGGTAACAGCGAAGAGCAAAACAATAGAAAAACACCACAACACACCAGAAGTTGGAGTGGAATGGAGCTGTCAATAACTTGATGAGTTCTGCAACATCATTTAAAAAGCAGAGGAAAGCAAAGCAGAGACAAATTACATCAGTTGTGTCTGGAATCTCAATTTCAGTATTTGCATCACATCACAGTATTTGCATAACACTGAGATATAGTATTGTTGCCATAAACCATAAAAAGTGTTTCCTTCAAATTAGTACACAGAAATAAAATTATTGTTTATAGTATATAATATAGTAGTGGTGGACGATATGGACAAAAACTAATATCTCGATATTTTTTGTGATTTTGATGATAACGATAATTAGTCGATATCCTTTTTAAAAAATTGTAGAAGTCTGAGTTACTTTACAGCTCATTATTTATGAATAGCATCAATACAATAATAACCAATAACCTATCCTGTGACTTTTTAACCAAATCAACCAATGCATTGTCACTCTATGACACATTTCCAATTTTGTCCACTTGTGTGTGTGGCAATGACATGGTCTAGCCAGCTACATTAGAGAAGATGACTAGGCCTAAGAGAAAGTCTGAAGCTGAACTAAGCAGACCAACAGAGTACATCTAAGTTATTTCCTTCGATGCTTTGTTGAAGAGAAATCATGTAGGCTAGCATTCCAAGTTACAGAATAGAAACTAATGCGTTAGCTTATGGCTAATGTATATGAGAAATCCCATAGAGATGCTAACGGTTAGCATAATCGATACACGTAGATATTTAGAGCGAACTTCAGTCCATTTACAAAAGGGTTACATGAGAAGAGTTCTTTGTTTACAACTGACTATTAAAATACTCAAAGGCAAATGTCCATATAATACCATGTAGAAAAAATGTGACTGTCTCATCAATGCTATGTGAACAGAAGTAGCTGCACAAAATCCCAAGTAGGCTAAGTCTTGATCTCGCTACACAAAATAAACATTAGGCCTGCGTGTGACAACGTGGACCCACCAGCGATCATGTGACACTTGCTCTGCTGCAGCAGGGCTTCTCTTGCATACACCTCCTGGATTTAGTGAATTTATGGGGTTTCAATGCGTGATTTCGAGTGTTTTTCCCCCATAAGTAATTTAAATACTCAATGTAAATTTGCACATCGTTAAAACAATAATCACGATTTTATCGCAGACGATATATCGCCCACGCCTATAATATAGTATATAATGAGTATATAAAATCAGTGATATGTTCAGTTATGTACTGTATATCTCCCAGTCAGGGCACCAGTAGGGTGGCATAATTTCTAACACTTCATTAGTTGTTCTATTCAGATAATACACAATCTCCGTTCAGGAGAGGGAGGAGAGATAGGCCATGGTAGAGATGGTAGAAGATATACTGTAGAATTATAGTATTTTTCTTATTAATATCTTAATTTCCAAGAACAATGAAAGGTGTAATATGTGTGACACAAGCTGCTTATGTTGCTTGTGACACAGCCTCTCTCTTCAACATATGCCACCATAGGCTGACCTTATAGACAGATGTAGGCCTCTGCTCTATTCATTGTCCATTCATTGGATTCATGAATTAATTTAGGCACAGGTGGACTCCGATCAAGTTGTAGAAGCATCTCAAGGACCATTGATAGAAGTAGGATGCACCTGGAGCTCAACTGTAAGTGTCATAACAAGGGGTCTGAATACTTATGTACAGTAATGTGCTGTTTGTGCCTATTCCCCCTCCAGTCAGGGTGACACCCCTCCACCTCGCCTTTGTGTGTGTGTGAGCCACCTGCAAGGTAGGCCTACGAGCACTCGTGCAGCCCTGGGCATGAATGAAACCGTTTTTAATTAAACGTAATTTACAGACATCGTACAACACTGACAGCTTATAATTTGTCACTAGCAACTATATCTGTCCTCCATCAAATACAGTTGCATTTTCAGCTCTGAACGAAACTGTTCAGGAGTTATTGAAGTAGAAGTCAAACGTGGGTTGTTTCATGAAATAAATTAAACAGGTGCGGGTAATATCGTAGCCTACAACACAGCTAATATTTTGTCACTAGAGACTATATCGCACAACACTGACTATATCATTGATATACTTATTGATATTAACCATCTCACCATATATCTCTCTTTCTTCCCCCCTTACCTCACTTGTGAGGTATACCATTACCAGTCATCAGCCATCCTTGTGTTTGGCCCTCATCTCACTCATCTCACCTGAAGTCCCATCCCTACGACTGCCCTATCATCGCCTATTGCTGTTCCCATGCCCGGATTCCTGGCCCATGCAGCCTAGTGACCCACTACTTGCCCTTTGACAACTCCTAACCCCCCTGGACAATTCCATTTCCTACACTGGACTATTTGAACTTTCTGACACTAAATAGGATTCATGCATTATCATACTGGATATGTATGTAACCATCCCACCTCTTGTAACATACAGTACACCTCAGGTGGCTTTAAACACAATGTTCTATTCTCTACATCTAACTAACTTATCACATACAGACCTTACTATTCTGTAACTGACCCTAGGCAGATCGGTCAGGCCCTTGAGTCGTGGATCTGCTCAAGGTTTCTTTCTATATGGGCCCGTCCCAATACCTCCCCTTCCCCTAGATTTTTGCCCTAACCCTCGTTTTTGCGCATGCACGTGTAGGGGTAGGGTGTCCCATTACTTTAGGGAGCAAGGGGAAGTGCTATTTTCCCCTTAAAATCAACCCTCAAAATTAAGCCAGGACCGATGCAGGCTTAAAACGAAGTGGGAGATGAAATTACCCAGGATACCGTGTTTTGCACTGTTGGTGTTGTACTTTTTGCACCTTGACACTCACTCTCTTGAGCACCTTGTCATGCACACATAACTAAGGACTATGGTTGGACTACTTTTTGCACATTCACCATGACACTCACTCCCTTTAGCACCTTACCAGTCCCGGCCCTGTTACTACAAGCGTCTTATGCTTGATCACCCTCAAGCACATTGGACTTAATTTAATTTATGTAGTGTATTTAGTATTTAGTTTTGTTAGTTTTTCTTATCTTTCTTATCTTCTACTGTCTTTATTATACAGTGGAGTTTAGTTATATGTTTATACTTATACTTATGTTTACCATTTCTGCTGTAAGTGCATGTTGTGTGTGATGTCTGTATGCTACGGAGACCCTTGAATTTCCCCTTGGGGATCAATAAAGTAACTATCTATCTATCTAGCTTAGCGAGCTGGCCAAAGTTTTCAACCAAGATGGCGGACACCGCTGGAAAGGAACAATTGCATTGCTCATTTAGTTTCGCAAAAAAGCATATTATTTCGAAATATGTTGGAATATGTTAGTTTGATGCACATCCAATGGACTGTTGAGTTTTGAACACTAATGTTAGAAAATATCTCACAAAACTATCTGACGATATTCATGATATCTGCTGAGTGCTTTAAGAGTGTCTGCCCATCAAATAACGTTATATATCTGATCTGGGTAGTTTCGTCAATATTTAGGATGTGTGTTCCGGCGTTCACATGAACACGAATGAAAATAGTAGTAGGCTACTACCGGTAGACACGTCGACGCTGCGCGTGACGTAGGTGAGCATGTTCGCTACGCTAATTTACATATAACGGTGTCCCAATTCATAGGGAAAGATCTTCACCCCCACTTCCCTCATCGAGGGGACTTTACTGTCGAGGGCAATCTAAACCAAGTGGAAGTTTTAAGGGGGGAGAAATGAGATGGGCCCTATGTATCTCCAATTCTAGGGAGTTTTTCCTCGCCCCTGTTACTCGTGGGCCTTCTTTTCTTTTCTCTGATTGTCTTACATTCTGTAAAGCGCCACGGGACGTGTAAGGTTTTGGCGCTCTATAAGTGAAATTAAATTAAAATTTAAAATTGACAACCAATATTTTCTCACTAGCAACCTGGGTCAATGACGTATAAGGTTTTTCAACAGGCCAAATATATATAAAAAAAAATAAGAATTTGAAAATGAGGAAATATCTAACCTTTAAGGACACCAATTTTCTTAGTGAATGAATAATGTATCATAAATAAATCAATGTTCTTCCTTAAAATACAGGGGTCATAAGTATTCCCACCCCTATGTTAAATTCCCATAGAGACAGGCAGATTTTTATTTTTAAAGGCCAGTTATTTCATGGATCCAGAATACTGTGCATCCTGATAAAGTTACCTTGGCCTTTGGAATTAAAATAGCCCCACATCATCACATACCCTTCACCATACCTAGAGATTGGCATGGGTGTTATTTCAGTACACCTAATAGGCTAACTGAAATAACACCCATGCCAATCTCTAGGTATGGTGAAGGGTATGTGATGATGTATCATCATGTATGTATTTTAGTTAGCATGATAGATATATTGTGATGTATAAGCGAGTAATAGGCCTACTGTTTAACAGAGATAGATGGAGAGAGAGTGAGTGTGTGTGTGTGTGTGAGAGAGAGAGAGAGAGAGAGAGAGAGAGAGAGATTGAGTGTGTGTGAGAGAGAGAAAGTGATACAGAAATTAAATGGGGAAGTTTTTAGAGTATGGTAAAATAGCCAAAATAAAACAGTTAAGCAAACAAATTTAAACCAAAAAAGATGATTAAACAAATTTGATGATGTTGCTCAATCATCACTAATCAGTTAGTACACTAAGATTCTGGAGTAAAAGATCAGGCAGTGTGCCAAGAGACCTGCCCCAATAGGCATCATTGGACCATTAAACCATACAATGATCCAAAACATACAGCCAAACAAGGCAAGAAATTGTTAACAGAGAACAATGCCAACATTTTAGAGTGGCCCAGCCAGAGTCCAGACCTCAATCAGTCAAAAAAGTTATAGCACAAGGCCAAAGTGATGGTAAATAATCGTTCTTGTCTCAAAACCCAGATTACTGCTAAAAAGGTGCAGTCTGCAATCATTGTGGAGGCATGGAGAGGCTTGGTAGGTATTATAAGAACAATTTCAAGAACTTTGATGGCACATAAAGATGTTTCCATTGATTATTTAAAAAGGGTATGACTAATTTTTGACATGCCATTTTTCATAAAAATGTTAAAAAAAGATAAAAACGACTATTTTTTTGATTCCATGTTTCTAACACATTGTCTTACAACCTTTTGCCATGTGGCAGTGTCATTTTCAGTCAAAACAAACATATTGGTCAAGAGAAAATCAACATTACATCAATATTTGCCAGGGGTATGAATAATTTTGTTCTTAACTGTATGTGGAAGTAATGTAAAATAAAACTAAACAACCTATTCACTATCAGACCTGTCTTTTTTGTTATTTTAGATGGAGGGAGAGAAGTACGTGCAACTGGGATCAGAGGCGATTCTAGAGTCTGTGGGGGCCCCAAGCAAAAATTCCAAGGGGGCCCTACCGACAAGTTTTATAACCATTATGTTATATCACCATTAGGTTATTATGTTAAATAATAAAAATACAAAAAGCGTATTATAAAAATTCTTATATTTTGAAATGTATCTTGGTGTATGCACTCATAATGATTCTCTACATCGTTTTACTGCATTGGCCATGAACAAAGTAGAAGCAAAAAAGGGGTTTCTTTGTTGAACAAATTGGGATGCAATGTGAGCCTTGAATTGGATGCCATGCAGGAATTTGCTAGGATTTCAAAACCGGATTATGAACATGCTTTGCCACAAAAACAGATACAAATTTGTAAAGCTATATGAAGTTATGATTTTGCTGTCACTTTGTCTGTTTTATAACCAATGATGTACTTGGTATCAAATGATAGCTCTGTGTCTCCTCTTTCATCTGACATGCGTGGCATATCTATCCGATCACAGGTCTGTGAGTAATTTAAACGAGAGTAATGGGTGTGCAGCGTTGGTTTGTGTACATGACGTTATTATTTTGCAGTTACTTCGTCTGTTTTTATAAGCCAAAAGGATCGATATGGTACCAATGGATAGCCCTGTGTCTCCTCTTTCATCTGATACGCTTGCCATATCTATGCGATCACGGGTTTGCGAGTAATTCAAACAAGAAACAGACAAGTGCATAGTCTTGTTGGAAAGCCCCACTTCTGCTCTGTCACTCAAGTTTTATCTCGCTGCAATGAACAGTTCCGGAGCAATGTAACAAAGAAGAAATGGTCTATTTTTTGACGCACTTTGCGTCAATCGGGTTCTAACAAATTAACGTGTATGCTTGGTCCTTACTGCATCGCGATTAACATGTTATGGCTGACAGCCCTAATACAAACATAACGTTAACCATCTCCTTGCTTAACTAGTTATAACTGCCGCTAGCTAGCTGACGTTTACTGTCGTATAGATGTAGCAAACCATGTTCAATCTTTCTGGCAATTAACATTAGCCTACTATAACTTCATTGAGTAGGCTAAATGGCAAAATCCGATGTTGATCCGTCATCACTGCACCCTCGATTGACGTTTACCACAGTTGCCTAAATATATGCGGATTCTTTGAACTTTTTTGAACACAGATCCGCTGTTCATAAGGCCATAGCATAGGGCCTACATATGCACGTACTGTTTGTAGGTACAACAGGGCAGGAGCACGCAAAATACATCATTCAATCTCAAATTCTCGCTTGACCCACTGGCAAACGCACTGAGACCAGGTCGGGGGCCCCCTAGCGGTTCGGGGCTCCAAGCAGTTGCTTGGTTTGCCTGTTGACAAGGTGCGCCTCTGACTGGGATGAAAGCAGCCGACTGCTGATGGCAAACATGACCCAAAGCCTCCCATCATCCTCAGCTGGGAAAGCATGTTTCTGGTTGTGATAAGAGTGTTGCTTATAACAAAAATGACAGGGATTATAGTGATAATAGTTTAGTTAGATTTGTAATTCAATTTGTACTTTTCTTATCTGACAATTTCTTTATTTTGAGTTTGGTCAAGTCCCATGTCAGGTAGAAAGCATACACTTTGCCTATCCTTCTAACACAGACAGAGACACCAACTCCAATAGCATTTACACCCCATCGTCTGCTAGGCTTAGATGGACACACACACACACACACCAACATGCCACAGCTGTGTAATGAACTTATAGTGAAAGAACAAGGCGAGTGTTTTCAAGGTAACGTCTTTACTACGAATCTCACGCAGAATACATTCACACAAGAACTTAAAGATTTGCGGAAAACAACACACACAATTCTACTTCCTGTAATTTCAAACTAGGGGTTAACACAAAGTCCATCCATAGTACAGGACTGTAAAATAATATAAGGTTAGGGCCTAATTGGAAAATAATTCTAAATTCACAACATCCACCCGCCCCATGAACTACAGTTCATCATCTAATTAACCTCCACAGGTCTTCTGAGCAGTCTGCCAGTTGATGTTCGCACAACACATGAACGAATCAGTCCATCTCTACCAGGGAACAGTTCTGTTACGAGTCCCATTTTCCAAGTCTGCCTAGGAGTGTTGTCCTCTCCAATCAAGCACAACGCCAATGGCCAGTGTAGTGGCCATTGGCGTTACACATCGATGAGCCGATCTTAGGTCTATTAGATAATCCTTCTTCCAGCATCTCCAAAATCTGTCCAAAAGTCTCTCTCTGTATTTCCATCTTCGACACATGTCCTCTCTGTTCACACTACCTGTATGCGACTCAATTGAAGCCTTGGGTGGCAAAGAAGTCAATCGCTTTCCCACCAAAAAATGAGCAGGAGTTAGGGGCTGGGGCTCATTGGCGTCATCGTGTATATAAGACAGAGGCCTAGAATTAAGCACAGCCTCTACTTCAGTGAGCGTGGTGCTCAACTCCTCAAAGTTCAGTGTGGCTCTCTTTAAACACTCCTTTATTGACCTCACAAGCCTCTCCCAGAACCCCCCCCCCCCACCAAGCTGCTCGTTCAGCAATATATTTCCAGGTAATGCCTTTGTTTGTGAAGAATTCAATGACTTCACCTACTCTAAATTATTTCCACAATTCCTTTAAATCCTGGTTGGCTCTTTTAAAGGTCTTTGCATTGTCAGAGTAAATGGTCTTACATAATCCTCGCCTGGCAATGAATCTCCTTAAGGCTAGTAGAAAGTTTTCTGCAGTCTGATCTGAGACCAACTCCAAATGTACTGCCCGTGTAACAGCACATGTAAATAAAGCAATGTATGCCTTTCTCAGTTGACCATTAGCCTTGACATACAATGGGCCAGCAGTCGACCCCGGTCACCTGAAATGGCGGGGACTCCGTAACTATATCTCGGGGTAAGGGGGCTGTTGCCTGCTGAGCTGGTTTTGCCTTGAGTCTTCTGCAAATATAACAATGTCCTATAATCTGCTTAACAAGCTGCCTCCCCCTTAGAACCCAATACCTCTCCCTCAACTGCACTAGAGTATCCCTCACCCCAGCATGCATTACCTCCTCATGACAATGTTGAACCAGCAACTCAGAGTATCGGTGCGCCTTGGGTAGCACCCATGGATGTCGCTCTCTAAAACTGAACTCGGATTGCTGTAACCTCCCTCCCAAACTGACAAGACCATTTGCATCCAAGAATGGCTCCAGATATCTGATTTTTGAATCTCTTCCAACGTTTTTCCCTGATTTCAGTTGATTTATTTCCTGGTTGAAACTGCATTCTTGGATCATCCTCACCCAGTATGTTTCGGCGGTCATGAGCTCCTCTGCAGTAAGTTCTCCTGTTCGTTTCAGGGTGAGCGGGCATTGACAATGAACCGCTGCACCCAGCTGTGATTCTCAGTACAATTTTTAACCTGCTATATTTTGTCAGGTCCAACAGCAATTCAATTTGTTCAGCACTAGTTAATTCAACAGCAACATGAGATCCTGTCCTTAGATCTGCGTTTGCTTCGTTGGTTATAGAGGGTTCATCAATTACAGGTGGTTCAGCGGCTACCATAGAGGAGGAAGGTCCCCTCCACCACAACTCAGTGTTTATGAGACTCTGTGCACTCTGCCCTCTTGTGGGTAGGTCAGCAGGATTGTTTTTGCCATTACAATGGGTCCAGGACTCAGGATTAGTAAGGCTCTGTATTTCAGTCACTCTATTTGCCACAAAGAGCTTCCATCTCTGTGCAGTGCTACGTATCCAATGATAAGCAATCATGGAATCTGTCGACATCGTTAACTGACTCTTGTCCATATTCAGCGGCTTTACTAAATGATTTCCCAGCCTTGCACCAATTAAAGCCCCCATTAACTCAAGCCTTGGCAAAGTTATCTTCTTCAAGGGAGCCACCTTAGACTTTGATGCAACAAAGCTGGTCACAACATCACCATCCTCATTTTCCCCCCGCAAATATGCAACAGCACTGTAAGCTCTTTCACTTGCATCACAGAACACATGCAGTTTGTTTTCTTGGGGTCTTTGCGGTATTTCAATGTGGTACCATCTTGGAATCGCCACTAGATGGAGCTGTGGCAGCTCTGAACACCACTGATTCCATCTCTTAGCTAGGTCTGCTGGCAACTCCTCGTCCCATTCTAAGCCCCTCTCCCACAATTCTTGAAACAAGCATTTTACACGTATGGTGAATGGAGCAAGGAAACCTATTGGATCAAATATACGGGCAGTAGTCTGAATTACACTTCTCTTCGTGTTTTTCTTGTCTCTCAGTATATTTGTTAAGGCCTCCAAGTCGAACACAAAGTTGTCCTTTTCGGCTCTCCAGACTAGCCCTAACACCTTGAGTACCCCCCCCCCCCCCCGGTAGTGTCTGGGTCTGCTACACATTCCATCTCACCTTTAGTCCATTTTGCCTGAAGTTCAGCTGAATTGGTGACCCATTTACAAAGATTCATGTGGACATGGGACAAGATCTTCCTTGCCGTTGTAGTGATTGAGTATGCCTCGTTCACATCATTTGAGCTGGAGATATAGTCATCAACATAAAGGGATTCTAGCAAGGCCTTGACTGTATGTGGCTGCTCTTTCTCATACTGCCTAAGATGGTTTCTAATTGTAGCAGCCAACAGAAAGGGGCTTGGTGAAATTCCAAACACCACTCTGCACATTCGCATTATGCGTGGCTCTGCTTCACTAGCCTCAGCAGGAGGTCCATGGAGCCACAGGAATCTCACTGCATCCTTGTCTTCATTTGCTAGGCCCATCTGCAGGAAAGCCTTAGTGATGTCTGCTGTAAAGGCTATCTTGTGCAGTCTGAATTTGATCAGGACGTCTAGGAGATTTGGATTGAGGTTTGGCCCTGTTAGGAAACAGGCATTTAGAGATGGACAGCTCTCTTCATGGGCAGATGCATCAAAGACGATTCTTAATTTTGTTGTTGCCTTGTCCTCTCGCAGGACAGCATGATGTGGCATGTAGTATGTCACCTTTCCCTGTCCAGTACTCTCTGACACATCTTCGCAGATACCCTGCTGCAGGTAATCCTGGATTACATCATTATACCGGCTGTACAATGTCACATCCTTTCTGATTTTTTTCTGGAGGTTTTCAAATCTCCTATTTGCTACTTTGAAATTGTCTGGGAGGTCGGGCTTGTCAGGCCTCCATGGTAAGCCAACTTGATAGTGTCCATCCTTAAATGTAAGGCTCTGTTCAAAGCACTGTAGAGCCTCCACCTCATCGTTGCTTGCAGACTTCTGCTCAACAATTCACAAAGACTCCAGTTCCCAGAAGGACTGTAGCTGTTCTGACATTTGCATGTCCCTTCCTGTGCAAATCTGCATGCATGCTATGTCGGTTACATTGGAGGAGGACACTGGTCCCTGAACAGCCCATCTGAGGCAGCTTTCAATGGCAACTAAAGCTTCTGTTAATCTCTCAACTTTGCCAGATACTACTTGCCAATAAAAATCTGCACCGATTAGCACTCCCAACTCTGGGCTACCTGCCTTTTCTTGTGTAAAATCAGCAAGATACAAGCCCTTTCTCTGACATTCTCTTTGCACATGTTCACCAGGGACCCTGATGAGAGCAGCACACACTTGAGGGGTCTCGACTGCTTCAATCTCAATCCTCTGATGCGGGTTACTCACATTCTGCAGTAGCACCTTCACAATGTTACGCCTTGTTGTCAGTGGCTCTGTAGATCCAAAGGTATGAAGTTATAGTGTCTCCTGTTTCACCACTGGCAGTTTAAGCATTTTGACTACCCCCTCATGAACAAGCTTCTTTGGCTTCCTCCATCCAGCAAGCATCGCACAATGTGGGCCCTCTGCCTGTGCCTTGACAGTCTAAAGCAATACAGTGTTGTGGCGACGGTCGTTGCATTTCACCTCACTGGATATAGAGGACAAAACAGCATCAGAGTTGTTAATATCTGGTTGTGGTTCCGCTCGATCACAGATGAACTGGTGGTGTCTACGACTGCATATGGTGCATGAAATGCCTTCAACTCTGTGTTTTGGGCCCAAGCAGATAAAACACCTCCCTTAACTTCTGAGTTTTTCCTTTCGAGTGGTCAACGTGCTATCTGGACAGTTTTCTGGGTTGTGAGTGGGACTGTTACAGTATACACATGTCTGAGGAGCATTGCTTGCTGTGTGTAATGCGGCTGCTGTGGCCAAGCTAGCTCCTTTATACTTGTCTTTAAAGGGAGCATACTTGTTGACTGTTTGGCTTCCCTGTCCACCATCTGGTCTTGTCAATTGCGATGCTCTCTCTCTGCTTTGCACCTCCTTATGGAGAAACTGAATGAGTTCAGGCACCTTCCATTCATCAGAGTCTGTCTGCCTTGTGTAATCTAAAGCAATGTCATTTGGTATCAGCTGTAGTAGCACAGGGCATAACAGTGAACCATAGGTATCACTGTGCACACCTAGGGATTCCAAACTTCGAATTTGTATTTCACTTTTGTATTTTCTCATCATAAAGATTTGTGAGTGCAGCCACATTGGTCAATCTTTTCACAGGATTCAAGTTCAATAGTTTGGACATGTGTGAACTGATAACAATGTCCTTTCTTCCAAAACGGTTTGAAAGCAACTGCACTGCTGCATCATAATTCTGTTCAGTCATAGTGAGTCCTGAGATGCACCTTGCTGCAGCTCCAGTTAAGCAGGATTTCAAATAACTAAATTTCTCTCTTTTGCACAGTGTATCATTCCTGTGTATGGCTGAATCAAACTGAGTCCAAAATTCAAGCCATTGGCTAATTTCTCCATCATATTTCTCAATCTCTAATTTAGGAAGTTTCACAGCTCTTCTGTTTTGATTAGCCGCTCCACTATTATCCCCTCGCTCATCACGCGCGTTGTCAATGAGAATCTTAGGGTAACAATGTGTTCTTCATATTCCAACATACCCTCCAATTCTGTTTCCAAATCTTCCGTTTTGGTTCTTTCTTCTATTCCTTTGTCCAAGTCCATCAAAGTTTCCTCTTTGGTTGACAATACAGCCATCATTTCCCGAAGCTTGTCGCAGTCCGCCTTTCTTCTTACTGCATTCCTCTTCCATCCGATCTAACACCTTGGTCGTAGCGGCGCGAATCACTGTGCGCTTTCGCTTCATTCGTTCCAATTCTTCTGCCATTGTAGTTCGTTACCGTCTACCTTTCCATTTCGTTGATTCTTACTGTAATCTTCAGTCTGCAGTCCCGGGTTTTCGGCACCAAAATGTAATATAGTAATACTAATAATAACTTATAGTGAAAGAACAAGGCGAGTGTTTTCAACATAACGTCTTTACTACGAATCTCACGCAGAATACATTCACACAAGAACTTTTGCGGAAACAACACACACAATTCTACTTTCTGTAATTTCTAACTAGGGGTTTACACAAAGTCCATCCATAGTACAGGACTGTAAAATAATATAAGGTCAGGGCCTGATTGGAAAATAATTCTAAATTCACAACAAGCTGTGACAACGCACACCACGGATCTGGTGTGAATGTGCCATTAGTGTAGTGCCTTATGTATAGGGCAAATAATATCGATAATTATATGCTGTATGGTTGTTAAATGTATTGAATTTCTTCTAACGTCTTAATTGTTTATGTTTATATATATATGCATACAATGTTGTTTTGTTCACCATGTTAAAGTATTTTGTTGATCTTTGTTATACTGTTGTCTTGTCATTCTTGTAGTTCTAATAGTTACTGCTTATTTGTAAACATATGTTTATGTTATTTACCTGTTGTTGTTCCTGGTTATTTAATGAAATTGTTTAAGACTTTTTCTAAATAAAATGATTTATTTCCCCTTTCGTAAACCTAACACATGTGCCAGTGTCTCTATATTCTTGTTTTCATAGTAGAATGAAGCACACAGAGAAGCAGTTACCATCAGCTAGTCTGTATATCAGCCTTTATCTGTCCTCCCGACAATTGAGTTAGCCTCTTCAGAGTACAGTAAGACATCCATTATTGAGCTATGCATCTTTTTTGATGGTAAAACATCTTATTTTTGTTACATGACCATTATATCTGTGTATTTTTGGGTCAGATGTGGGTCAGAACACTTGTTATTGCGACTTGCAGTTGAGTAAATTAATCATAACTTCTGAACCAAAGTTGATAAATTGATTCTGTTTTTTTCACTGAGGAGAACACAACACTGTATATCTTTTACACACTATATCTACAATAGACATTAGGTGAAAAGTAAGATTCATCTTGATATTTTCGTGTTTTTTGATGTTGAATTTGGAAGGTATTGTTTAAAAACAATGTGTGTTACACTCAAACTTATTAACTATGATGTGTATCATTTAAAGGGCTAGTTCTCCTGATTACAGTGGTGGGTATATCTTATCTCTGCCATGTAGCATGGCCACACAATAAGCCTTTTTGTCTCACAAGGGCGTCTAATAAATTCATCATAACTTTTGAACAAAAGGTGACACATTGATTCTGTTTTTATCACTGAGTAGAGGACAAAATTGTGAATCTCCCATACACTCTATGTTTCAATTCAATTCAATTCAAAAAACTTTATTTATCCCCGAGGGGCAATTTTCTCTATGTAGGCATAGTGACATATAAGACATAACACAATATATAAGACATAACACAACATATAAGACAGGACAAAAGAAAGAACAGGACAGACAAAGAAAGAACAGGACAGACAGGAGCAGTGTTTGGAATAACGCCGTTTAAAATAACGGCGTTAGGTAACAACGTTATTTTTTCAGTAATGGGGTAATCTAACTAATTATTTTTTCCGTCGTTACAACGCCGTTACCGTTACTGGACGTTAAATGCGGTGCGTTACTATGCATTGATTGAATAAACTGTAACCCGAAAGCAACTCTGGTATGGCTCATAGTTAATGAGGAGATAAGCTTAATAACGAAGTAAGCTATTATGATTGGCTAAGGCAGAGTCATGTTTCATGGTAGCCAATCAAAGCCAGTGTTTTTACACACATGCCAGCACATGCGCCACACACACACACACACAACACAGAAACAGAGATTCGAAGAAGCAGAGATGGCGAGTGAGGAATCCGATGAGAAGTTGGCATTTTCAAGGTGGAGATATAACCACTATTTCAAATTCATTGCGGTCAAAGGCAAGAACGTGCAAGTGATGTGTACATTATGTCCAGGAATGTCGACATCCGTTGTAAGCAACTCTAATTTAATCTCACAACGACACACGCATCTACAAAGCTCGTGGCCAAAACCACCGATACCTCCACCACCACAGATGATAGCTCGCCATCCACTAGCACAGAAGGATTCGAGCAAGGTCCTCCAAGCAGGTAAAGCTAGATCTTTCTGGCTTACAACAAAAACCTTTGACACAGGCTGAAGTCAACCGTATGATAGGAAGGTATGTTGTTAAAAGTATGTTGCCATTATCGACGGTGGAGGATGATTCATTCCGAGCCATTATTTCTAAAATACCTAGGAAAGCAGGGGCCTGTACGCCATGCTCAAAGACGTTTGCTAAATACCTAGATGCTGAGTACGCCAAAATGAACACAGAGCTTAAAAAGAGTTTTGAGGAGTTGGACTATTTGTCTACAACGGCAGATATTTGGACTGAGCACAACCGCAGTTACCTCGGCGTGACTGCCCACTGGTTAGATCCACACAGCCTAGAGCGAAAGAAAGCAGCCTTGGCCTGCAGACGTTTCAAGGGCCGTCATACGTTTGACAGCATTGCTACTGAACTGGACAATATCCACTCATCTTTTAGCATTTCTAACAAAATCACAGCTACTGTCACAGACAATGGTTCGAATTTTGTAAAAGCCTTTAAAGTTTACCAGCCCGTTCAGGGTGATGACTCTGGGGAGGAGGATGATGATGATGATGTGACTTTTGTCGACCTTCATGATGCCTTACAAGACATGAATGTGGAAGAGGATGTGGAAGAGGATGTTGTGACTTTGCCACCACACCACAGATGTGCATTGCACACAGCAAACCTTATTTCATGCTCTGATGTGGACAAGTGGCTACTTTCAAGGCCAGGCATAAAAGCTGTGTACATAAGTGCCACCTCCAAATACACAGCTTTGTGGAACAAGGCCAGCCGTTCCACAGCGGCTGCAGAGATCGTGGACGAAGTCCTTGAAAGGAAGCTCCTTGTCCCATGTACGACCAGATGGAACTCCTTTCATGATGCTGTTGCTTGTGTCTGTGAATTCCCAATCGCCGAGCTGAACACCATTTCCTACAATTTTGGGTTGAAGGCCATCACGGATTGGGAGTACCAGTTCCTCAGAGAATACTGCACATTCTTGACATTCTTTAGGGCGAAGACAACTGTTTCTATGGCACCCTCCTACCCACACTGGAGACATTGATCTCCAAGACCCTGGACTTGAAGACTGGCCTCCAAATCCTTGGTGACCTTCCAGAGGCTGTTGTCAAGGTAAGAGCTAGTATTTCTTCAAATGCATTGAATACATACTCCCATACATTGAAATATTAATTAATTATGAATTATGAAATCAAAGTAAAATTAAATGTATATCTCTTAGCTCATAATGTGTAATGCTGTGTGTGTGTGTGTGTGTGTGTCTCATTTCAGGCAATCAAAACCAGATTCGCAGAGGTGCTGGAAAGTGAGACTGCCGTCTTGGCTGTGGTGACACTTCCCAGATTTAAACTACGTTGGCTGCGGACACAGGAAAGGAAGGACAACGCCAAGGCAAGTCTGCTGGCGGAATGCCGGAAAAGTGCCCAAGATGAAGACCAGCCAACAGGTACCAACGCACCAATGCGCAGCCTCAGCACCGGCTCAGCCATAGAGGATGAATTCTTTTTTTTTTGCTACAGTTACTGCAAAGACACTTTATATTATTTAACTGTTTACTTTTGAAGAAAATACTTGAAGTACAGAATGTCTACCAGACCAGTTGTCTGAGATTGGGAGTTTGATTTGTTTAATTAAGAATAAGACTACAGAGCTATACACACTTTTTTGTTGTTTAAAAGTTTACTTTTGTTGTGAACAAAACACTTGGAGGTACAGGTTGTTTACTTGACCAGTTGTCTCAGGTTGGTAGAATTTGATTTAATTTGCTAGAGTTAAATGCACTTTATATGGTGTAACTGTTTACTTTTTTTACAAAGATAATACTTGAAGTGCAGAATAAACATCTTGCTTTCTGTCAACGTGCAATAAATATCGAAAGTTATGTACAAACACCTGTCTGATCTACTCATTTCAACTGACTTGTGAAACTGCTCAAAAAAATCCAAATTCTTTGACAGATAGCAACTTTTTTTAACAGTAACGCAAATAGTTACTTTCCCTGGTAACAACTTACTTTTATTGTAGAGTAATTCAGTAACTAACTCAGTTACTTTTTGGAACAAGTAGTGAGTAACTATAACTAATTACTTTTTTAAAGTAACATTCCCAACACTGGACAGAAGTGTAAGGGGGGGGGGGGGGGTTAGTCACAGGAGATGGAGGAGGAGGTGGTCCTGTTAGTCTTAGCCAGAGGACAGCGCAGACGCCTGCCAGAGGGCAGCCATTTAAAAACTCTGTGTAGGACATGGGTAGAGTCTTCTAGGATGCAGTTGGCTTTCCTTAGTGTTGCCTTGTCGTGCAGTGGTGTCAGAGACTGAAGAGGGTGGCCAATGAACATGCATGAACATGTGTTCACAATGCTCTGGAGGTGTTTCTTATTTTTGACTGAGAGGGAGTGAAACCAGCACATGGATGAAAAGGTCAGTATACTTTCAATAAAGGACGTGTAAAAAATGCTGAGAATCTTCCTGTTCACTCCAAAGGAGTAAAGCTTCCTCAAGAAATACTGCCTCTGTTGACATTTTTTAATAATCACCTCTGTATTAGAGTCAAAACGCAGTTTGTCATCAATGACAGTGCCCAGGTATTTATATTCATGTACAACTTCCACTGGTTCCCCATGGATTGTAGTTGCAGTCCTGCTTCCTCTACGCTTAGTGAAGTCAATGAATATCTCCTTGGTCTTTGTAACATTTAGCTCCAAAAAGGAGCTATCATACCATTCCACAAACTCACTGAGGACAGGCCCGTGATCTTGGACAGAACCATGTAGCGGGGAAAGGAGAACAGTATTGTCAGCAAACTTCACTAGATGACGATCAGCATGGCGACTTCTACAGTCATCTGTGTACAAGATGAAAAGTAGTGGTGAGAGGGCACAACCCTAGGGTGAGCCAGTGGACGTGTATCTGATGTCAGAGAACTTCTTGTTGTCTGTGTTCTTTGGGTCAGAAAGTCTGTAATCCACAGAATTAGCTGATGATCCAGGTTGAAATAGTCCATAAGTTCTTTAGCCAGCATGTGAGGTTGAATGGTGTTAAAGGCAGATGAGAAATCTGCAAATAGGAGCCGGGCAAAAGAATTTGGGCTTTCTACATGTTCATGGATGGCATTCAATATGTAGATTTTGGCATCATCCACCCCTCTTTTGGCACGATATGCAAACTGAAGAGGATCCATCTTTAAAGCTGTGGCGCTGATAATGTGAGCTTTCACAATCCTCTCAAAGGCCTTCATAACAAGGGAGGTGAGGGCTATGGGTCTTAGGTCATTCAGGACTTTAAGGCTGCTCTTCTTGGGATTGTGAATGATTGTGGAGTGTTTCCATGACTGTGGGACATTGGCAGTAGATAGAGACCTCTGGAATATCTGCTGGAAAACTCCTCCAAGTTGCTCAGCACAGTATTTCAGTGGGTAACCGCAGATGTGATCTGGACCAGGAGCTTTCTTGATCTGTGTCCTCTTTAAACATTCCATCACAGACTCAACAGTGATGATGATGGGGTCACTCGGGGTCAAGCTACTGATGATATCCGCCAACTGAGACTGGTGATCTTTCTCAAACCTGGTGTAAAAAGAGTTAAGCTCATTGGGGAGGGATTCATCACTGTTGCCAGCCACACACACAGGTCTGAAGTCAGTCACAGTGTTGACTGCTGCCATTGTCTTAATACCCTGCCAGACCTCGTGGAGATTACCTTGTGTGAATTTCTCTTCGATCTTGCTTTTATACGCTGCTTTAGTTTTTTGATGGCCTGCTTCACCTCTCTGTTGACTTGTTTTTTTCTCCAACACAGATCCAGTGTAGAACAGTCGTTTCTTTTTGTTCAGGATAGCCTTAAGTTCTTTAGTGACCTAAGGTTTATTATTGGGAAAGATGGTGATTTCTTTCGTGGGGATGATATTATCTACACAAAAAGATATATAAAATGAAACACTGTCAACCTGCTCATTTAGGGTGAGATCAGGTTGTAAAAATATGTCCCAAGATGTACACTCAAAACATGCCCTTAGTTCATCAATACTTTGCTCGGTCCACTGTTTTATAGAATTAAACACGTTCTCTCTTCTCTTGACAACTGGTGCGTATTCAGGTGCAAGGGGGATAGAGCTATGATCAGCAGTTCCCAGAGGAGGGAGGGGTAGAGATTTATAAGCCCAGGCATGGACAGACTCTCGCGAATGATAGCTGTAGAGCACCAGCGGTTGTTGATATAAAGACAAACTCAGCCTCTGTGTGCTTTTCCAGTGCTACATTTGTCTCTATCGAGCCTTAACAGAGTGTTGAAGCCTTCAATAAAGAGTGCATGGTCATCTATGCTGCTATCAAGCCATGTTTCCGTAAACGCCAGGATGGAAGCATTCCTATATTCATGCATGTAGTTAATATTTGCTTGTAGCTCGTCTATCTTATTCCTTAAGGAACGGACGTTACTAAGGATGACAGAGGGTAGCGCTCTGTGTTTACTTTCTCTTTTGAGTTTAGTTCTGACACCAGCTTTCCTACCCCATTTCCTTAGTCGTCTTCTATGATTGTCATCTTGAGTTAACTCCGCCGGAATATTCCATAGGCTTATCCATGAACAAGTCAGCAAGTCAGCTTGCAGGTTTCTCCAGTTTAGTAGAAATTTCCTTGTGTATCTAGGAGACTGCTTCCAGTTTTCCAATCAGAGAATCCCATGGCTGATGGAATCGAAAAGTAGCCTTATGAAGTTGCGGTAGCTTGATACAAAAACAAAAGCGGCGTCCTTTCGCGTTCCGTTACTATGCAACTCCAAATCTTAAGTTTTCTGTATCTTAGGCCTTCTGAGATCAAAAAGCAGCAGTGTCTTATATCGTTATAACGTAAAAAACAAAGAGGAAGATGATGCACGAACATAAAAACGTTAAAAACCCTGATAAACAGACAATATAACAAAAAACACTATGCCATACACAGTTGGTCACCACAAGAGCAGCGCCACGACGTCCATGTTTTTCTCTATCTACAACAGAAATTGGGAGAAAAATTAGATTAATCTTAACACACTGATATTTTCGTGTTTTTTGGGGTTGAATTTTAAGGATAATTTCTAAAAATTATATATGTTCTCCTCAAACTTATTATTATAAAAATTCCCAGTTTCCCATGTGTGTATGACAAATTAAGTTACAGTTGGCAGTGCTTCGACTTGGCCAGCTTCACTCACGGTCCGCGCGCGGGATGACACGGTATCACGCGACTTTAATTTGTATTTTTCCAGTGACGCTGCAACGACGCTGCAACAACCCAAACAACCGGTAGATGTCTCAAGTGAGCAGGGTGTCTCGTAAAAAGAAATGGAGCCTGGACCTTCCCACCTCTGTGACAGCTTAAAAGAAGTCGAGAGGACTCCTAACTCACAGACCTATTCACAAACCTGCAGCATTTTGCCGTGTTTTGAAATCCTATGCAGCTACAGGAGCTTCCAATCGTGAGGTTCAATTTTGCATTGTAGGCATAACTAACATGCAATAACGCCACCAACAACAACCAAAACTAGGCTAATCATTGTCAACATGTAAATTAAATGTAACATTATTGTGAATCAAATTAAAATGTTCTCTTTTGCAAACGTAGGCATAGTAACAGAATAATTTAATAATGTTACAAAGATACTACATCAATCCGTATGTTTCATTAGGCTACTAGGCTATTTGTTTTGCCTTACTCTTGATTCATTTAGGCTAGGCCTTTTTATTCAGGGGCCATATTCACAAAGAATTTTAAGGCTAAAAGTAGCTCCTAACTGGCGAATTTAGTCACTCCTAACTTTAGGACTCCTATTTTTTTTCACAAAAAGTAATTCACGAAGCATTTTAGACCTAAAAGTAGCACCTAAGTCTGGGACAGCTTAAAAGAAGTCAAGAGGACTCCTAACTCACTAAGACCTATTCATAAACAGCTTTTTGTGGCATTTTACGTTGCGATGTTTTGAAATGCGATAGCCTATGCGGCAACAGGAGCTTTCAATCGCGGCCCAGATAGCAAATCATTTTGGCTTTGTTTTGGTATACATTTGGCCTCTTTGGGCTTGTTTTGGCACAGGAAAAGCTCCCTCGAAGTCTTTTGGGCGACCTGTGGCTTAATTATGATTTGCCATAATACATAAAGGGCGCCATGCAATTTTGGCTTAGTTATGGCCTATGTCTGGTTAACCCAGCTGAAAAGTTGATGAGCGGGACCGCATCGCATGACTTAAGGGTGCACTTTGGCATCTCTCTGGCTTGCCAAAAGGCTGTGCAAACGCCGGGAATTTTGAACATTCCATGCCCAGAAGAGCCCCCAGTCTCACATCAGTTTGCCAGCAGACAACGTAAGGTAAGTCGCGTTTATTCTCATTTTTAAAAGACATTGTCATTGCTAACATCAAGTTACTCAGAATATTCGTTTATATGTTATAAACGCCAGTCATGCCCTCCACACCGTTACATGTAAATAGCCTGTCATATAATTCAGTGAGCCGATCATTGGCTACCTGCATTTGGCCTATAAAACTGCATTTAACGTGCATGAAGGCATTTTAGATGTGAAGTATGGCAGGCTAAATGTATGTACGTTACCTTCGAAAACATCGAGAAATGCAAACGGGATCTGCTAGCAAGTTGTAGGAAATGAACATAGACAATAGGCTAGTAGACATAAACAGTAGGCTATAAGATATTTAGGTGCAGGACTATCATAGGCTAATATCCCCTTGTTTTTTCAGCTCTTCTGCGTGATCTGTTGGTAAACCAACAAATTCTGCTGGACCAGCAGAAGACCATGATCCGCATTCTTCAGGACCTCCACAAATCCATCCAGGGAGGTCAGATGTGCACCACCACCAGGCATACTGCTTATTTTCCCCTGGGGATGAGGGGGCACTGGACGTCTTGGAGCGCGACCTCGCAAGCAGGGACCTTCACCAGGAATTGGTGAGCTCCTTTTGATTTCTCTTAGAATGGTATGCTGAGTGATCTATCAAACAATAGTACTTTTATTTTGAGTAAATAATACCACTGGTTCTTTTATAGGTCATCACTCTTGGATTGGCAGGGGGAGTGGATGTGAAGGACAGTGTCTGGCGCATACTGAAGCAGGCCATTAGGAACAATCTGGCCAAGAAAATGTCATGGCGGGGATTGAACGGGAAAATCCCGTTTGAGAAATTACATCTCAAATCAGTTGTTATGGGTAAGCATTTAAACTGTTCATCACTGTTCACAAAGATCCTGTTCTCGGCTCTGACATTTTTTTTCCCAAAGGCTCCTGTAGCAATAGGGATATCAGGCTGAAACCATCATTCAACTGTCAGCCAATTCTTAGTAGAATTTAACTGAACTCAAAGCATTTTTGCAATGTGGAAGACAACAGAACCTTCACACCTATCTTCCAGATGATTAGTTTGTTTGACAATGCTTACAGTCCGCATAGTGAAGAAGATTGTAGCATACATTATTGCTGTTTAGAATCTGTTAAATCACTGACACTGAAAACTTGTTTTGTGTATGTTCTCATTTACAGATGCAGTGAGGAGAAATCCATCCTGCTTATCTGCTACAAACAAAGAAATTGAGGAGGCTGTGAAGAGGTGGTTTTACTGGGCTGGGGATAGGGAGGGTGGGAGGAAAAACCACCAGCTGCCTCCCAACCAGGAGCAACAAGCACAACAGCTTTAATAAAACATTAATACTAGGCTAGGCCTTTTTATTCAGTTATTAATCATCTTCCGTCCTTCGCACTACTTGTGTAGCGCAGGCATTCATTCAAAGCATAGAACATATATGGCACATTTTATGCTTGGTCAATGACACATGTGCACATCATCACAATAATGATTTCCAATATTGTATACCTACTAGGTTTCAAATAAATCAGTTAAGGCATTGCCCATTCTGACACATTTCCTGTTTGGCCAGGTGGTGGCGCTATGCCAGGCAGGCCAATAGGGTTTTTCAATATTCTCATTATCATAATATCTATTAACCTGACTGTTCATTCAATGCACTTTGAATTTGACACATTTCCTGTTTATGTGCAAGATATTATAATCATAACATATTACAACATATCAAAAATCCCTTCGCAATTTAACATCAGCGTCATCTTGCCATCATATTTGCCAAGTTTCACATGAATCTGACAAACCGTCTAGGAGTACATTCAAATCTATCATAAGACATCAGTGTTCTTGTCATTCTTTTTGTTGCCAGTGGGTGGCGCTATGCCAAATATGGATTATGGGCTTGTGAATATTGTCATTACCATGGTATTCAATAACCTGTGAAATTTAAAACATTTCAAGCTATGCATGGTGAATTAAGACACATTTATTGTTTTTATGGAAGGGTATAAAAATTCATAGTTTCGCCATTTTGTCAAATTACAACATATTAAAAAAAGCTTCTCAATTTAGAATGGTGCGTTTGTGAAATGTACATATTTGATGCGTGGGCTATTTGCTTTTGTATTTTATTTTCTGCCACATTTACTCGCTTGGCCAGGTGGGGGCGCAATGCAAGGCAGGCCCATTGGGTGTCATCATAATCATAATATATATTAACCTGAGAAATTTCAGACCATTAATTTTAAGCAAAGAACATTTCTGATACACTTTTTGGTTGGCCAGATGGTGGCGCTATGTTAGGCATGAAAATTACACATGTGATATCATCACAATAATGATATCCAAAATGTTTGTAAACTTTCAGATCAATCACTTAAGGCATTGTCCATTTCTGGCACATTTCCTGCTTGACCAGGTGGTGGCGCTATGCCAGGCAGGCCCATTGGGTGTCTGGATATCATTATAATCATAATATCTATTAACCTGAGAAGTTTCAGACCATTTATTCAAAGCATAGAGCATTTCTGGCACATTTCCTGCTTGGCCAGATGGTGGCGCTATGCTAGGCCTTTGAATTACGCATGTGAATATCATCACAATAATGATATCCAATATTTTATAAAGTTTCAGATCAATCACTTAAGGCATTTTCCATTTCTGGCACATTTCCTGCTTGGCCAGGTGGTGGCGCTATGCCAGGCAGGCCCATTGGGTGTCTGGATATCATCATAATCATGATATCTATTAATCTGAGAAGTTTCAGACCATTCATTCAATGCACTGTGATTTATGACACATTTCCTGTTTATGTGGTGAGATATTAAAATCATATCAAATAAATTACAACATTCAAAAATCCCTTCACAATTTAACATCAGCGACATCTTGGCATAATGTTTGCCAAATTTCAAATGAATCTGACAAACCGTCTAGGAGGAGTATGTTCAAATTGATCATGTGAAATCAGCATAATTGCCATTCTTTCTGTTGCCAGTTGGTGGCGCTATGCCAAACATGCATTATGGGCATGTGAATATTATCATTAACATGGTCTTTAATGACCTGTGAAATTTAAAACATTTCAAGCCATCCATGGTGAATTATGACACATTTATTGTTTGTGTGGAACGGTATTAAAATGAACAATTTCGCCATTTTGTCAAATTACAACATATCAAAAAAAGGCTGCACAATTTAGAATCAGGAACATCTCAACGTCATGTATACCAACTTTGACATGAATCGGATCAACCGTCTAGGAGGAGTACGTTAAAATTGATCATGTCCACAATGCACAAATTCTCAATTACCTCACTTCCTGTGGGCGTGGCTAATGGCATGTTAATACAAAAGTTGTTTGGTTTTGAGAGTTGCATACACCCACCAAATTTGGTGTGTGTATCTAAAACTATATGCCAACCACAAGTCACAGTGACATAAGGGGGCGCTATGGAGTTCCTGGGCAACGCCCGGTGCCAAGCTTTTTTCCCTGTCTATTCACTGTACCACTTGATGTGTGTGCCAAATTTCATGCGTTTTCACCCATGGGAAGCACCTCTTTTGGCATCATGATTCATCACATATTTCATCACATATTAGTCTGCACAAAATCCCAAATATCTCACTTCCTGTTGGGCGTGGCTAATGCATTGTACATACGAAAGTTGTTCATCTTGGGGAGATACAGACACCTACCAAATTTGGTGTGTGTAGCTGAAAGTCTCTGCCCACCACGGGATCAGTCACCTAAGGGGGCGCTAGCGAGTCCCTGGGCCATGCCCGGGGCCAAGCTTTTGTACCTAGCTGCTTTGTGTGACACCTGACGTGTGTGCCAAATTTCAAGACTTTTCGACCATGTTAACTACCTCAAAAACAGGACAGCAAAAAAGTAGAATAACAATAATAAATATAGCCGCAAGCGGCAATGGCGGGCCCGAGCACCTGCGGGCCGCAACCCGTGACATGTCGGAATCCAACAAAGCACCGACGTGGTGCGTTTGTGAAATGTACATATTTGATGCGTGTGCTGTTTGTTTTTGTATTTTATTTTCTGCCACATTTACTCGCTTGGCCAGGTGGGGGCGTAATGCAAGGCAGGCCCATTGGGTGTCATCATAATCATAATATATATTAAACTGAGAAATTTCAGACCATTTATTTTAAGCAAAGAACATTTCTGATACACTTTTTGGTTGGCCAGATGGTGGCGCTATGTTAGGCATTAAAAATTACACATGTGAATATCATCACAATAATGATATCCAAAATGTTTGTAAACTTTCAGATCAATCACTTAAGGCATTGTCCATTTCTGGCACATTTCCTGCTTGACCAGGTGGTGGCGCTATGCCAGGCAGGCCCATTGGGTGTCTGGATATCATCATAATCATAATATCTATTAACCTGAAAAGTTTCAGACCATTCATTCAATGCACTGTGATTTATGACACATTTCCTGTTTATGTGGTGAGATATTAAAATCATATCAAATACATTACAACATTCAAAAATCCATTCACAATTTAACATCAGCGACATCTTGGCATAATGTTTGCCAAATTTCAAATGAATCTGACAAACCGTCTAGGAGGAGTATGTTCAAATTGATCATGTGAAATCAGCATAATTGCCATTCTTTCTGTTGCCAGTTGGTGGCGCTATGCCAAACATGCATTATGGGCATGTGAATATTATCATTAACATGGTCTTCAATGACCTGTGAAATTTAAAACATTTCAAGCCATGCATGGTGAATTATGACACATTTATTGTTTATGTGGAAGGGTATTAAAATTAATAATTTCGCCATTTCGTCAAATTACAACATATCAAAAAAAGGCTTCACAATTTATAATCAGGAACATCTCGGCGTCATGTATACCAACTTTGACATGAATCGGATCAACCGTCTAGGAGGAGTACGTTAAAATTGATCGATCATGTCCACAACCCACAAAATCTCAATTACCTCACTTCCTGTGGGCGTGGCTAATGGCATGTTAATACAAAAGTTGTTTGTTTTTGGGAGTTACATACACCCACCAAATTTGGTGTGTGTATCTAAAACTATATGCCAACCACAAGTCACAGTGACATAAGGGGGCGCTATGGAGTTCCTGGGCAACGCCCGGTGCCAAGCTTTTGTCCCTGTCTATGCACTGTACCACTTGATGTCTGTGCCAAATTTCATGGGTTTTCACCCAGGGGAAGCACCTTTTTTGGCATCATGATTCATCACATATTTCATCACATTTTAGTCTGCAAAAAATCCCAAATACCTCACTTCCTGTTGGGCGTGGCTAATGCATTGTACATACGAAAGTTGTTCATCTTGGGGAGATACAGACACCTACCAAATTTGGTGTGTGTAGCTGAAAGTATATGCCCACCACGGGATCAGTCATTTAAGGGGGCGTAAGGGGGCGCTAGCGAGTCTCTGGGCCATACCCGGGGCCAAGCTTTTTTACCTAGCTGCTTTGTGTGACACCTGATGTGTGTGCCAAATTTCAAGACTTTTCGACTATGTTAAAGGAGAATTCCGGTGTGATTTTGACCTAAAGTGTTTTGAAACATGATACCGAGTGTGAACGTATGTCTCATAGCCCATCTCGGCTTGTCCCCTGCACTCCGAAATCTGGCGCTAGGTAGGTATCCAATCGTGGCGCTAGGAAGGTATCCAATCGTGCCTTCGAAAATGTAGTCAGATTGTAGTTTCGAAGAAGACTGCAAAACAGGAACCAACTTGGCTTTGTTGCTGTTGAAATTGTAAGTATCCTACCCTTGGGTGAACTTGTCTTTGTAATGTGGTTTGATGTGTTTGCTCGACCGTTTTATTGTGAGCCCTGTATGTGTTTAGCTTGGTTTCTTGATGGCTAGCTCGTTAGCTAGTGGGGGTTTAGCGTAGCAGTCACTTGCTACCAAAGCTGCAGGGGGAGCTGTGTAGTGAGTGAGGATAGGAGCAGGCTTCACTCAATTTGTCTATTTTTAAACTTTAAGAGTGCTGACCTGGATAGTTATACATAAAAGAAAAGTAGGAGAGGCCGCACTATGCTTTTATTTGCACATACGCGTTTCGGCGTGTGCCTTCTTCAGTGTGCAACAAGGTAACAATGTAGCCCATCTTATATACCCACACCCATTAACACACCCATATTAACACCCGTCAATGCTGTTAAAGTGATACACATTCCAATAATGGCACTAATGTTTCAAACACGTTAAATACAAAGATTATTGTTATTATTAGAGCTGTGTAGTGAAAAATGCGAGCCCTAATCCGGTGAAAACCCAGAAACAGCGAAGGAATAACCAGACCTGCATAGTGCTTTATTAATACATTATCATGACGGGGACAACAAGGAGGCGGTCATCCCCAGCCGCACCACCCCCCTACCCCCCCTGTATATTTATTCTCATACATAGCCATATTCTACTGCCCTTCATTCTATTCTTACTGTTCTGTTGTATTCTTTTATTCTTTTTATGTTTTTTATTCTTTTTTTTCCAAATATTTTTATTAGATTTTAACTTTCATACAATTACACATTAAACACAGAAATTGAAGGACAGTACAGCACAATAAAAATACCATACAATCCCAACATACACCAAATTAAAATAACAATAATAACAGAAAAAACAAAACCTAAAATAAAGATAAAAGTAAAAATAAAAAGCTTCTCAGTCGGAATTAGTATTACTCACATCTGACATCCCATTACCTCCACCCTCTTCCAGAAAGGATAAGAATGGGTACCATATCTCCTCAAATTTGTTGCTTTTACCTTTCACTATATAAGTTATTTTTTTCCATGACCATGTTAGTTGCCATTGATACTTGTAATTTTAATAAAATATCCCTCACCCCTTTCCAGAAAGACATTATGTATTCACACTCCCAAATACAATGAACTTGTGTAGAATAGCTGGTGTAAGTCCGCATCAACCATTTATATTGCAATAACTTCAATCTTACACTTATTGTTTGTGTTAGAGCTTCCTTACATGCCTCTGTCCAATCACCCAAACACAGATCTTCTTTTAAGTCTTTCTTCCAGGCTTCTTATTTATTAACTGATGATTTTTGTGATCCTGATATTATAATTCTGTATATACCGTAAAACTTCAAATAATCGCCGAGTCCCTAAGAGGGAACGCCTGGCGTGGCTACAGGTTTGGGTTAAAGGCCGGTCTCCAGTAGAGGCCTGGTCTGTTTTTTAGTTTCGGGTTGTATTTAATCTTCTAAAACCCGTCAGATCGTCTGTTTAAAGATTCGCAATGACACGAAACCGTTACAGAACGGAGGTTACAGCAGTGTGAATTAGATGTTGCACGTCGTTACAAGCCGTCGCAAAGCATTCACATGTCTGGTAACAGTTGCAAGGTTTTAGAATGTTGCATCAAGTTGCTGCTCATCTCGTTGCGAATCTTGGGTGTGATTTGGGCTTAAGTAGGCTATGGCGCAGACTGCGCACGTTATGATTAGATGGCATTAAAGGCTGCGGTGGGGAAAAGCTAGAGTTCCAAATTGTATAACTTTTTTTCCAATATGAACTATGCCTGCCTATATGTCCGAGTTCGTCATCGTTCAATTCATCCCTTGTGTTTAAAATTTGCGGATAGACCGATATAAGCTTGTTTTTATGCTGGCAACAAAACCAGAACGGTTCGCGAACGTTATTATTTATTCTAAATGCCATGGTGATAAAGAGAAAGAAGTCAGAAAAGGAATTTACCTTAGACTAGGCTATATCAGAGCCCGTCTACGGACATTCTCTGGATATATACTGAAATAGGTTAATGATGTAAAGTCAAGTGCGCTTCTATGGGACTGGTGTGTGCGCGCGCAGTTTTTATTGATGAGTCGGAGTGGCAAGTGCTGCGCATAGTTGCAGTGGAATGTGGCTGCCCAGGGCATTATAAAACTTCTCACTCTTAGACCTACTCATACACAGCGCTGAAATGGCGTATTTAGCGGTCTAAATTTGAATCATATGCTGGGGGAGAAATCGTCGGACATCCATGATTATTTTGTTATTCAGCACCCCTGGTCAAAAATATGTTCCCGCGCACCTGGAAGTAGGCTATAATTTGAATGTAGACTGTTGTCAAATTTGGCAAATACAAAACGGGAGACACAATATGGTTCATGCTCTCTCATGCTGTTTCATTCGTGCCGAAAATGAGGGAGAATGAAACATTAAGCACGTTCCACTTTTGCATAAATAATTCCTGAACGGTTTTGGTCAGGGCTGATAATGCAACTGTATTTGACAAAGGACCGATATAGGCTATTTGCTAGTGACAAAATATGAGCTTTCAGTGTGATACGATCTCTTTGTAAATTGTTTAATTAAAACGTGTTTCATCTGTTCTGGCTATCCCCGCTATTTGGATCTTACTGTATCTCACTCAATGAATAACATCTCAACACTAAATGAATGATGATCCGTAATTGTCATCAGATAGCCTAGTCATATAGGTAGACATTCAGTGTGTTTGAAATAATTAATTCGATAATATTTTCCATCTTTGCAAAGGAAAAGTTTTGTGTAAAGGGAATTAAAGGCCTGTCTCATATAGACGCCTGTCTCTAATACTAGCCGGTGCAGTTTGGCGATTTGGGAAAATAAAAGCCCGGGCTATTATTTGGAGTTTTACGGTATGTGAAATTAAGCCTCTTGCATAGCAGTCTTTTACCATTTCTGTCTCTAAGCTGTTTAGTACTGGCATGTCTAAAGAGTTCTTTTGGGCTACACAAATAAAGTTTCTTATTTGTAAATATTTAAATAAATGATTTTTTGGTATATTACATTTATTAACTATTTCCTTAAAGGACATAAGTTTGTTTGAAGAATACAAGTCTTTTATGGACCTTATCCCTTTATCTGACCAACTTTTAAACCATGCATCCAATCTTCCTGGTTTGAAGTCTGTATTACCCCAAATGGGGCTATAACAAGACAGATTATTAGGAATTCACAAATATTTCTTCACCACATACCATACATTATTCATATTAAGAACAATTGGGTTTGAGCATTTTTTCCTGTGATATTTAAGATTAGCTGAATATATGTACCTTTTTAAGGTCAGACCATGTGTGACTTCAACTGATTCCATATTAACCCACGATGGGGTACCTTCTGTGGAAAAATAAAACATTATAGTTCTGAGCTGAGCAGCCCAATAGTACCATTGCACATAAGGGCACTGGAGCCCCCCTCTGTCATAAGGCAAGTACAAAAGTGAAAGGCGGATTCTGGGACGTCTGTTGTTCCAAATAAAATTAGTGAATAACTTATTAAGTCTCATGAAAAGGTTCGTTGGGGTGATAGAGGGATATTCTGAAATAAGTACAGTAATTTGGGCAGAATATTCATTTTTAAAACATTTATGCGACCAATTAAGGATATGGGTAGTAATGTCCAACTATCAATAGAATTAGATATTTTTTAAAATAATGGTTCATAATTTACAGAAACTATGTTCTCAAGTTTAGGTACAATTCGTATTCCCCGATATGTAAAAGTATCA
This sequence comes from Alosa pseudoharengus, assembly GCF_046254945.1. NCBI lineage: Eukaryota > Metazoa > Chordata > Actinopteri > Clupeiformes > Clupeidae > Alosa > Alosa pseudoharengus. The sequence goes on along the minus strand of NW_027468598.1, from coordinate 1,337,417 downwards.
GTTAAATGAAACATTGTAGGATTGTTCTGGTATTGTACTCTATCATTATCGTCTAGTAGCATTAACATACTTTTTGAGTGATTTACTTTGTATCCTGATATCTTCCCAAATATTCTTATAAGTTCTAAAAGAGCCGGTATAGACTGACTAAGATTTTTAAGAAAGAGGAAAACATCATCGGCAAATAAAGCAATTTTGTGTTCCATCTGACCAACTTTAACTCCAGCAATGACCATATTTTTTCTAACTGCAATAGATAGATAGATCAAATAGATAGGGCCACGTTACACGGTCGAAGGCCTTCTCTGCGTCTAGCGACAATACAGCAGTGTCTTGCGCATTCCGCTGGTTATGAAGGATGTTGAGAAGCCTTCTTACGTTATGAAATCCTTGTCTGTTTTGTATAAAACCATTTTGGTCCTCTGCTATTAAATTAGGTAATACTGCTTCCAATCTTCGTGCCAACACTTTACATAATATTTTAGTATCTGAAATAAGAAGACTTATTGGGCGCATGTTTTCACATTTTGTATTGTTTTTTCCTGGTTTTGGTAACAGTGTGATTAGTGCTCGTCTCATTGATGCTGGAAGAAGGCCCGATTCAAATGCCTCTACTGCCATATCTATAAAGGGACTTGTCAGTTTTTCTTTTTTAATTTCTTATATATGTCTATGGGAAGGCCATCTGGACCTGGCGTTTTTCCTGATGACATTGCATCAATAGCTAATGATATCTCTTCTACACTAATCCCCTCTTCAAGATTCAGCTGATCTTCCTCTGAAATCTGAGGCAAATCAAGGTCATCTAAAAATTGTGTTCGTAACTCATTGTTAGGAGAGATATCTGGGCTATATAGATTATTATAATAGTCTCTGAAACCTTAATTTATCTTTAATGGATCTGTAATATTTCCTGATGGTGTTTCAATTGTAACAATAGCCCGTTCCTCTTATCTTTTTTTAATTTGCCAAGCAAGTAATTTTCCTGCTTTATCTCCATGTTCGTAGAAATTCTGTTTTAGTTTAATGATTTTTGCTGCCGCTCTTACTGCTGATTTTTCGTTATAATGGGCCCTTAAAATAAGTAATTTATCATGTTCATCTTTATTTGCTACCCTATTCTGATATATAGTCCTTTCCAATTCACTGATCTGATTTTGAGCTACAAAATCCAATAATCTGACCCCTAATGTAGGCTTTGAACGCCTCCCATCTTATACAAGCGGATGTTTCAGATGTATTTATCTCAAAATAAAAGTCTATTTGTTTACCCAAAAATTCTACAAATTAAGGGTCTTGTAGCCATCCTGCCTGCAATCGCCATTTAGGAGGTGTGTTGGTCATCCTTTTATCATTATATGTTAATGATACAGCAGCATGGTCAGATATTACCACGGTATGATATGTACAATCTGTAATCTTTGCAAGCAGTGTTGCTGTTACCAAAAAGTAGTCAATGCGTGATTATGACTTATGTGTCCCAGAATAACATGAGTAAACCAAAGAACTAGGGTTAAGGTGTCTCCAAATATCCAACATGTTAAAATCTCTCATAAATTGGTTTATTATTTTCCTAGATTTTGCATGTGTAGTATCTAAGCCAGTTGAGTGATCTTTCACTGGATCCAGTGTGCAGTTCATATCACCTGCCATACTATTTTGTCCTCTTAAACCTGATATTGAGAGACACAAATCACTGAAGAAAGCAGGACTATCATCATTAGGGCCGTACACATTAATGAAATTAACTTTACCTACAAAAAGCCCTCAACTATAATATATCTACCAACTGGATCTTTTGTTACTTTTTCAACTTGCAAGGGGATGGTTTTGTGAACGAGTATCATCACTCATCCGGCATCATAACAACATGAAAAGACCTGACCCTGCCATCTCCTCTGTATTCTAATTGTTTCCCCTGTTGTCATGTGCGTTTCCTGCAAAAATATTATTTTTGCCTGAAGTAATTTGATTCTGTCCATTACTTGTTTCACTTTTTTAAGGCTACCCATTCCCCTACAATTCCAAGTTATGAATTTCACCTTTTCAGTTTCAGACATCACAGTTTTTACTGTAATTTCTCACCTTTTGCACCCCTTTCATATCATGAGATAAACCTACCAAAGAGAAGCTAAAACTAAAAACAAAAAACACGCACAATAACACAATAAGCACCACACAAACCAAAACTCTGAAACTGAACCTTTTAAATCCCTTCACACAAACCCTTCCATTATGTATCCCCCCTCCCCCCTCTGTGTTTGCTCCCTGTATGGGTACATTAGATCCACACATCTGTGAGGAGCTAACTTCTCTCTCAATTTACTACTTTTGACACAACCCTTTACCTTGTTGTATCATTCTACTCAGATTTTCACCAAAGTGAACTTCAAATTTCACAGGCCTTAAACATGCCTATTTTAACTTAGCTGATCTCAATCTGAGAATAACTTTGTTCAGAGTAGGTACACTCTGTTAATCAAACTAGGCTTCAGTCTGATTATCCCTCTTTTTGGATTAACACAACACAAAAAGGCTATCCATCAGACACCTCGTTGAAAAAAGATTGAAGACTGAAGAAGAGAGAAAAAAAATCTGCTGATACTGTCTGTCTGAAGTGATTAGGATATAGCCCATCTGCAATTAACTTTTTAAACATAGGCCTACTTTAAACATATAACTGCGGACAAAAATCAAGATATGGCAAAGTCAGTTTTAAATAACACCTCTCTTCCTCAGTTACCCAGTCCTTCCACGAGGCTCCACCTCGGCAGGAGTGTCATACAGCACGGTTTTCCCTTCGTAGGTGAGGAGCAGTCTCGCAGGAAAGACGACACGATGCTTATCGATTCCCCTCTGCCGTAGCTTCTGTCTCACTCCATCGTAAGCCCTCTGTTTCTTGTGTGTTTCCGCGGTGACGTCGGGGAAGAATCGGATAGCTTGCGCCTTATATTCTACTGTCCCTTTAGCTTTGGCCGCCTGCAAAACCTCTTCCTTCTGTCTGTAGTTGAGAAACTTCATAATGAGAGTTCTCGGGCGAATTGGCCTAGCATTGGCGTCACTGAGGCCGTGGGCCAATTCTATGTGCTCTCTCCAGTGCTAGTGCGGTAGGCCTATCCTTCATCTCTAGGATTGACGGAATCCAACTTTCCAGGAACTTGCACGCATCTCGTCCTTCTTCGTTCTCCGGCAAGCCCCCCAGCCTCACATTATTTCTCCGACTCCGATTCTCCATCTCGTCCGTTTTCTCTAGCAGCAACTTCACTTCGGATTGTAAAGTGGTAATGCGAGTTTTAAGTTGGTTTACTTCGCCCCCGAAATGCGTCCTTCCGCCTCTTCAACTCTTTCGGTTATTTCTTAAACCCTTTCTAATACCCCATCTATCTTTACTGTAATTCGCTTTTCCATTCCTTTTATTGCATTCATGACATCCAAAGTGCTGGGGTTACTTGTGGAGTTATCGTCAAGAGATTCAGACTCACACTCGCCGTCCTCCTCCTCCTCGTGTTCAGATTCAGAAAGCTCTCGTCTTTCGGTGTCTTTTTCTTGCTTTTGCTGTTTTTGAGCAGCCGTCTTCTTCCTCCTTTGTGTCATTGTCACAAATCTGTCGAAATCAGTACTAAAATTTCGATAATGAGTAGAATTTGAACGTTTTCAAGGAGTTATAATCAGTTTTTTATTCTTATATGTTAAGTGAGTGTTGTACTTTGAGAGCAAAGATTAACCGGAGTCAAATTCCTTGTTTGTTTACGCAAACCTGGCCAATAAAGCTGATTCTGAAAAAAGCAATAGTTAGCCCAATAATATTTGAATGAAATTCGAAAAATCATAAGGACATTAATATAAGCACACTAGTCGTGTTGACTGGGACTTGTTGCTAAGGTCTCACCAATCGTTACAGTTCATGATGGCGTGTCTTCAAAATAGCTGTGGAGAACATGTGCCTTTCACTTTAGACCAGTTTTATTTTTTGGTTAGTGGTGTTATCATTTTTAGTGGCATTAAAATAGCAATTTGTGATCATGCACCTGACCACAACTATTTGCTTTTTTTATTGACACGCCCGTACGCTGTGCACTTGGCAGAATAATGATCACTGTGTTGGGTGTAATCTAGGAACATGAACGATGCATTGAGGGAAAGATAGCGCCCCAACTCTTTAAACAGCAGGCGTATTTGACTTTTATTTTTAAACACAACAATATTGGATTTTATTCATTAACACTGACTGAGGACTATCCTGGAAATCCAGAGTTCTCGCGAGAGCACAATGGAATTGTCTCTGCGAGACACTCTGGCAAAGAGCAATGATGCACGTTACTTTTTCCCCTTGCATTCCGGGGAACCAGCTAAACTGATGAAGACAGCGCTGCAACAGTGTACTGCGACAGTACACATTGGTCGTAGTGTTATCCCGATTGCGTCGAAGTCCGAAATCATTCAGAGTAAACATGGTCTAGTGTTATCCAATAACGTGCAGTGAGATTTTTAAATGCATGCTTGTTGCCGCCCCTCGAGTTGAGCCATTACATTGCTCTTTGCCAGACCCTTAATCTTTCTAGATTAACAGGGTCTGGATTTTCCAGGCTAACTGAGGATGATGATGACTAACTTGTACACAATGTAATACATACTGTACCTACAGAATGTGTCGTGTGTGTCTATGACCCCGTTTACACGAGCATGTGTATTTTTATAAACGAATACATTTCCCTACGTTTGAGCCTTTCATTTAGACGCAAACGGAGAATTTGCCCCGTAAAACGGTTATCCAAAAAAACTCCGGCCAAAGTGATTTTTTTTGGAAAACTTCGTTTATGCGTTTGGTTGTAAACTGTGGTAAACGGAGTTTTGGGCAGCCAACGTCACAGTATGAGACAGAAGTACATCAAATGTGCGACCAATATTTACATTTACATGTTCTCACATGCGACTTTTCAGGGTTCTGATTGGTTAATGTGAGCTTGAGCTTATCGTTAGACTGCCACTGTGGTTTGGCGTGCTCATGACAGCATGTATGTACACGGGTTCGTGCAAACACATTTTAAAAAAAAACGGTCTCGTGTAAATGCAGTTTTATTTGCAAACGTAGATGGCCAGATATTCGTTTAGGAAAATACCCTGCTTCGTGTAAACGTAGTCTATTTGTGTGTGTGTGTTTTTTTGTATGTTCTCACCGGAGCAGGCTGCCTTCTGAGCTCCTACGGCCTTTCTTCTTTCTCTCTACTGGGGAGGGGTTTCCAATGGAACCTTGAGGGGAGGGTGTGGCACTGCCTTTGGTCTTGACTGACACGCGTAAGCCCTTCCCTAGTTTGCCCAGGGTTTTGAGAGGAGACGCTCCACGGATACGATCCAGTGTTCCCTTGATAGAGGCCTTCCCTAATCCTCCATGTCGCACCTCATTAGCTTCATTCTCATCCTCCTCATCATCAAAAGGGTTGCGGTCATGGGGCACGCCACCTTCTAGGAGGGAGTCGTGGCGACCTGGTTGCCAGCCCGGCTCAGATGCCTGCTTCTCAAAAGGGTTGGGATTCAGGCTCATGTTGTGCAGTATTACCTCACCACATGTACTGCCCAGCTCAGCCTCCACACTCATCCGCCTGCCTGCTTTTAGCCGAGTGGGGAGGTTCTTAAGGATGGGCATGCCTCTGTCTAGCAAAAAAACACTAGAAACACAAAAATACAGAGATTTAAAAAGCTAGCTAGCTTTTATAATAATCTACCAAGACAGTTAATGACCCACACATCAGCTTATAAAAACAGATAAACAAAAAAAAAATACTAATGTGTTTTCACTGGTGCAAAATTACATTAGTTAGACAAAAACTTTGCATAAATGATATCAAACTGCTTTCTGTTTCCACACGTCCTTTCTATCTAGGGAATTCCTGCAGACTGTTGTTTGTATTCATCCAAAGGCTCATGAAAGCATTGCCTAAGATCTGATCCACCAGACTGTGCAAAAACTGTGCAAAAACTAAAAAAACTTTTCGCTGACCAAGAAAAACCTGGTCTATAGCGAAAGGTGCATATACCAGTCCTTCCAGGATTTCGCGAGGATTTTTTGAGATTGTTGCGATGCCTGATTTCGCGACAACTTTTCTAAAAAATTGCGATGGAAGTTGCAGTGTTTTTAGCTGCTTGTTGCGAAGAAATTGCGAGAGGAAGTGAAAATTGCAAAAATAGTTGCGATTTTTTTTTTATTATTATTTTTTAATTGAGGGTAATTAAGGTTAGTAAGACCAAAATTACACTGATCATCTTGATGCTTATTAAAAGGATAAGTAAAGGTAAATAGTAATGGTTACAGAAAATCAAAGTAGGCCTACTTTATTTGTGTAAATACTTTGACTGGGGTAATTCACAAAGCAGTATAACCTTTCGTAGAACTGTCCAAAAAAGACCGCCCCGTAAAGAGATGGCATAATGTCATATGTTTCAATACATTCATATATGTTGTAATTCATATTAAGTTCATATCTTTTTAATAATTCATATTCTGTGACTTGCATAATTACATATAGCCAACTAAGTATCTAGTAATTTCATATTGATTTAAACTATTAGACTACACTTTTCTTTAATGTTATTACATTGGTGGTGTGTAAGTCTAATTGACTGCCTGCATATCTAAGTGGATTGGAACGCTTGCATCTCACTGTGTTCGGCTACAACTGGAAATAACTTTTTGCATAGTGCATTATGATATGTGGGTAGAATTCGGGATGTTTTCTGTCATTAGTTAAAATAAATGTTAAAAAATAACTCGTATGAAATCATTCTTGGATAATAGAAGAGGTAAATGTCTTACAATGTTATTCATTTCTATGATTTTGGTAGCACTGCACTACACAAACTGAGCCCACAAGCTAGCAAACATGACACAAGCTAAAAGGACATCTCCAGGTGTAAACGCCAATGGGTTGCATATTGTAGCCTACTCAAATGTCAGTAAACCAAGTAGGCCTTAATTAACTTACTGTCATAGCTTAGGCAGGTTAGCAACACTAGGTTGAGATGACAGATGGAAGTAAAGCAGATCATTAACGTTAGCCTTCTATTTATTGTCATTAAAAAGGAGTGAGGAGTGAACAAGTTATAGGGCAGTCTCTGGTGTCTGCAGAAGTGAGTGTGGCAGGAAGTCAATATTCTGCGCGAGGGGCTGTTGTGGTAGGTGAAATTTCACGGGGAAACCATGATGATTGGTCAAATTTGTGAAAAAGTTGCAGTGTTTGGACAAAATTGCGAGGTCGCCCAGAATTCACGAGGATTTGCTGAATTTGCGTTAATTGTTGCGATTGCAACATCGCGAATTCCTGGAGGGACTGATATACAGCGGGGAAAATAAGTATTGAACACGTAAACACGTTTTTTTCAGTAAGTGTACTTCCAGTGAGGCTATTTGCATGAAATGTTCACTAGACATTAGTATCAATTTAGGTAATCCACACATATAAAACATGTCCATTAGTAGAGTTATGAGTAAAAAAGTAGAATGGCATAGGAAAAAAGTATTGAACACGGCTACTGAAATTTCTTAAATACTTTGTGGAAGAGCTTCAAGGTATTTCCTGTATGACGAAACTAATCAGTTGCAGTATTCAGGTGTGATTTTGGCCCATTCTTTTAAATAGATAGTATTTTAATATTGAAGATTCCAGGGGTCCGGGATTAGTGTGTGCTTCAGCTCACTGTGTGTTCACTGTGTTTCACTAATTCACAGATTGGGATAAATGCAGAGACCAAATTTCCCTCACGGGATCAAAAGAGTATACTTATACTGATGATGCAGTTATGTTCCTTCCACTTGCAAATAATGGCTCCAATACTGCTTACTGGATGATTGTGAAGTTTTGAAATGCATCTGTAACCAGTTCCATTGAAGAGCTCTTTGCTTTTACCCATCATGAAATGTTTCTTGTGTGACACCTTGGTAACGAAAAACCTTTTTATAGCCATTCAATATGTACTAACCAATCTTATATTAATTTGCACAGATAGGAGGGATAATTACTCTCTAACTACGTATAGGTTCCAGCTCGTTCCTTGCCATTCCTTGCCTTTGTGTACTGCTTTTTCTTAGCGTGTTCAATACTTTTTCCCTGTGCCATTCCACTTGGTTACTTATAACTCAACTTATGGACATTAATGTTTGGATTTTTTTATATGGGTGGATTACCTAAATTAATATTAACTAGTGCAGTGCCCGTTCGAACATGCCATTCCTGAAGAAAACCCGTAGCTCAATTACATGCCCACAGGTATGCCTGCTTTAAAAATAGGATGATGGGGAAACATCATTCCAGTTAAGCATTCAATAATGAATAGGCTACTGAATATTATAATATTAGCCTATAATTAATGTGGCCACTAATACATGTGTAATACATTTAGGCATGGCTGCATGTGACATTTCTACAGATCAGAATGACATAAGCCTAACAACTGTTTTGAGTTAAGGCTAAATGTGTATAGGTTACTGAATAACTTCCTAATGCTATTCGAAGCGTCAGTTTATAGCACATACTTTTATTTTGAGTGGTCATTATACCCGTGTTTGATGGCGTGATAAGTGACATTAACCTGACTCCGCCAGATGGATTTGCTCCGCATATCCATCTGGGAACTTTTCATTGAAGAACTTTTGGGAAGGGGCGGACATACTGGTTAGCTGATTGGATAAACCATCTGTCTATCACCACCTTTGTTGGTTATCGACGGGCCAAATCAACCAATTAGATGAACAAAGTATTCTTCTAATGCCGTTTAACATACAATTAAGTTAGGTAACGTGACAAACGTTAAGATGTTTTAACTTACCATTTATGAACCTAATCAACGACAATTCCCATCAAGTTTTCACGGTAGGCCCTACACTTCTGAAGATAGTATATTCCTCCATTATGAACTGGAATCAGCCGTGGAGGATGTCTGTGTCGTTCATTCCTCCCAGCTGCATGGCTGAGACTCATAGCTTCACAGTTTACCCAGGAATACTTTCTAATTTGAATAAAACTTGCGCGATAGCTATGCTCATCTCTGTGGATGCCGTCATGTTGTTCGTTGCGTCACACCTCAACCCGCCTCAAAGCCAACGCTGATTGGACGTTCGTTTGGTGAACTGCTCCAAATTTTCTTTAACGGAAAGTATCCACTGATCTGCGAGTGAAACCCTGAAGCTCGCGAGATCAGGATGGTCTCACGAGGCTAAAGTGACATCGCTCAGTCTGCAACTTTTGTCTAACGTTGGCTATGTGGCATTAGCCTATCGCTCGTTTCAATTTGGGACCTTGCAGTCGGAATTGTCGTTTGTTTAGTCAAAGTCTCAAGTCAAAAATGTAGCCTGGGCTATTCGAAACGTCAGTTTATTGCACATACTTTTATTTTGAGTGGTCACTACATACCCTTGTTTGTTGGCGTGTTGTTGCAAAATCCGCGTGATAATTTTATGCAAGCAAACTGCATACAGGGAGTCTTTATTGTTGAGGTCAGACATGATAATCATCTTGCATCTTAACCCACAAGCGGTTCCCGAGTAATCCGTTTTTAAAATTGCGACTGACTATCATCAAAGTGAGACCTAGCTACCGTCAGTACACGATCCATGGGGTGAAGCTCCCCTGAAACTGGTCCCCTTGGAAACAGTGCAGTGCAGCGATAAAAGTCCTACGTAAATAAGCATATTTTTAAATATGCATTCAAAAATCTTCAAAATCGAGAGTGCGCACCTTTGTGCCACACACGAGCCACATACAAAATCGTAGGTCAGTCTGACAAACGGTCAGCGAGATATGTGTGCCACAGACACACAAACACACAGACACTTCTTGCTTTATAGATAGATGTCTGGTGAAAATTTCATGCAAATAGCCACATTGGAAGTATGCATACTGAAAAAATGTTGACGTGTTCAATACTTATTTTCCCAGCTGTAAGCTTATATGGTAACCCCTTGTCAGTCCATAATGAAAGTAATTAACTGTGCAGAACTGTTTTGTCGTTGACTATGACACCACGGCGAGTGCAGATATAGGGCTGGGCGATATGGCTTAAAAAATCTCAATCGATTTTTCCCTATTTAAAAACAAACTACAAATGACATACAAAATAAATTGTCCAAAACACAGTGGCGTAACGTGCCAACACCGGGCCCGTATGCAGGATTATCAAGGCGGGCCCCCCTACTACAGCATGTGATGACGTAATGTCCACGAGTAGTCTAACATGAATAGGACAGGATAAGATCCTTGAGACACAGCATATAAGCGATGACATGTCTGACAATATCAGGAGTACGTGCACCACAAAAACAACAAAAAAAATACTGGTGAGGGCGCACGTAACACATGAAAAAACACTGCTGGTGACAATATGAAATTGCGTTAATGATAAATCATTCGTGTTCATTTAGCCAGGAACATAGCAAAAGCCTACCTACTGTATACTTGTCAGTCATGCCCGTCAAAATAGAGGGCTTTCCTTCGTTAACATTCACCATCTAAAAAAGACGCGCAAGACCGCACTCTGCTGAGAGCACAAGAATCTGTCAAATCGCGAACAGTCGGCAGCTCTGTAACATGTTTCTGCGTACTTGTCAGCTGTCTGAAATGCGTTAATATTCCTCTCTTTATGTCATAAAGGTAGCATGCCTAAGGAAAGCCTTTAGAGGTAGGATTGTCCAATGGTCCATCTGTTGCTTCAATTTATGTTTTATTATGCACCGGTGCTGGGTTCATGCAGTTTTGCGTTAGTTTAAAATGTTTAGTCGACTGCGTAATTTCTCATGCAGCTATGATGAAATTCGTTCAATAAGTTCCACTTTTCATGTCATAAATTTAACATGCCTAAGGCTTTGCAGTTGTCCAATATGGCCAATCTATTGTCTCAATTGTGTATCATGCAACGCGCTGAAGCTACGTTCATGCATTGTTTTGCTCCAGTTGAAAATGTTTCTGCGTAATTTGTCAGCTGTGATCAAATGCATTCAATAAATTACACTTTTATGTCATAAATATAACATGCCTATCATTGTATCATTGTTTGTATGGTGTATCTAATCTAGGCCCCTCTTATGTTCAATCAAATTGGCTTTGCCCACCCGTTTTTTTTATGTGCCCACCTATTTCAACATTTCTGGCTACACTGTCTGCCCTCTTCGACTGAGCTGCCCCCCTTCCAAAATAACGTAATTTTGACGTTCTTAGAAAGCGAAAGTAGCCTCTCCTGTGCGTGAGCGCAGATAGGTGCGTCCGAAATATGATGTGAGTAGGCAAGCAGAGATGTCTATGGATGTCACAGGTGGGCTGCATGAAACTGAAAATTCAAATCAAATTGTTAGGAAAAATGGTAAGTAGCATAGGTTTATGCAGATGGAAGCATATTTTCTCCAATGTCCTTAACATGAACAATATTAGACAGCTAATATGTTGCATCTTTGCATGCATCTACTTGATGGAGAATACCTAAACTTTAAACCATTAAAATGGCCAATGGGTGAAGCAAATAGGCATAATCAGGGTGCGATTTGTGTAAAAACCAGAGGGGGGGATGATTTTGAATAAGTTTGTAAACCCCCCCCCCCCACACACACACACCCCCAAAAAAATTGTTTTTTTTTTTAAATGAACGAACGATTCATAGCCTAGTAATGTCATGGCTAATAATACCCTATATTATTTTTGCCACCTTTGTAACATTTTAGTTTTAGTTTACCGTGGTATATGACTTTAAACAGCGAGTGTGCTTGGTATGATGATCAGCCCCTCTAATGCATGGTAGGACTACGTTTTGACAAGCATACAAATTCACCTTGTTCTTGCCCCATCTGAAATGACTTCTCTACTTTTGCTGCCTCCATCCTTTCTGTATTTGTTGTGTAAAAAAACGTTGTATGGCACTGAAGTCTTAAGTTAGTGAATTGGCTAACAGTGTTAGTTGGTAACCAAATAGCCTACACATTGCGCTACATGCTGCGTAGGCTACGTGCATTCTCTCTCCTGCTGATTTGCGTTCAGTAACCAAGTTCAGTAGCCAAGTGCGTAATATTGCAAAAGTTGAAAAAATAAATGTGTTTATTGTAGCCTACAGAAAATAAATAGCCTATCATACTGTCAGTTGCCTACAGTGCAGTGAAGAGTTTGGAGAGTAAAGTTATAGGGCAACTTGAAGTTTTATGAAAATAATTTACGAACCAGAACATAAAGACCATGAAGCTTCTATTTCTTGCAGCTGTTAAAACACCCGCTAGATAGTTTAAATACCCACCAACATTCGTTTTTGCAGTACAGATTATTTCTAAAAGTTATTTGTCTACTACTGGCTGATTTATCAAACGAGTGCTTTCTCGTTCGTCCTCTGCAAACTACAGGTGTTTCGGTAGAGAGCCATTGAATAAGCGATGCCAAGCAATTTCTGTAACACTTTTTGTGACATTCAGCAAATATCTCCTCATTTAATGTAAGTTCCTTCGGACAATAGGCCTACGTTCTACTCTACGTGCAGTTGTCCTCCATCTCAGTTGCATCGGTTTTCTAATTTTGAAGGTTCTAAAAAATTATTATGCTTCACTGAATCCTTCTCATTTTCTTTCATTTGTCCAGCTAACTTTTCCATTGAACCTAGCCATTTATGATGGATTACACACTTGACATTCTGAAATGTCCTGCACGATCAAGGCCAAATTAAGTTATCACGCAGCCACTTTGTCAGCAGCATCAGTGCTGATGGTGCGTTTCTGATGTCAGATTATTATGTAGGCTAGCCTACTAGACTGTTCTCACGTTGCAGCGCTTTACTTATATGAAGTAGCATTAATCAATATGAGGGGCAGAGGGGGATAAATGTTGTCCCCCCCGACGATAAAAATAATTTAGCAGAGGTAGGGATAGGAAAACCAGAGGGGGGGGAAATCCTCACCATCCCCCCCTACAAATCGCACCCTGGGCATCATTATTCTACACTAACCTGAAGGCTAATGAATAACTTTAAAAGATGCATTGCTCCCAAACGCAAACAAGTTTATTTATCACTTGGTTTGGTCCAACAAAGATAATCGTAGCATGAACTATAGAATGAATAAATGCTAATTTACTTAACCCCATAAGTGCATAACGAGCATAAGAAGTGAACAAGGGTTAGATTACAAGGGTTCAAGCCACTTTTGTGTTTGTAATTTGACAACGACTCCATTCTCTGTCTCAAGTTCAACAATACGGTTTTGAACGCACGCAGGTTCAATTAGGCTACAATATCCCACAATTCCCGGTCCCAATTCGAAACAAACATGTATTTAATGATCAGTAAAATATGTTGACACAATTTATTCCAGTAAATTTGCGTAATTCCTTTATACATGTATTTATGTAGGCAGATGACATTCTTAGAGGGAACGTTTTACTGTGAAAGGCCCGGTAGCGAGTGACGATTAATGCGATAGGGGGCCCGGCCGTCAATCATGTATTTCAGTGTGATGCGGGCCCCTGATTGGACCAGGCCCGTAAGCAACTGCGTACCCTGCTTACCGATAGTTACGCCCCTGCCAAAACAAGTTTAGACTTATTTTTGTTTTGATTTTCCCTGTTTTGATTTGATAGAAATTTCTCCTTGGGGTGAAAGTAGCGACAACAAGAAAAAACTATGATACTCATATATCAGAAGACTTTGAAAAGATTGTTGAAAGTCTACAGTAGGCTATCAGACGCTCCCGCATCTAAAGACAAAGTCACAGGTTTTAACCCTTAGAACACTAGACTGGGCATTTTCACTACCTTTAGTTAGAGGCATTTATCCTGGTCATTGTAAGTGCCATAAACACATGCTATATATAGTTTTTTTTCCAGCAGAGTCTAGGCCAGTGTTTCCCAAACTTTTTTTCTGGCGACCCACTTTTTAAAAATGACAGACCATCGCGACCCATTTCACTTCAAATCTACCCTGCAACCACCAACATTGTTTTAGGTCACAGGTTCTCCAACTTTTCTATGCCTCCCCCAACCATACATTGCTATAGGATCTAGATAGATAGATCCTGCTTTGAACACGGTAGTGTTGCATTTTGAGCACCATCAGCGTGAAAAGTTGGAAATGACTACTGAAAAGATACGTTTTAATGCGCAACCGAGAGTTTGGGGAAATTCTCGCATGTTGCGCATTCGTCAGCATAGTAAAGCTGTTTCTGTATTTCTAAAAAAACATGTAGGCTACGTTGCGTTGCAGACAAATGGGTCCATAACACTGTGGACGTCAATTCCGATGTAAACAGCAAATAACTCAAGTCGTTATATTGTATTGTTGTATTATATTATATAGTCTTTATATCAGAACAAGAGGCTTTTGGGCAATAGCCGGAAGAATGCTCCTTTACTTTGGAGTTCGCGAGGTAGAAAACGAGGGAAATAGTGTTTAAAATGTCTATTTAAATTGTAACCTAATATAATGCACTGTTGTGCATTTTAAATCAGAAATAAGAATGTGAGGAGGTTGCTATTAACTTTAAAGATTGCATCTACAATCGAAACTATCTGCATGCAATTGAATATCCTTATCCGGTCTATGGATGTCTGCTTTAGTAGACAGCACAGTCACTAGATTTTAATCGGTAAAGTTGAGGAACTGTATCTGTTAATGTTCGTGCAAATAGGCGGATTCATGTCCCTTGCAGTTTGCAACTGCGAGGTACAGGCGCCCCACAGAACGGTTTCATTTTGAGAGGTAGATATCCATGCTCTGGCTTCCCCTCTGCGATGCGTTCGTCCCCCAGTTTCATGCGCCAGTTTCATGAACTTTTATGACAAAACCGTAACTGTGGTAGTTAACAAACTACATCCTAATAGAAAACTGTTAACTTTCCTGGTATCAAATGACAAATGGTATCAGTTAGACCTATAACACAACATAAATTGTGCTGGGCTGGCGACCCAAATAAATTCTCCTGCGACCCACCCGTGGGTCGCGACCCAGACTTTGGGAAACACTGGTCTAGGCTACCAAGATCTGCCTCAATTTCATGTATTAATACTTGCATTGATTTAATTTTTATTTTGAAATAATAAAAAATACAAAAAGCGCAGTGGCGCAAGATGTTGTGGACATTCTGCCCTACACCAGACTCATGTGTGTGTAGGGCAGAATGTCCTGAATCTGGCCATGGTGGAGGGATTCTCTGGGGCTGAGCAAATGTGAAAAATATGTGGTGTGTGCCTTACGGAAATAAATAATTTTTTATTTAGCCCTAAGAGCCCTACACTATTTTTGGCCATTCTCACTACCTTAAGTAAGCATTTATCCTGGTCATTGTAAGTGCCATTTACACATGCTATATATTTTCAGCACAGTCTAGGCTACCCAGATATGCCACCATTTCTTATATTAATACTTGCATTGATTTGATTTAGATTTTTAAATAATACAAAGACAAAAAGCGTATTATACAATTCTTACATTTTGAAATGTATCTCACCACAGCAAGCTGCCAGCTGAACATGACTTCATGTATGTGTAGGCCAGACTGTCCTGAATCTGGCAATATAACAACCATGGCGGAGGGGGACTTTGCGGCTGAGCAATATACAGAAAATTACCTTTCTGCGCTCCATATCTGTGACACAAACTGATCTGACCTGACTTGACTCGAGCTTGTTAGCCTGTGTGTGCACTAATGATGATTCTCTACAACTTTTTACTGCATTGCCATGAACAAAGTAAAGGCAAAAAGGTGTTTCTTTGTCAAACAAATTGGGATGCAATGTGAGCCTTGAATGCCATGAACGAATTTGCTAGGATCTCAAAACCGGATTATGAACATACTTTGTCATAGAGAAACACATGATAGCATTGGATTATGCTTTGCCACAAAAAAGTGGGAAAAGTTGAAATATATGAAGTTATTATTTTGCCATCACTTTCTTTGTTTTATAAGGATGTACTTGGCATCAAATGATCGCTCTGTGTCTCCTCTTTCATTGGACATGCGTGGCATATCTAACTGATCACCGGTTCATTAGTAATTCATACGAGAGTAACGTGTGCAGTGTTGTTTTTTGTACATGACGTTATTATTTTGCAGTCACTTCGTCTGTTTTTATAACCTAGAAGGATCGATATACTTGGTACCAATGGATAGCCCTGTGTCTCCTCTTTCATCTGATATGCTTGCCATATCTATGCAATCACGGGTTCGCGAGTAATTCAAACGAGAGTAATGGGTGTGCAGGTGAACGCAGAGAAGTAAAGATGCAGTTTGATTTAATTCCATGATTTTTCTTATTTTCATACTTGATCGTACAGACAAGTGCATAGTCTTGTTGGAAAGCCCCACTTCTGCGCTGTCTCGCAATAAAGGTTTCATCTCGCTGCAATGAACAGTTCCGGATCAATGTAACAGAAAAGAAAGGGTATGTTTTTTGATGCACTTTGCGTCAATCGGGTTCTAAGGGTTAAAGTCAGATTACACAGACTATGATTTTGCAATGACTAGGAATTTTGTATTGTCACTAAACAAGACTGCAGCAAGATCATAGAACTAGATTCCTTTAAATTATTTCCCATCCTGCACCAGATATCAACGGAAACTCAACAAGGATTGTAAACGACCAATACTACCCTAGGGCCTCAAATTTTCGTGCTTCTGCAGTATTGTTACATGTGTGATATCCCCTGCAGTGTTAGATCATTTAGGCTAGTATGCGCAGGTGAAGTGTTAAGATCCGAAGAAGTATTTTCGGGCAGGTCATTGAGTTGTTCTGTGAAACTAACAGTATTGTGCTAGTTAACAGCTTTTCTGAACTAGTTCAAGTTCAGTTCATACATGCTCAAAGTGAACAGTTCACGTTCAAAGTTCACAATTTTAATTCTGAAATAGTTCAAAGTTCAGTTCATTTTACTTTTTTCGTGAGATATTCAAATAAATACTTTTTTTCACATTATTACGAGCTAGAAATCACTATACGTTCTTTGAAGCTGCTCATTGTAGACATTTGCTCATGACACTGCAATTGTGGGTTTCTTACCAGGTGATGAAACTTGCAGCAGTACAGACAAGGTAGACCAGTCGTGCAATCACTTCCACTAGCCATTTTTTTTAAATTGCAGCGCTTTCTCTCACTCTCGTATGTCTATCTCTCTCTCTCTCTCGCTCCTCCAGCCCTCCGCGCTCTCGTCGTTGCCTGCTACGCGGCGTTGCTATGCCTACCCCGCTGTGCTGCAATTCACTGTCTATGTATGCTATTCAACTATTCTCAGCCAGACACTACGTTGCCCGCAATGCATTGCGCACACAATGTCAAAACCATTTCTGTCTGGTGATACATGATTTAAGCGGGACACCAGCGAGAATACAGGAGGGAGGAACTTTCTCTCGTTGCGTTTTTAAAGAGAAAACAGAGGTCACTCAGTTCATTTACAGTGATGTCTGCCGTTCATGACACATAATGTGAACTAATTCACGTTCAAGTTCTTTATTAAAAAATGTGTTGCGTTCAGTTGAACGTTCACGGAAAAATGAGCGTATTCAATGAACGCGTTCTTTTGAACTCGTTCACGCACAACACTGAAAACTAAATAACAAACTAGACTGCATTTCCGGCGGGAACTGCGGAAGTGTGCTTGCCCTGGTCCGGTCACCAACGTGAGCAGACAGTGACATACACTATGCTGAACCTGGCTTGATCCAAGCATTCTAACAGTGCTTTTCAGTGTTGGAGCAGTGGCAATACCTCAAAAGCTCTATTCAACTATTGCCTTTGCGGGGTGAATGCGGTTCGTTGGATTTTACCTGTGGCCTGCCTTCGAATTTAGCTTCTATGACTAAAATCAAATCAATAAAATAAAACAACAGCAGTGATTGGCTGCAAAAATAAATAATGTCACGCGTCTTGCACCTCTCAAACTGGGCTATCAGGTAACCTAGAGAAAAAATTGAAATTATGAAATATGACTAAGGCATTAAAATGCTGCTTGTTTGTCACATTACTTTTTCACTGATTTATTTTTAAAATATGAGCTATGAGTGTGAATGTTATATATTCCATCCCCTAATTCTGTTTTACTGGTTTATTTGACAAATAATCTATATGGATTTGCTCTATAAAGACCTTATGTCTGTTTGGGATTGTTTTGAGAGCCTATTGATGCATCTCAGAATAAAGGAATGTCCACAACATTAGTGATGTTTTTTTGTGTGTGTGTGAATGTATTTTACTTAACTCATTGAATGTAGCTGGATACTCATGAACGCATGTCTCTAATAGCCACAATAGGAGTAATTTTAGCAACACTATATTTTGTGTGGCCCATAACGACCCAGTGGATCATGAAAATGTGCCAAAATTCACATTCCTTGCTTGTTGTTGGTACATTAATCCCATTCAGATGGCCACTTATCTGAGATGTAAGCGTTCAGTATAGGTTTAAGGTCTGGGGCAGGGATTTGACATTCTGTGACTTCTTCATTGAGGGCTTGCTTAGCAGCACTGTCCGCTTTCTCATTTCCCCTCAGACCAACATGGCCTGGGACCCAGCAAAAAACTACACTCAAGTTCTGGTTCTTTAGACGTTCTAGTTGATCAAGCTCAGCTTTGGTTGTACTTTTTGCGTGACATTAAAGGCTACTGGAAAGATTTTTAATTGCAATTTAATTGAATGCAATTTACTTTTACGATTAAATAAAATTAATTTATCCCTCTCACCCATAGTTTTCTATTTATTTACAAATGTACATAGGCCTACTGTAATTACATTTATACATAGTTATTCTACTGATCTTTATACTAGCTGTATGTTATGTACATATCTGTTATATATTTGTCATATTGAATATCCATATTCTGTTTTATTATATTCTGTTAATACACTGCACATATTTATATTTAATTCATATTACTCTAAACCACCTTCTGTAAATCAACTGTATACTACTGTCAACATTGCACTATATTTCTTGACCTGTCTCTGTATATTTCATCACCTTTCTATACTTTGCTTCACATTGCATGCATACTGTAGCTACATGAATCACAGCTAAGATCCTTGGTTGCTATGAAGGCCAGTCGTTCTAAATGGATGGTTGCTATGGCCAAAGGCCAGTTATCTCTGCCGTTGTCAAGTGGGCATATCCTAACCTTATCTTATTTGAAACATCTCTATTTTAGCCTACTTCCATACAGTGAGTCCCATTAAGAAGTGGCCACTTCATTCGCGCTTACCGTGATTCACGCAGCAACATTATTAAATGAATAAGTCACCATATGCCTATGCCAACGTTTGCAAAGAGGAGAATCTTTTAATTTGATTCACAATGAAACGTTACATTTAATGTACATGTAAACAATGAGTAGGCTAGTTTTGGTTGTTGTTGGTGGTGTTACTGCATCCCTTAGTTATGCCTACAATGCAAAATTGTTCCCTCGTGATTGTTAGACGCATTTCAAAACATTGCGACGTGAAATACCACCACAAAACATTGTTTGTGAATCGGTCTTATTAGGAGTCCTCGCTTAAGCTGTCACAGACTCAGGCGCTACTTTTAGGGCTAAAATGCTTCCTGAATTACTCTTAGTAAAAAAAAATAGGAGTCCTAAAGTTAAGAGTGACGAAGTTACGAGTACAAGCATCTCATATCAAATGACCATGGCATTACGCTAAGCAACATAAATCCCATAACGTTACAGCAACATCTCCTCCCTATGACATAGCTAGCTAGCTTCTAGCCACACAAGAAATGAATGATGTTAAATCTCCGCTTAGCATTCTAATAACAGAAGGGGCACATTTATGTGGACCACTACAACATGACTCATTATGTCTGTAACTCTATAAAACACTTACTTTCATAAAGGAAGCACACCATTCAGCACATACACGTGGAAACCGATATTTTAGGTACTTGGCCACGAACTCAAAATGTGTCTCTCTGAAGCTCTGTTCTAGAATCTTTGCTCTGAAGGCTGAGTTGCTAGGCAATGCTAGGAAATGAGAGTCTTTTCAAGGTATTAAAAGTGTACGTGTGATTACGAATGGATGTGTGTGGTTTGCAATTACAATAAACAAGAAATAACATTTCCAATAATTTCCCATGATAAATTACATAATATTTGCACCTTCCTTACTTGTGAAGCTCACACCGTATTTCAAGTACACTGGTGAAATGTAATACAATGTTGCTACCTAGCGTTCAGATGTAGGCTATTTAACATTAACGTGACATTGCTTGCTTATTCTTTTGTCAACTCCATGCTTTTAGGAAAACAATCTTTTTATTATCATAGTTCCCTCTTCAATGAGCGATTACCAGCTCGTTTTTGTAACAGAGATAGCTGTTTATTGTCCCTAGGTTTACAGAAACACCTATTCATATTAATACGTAGCCTATGGAGTGCTGCCGACCACTGTTCATTACGGCCCAGAATGCCTTGCATGTCTTTACAACAAAACAACACAGTAAAATCTAAATGCCCGTAAAATATGCATTTGCATACTTGTAACATTTTTAATAATACTCTCCCATCATGATATTTAACAATAATGAAAAATGTAATTTGAATACCGTCAATGTGAAAATAACTGTACTACATCAGCAATATATAGCTAATGTTCTCCTTACCATTTCAGTTCGTAAGTCCATACTATCCCATGGCAGAGCAAGGATTTCATGATTGGGCAAGGTTGCCCGGAGACATTGTGGCTGGGTGGTTTGCCAAATGCTGGAAACTTTAGGAATGTTTTCTTTTTTTTTTAGCTTATGCACCCTCACATTGGAGTCCCGAGTTCAATCACAAAATTTGGTATCGATATGTGACAGTGTTCCTGAGATATGGACGACTTCCTGTTTCGGAGCTTCGCCGCCGATTTTGTTTGGCTGTGACGGGCAAACGCTTCTGAAAATCAAAAATCCTTTCTGTAACTTTTGTGAGGCTTGGTCCAAGGATCATGTACGTCAAGTTTCGTGAAGTTCGGACCACATTTGTGACCTGTGAAACTTTAGTTTCGCTTTCTATTCAATCCAATATGGCGGAAGAATGACAAGGGTCAGTGACATCATTTTCAATTTCCACACTACACCGGTTCCGGCCGAACGTTCCAGAGTTGGACCGGTGGCGATATCTCAAAAGGTCTAGGAGCGGGCTTACAGGAATAAGAAAACTTAAGAAGAACAATAAGTGTGCTGCTTTCAGCAAGCACACTTAATAATCACATGGCTAGGCTACGGCTGTAACCACTTTGTTTGGTGCATTATTGTTTTTTATAAATTGCCCACAGCACTATTTGCATGAACCAAGACACTTGATATGTCGTAACGTCAACACTTGATTCAGCACCTTACATAGCCTATGCGATAGATGAGTGTGCCACGTGCAGTAGGCTAAAACTCCCATGATTTCATTCCAACTTTGGGCATTTGTTGCCAACTGCTAAATCCCTTGAAAAGTGTGTGGTCTAAGGCCAGCATTATCATACAGGATAGTTTGAAAATGTTTCTACGACTGTAGAAGTCACGCTTTTTTTCAGTTTGGCTAGTCCTGCAACTTATAGTCAGGTGCGACTTATAGATGAAAAATATATAATTGAACATGTTTTTAAATGTTAATTCATATTAACTGACATGAACCCTATAGTGGGTCCCAGTTAAAAATTGACACTTCATTCACGATCAAGGTGATTCACGCAGCTGGGTGAAATGTAAGTACAACTGCAGCTGCTTGGGGGCAGCATAGTCCGCTGTGGCGTTCTGCGGTCGAACCGGACAGCAAGAGGCTGTGATTGGCCGAGCAAGGGCTGTGATTGGCCGAGTTTTCAGTTTGTTTCTCTGTGTTTTTAGCAGCCCCTGCAACATGCTAGTCCACTGTAGCCTATAAGCTTTGTACATAATGTTAAACATAGCTTTGGATTCAGTGGCAAGATTTCTTGATTGTACAGTGCCTGTCTCTCAGTAATGTTTTAAAATGAGAGCTTCGTCAGCTGGCAGTAGGCTACTTTGTCGGCAGTCATGAGAAGTTCGCTTGCTAACAGAACATAAATATGCTGCCCAGAAACCTCGTGAATAGTTCTTTTTTTACTACACTAACGAGGTTGAAATATAGCCTTTGCCTACAGCATCTCCTTAACAGTAATGTTAACAAAATGACAGCATTCATATGACAAAGGAAAACGAATTCGGTCACTCAAGACTGTGCCACAGCAACCAGTGTAGGCTACAGTCCTACCCAATAGGCCTACTCGAAGCAGATAGCGTTGTCTGACGGTCGAGTGGGTTAATGCACGCATTTCCAGAACAGATCTGCAACTTTCAGGCAGTTCTGCGTTCGAATCTAGGCAGGAGCAGAGTATAAAGGCCTAGGCCTATTGTTATCATTTTTTGCAAGGTGTTGCTCCTGGCAAGACTTGTTTATAAGACGTTTGGTGATTAATTGATAGCTGTTTTTGTGACACGTTAAACATTCTTTATAATGAGCGCATACGGGGAGTAAAACGACTTGTTGCCATTTTGGGACATAAGCTACGTTAAGCTTTTTCACGTCAAGGTGGTATGTGTTGTTAGGCCTACAGCTTCAGAAACACCGCTTCAGAAAGCTGCAGGGGAGCGCGGTGTACAAAGTAACGCGGGGTTAAATGTAACATGGACTTTTTTCCTAGTTGCAGATGGTTGATCGGGACATATTCGTCAGTTAACCACATTAGGCCTACTATGAGACAGTGTTCCACAAATTTTCAGTCCGTATGGACGTGTTTTCATGTAGATCTACAGCAAAACGTCTTTTAAAGGCATCAAAGTAAATAAGTGGTAGGCTACTTGTCTTTCGATTACTGAGTTGTTGGTGCAGCTCACTGACTAATAATCATCTTGTAGGCTAAAAATGAACACCGTTTTGAAACATGTAGTCAACACATAGGAGCTATCTTATCTTAAAAGAAACGTGACCCAGCAGGGTTAGTTGTAACGCGCTGTTACAACTGTAGGCTGCAATGATTGCAATACAAAAATATGCGTGTGTTAGTTTAGTTAGTTTTGTGATGTTTTGCACTTTTGCCTCATGTGTTTTCAGGTTTGAGGGTTTTTTTTTGCCAAGATTGACCTTGGTTAGACTCCCCTGTTATTTCTCCGTATGGAAAATAAAGTCAATTGTCGACACTCGTCTGTTATCTAGTTCAATAACAAGTGTTGCTTGTTAAAACATGTGACTAGTGAAACTCAAATGATTTTAGAAATATTTAGCCAAAGCCAAAAAGTGTTACTTTGTGCCCCGCGCTCCCCCACTGCTTGTGAAAGAAGGGAATGGGGGAGGGGGGCTTAACGTGAAAATGCTTAATGTCCCAAAACAGCAACGAGTCGTTTTAGGCTACTCCCCGCAGGCCTTCATAATGGTAGGCTACAGGAAGTGGGGGGAGGGTATGGGATGACCAGAGCCGTCTTCGCTATGCTATTCAGAAAGCATCTTCTATTGTCTTTCCAGGCGCACACAGCTCGTTACCATATAGCCTATCGACTGTCTTAACAGATAGGCTCTGCTCTTGGGTTTGGCCTCACAGCGAACTCAATACTCTTATTGCTTGCAGTTTGTTAAATAAAGCGATGCAGATTACATTATTTATTTCTGATTAATTGCGTCTTTGTACATGAAACATTACCGTCTAAAGCCACGAGAGAGCGTGTGACAGTCCTAAATGTGACCGCACATATCTAATGCCCTGACGGCACAGACTATGGACTATGCCGTCTTATACACGCGCATACACACACAAACAAATGCACAGACACATTAAGCAACGTCACTCAAGTCAAGTACATGGAAATTAACACTTAACACTAGGGTTGGGTATCGTTTGGGTTTTATCCGATACCGGTGCTAAATCGATACTTTCAAAACGGTGCCGGTGCCGAAATGGTTCTTAAGTCTAGACCAGAACCATTTTAAGAATGTATGTACTCATAGATCTATAACATTACATTAATATTGGTGATACCTTACAAATTGTAGCTTCGTTAAATTTTAGCCTTTGGCGCCAAATCCGTTTCCCATTCAATCTTTAAACGACAACGGAAGCGGAGCGCATACACGCTGCTCGCACGCATAGACAGTAAAGTGGAAAAAACTTGCTCGTCTGGTGTAGCCAATGGAAGCATATATTTGCAAATGTTCTATGGCCATTCTATGTTCATCAAATACGGTTCTTGCATGATTGTTCAAGGACTGAAAAACAATTGCTTTAGCTCACAGGCCTTTTCTCCTCCGTAGGCTACTGCCGTATAATAGCGCTGACAATTTTGTGGCATGCTTGACTGAGCAGGACTGTGCATTACCTTTTTTTGTCAGATCATGGAGAGATTTCAGGTGTGCAATAACTTTAAAAAGAGGTCTTCATATGTTAGGGTGGGGTGGGTGAATTGAAATGTTAAAATCGAATTGTCCACTGAAATCAGAACTTAAACAACCCCTGAATTCATAATGGTGGGTGGGTATAAATTGGGTACAAATTTATTTATTTATTTAAACCCAATTTATTAATTGCACAAAAATATTGTTGTTTTTTTTGTTAAGAAATTAAGATTAGATTCCCCATGCAAACTTTGAAATGAACAAACTGAACAAATATGTTGGTAGTGTTGCATATTGATATTAAAGTATTGAAGAATCAGCTGAAAATACAGTTACTTAATATATAAAGACTAATTTAAAAGTAAAAATCACATAGGCCTATTATTTAGGAGGACTACCCTCGCAAAAAAGGGGTGAGGGTCTGTTTGTTTCAAATGAGTAGCCCTCCATATGATTTCGGGTCTTCAGGTAGCCCTCATTCCCAAAAAGGTTGGAGACACCTGGTTTAAAGCATGAATTGCTTTTTTTATTGATAAGACACATTTGAAAATGAAATTGAACTGTTATATTCAATTTGCTATCAATATCTCATTGCTCCTACGAATAATATATTTAAATGTTAAAACAGCTTGCCATGCATGCACACACAATGGTAAGCTCGCTTTCAAGTTTACCCAGTGTAGGCAGTTTGCCATAAGGTATGTTAAAACCGCTTGCCATATAACTGCCAGGTCATGGACAATGGCATTTGCAAGCAAGCTAATCTAACAGGGACTCTACTTTCCAGTTAATTCCGTGTGTTCCCAAATGCTTCAAGAAATGTCATGTCTTAACCCATAACACGCAATAGTTTTTAACATGTTAGGCTACATGTCGGTGTGGAAGTGTTTAGATTCCCAGCGCTAGCCTAGTAGGCATTTTAACAGCAACTATGCTATGCGCTAACACCAGTCAGCTGAGTTTAATTAGCGATAAAATACGGAGATGGTTTCGTAGCCTCTTTGACAGCTCAGTGACATCAGGTATGTAACCTACATATTTATGTTTTTGTCAGCTAACTTTTAACATGATATTCATATTCATTGTGATGCTATATGGGCCTCATGCACATGAAAGATTAATATCATGCCATTATGTTGTTTAGAACACACCGTGAAATAAAGTTTTCACCCTACAACTTTGCTGATAACATTTCAAATAAATGTCAGTTAGCGCATTAGCAAGGATATTGTATATATAGGCTACTGTTGATGTTGTTTCATAGACTTTTGCTTGTGTGTAGTTAGGCCCACTGCTAGATTTTGACAGGAGCTCGCGATATCGCTTAAGTAAGCTACTTGGGCTCACGCAAGCTGTCAAACACTGTCCACTCACCTATGGAGCACGCCTGGTCTTCAATCAGCCAAAGAGGACACATGTAACTCCTCTCCTAGTTACTCTCCATTGGCTCCCTATAGTAGCCAGAATTTAATTTAAATCTCTCACTTTGGCCTATAGGACACTAACTAGATCTGCTCCTAGTTATTTTAATTCAATAATCAAGCCTTACATCCCCAACCGCCCACTGCGGTCTTCTGGTGAGCGTATGTTGTGTCGACCAGTCATAAAAACTGGGTCTAATTCCAGACTCTTTTCTTCAGTGGTTCCATGTTGGTGGAATGAACTGCCCAGTGGTCTCCGTTCCTGTGGTAGTTTTGGGTCGTTTAAGAGGGGTCTAAAGACATTCCTATTCAACATATACTTAGTTGTTTAAGCGCTTATGTGTTATGGTTTATATAATGTTGTTTTATTTTAATTGGGCTGTTAATTAATTTGACATTATTGTTTATTATTGATATTCTCCTTAATGTAGTCTTAGCATGTTATTGTTTTTATATTATTGATTGAATTGACATTATTGTTTTATTATTGCCTTTCCCCTTTTTTATATGGCTTTTTTATTAGGCTATTGATTGAATTGATATTATTGTGTACTACAACTATTCTCCTTACTATATTTGACCTAGATTTTAATCTGTTCCCTGTTCATTTTTAAATATTATTATGTTGTTTTGTATTTATATGTCGCTTTGGACAAAGGCGTCTGCTAAATCCATAACCATAACCATAACCATGTGGTGCATCCAGTGTTATGTTAGCTAACTGTATCTGGATGTGTTGCTATCAGAGCAAGACGTTAGAGATGGTGCAGTGATGCCTCGTATAAAAAAATTAAATAAAAAAACGCTATTTAAGCACCGAAATGAGGCACCGAAATCCACTTGTTATTCGATGCAGTTACTACCGTTTGCGTCGGCACCGGTGCCATATTAGAACCGTGTTTCGGTGCCCAACCCTACTAAACACAAAGACTATTTACTATGCATAACATTTATTTCATACAGGTTGGTGCACAAACTTTTGTGTAAATGTTTGCATGTTATGTTACCGGCAGCGGCTGCGTCCTCGGTTGTTTCCTGACTGTCTGGCATCAACTATATCAACTATGACTCCTACCCACTGTAGCTAGTTAGCATGGTTAGCATGTTAACATTGCTAACATTGCTAGCATTTTTAGCAAAACTGCTAAAAATGATTAGCTAGGTTAGCTAAGTCACATGGTTAGCATAGTTAGCATTGTTGACATGCTAGTTAGCATAGTTAGCATAACTACTAAAAATGATAAGCTAGGTTAGCTAAGTCACGTGGTTAACATAGTTAGCATGTTATCATTGCTAACATAGTTAGCATGTTTAGCAAAACTGCTAGAAAACGTTAGCTAAGTTAAAGGAATTATCCGGAGTAAAATGCACTTTAGATCGATTTACGGATGATTGGGGGTACATACGTTGAGTTGACATCAAAATCATGTCATTCGGATCTGTTTTGAGAAAGTTCGATTGTACCGTTTTCAGTCACAACTCGTAGCCTGGAAGTGAGCGGGGCATTTCAAAGTTTAGCTATGTTTTTTTTTTTTTTTTTAAACGGCGACGAAATTGTGAATTTCCAGAGCGTGTTACAACACACTCAGCAATAAGACTCCTACGGACTTTCCCCTGAAGATGGCGGCAAAGATGGCAACATTTCCGGAAAGGTACTGGCTTGATAAAATTCATTCTGGACTCTCTATTCGACCACATAAAGACCTCGGGATACTTCGGTTTGGCTTTAGGGACCCTCTACTCACTACCACGCAAGTGTTATGTTGTTTGGAACTGTAGAAGAGGTATAAAAATAGCGTTTTGTAGCGGCGCAATTGAAATGCCCCGCTCACTTCCAGGCTACGAGTTGTGACTGAAAACGGTACAAACGAACTTTCTGAAAAACACATCCGAATGACATGATTTTGATGTCAACTCAACGTATGTACCCCCAATCATCCGTAAATCGATCTAAAGTGCATTTTACTCCGGATAATTCCTTTAACCAAGTAGCATGGTTAGCATGTTAGCATTGCTAGCACTGCTATAAAACATTAGCTAAGTAGCATGGTTAGCATAGTTTTTAATCTTAGCATAACTGCTAGCAAACATTAGAGCCATTCCAACTTTCAGTTATCGTTAAATATCTACCTATACACAGCCATTAAACTATTTGAATATCAACATTCATTAAACTTCCAGTCTGTCAACAACTTTTAAACTATTTACCTTCAACTTTTAAACGGTCTACTTTTAAACTATCATTAAACTATCTATTAAACTAGCTGTCTATCAACTTTTAAACTATCTACTGTCTATCAACAACTTTTAAACTATCTACATTTAGCTTTTAAACAGTCTACTTTTAAACTATCAACTTTTATTAAGCTATGCAACCACCATGTCTATCCTAGCATCACCGTAGTAGCCATCTCTGTATTATCTGTTTTAACTATACATGATATTTTACATCACAACTTTAGCATTTTCATGCACTGGTAATTCCTTGGAATTGCATTTCTAGTTATTATTATTCCGCTTACCACCACTTCCGTACGCAATTTCTCTTGAACAGTTTAACTTAGAAACTTTGTTCAAACTTTGTAACGTAGGTCTTCAAACGGACCAAGCTGCTATGTCTTTTCAACTTTGAAACTTTTATACCTTTTAAACTATTAAAGAAAAACTTTTTAAAAATCCCCATAGACTTAACATTGCCGATTGTGACATCATAATACGGCCGTTAAGCAATTAGAATCCTATGGCAGGTGTTCAGGCCACCTGCAGCCTCAGGCTGTAAGCATACAATCTGGGTCAATTAAGACTACACATCCTATTCAACTGTTTCCTCTGCCCAAAACTGTTTCAAAATAAAAGTCCTCACTACAATAATCCACTGTTAAACAATGTAACCCATTAAACTACTGAACTTTTTACATTCAACTTTTAAACGGTCTACTTTTAAACTATCATTAAACTATCTATCTATTACCCCTTAGAACCCGATTGACGCAAAGTGCGTCAAAAAACACACCCTTTCTTCTCTGTTACATTGCTCCGGAACGGTTCATCGCAGCGAGATAAAACCTTTATTGCACGACAGAGCAGAAGTGGGGCTTTCCAACGAGACTACACACTTGTGCAAAAAAATCAAATTGCATCATATTTACAGTCTATACTTCTCTGCATTCACCTGCACACATATTACCCTAGTTTGAATTACTCGCGAACCTGTGATCGCATCGATATGGCAAGCATATCAGATGAAAGAGGGGGCACAGGGCTATCCATTGGTACCACGTTTATCGATCCTTCTGGCTTATAAAACCAGACGAAGTGACTGCAAAATAATAACGTCATGTACACAAACCAACGCTGCACACTCATTACTCTCGTTTGAATTACTCGCGGACCCGGGATCGCATAGATATGAGACTCAGAGCTATCATTTGATACCAAGTACATCCTTCTGGGTTATAAAACAGACGAAGTGACAGCAAAATAATAACTTCATATAGCTGGACTTACCCCACGTTTTTGTCTGTTCTTGTGGCAAAGCATGTTTATAATCCAATGCTATCATGTGTTTCTCTATGGCAAAGCATGTTCATATTCCGGTTTTGAGATCCTAGCAAATTCCTGCATGGCATCAAATTCAAGGCTCACATTGCATCCCAATTTGTTCAACAAATAAACACCTTTTTTGCCTTTACTTTGTTCATGGCAATGCAGTAAAGAGTTGAGAATTATGATGACTGCATACACACAGGCATGCAGGCTAACACACAACCTCGGGTCAAGTCAGGTCAGATCAGTTCGTGTCACAGATATGGAGCGCAGAAAGGTCATTTTTCATCACTAAATAAAAAATGGCATTTATTTCCGTAAATCACACAGCAAATATTTCTGTAAATTGCTCAGCCCCAGAGTATCCCTCCAACATGGCAATTATATTGCCCGATTCAGGACAGTCTGCCCTACACACACATGAAATGCATGTAGAGCTGTGAGCTTGCTGTGGTGAGATACATGTCGAGATATAAGAATTTTTATAATACACTTTTTATATTTTAATTCTTTAAAAATCTAAATAAAATCAATGCTAGTATTAATACATGAAATTATGGCAGATCTGAATAGCCTAGACTCTCCTGAAAAAAACAATATATAATATATGTGTGTGGCACTTACAATGACCAGAATAAATCCTTATGAATAAAGGTAGTGAAAATGCCCTAATAGTCAGGGGGCCTATGTGGTTTCTGTGGGATTGAAATGTTAATTTTTGGAGAGTGGTTGGACTGTCTTTAGAGGTCATTGAACATGGAGAAAAATTATGTCTCCATTTTATTTAACCTGTTTTAACCCTATTTTTGTAAAATTGTATATTTCACTATAATTAACACCATAAATTTCGCCTAAATCACTGGCTATGTTGAATAAAGTTCACAAAACAGTTATTTTCTTATTTTCAACAGTATGATTGTATGTCAGTATTATGATTGTATGTCAAACAATTAGAGATAAGATCAATAACCAATCAGTTTCACCAAATACACATACTCCATTGCTGAAAGATAGCAAAATCACAGAATCACAGATGAGACCTCAAACAACATTTTATTCATTTACATATACACAACATATTAGATCTCACTTCCACTCCACAATTTCCTCATCAAAATCTACAACTAGTCTACTAAACCCTATTTGTACTCACCTTCTTAAGACTGGTCTCCCCTTCCTGGATAATGTTTTGCTCTAGATTATAAATAATTCTATCAGGGCATGTACCACAGTCGTTTAAGACATCTGTTATTAAGCCCTCCCTCAAAAAACCTAGCCTTGTATCTACTGGTCCTCCTGGACCTCAGCGCTACCTTTGACACCATAGACTATGACATACTACTTAGGCTTGAAAATTTGATAGGCATCAAAGACTCAGCACTCGCTTGGTTTAGATCATGCCTTCCTAACCGTCAACAATTTGTACAGGTCCATAATAAACCATCTACCCAGATTATGGTAAAATATGGAGTGCCTCAAGGCTCAGTACTGGGGCCCCTGTTGTTTAGTAGATGATACATAACTATACCTCTCTATAAAACCTGATGAATTAACCCCGTTAGCCAAACTTGACACATGTATAAGAGATATAAAGACATGGATGACGAATAATTTCCTGCTTTTGAACTCAGATAAAACAGAAGTCATGGTTTTAGGTTCTAAAAAGATGAGGGATATCCTATCCACATCACAGGCTTCATATAGTGATCTTCCACTGACCTCATCCACAAGTGTTAAAAACCTGGGAGTTATAATTGACCAGGACCTAGCACTAAGTAATCACATAAAACAGATCACCAAAACTTAATTTTACCATTTAAGGACCATTTCAAAGATAAGGAAGTCCTTATCCTTACCAGATGCCGAGAAATTAATGTTTTGTCATCTCAAGGATAGACTATTGCAATGTTATTGCAATGCTATTATGCTGGCTGTAATAATACCTGTCTAAAGAGCTTACAGCTTATTTAAAAGGCAGCTGCTCACACACAAAAAAAAATATGAACATATTTCCCCCATCCTAGCATCTTTACACTGGCTACCTGTTAAAAGTCACTGACTTCAAAATATTACTTATAGTTCTTGGTTGGTTGCCTGCATTGAAAGAGGACACCTCATGAAGACACTCTTTTGTCTGCTTCTGACAGAAGAAGCACTTATCTATGCTGGCAGCAGCTGCTGCTGAACAAGTGTACAAAGTCCCTAGATGGACTTGATGCAGTGGCAGGTGTTGCTGCAGGTTCAGAAGATGGTCTACCACGTCGTTTCTGAAGACACTGAGTCCTGCCTGCTTCACATGATTTCTAGTAGCGAATCTTAGCATGCTGCAGATGCTCACTGTTACAGGTGGATTTGTAGCAGTTCCTGTGCCAAACTGCTTAGTTCTGTTGTAAAATAACTGCACTGTAACAATGTAATCGTTGGCTGATCTGTGATCCCCATCTCCATACTCTCTCATGGACAAAAACAAGAAATTTGGCATATGTCTCTAGTGATGGGTCATTCACCAGTTCACACATATCTGCCACTGGATACATAGCCCAAAATCTGTTTCTTTTAGAATATGTGTGCCATCACCTGACTAACAGAAAGACACACCTCAGAATATAACCTAACTAGACTGTGCCACCATGAACTATGAAAATGTGCTTGCTCAAATGTAGAAGGCACGAAGGTCACTAATATCACCAACCATGAAGAACAGAGCACTATGTGCTTCAGGTTATTCGATATTCTAAATTATATCACTGCCAGCTATCATCAGCCAACTGTCACTGGTAGTCAGGGATGGATTACTGCACGGGCCTACCGGGCCCAAGCCCAGGGGCCCAAGGAGTCAGGGGGCCCAAGCCATTGCATGGAATCATTGCCTCAATATCAACACGAAAAATAGGAGAGAGGCCGCACTATGCATACATACTCTTTTACTATCCAGGCCAGCACTCTTAAAGTTTAGAAATAGACAAATTGAGTGAAGCCTGCTCCTATCCTCACTGACTCAATATCAACACATCATTTCAACACATAGGCTATGAATCTGATTGAATAAAAGTATTGGCCATCCCCAAAATGCACCAGAATACAGGAAATCACATCAAATAAATGTAAAAAAATGTCCCCCGCAACAATTAGTGGGGGGCCCTTAATACATCTGGGCCCAGGGGCCTGAAAGTTCATAATCCGTCCATGCTGGTAGTGTCTCTCTTTCTCTTTCTCTCTCTTACACACACACACACACACACACACCTGTCTGTCTATCTGATCCTTTACCCTTTTTTTTCTTCACACTTACATAGGCTACGGAAGGCCTTACAGACTTCAGCTGGTACTATGTAAAAGTCTATTAAACTTGATTTAACAGAGATCTCTGCACTTTGTGCTCTGAATGGGTGTAGACAAGAACTGACAGAGCAGGCTAGGCCTACACTCAAGCACACTAATAGGCATGAATTGATAGTATTGATATTGAAGTATTATTTTTTTAAGCAGACAATTTCTAGAATTTTAGGCACAATTTCTTGTTAAATAGATCAATCATCAGCCTAAAAATGTTTTATAATGTTGTATTGTTTATGTGGCCCACTTTTGCACACTACCTTGTAGAATATCTTTGCTTTTTGGCACCAAACCCTATGCTATAATACCAGCAATGTGAGGTTTATGGACAAAACACCAAATTTGATGTTTTCTGAATTTTACCTTTGATTTGGGTCCTTCAAAACCATAAAAAAAATGGAGACATGTTTTTTTTTACTCTTAAGAACCCCTAGAACAAAGATATAACACTCTCCAAAAATTAACATGCGAATCCCACAGGCCCCCAAATTAGACACATAGGCCCCCCTACTATAAAAACAGCCTAGGGTTCTAAGGGTTAAACTAGCTGTCTATCAACAACTTTTAAACTATCTACATTCAACTTCTAAACTTTTAAACTATATACATTCACTAGCTGTCTATCAACAACTTTTAAATTGTCATCAACTATATCAACACTTTTCATCAACTATGACTCCTACCCACTGTAGCTAGTTAGCATGGTTAACAAAGTTAACATGTTAGCATTGTTACCATTTTTAACAAAACTACTAAAAATGATTAGCTAGGTTAGCTAAGTAACATGGTTAGCATAGTTAGCATGCTAACATGCTAGTTAGCACTTTTAGCAAAACTGCTAAAAATGATTAGCTAAGTAACATGGTTAACATAGTTAGCATGCTAGTTAGCATAACTGCTAAAAATGATTAGCTAAGTAACATGGTTAACATAGTTAGCATGCTAGCATGCTAGTTAGCACTTTTAGCAAAACTGCTAAAATTGATTAGCTAAGTTAGCTAAGTAACATGGATAACATAGTTAGCATGTTAGTTAGCATAACTGCTAAAAATGATTAGCTAAGTTAGCTAAGTAACATGGTTACCATAGTTAACATGCTAGTTAGCATAACTGCTAAACATTATTATCTAAGTTAGCTAAGTAACATGGTTAACATAGTTAGCATGCTAACATTATTAGCATAGTTAGCATGTTTAGCAAAACTGCTAGAAACTGTTAGTTAAGTTAGCTAAGTAAAATGGTTAGCATGTTAGCATTGCTAGCACTGCTATAAAACATTAGCTAAGTAGCATGGTTAGCAGAATTAAAAATCTTAGCATAACTGCTAGCAAACATTAGAGCCATTCCAACTTTCAGTTATCGTCAAATATCTACCTATACACAACCATTAAACTATTTGAATATCAACATTCATTAAACTGCTAGAAAACATTAGCTAAGTAGAATGGTTAGCGGGTTAGCATTGCTAGCACTGCTATAAAACATTAGCTAAGTAGCATGGTTAGCATAGTTAAAAATCTTAGCATAACTGCTAGCAAACATTAGAGCCATTCCAACTTTCAGTTATCGTCAAATATCTACCTATACACAGCCATTAAACTATTTGAATATCAACATTCATTCAACTTCCAGTCTGTCAACAACTTTTAAACTATTTACCTTCAACTTTTAAACGGTCTAACTTTTATTAAGCTATGCAACCACCATGTCTATCCTAGCATCACCATAGTAACCATCTCTGTATTATCTGTTTTAACTATACATGATATTTTACATCACAACTTTAGCATTTTCATGCACTGGTAATTCCTTGGAATTGCATTTCTAGTTATTATTATTCCGCTTACCACTTTTTCCGTACGCAATTTCTCTTGAACAGTTTAACTTAGAAACTTCATTCAAACTTTGTAACGTAGGTCTTCAAACAGATCAGGTTGGTATGTCTTCAACTTTGAAACTTTTATACTTTTTAAACTATTAAAGAAAAACTTTTTAAAAATCCCCATAGACTTAACATTGCCGATTATGACATCATAATACGGCCGTTAAGCAATTAGAATCCTATGGCAGGTGTTCAGGCCACCTGGATCAACTGCCAGTCTCAGGCTTTAAGCATACAAACAGGCCCTATTAAGACTACACATCCTGTTCAACTGCTTCCTCTGCCAAAAACTGTTTCAAAATAAAAGTCCTCACTACAATATTTCACTATTAAACAATTTAACCCTTTAAACTACTGAACTTTTTAACTGTTCAGCCATTGTAACTGTTACTTGTCATCAACTGTGACTCCTACCTACTGTAGCTAGTTAGCATGGTTAACATAGTTAGCATGTTAACATTGCTAACATTGTTAGCATTTTTAATAAAACTGCTAAAAATGATTAGCTAAGTTAGCTAAGTAACATGGTTAGCATAGTTAACATGCTAGTTAGCATAACTGCTAAAAATGATTAGCTAGGTTAGCTAAGTCACATGGTTAATATTTTAGCAAAAATGAGGCATTGACATTCTGTAGAAAATATTACAGATTCACGCCCCCCAGGTATTGATTCGAATGGCATTATACATGTGGATGGGTCTGAGAATGTTTTCTGCAGGGTAACATACAATACTACTACCATAGATCAAGCTGCTTCATGCAATAGCATGACTTATGCTTATAGTTCTATTCCGACATTGATTTCTACCAAACGTATAGTAAAAAGAAAAGACAAATTTAAAACTAGAAACCTAACAAATATTCTTTCCATACTTCAGAATATTCCTCAAAAGCCAGAGGCATTTTCAGCTAACATAGGTTTACTGAATATAGGTGCACTTACTACCAAAACCTTTGCAATCAATGATTTTATTAGTGAAAAACAATTGGATTTTCTGTTTCTTGTTGAAACCTGGCTGACTTCAGACAGCGAAGCTGTTCTTGTTGAAACTTGTCCCCCAAATTATAATTTCTTCCACTCAATTAGACAAGGCAAACAAGGTGGTGGAATTGCCTCCATTCTCTCAAACAAATATAGTTGCACTAGAGTCAATTTTGGTGAATTCGCTTCCTTTGAGTACATTGCCCTCACTCTGAAGGCTGACCCAGCTGTACTTCTATTAACCTTATACCGCCCTCCTAAACTATGGGCTGGCTTTCTCGACCAATTTTCTAAACTTATGTCGCTCATCATCACTAGCTATGATCGGATAATTGTAAATGGCGACTTTAATATTCATGTCAATAAGACAACTGATGCTAAAGCCAGTAAGTTCCTTAATGTGTTGGACAGTTTAGAGCTAAAGCAGCATGTTACAGGACCCACCCACAACCTTGGCAACACCCTCGATCTAGTCATTTCTAGAGGGATCGAAGTCACAGTCTTATCAGTAAATGATATAAATATGTCTGATCATTATTGTGTATCTTTTAATATAGTACTACATACTCCAAAAATTCATCCCGAAATTGCAATCAAATCGCGACTCTTGGACATTAGAGCAGAACAGCAGTTCATAGCTCTTATAGACTCCACAAATTTAGATATTTTACATCATCCCATTGATCAAATGGTAGAGGCTCTCAATCATGAATTAGGCGCTATGCTTGATAGAGTGGCACCCTTAAAGATTAAAAAAAGGCCCTGTAGCAAACTGACACCTTGGATGAACGAAAATATCCATGATCTAAAAAGATCACGTAGAAAAGCTGAGAGAACATGGAGAAAAACTAAGTTACAGGTTCACCGTGCCATTCTAAAAGAAAAAATAGCAAATTATAATAGCGCTATTCGGAATGAGAGAAGGAACCACTTCTCTAAGGTAATTGCTGAAAACAGTGGAAACTCTAGGGTGTTGTTCTCTACCATTGATAGGCTATTGCATCAAACACCTTTTGATACACTCAGTCAGGCAACCTCTCTAAGATGCGAAGAATTTGCAGACTTCATCAAAAACAAAGTAATTTCTATAAGGGAGGCTATTGCTAACACAAGTAATATGTTTGATAGTACACCCAAAAACAGCCCCCCAAAATTAAGGTCCTTTAGCACTATTACTCAATCTGAGCTTGGTAAAATTATAACTCAAACCGGCTCCTCAACATGTGTTTTAGATCCAATCCCTACTAGATTCCTCAAAAAAGTATATGATAGCTTAGCTCCCTTTATTGTCAAGGTAATAAATACCTCATTAGAAACAGGTATATTTCCAACTGCTTTTAAAACCGCTGTTGTGAAACCTTTACTTAAAAAGTCAAATCTTGACCATACCAATCTGAGCAACTACAGGCCTATATCAAATCTACCATTCCTGAGCAAAGTACTTGAAAAAGTTGTTTTTAATCAGTTAAATACCTTCCTCAACGAAAACAGTATCCTTGAAAAATTCCAATCAGGTTTTAGATCAAGCAGCACAGCACAGAAACGGCTCCAGTAAAAATAGTCAATGATCTCAGACTGGCTACTGACTCAAACAAAGTCTCAATCCTTATTCTTCTGGATTTGAGTGCGGCATTTGACACCATTGATCATAGCATCCTAATTCACCGCCTTGCGAAGTGGGTGGGTCTCTCTGATAATGCTCTAAACGGGTTTCAAACCTACATTACTGGCAGAGATTTTTATATCAGTCTAGGAGATCATGTATCTGAAAAACATGACTTGCCTTTTGGTGTGGCCCAGGGGAGCTGCTATTTCTGTGGAGCCAACTAACCCAGATGGCCTTTGCTCCCTCACTGCATGCCTAACCTCCATTAATCAGTGGATGAGCAAAAATTTTCTGAAACTAAATGATGACAAAACAGAGGTACTTTTGGTGGGACCAAAACTAAAGCGAGATATTGTTCTTAGTAATCTGGGGAACTTGGCACACCAGGTCAAACCAAAAGTAACAAGCCTCAGTGTCATCTTAGATGCAGAGTTAAGTTTTAAGCCCCATATCAGTAAAGTTACTCAAACAGCCTATTTCCACTTGAGAAACATTGCCAAAGTGCGGCCCTTTTTAACTCAACAAGATGCAGAAAAACTAATTCACGCCTTTATCACTAGCAGGTTAGACTACTCCAATGCACTTTTCACTGGTCTTCCCAAAAAACATCTAAAGAAATTGGCACTCATACAGAACTCTGCGGCTAGACTTTTAACTAAGACTAAGAAGAGAGAACACATCACCCCTGTGTTGGCTGAACTGCACTGGCTCCCTATTTCCTATAGAATTGATTTTAAGGTTATGTTAATTACTTACAAAGCTCTGAATGGCATAGCACCTTCATATATCTCTGAGCTTTTAATATCTTATCAACCACAAAGGAAACTTAGATCATCCAATTCTAATCTTTTAATCGTACCCAAAGTGCTCCACAAACAAAGTGGAGAAGCTGCTTTTATCCATTATGCCCCAAAACTATGGAACACCCTGCCTCTGTACATCAAGCAGGCGAGTTCAGTAAATATTTTTAAAAAAGATCTGAAAACATACCTGTACAAGAAAGCTTTTAGTTAACTCATCTTATTCTGTAGACTACTTTATCAGAATATTCTACATCTGTTGCTATTGGAGGGCGCTGCCAGCCAGAAGCAGATGGGCTCCCCCTATTAAGTCAGGTTCTGCTCAAGGTTTCTTCCTGGAATATGGGAGTTTTTCCTTGCCACAGTTGCCATATGGCGTGCTTGTGGGGGGTAAGAGGGTTAAGGCTGCCAGTCTTATGACATGTCATTTTCTATATTTTTGATATGTTGCTGAGTGGATCGATCATAAACAGCCCAGCAATGAAGAAATGTGATTGATAATGACTGACTGACTATTATTTTGTTACATGCTTCAAATGTAAAGCACTTTGAGCTGCATTCTGTGTATGAAAGGTGCTATACAAATAAAGCTTATTATTATTATTATTATATAGTTAGCATGTTAGCATTGCTAACATAGTTAGCATGTTTATCAAAACTGCTAGAAAACGTTAGCTAAGTAACATGGTTAGCATGTTAGCATTGCTAGCACTGCTATAAAACATTAGCTAAGTAGCATGGTTAACATAGTTAAAAATCTTAGCATAACTGCTAGCAAACATCAGAGCCATTCCAACTTTCAGTTATCGTCAAATATCTACCTATACACAACCATTAAACTATTTGAATATCAACATTCATTAAACTGCTAGAAAATGTTAGCTAAGTAACATGGTTAGCATGTTAGCATTGCTAGCACTGCTATAAAACATTAGCTAAGTAGCATGGTTAGCATAGTTAAAAATCTTAGCATAACTGCTAGCAAACATTAGAGCCATTCCAACTTTCAGTTATCGTCAAATATCTACCTATACACAGCCATTAAACTATTTGAATATCAACATTCATTAAACTTCCAGTCTGTCAACAACTTTTAAACTATTTACCTTCAACTTTTAAACGGTCTACTTTTAAACTATCATTAAACTAGCTGTCTATCAACTTTTAAACTATCTACTGTCTATCAACAACTTTCATTACTTACATTACTTACATTCAGCTTTTAAACAGTCTACTTTTAAACTATCAACTTTTATAAAGCTATGCAACCACCATGTCTATCCTAGCATCACCTTAGTAACCATCTCTGTATTATCTGTTTTAACTATACATGATATTTTACATCAAACTTTAGCATTTTCATGCACTGGTTTCTAGTTTTTCTTCTTCTTATTATTCCGCTTACCACTTTTTCCATACGCAATTTCTCTTGAACAGTTTAACTTAGAAACTTCATTCAAACTTTGTAACGTAGGTCTTCAAACATATCGGGTTGCTATGTCTTTTCAACTTTGAAACTTTTATACTTTTTAAACTATTAAAGAAAAACTTTTAAAAAATCCCCATAGACTTAACATTGCCGATTATGACATCATAATACGGTCGTTAAGCAATTAGAATCCTATGGCAGGTGTTCAGGCCACCTGGATCAACTGCCAGTCTCAGGCTTTAAGCATACAAACTGGCCCTATTAAGACTACACATCCTGTTCAACTGCTTCCTCTGCCCAAAATTGTTTCAAAATAAAAGTCCTCACTACAATAATCCACTGTTAACCCTTACAAGTCCGACCGTTCTAATTTTAACGATGACCAATCATCTAATATCTCAGCTGTCCAATGACTGATTTTATTTCTGAAATCTTCCCCGTAATGCTGACAACATAAGCTTCAATTTGATATGATTGGTTAAGGGGTTTATGGCGCGAAATGTTTTGGATACTTGAAGATGAGTCGTGAAAAAAACTTTTCACTTCAGTCGTACATTTTGACATGGACCGCCAGATGCCACCTGCACTTCGTTGGAGTTTACAGCTGGATAAACTGAGGTAATATATGTTTTTACATAGTTTCTAGTTATGGTTAATCTTAATTTGTAGTCATAAAATCATGTTATTTGACAGTAATATGCTTTCTCATCAGCGTCAACATTATGGCATAGCGGGGGCTAAGTGCATCGTCATGTAACTTTAGCTAGCTGCATTACTCTGAACTGCTTGCAGTATTCTCGTTTGCTTTTGATATCAGTTATTTTCATTTGACAATTTCATTTAAAAACCTGTTAGTATATAACCTGTAAGTAAGTTTGTTTTCTAGTACCAATTTGCTTGTTAGGTAAGCATTATATTGGCAAGTCAGTATAGCATACCAAAGTTGAATAAATCAATGGGCGCCGCGTTTCTAAGTTGCGTTCTCTTACATGAAATAAGTTGAGCGATATTTTTACTCCTCTCAATATGTAGTTGTAGATAACAAGATGTGAAATCACGGATTCTGTCAGAAATGTAGTGCTAATTAACTTATTGCCTCTCCTCTGGTTGTTACCTCGCTAGGCAGTTTGTAGTGAACTGTTTTACCTTGCTAACTTCTAAATGACAAACATCAGACGTGCTTGTCTCAACATTTTCTAAGATGGCATGACTTGATATTCTACTCTTCTCAATATGTAGCAGCTAGTTATAGAAAACATGATGTGAAATCACATATTACTGTATGTCAGAAATGTCATTATTGCATTTCAGCAGTTAGTTACTAGGTGAAATGTAATCTGTCTTTATCTTAATGCCAGCCAGGCAATCAGATTTAGGGTAGCTAAACCCATGTGTAATAAAATGACTTTTCATACTTCTAAATATTTTTAAGTTACTCAGAATGCTATAATAGTTTAGGCTACCTCTTCTTGTGTATGTATGTGCACACACGCACGCATCTGTAGTTTTGTGATTTTATTTTTTAAATTAATAAAGGTATTACATTTGTATGATTTTACTGTTGTTTCAGATGGAGGATGACAAGACCTACACAGACCTCCTTACAGGCCTGAAGAGGTAGCTGACTGCTGATGAGCTTGCGCTCACAATGTTGAAGACCATGTGAGGATGGAGGAAGAAGGTATAGATTTAGGTGGCGTGCGTAGGGTGGTGTAGACTGCCACTAAAATACTGTGAAATAGACTTGTTATGTTGTTTTTTATATGTTGTTGTCCCAGGCATATGTGGTTTTACCAACCGGAACGGGTGGGAGGTTGTGCTTAGTAGGCCGTCGTATGCAAACACACAGTACAGGGGCATGGGACGAAGAGACCCCAGAAGAGTTTCACAGTTTTCTGGGATTGATCATCAGTGTTTCCCATACATTGACTAATCTGTGGCGGGGCGCCACGAAATAAAAATCGGCCGCCACAGATGAATATTCTATGTTTAATTTAATTTAATTTTAATTAAATATAAGGTCAAATCTTTGCATTGACATTGAGCTGCGCTTTTTACGCACGCAGCCTTTCCTTGCCCCGCCCCGCTCTCTCTCGTAGCCCGCTGCCACTCCTCTGCATGTGCATTTAACAAAATATTCACGATTGTTGAAGGATTATTGTTGCCACATAGAAGCATTGCATAGAAGACGTCTGGCTAAATTGCTATTAAATCCGCTTAGCATCGTGACCATGCTGCGCAAATTTGTTCAAAACTTCTGCATTGAAGTGAACTCTGCTAAGGTCTTATCACAACATAGTAGGCTACATTGAAGAGACTAAACTAAGTTAAGTTATGAAATCAAGCAGTATCTCAAAGCTAACGTTAGAATACTGTTTGGATGTAAAATTTAGCATGCTTAGCCTACTTACAGCTGCTTGTCAATTTCTTTGAAGGGGTCATTTTATTGACTCTGACACTGAATGTTTGCAAAATCCCGATGTAAATGGAAAAGTGTTTTCCAAAATTCAAAAGTGCTTGTCCCAAGGAGAAGTACGAACCTTTATTTTAACTATGTAGAAAACTTTATGAATTGCATCCACACATCAGCAGCCTTTCAACTGTGTTACAATTGCAAGGGTTCCCTCAAACGTCTTAAAAAGTGACAGGCACTCAATTAGACCTACACTACCAAGACGATCTTAATACCCCCCCACCCTTGTCAAAGTCAGCTACCGCCACAAATTGAATCCAATTCTGTGGGAAACACTGATCATTGACATGGGACTTCACTTCCCTCCCTAATATCCATTGCTACTGGGGAACCAAGTCTCTGAAGGGATCAGGGAGCGTTGACCAAATGAGAAATACATATTGTGTACACTTTTTCTCCATTGACATTGCCGTTGTCAGTAGTTTCTTATTATTTCAAGTAGGGCTGCACAATATATCTAAAATCAATCGTTATCGCGATATCAACATTTGCGATGGACATACCGCAAAGATTACTTAATTTTCGATAAATTTCGATACATTTTCTGTGCCATGCGCATTCCATACAGTCTATGGTGTATTCACATTCTGAATGTCAACATATTTTACCAAACCGAAGCTGTCATGCTGCCCTAGAAGTCCGTCCCCTACCAGTTTAGGTGTGTGGTGTTTTAGGTGTTGAGGCGGGAGCTAATGTCGTGATGGCTGAAGATCAAGCAAGGTAGGTTACACTTAGGTGAAGAGGAATTGGTGACTAAAAGGAAAAGCATGTCTGTTCTATGGAAATATTTTGGTTTTATTAAGGATGACGTGTTACAAACATAACGCCAAATGCGTCCTTCTCCACTGTGTTAAAATAAACAATTTCTTTCGTTATAGGATCAGAAGATATCTGTCTTTCACTGTAAGGCTTGTATTTCATGATTTGCATTTAGCAAAAGCCCCAGACAGCAGCAGAGAGGTAATCAGGATTCGTTATTTGTAAAAGTTGTTTAGCCTACTTCGTTGGACTGTGCGATGTGCCCCTTACTTTCACTTTCCGCTGCACTTGGCATGCCGGTAGCCTAATAACGTGGGATGTGCAGCGTATGAGGTTGGAGAAAAACATTAAATATTTAAATATCGCAAGATATATCGTTATCGCAGTACTCAATAATGTTATCGCATACCGCATGTTTTCCTAATATCGTGCAGCCCTAATTTCAATTTGGCAATGCAGAATCTGGTGTTGTACCTAGGTTTGGTAGCTACAGCCAGAAAGACTTTGGAGAAAATCTATCACAACAGCTGGCAGGCATTTCCGTCAAATTTCAGCCTCGCCTTCAGCTGCTCCAACTACTACTTTGTCGTCTTTTCATCAAGTACATATTTCTGTACAGCAGGACCCAAAGAAAAATTGTTGGCTTTGTTATAAAAACAATACATAATAACACTAAAGTAGCTTGTATGGCCTGGAGTTTAGCAGTAGGTGACTTTGTTTTTTTGGTAAACAAAATTGCTGTCAGATTTGGCATTCTACAGAAGGGGATGCGTTTCGTTATGAGTCATAGGTCTTCTGTGTTTAACCTTCTGGTTCCCCACCCCACCTTTCCCTATCCTCCTCTGTGTGTTTGTGTGTGTGTGTGTTTGTGTTTGTGTGTGGCAGGCTTGTTCTATGTAATCCACTTTCAAATGTTTAGAACACATTGATTTTTGAGTGTTGTTGAAGTTGATTGTATTCCTAGCTTTTCATAAATAATACATTTTATAGATGTATATCATTTTCATATTACACTAATTTATATAAGGAAGTTGTATCTGTTGAATCAAATGTATTTTATGTCTCTATTCAGAATTGATCTTCAATAAATATACAGTATACTTACGGTAAGGTACATGTTTTTCTTTTATATATCATTATTATTGACTGTAGCATTTGCTTATTTACAAATAAATGGTTTATTCTTATGGACCAAATCAATCTAAACCATTGTGTCTGACTTCATTATTAGTTTTTATGCATACTTTTATGTTTTTGGTGAGAAAAAGAATGGGAATTCTGTCAACATTCTAAATCCCGTTTCCTGCATTTTTTTACACTGATCACTAAATTTATCA
Source organism: Alosa pseudoharengus (assembly GCF_046254945.1). Lineage (NCBI taxonomy): Eukaryota > Metazoa > Chordata > Actinopteri > Clupeiformes > Clupeidae > Alosa > Alosa pseudoharengus. Next base: position 1,293,538 of record NW_027468598.1, on the reverse strand, counting down.
TAACTTTTGAAAGGTTAATGATATTCCAATTCAGTCTGTTTTGTTAAATAGCCCACAACTTGCTGAACATGTCATACACTCTATATGTTTCTCTATCTCGTATAGAAATATGATGAAAATTAATTTTTATGTGAATGAAATTACATTTTAACAAATTTCGGTATACATTTGGAGAGGATTTTCAAAGACTGTTCATTACTGTATCAACATTACCATATGTATTTTACATCATTTGATAGAACTGATCCTTCTGATTACAGTGGTATGTATATCCCATTGATGGTATGTATTATACTCAAGTAATACGTTTTTTTGTGTAAGGAGGTCATCCAGCACCAAAAATGGAATGTTTGGCATGGGCACGAAAGGGTTAAACAATGTAACCCATTAAACTACTGAACTTTTTACATTCAACTTTTAAATGGTCTACTTTTAAACTATCATTAAACTATCTATCTATTAAACTAGCTGTCTATCAACAACTTTTAAACTATATACATTCAACTTTTAAACAGTCTACTTTTAAACTATTATTAAACTATCTATTAAACTAGCTGTCCATCAACAACTTTTAACTTGTCATCAACTATGTCAACACTTGACATCAACTATGACTCCTACCCACTGTAGCTAGTTAGCATGGTTAGCATAGCATGTTAGCATCGTTAGCATTTTTAACAAAACGGCTAAAAATTATTAGCTAGGTTAGCTAAGTCACATGGTTAGCAGTGTTGTGCCAGTTCACAGCTTTTCTGAACTAGTTCAAGTTCAGTTCATACATGCTCAAAGTGAACAGTTCACGTTCAAAGTTCACAATTTTAATTCTGAACTAGTTCAAAGTTCAGTTCATTTTACTTTTTTCGTGAGATATTCAAATAAATAATTTTTTTCACATTATTACGAGCTAGAAATCACTATACGTTCTTTGAAGCTGCTCATTGTAGACATTTGCTCATGACACTGCAATTGTGGGTTTCTTACCAGGTGATGAAACTTGCAGCAGTACAGACAAGGCAGACCAGTCTCCGTGCCATCACTTCCACTGCCTTTTTTTTTTAAATTGCAGCGCTTTCTCTCACTCTCGTCATTGGTCTGTCTCTCTCTCTCTCTCTCGCTCCTCCAGCCCTCCGCGCTCTCGTTGTTGCCTGCTACGCGGCGTTGCTATGCCTACCCCGCTCTGCTGCAATTCATCACGGGTAACGTTGTGCGGAAGCCAGTATGCTATTCAACTATTCTCAGCCGGACACTACGTTGCCCGCAATGCATTGCGCACACAATGTCAAAACCATTTCTGTCTGGTGATACATGATTTAAGCGGCACCAGCGAGAATACAGGAGGGAGGAACTTTCTCTCGTTGCGTTTCAAAAGAGAAAACAAATGCCACTCAGTTTTCAATGGATAACAAATTCCAACGTTTATTTACAGTGATGTCTGCCGTTCATGACACATAATGTGAACTAATTCACATTCAAGTTCTTTATTAAAAAATGTGTTGCGTTCAGTTCAACGTTCACGAAAAAATGAGCGTTCTTTTGAACTCGTTCACGCACAACACTGATGGTTAGCATAGTTAGCATTGTTAGCATGTTAGTTAGCATAACTACTAAAAATGATTAGCTAGGTTAGCTAAGTTACATGGTTAGCATAGTTAACATGTTAGCATAGTTAACATGCTAGTTAGCATAACTACTAAAAATGATCGCTATGGCTATAAAAGCTGTGCTTTCATTATACAACGAAACACGACAAAATACATTTATAACCCTTGAGCCAGCTCCTTACTATGTGATCTCACCTCCAAAAACATGGCATAACTGGTTACCTCGCAAAAACACCCACAAATACGCGTGTGTTTGTGTGAAAGAAGAGATGCGATATGATGATTTTTTTACGAGCAAGGTGACGGGTCTGAGAATGCGTGCGCTAGGCCTACACAAGGACGGAAGATGATGAATAACTTAACCCTTAAGAACGTAGGTTTTATTTAAACCAACGTACTCCACTGGGTGAGTTTTTTGGGCTGCGTCACTAGCGTTCTACACTGACATTCTATAGTCATTATTAGGTGGCCTACAATCTATACAATGCAGCATGGCCTGATCTGTTTTATTTCACGTGAATATTGCAAAGTACCACACACACACATGCTTTCATCATGTGATCACATCATAGCTGTCAACCCTCCCGTTTTTTCCGGGTTTCTCACGTATTTTAACTTTTTTTCCGCTGTCTTCTCGTTTTAATATTTTCCCGTAAATATCCCGTATTTTAACAATCTCATAACATTAGCTCTACCATCGGACTTGTCAGTCTCTGTACTGTTGTCCTGTTGCTACACCCTTGCCCTTCCAACGAAACAGATGTTTTCAAAGCAACGTTTTGCTTGCTTGAAGGCGACAGTGAGACTATTTAAGATGCACAAGAGCACGATTCAGTGGCACCTGCATAGTGTAGGCTACGGCCGAACGCTGTGTGTATCGGCCTACCACTCAGCTACGAGTAGAGAAAGAATTCCCCTGTTTGTATATTCACTCCAAGTTGGCCTACCATAACTTCCCAACTCTGCACTAAAGCCCATAAACTGCATGACAGGCTATTTATATTTTCTCTCTAAAATCTCTAAAATAACCAAATGCATTTGTTCAACTTTATGAAGAAGAATTACGCACTATAGGCTACTTGGAACGCACACATTTTGTTTGCGCAGGAGAGAGAATGACAGCGCACAGGGCCATCGATTAGGCTACAGAACTTTAGCCTTGCTAGGGCTGTATAAAGTTGACCAAATTAATATAGGCTGTTGTTAGGCGTAAATAAAGTAGGCTACTTTGTTGTATTGTTTAGCTGACCAATGCACGAGCTTGCAATTATGAAACGGACTAATACTGTACTCTTCCAACGTTGGGGGACGAATGTTGACATTTTCCCGTATTCTGCGTGAGAAACCCGGGATATCTCCCTGATGTCCACATCAGAGTCGTCATTAGATGTAAAAATAACCCTGATCTCTTCATCAGTAAGCTGACGCCTTTTCAAATGTGCCATGACTAATATTATCGATGAAATTGTATAGCGTCTGTAAATACTACGATTGTTTTCTGAATGAATGAACTTCGAGATGCCGGTCGCTGTAATGTTTTGCATTGACGGACTTGATGGATGCACTGCTATTGCGCAAATAAAGCTGTGATTATAATGGGACAAGATAAAGATGTATGCGCATTTCTTGTGCGAGTTTTAATGTCATGAATGTAGCAAACTATGTTTCCTGAGCCGCGTGCGTTACTCAAAGCTACATAGCTCGTGAATGAACGATGTTTGTTTCCAGCATTCCGTACATTTCGCGGTCATTTTGATTTTCATCTTATCAGTGGCCATGAGATTTGACTAAACACTGAATAACATCATCATTTATTTTTTTAAAAAGCACAAATTTTGCTTGTTTTATTGTGCTTGGTGTAATGACTGACATTCAGAAATATGGCAATAAATGGCAGTGAAGCTAGCAACATTTGTAGCCTCCTGTAAGTAAACGTC